>NC_092145.1:126598556-127244112 GCF_043159975.1 Macaca nemestrina | reverse complement strand
TCTAGATTGTGTATATTGTCTTATAATTTTCTCATCTACGTGACTTAAATATTAGCCACTTCTGCCATTGCAAGAGTCAATTTTTGGTAAAATTCTGGGAAAAGAGATTTTGCCTCTCACATTTACTCCTAAGTTAGAAGTCTATTGGGTAATCACTTCTCTGGGTTTAGATCCCTCTTGACCACTCTCAGTGGTTCTTTCACCCAGGCCACTGTTCACTAAGCTTGTCACCACATGGATTTACTGGACAATTACCCATTTATTGGACAATGGCTCTTCCTCGTGTGCTGCTGCCCCTCAGCATGGGCTTCAGCCCCACACCAAACATGGAGCAGGCTCTCCTCCCCTTACTGCTCACCCTTATAAGCCCCACAACTCCATCAGAGAGTTCTGTAGGAATACTGGCCTTTACTGGAGGGTTGGGATTAGGGGTAACTAAGAGAATTCCATCAGGGATCCAGAAATGCAAAACTCTACACTAACAATGGCTTGGTTTTGTGTTGTGTAGCAGAAAAGCAGGAAAAAACCCCCTACACAATGTTTTTTGTGAGCATGCACCAGTTCCTATTCTTACTCTTTTCTGTTGAAGGCTACGGGCTTCCTTTCTAAAAGGCCTCCATTTTCAAGCTGGAAATTACTACCTTCCTTCAGGAAAATTCCATGCCATAACAGGAAACATTGATCATTTACTATATGCCAAGTATTGATCTAAGCAACTCATCAGTATCAACTACTGTATTTAATTTATTCTGAGATGACATTTCACATTTTAACATTTCTAAAATCAATTTGTGTCTTAAAATAATTAGTGTATAGCGTTTAGGGGTAACCTTTTTAAAATTTGTTATTCCTACACACAACAATGGTCTATCTTGCAATTTATTATTTCTTAGATTCAATGGCATACAGCAATATAGTGCTCACAACAATTTAATCATTTAGGGACTTATTTTATCAACATTTTATAGATGTCATAATTGAGTCTCAGAGGTGATACACACCTAGCAACCTCAAGGTTGCTCAAGGTCACACAGCTAGTCAATGGTAGATTTAATCCCACATAGCCTGATCCAAGAGCCTGTACCCTTAGAATATAATCTGCTCCTCCCAGATTAGCACCATCTCCCATGGGTCCCCATTAATTATCAAGGACAGTCTAATCTAATTCATAGTGAGGAAGAGAAACATTTTCCAAAGTTTGCAAAACTTGCCAAGCTGGCCAACTTATATTATTAAGCAAAATGAGTGCCAGTATTTTGTTTCTCCTTCCTCGTGTTTTGTTTTGTTTTTTGACGATGTTTTGCTCTTGTCGCCTAGGCTGGAGTGCAATGGCGTGATTGTGGCTCACTGCAACCTCAGCCTCACAGGTTCTAGTGATTCTCCTGCCTCAGTCTCCCAAGTAGCTGGGATTACAGGCACGCACCACCACACCCAGCTAATTTTTGTATTTTTAGTACAGACAGGGTTTCACCATGTTGGCCAGGCTGGTCTTGAACTCCTGACCTCAAGTGACCCACCCATCTTGGCCTCCCAAACTTCTGGGATTACAGGTGTGAGCCACCGCACCCCGCCTCTCCTTCCTCTTTCAAACTGTTTCCTTGGTGTGGGGTGGGGTGGGGACCAGAGGCATAAATAGCAGGTCCTTTACAGAACCACCTACCACAAAGATGGCCACACTTTGCCTACACAAAAAGCTGGCAGAAGCTTTTTTCTTTATTTTGGAGGCCTTATCAAACACCAGGGCAGAATGATCTGTAATCTTTGAGGTGAGAAGCTAAGTGAGGATTAACCACTTTTCTCTCCTAGCAAAAACTCCCAAATGGTGAGACTGGTGGGGAAGGACAGAGTGGTAGTGTTATTGTTCTTCCAGTTACATGTATTTATAATATTATTCAATGTATCTTATCTATTAATTATGTATATTTTATCAGCTCATTTCCCATCCATCTGTGACAGAAAGAGGGAAGTATGACACAAGAAGTAGTGATTAAATATCTCAACATGTTCATGTATCCAGTGAGCAAAAACCCAGACTACTTTGAAGTAAGGATAGACTATGTTAGCCCCATTACCAAATATTTGAGGGAAATGGTTGTACAATATAAAACCATTTCTGAATTTTAGAGGAGTCAAATATAAGGTTTCCAAATAATATAAAATGCACTCCATTTCCTTCCTTCCTTCCTTCCTTCCTTCCTTCCTTCCTTCCTTCCTTCCTTCCTTCCTTCCTTCCTTCCTTCCTTCCTTCCCTCCCTCCCTCCCTCCTTCCCTCTCTCTCTCTTTCTTTTTCTTTATTTTTCTCTCTTTCTCTTTCTCTCTTTCTTTGAGATGGAGTTTCACTCTTGTTGCCCAGGCTGGAGTGCAGTGGCGCGATCTCGGCTCACTGCAACCTGTGCCTCCCGGGTTCAAGCGATTCTTCTGCCTCAGTCTCCCTAGTAGCTGAGACTACAGGCGTGTGCCACCACACCCGGCTAATTTTGTACTTTTTAAATAGAGATGGAGTTTCACCATGTTGGTCAGGCTGGTCTTGAACTCCTGACCTCAAGTGATCCACTCACCTTGGCTTCCCAAAATGCTGGGATTACAGGCATGAGCCATAGTGCCCCGCCAGTTATCTTTCTTTTGCTACATCTTTTTGAAGTAGGACTTTCACACCACTGGACAATAGCAACTGAATATAGGAATGGACTTAATATTTATTATACATGAAGATTATGGCATTTCATTTCTATTGTGAAGTGGGCACGAATATATTAAAAATATCGAACATCTTACTGTTCTGGTTTAAAATTTTTTCATGATATATGTCACATTTTGTACCAAATGAAAATATGTATTGCTCAATTTTGATATATCTTGTACTTTTTATTGTCAATTAAAATGAACTAATTTTTGTATTTAAAAATTTAGTAATAAAGACTGAGAATGTGAACTACACACCCATATACATGCCCAACAAAAGCTTAACACGGTATCTATAATTAGCCTACAGAGTTCTTTTAAACTAAACATAATAGTTACCAAAAGGGATTCATAGCTTTTGAATTGATTTAAAATTAACCTCCCTGTCACTTCCAAACGAATTTCCATTTATGTAAAATGAAAATTGTCCCATGACAAAACTTTCAGCAAGAATACATTTATTCCTTCTTGAGTCTATCATTTGCAAAGCACTATGGTGTGCCACTTGGAAAGGGATCTAAATTAGAATTTTTCCCAAAAGCCATAACCAGGTAGATGACATGCAGCATTTTAAACGGTACTCATGAATTCATTTTGATGCCTGTGCTCAAGTGAGCACATATGTTTTACAACTTTGAAGACCTCCCTCTCTTAGCTTGGTTCTAGCTCACACAATTCTCCAGCATTGAAGATGTTGAAAAAAGATATGTCTGAATATACACACACACACAAGTGATAATACCTACATAATACTGGGTTGATGGTTTATTAAAACACAATAAGCATCTAAACAAGTATCATGCAAATTTAGAAATACCAGATTCATTTTGCATATCTTGTGGATTCCTTATACAGCACCCTCTCTCCCTCCTGTTTGTGTGTGTATCTGTGTGTGTATGTGTTAATGTGTGTGCCTGTGTGTAGATGTGTAGAAGGAATCCAGTACTTCTAAATTCACATGATAATTGTGGGGCATTTTAGATGCTTTTTGTGATTGAATAAACCATCAACACAGTATTATGTAGGTATAATTATTCACATTTTGCAGATAAGAAAACTGAGATTCAGTAAGTTATTTGTCCAAAGCTATAACAGAGATTTTAAAATCCTGTGACGTTAAACCCTAAAACATATGCTTTTAGTATCATAATCTTTACTATGGTTATCAGATAACAGTTAAAAATCTGCTAAATTAAAGATAGGACACCACTAACCAAAATAATTAAATGCTATCTAGGTTTAAGTGAGGGCTTCCACCAATACTGAAAAAACTTTGTCAGTTTCTCACCTTGCTACTTACCAATTAACAGCATCACCATCATATATGAGCTTGTTGAATATTGGCCAGGCGTGGTGGCTCACGCCTGTAATCCCAGAACTTTGGGAGGCCAAGGCAGGTGGATCACTTGAGGTCAGGAGCTCAAGACCAGCCTGGCCAATGTGGTGAAACACTGTTTCTACTAAAAATACAAAAATTAGCTGGGTGCAGTGGTGGGCGCCTGTAATTCCAGCTGCTCTGGGGGCTGAGGCAGGAGAATCGCTTGAACCCAGGAGGTGGTGGCTGCAATGAGCCGAGATCCCACCACTGCACTCCAGCCACCACTGCAATCCAGCATTGGCAACAGAGCAAGACTCTGTTGGGGGGGGGGGGGGGGGTGGGAAAAGATGTTGAATGTCAGGCACAATTCCAAACCTACTGAATCAGACTCTAAAATGTAACAAGAACCCCAGATTATTTGGAAGCAGTTATGTATGCAACAGCTATATTCTACAGTTGTACCAAGAAACAAAGTTAAGGACCAATCTAAACATTTCCTAAGAAAAAAAGGAGGGCAATACCTTTACTTATTCCTTTACTACTTCCAAAAAGATTTTACAATGATTTGCTAAATTCTGTTAGCCCTGATCAGATATATGCCTGCATTTAAGTTAAAAAAAAATCCAGAATCAAAATCAAATTTGTAAAATTCTTGTTTTCAAGTTTATTTTTTAAATGAACATACAGAATTGTATATATTTATTGTGTCCAACATGGTGGTTTGAAGTACATACACATTGTGATATGGTTAAATCTAGCTAATTAACAAATGCATTCCCTCACATGTTATCATTTAACATCTACTCCTTAGTATTTTTCAAGAATACAATATACAAGTTGAGCATCCCTAATCCAAAAATACACACTCTGAAGTGCTCCAAAATCTGAAACTTTTTGAGCACTGAAATGATGTAATAAGTGGAAAACTGAACATATAAGAATTTAATGCAAACATTTTTTCATGCACAAAACTGTTAAAATTATTGTATAAAATGACCCCAAAGCTATGTGTATAAAGTGCATATAAAACATAAATGAATTTGTGTTTAGACTTGGGTCCCATACCCAAGATGCCTTATTATGTTTATGCAAGCATTCCATAATTTGATAAAATCCAAAATCTGAAACACTTCAGGTCCCAAGCATTTTGGATAAGGAATACTCAATCTGTATCATCATTAACTACAGTCACCATATTGTACAATAGATCTCTTGATTTTACTTCTCCTATCTAACTGTAAATACATATTATTTAACCAATATCTTCATAATCTTCCCTCTCTCTTAACTACCCCACCTTCTGGTAACCAACATTTTATTCTCTACTTTAAAATCAACCTTTTCAGATTCCACATAAAGTGAGGTAATGTGGTATTTTTCTTTCTCTGCCTGGCTTATTTAACTTAATATCCTCCAGGTTCATTCATGTTGCTGCAAATGGCAGGTTTAATTCTCTTCACAGATGAACAGTATTCTATTGTGTATGTATACCACATTTTTTCTTTTATTCATTCACCTACTGATGAACTCTTAGGTTGATTCCATATCTTAGCAATTGTGAATAGTGCTGCAATAAACTTGGGTGTGCAGATATCTCTTCAACATGTTGATTTCATTTCCTTTCAGTATATACCCAATAGTGGGACTGCTGGATCATATGTTAGTTCTATTTTTAACTTTTTGAGAAAACTCCTACTGTTTTCAATAATGGTTATACTAATTTACATTCCCACCAACAGTATGCAAGGGTTCCCTTTTCTCTACATTCTCAGGAACACTTGTTATCTTTTGTCTTCTTGATGTCATTCTAACAGGTTTGAGTTATCTCACTGGGGATTTGATTTACATTTACCTGATGGTTAATGATGCTAAGCATGTTTTCATATACCTGTTGGCTATGTGAATGTCTTCTCTTGAGAAATGTCTGCTCAGATCTTTTGCTCATTTTTAATTGGGTTGTTTGTTTCCTTGCTATTTATTTATTTGAGTTACTGATATATTTTGGCTACTAACCCCTTATAAGATGTATGGTGTACAAATATTTTATCCCATTCTTTAGGTTTTCTCTTCACTCTGTTGATTCTTTCCTTTACTGTGCAGAAATTTTTGAGTTTGATGTAATCCCATTTGTCTATTTTTGGTTTTGTTTCCTGTGCTTTTGAGGTCATATCCAGAAAATTTTTGCCCAGATCATAGTCATGGAGACTTCCCTTATGTTTCCTTCTAGTAGTCTTAAAGTTTCAGGTCTTACACTTATGCCTTTAATCCATTACGAATTAATTTTTGTACATGGTCTGATATAAGGGTCTAATTTTATTCTTCTGCATGTGGATATCTATTTTCTCCAGAACCATTTATTGAGAAGATTGTTCTTTTCCCATTGGATGTACCTGGTACCATTGCTGAAAATCAGCTGGCTATAATTCTGTGGATTTATTTCTGGGCTCTCTTTTATTCCATTGGTCTGTGTGTCTGTTTTTATGCAAGCACTGTCTGTTTTGGTTACCATAGCTTTGTAGTATATTTTGGTGTCAAGTAGTATGATGACACCAGTTTTGTTCTTTTTGCTCAAGATTATTTTGGGTCTTCAAGCTCTTTTGTGGTTCTAATTTCTGTAAAAAATGCCACTGGTGCTTTGATAAAGATTGCATTGACTGTAGAAAGCTTTGGGTAGTGTAGGAATTTTAAAAATATTAATTCTTCCAATACATAAACACAGAATACCTTTCCATTTATTTGTGTCTTCTTCAATTGCTTTCATCAATGTGTTATAGTTTTCAGACCTTTCACTTCTTTGGTTAAATTTATTCCTTTTTTGGGGGATGGGCGGGGGCACAGAGGACAGAGTCTTGCTCTGTCACCCAGTCTGGAGTGCAGTGTCATGATCTCTGCTCACTGCAACCTGTGCCTCCTGGGTTCAAGTGATTCTCATGCTTCAGCCACCCAAGTAGCTGGGATTACAGGCGTGTGCCACCACATCAGGCTAATTTTTGTATTTTTAGTAGAGACACGGTTTCACCATGTTGGTCAGGCTCGTCTTGAACTCCTGACCTCAGGTGATCCGCCAGTCTCGGCCTCCCAAAGTGATGGGGTTACAGGCGTGAGCCACCGTGCCTGGCCAATTCCTAAGTATTTTTTGTAGCTAATGTAAATGGGATGTTTTTTAAATTTATTTTTTATTTTTCCATAAGTTATTGGGGCACAGGCGGTATTTGGTTACATGACTAAGTTCTTTAGTGGTGGGTGACTTGTGAGATTTTTGTGTACCCATCACCCAAGCAGTATACGCAGCACCGTATTTGTAGTCTTTTATCCCTTGCCCCCTTCAACTCTTCTCCCCAAGTCCCCAAAGTCCACTGTATTATTCTTATGCCTTTGTGTTCTGATACCTTATCTCCGACGTATCAGTGAGAACATACGATGTTTGGTTTTCCATTCCTGAGTTACTTCACTTAGAATAGTCTTCAATCTCATCCAGGTCACTGCAAACGCTGTTAGTTTCTTCCTTTTTATGGCCACAGTTATACCACAGTTTCTCTTTTTCCACTTATTGATTGATGGGCATTTGGGTTGGTTCCATGATTTTGCAATTATGCATTGTGTTGCTATAAACATGTGTGTGCAAGTATCTTTTTCATGTAATAACTTATTTTTCTCTGAGTAGATACCGGTAGTGGGATTGCTGAATCAAATGGTAGTTCTTCTTTTAGTTATTTAAGGAATCTCCACACTGTTTTCCATAGTGGTTGTATACTAGTCTACATTCCCACCAGCAGTGTAGAAATGTTCCCTGATCACCACATCCATGCCAACATCTACTGTTTTTTGATTTTTTGATTATGGCCATTCTTGCAGGAGTAAGGTGGTGTCACATTGTGGTTTTGATTTGCATTTCCCTGATCATTAGTGATGTTGAGCATTTTTTCATATGTTTGTTGTCCATTTGTATATCTTTTGGGAATTGTTTATTCATGTCCTTAGCATACTTTTTGATGGGATTGTTTGTTCTTTACTTACTGATTTGTTTGTGTTCATTGTAGATTCTGGATATTAGTCCTTTGTCAGATGTACAGATTGTGAAGATTTTCTACCACTCTGTGGGTTGTCTGTTTACTCTGCTTACTGTTCCTTTTGCCCTGCAAAAGCTCTTTAGTTTCATTAGGTCCCAGCTATTTATCTTGTTTTTATTGCATTTGCTTTTGGGTTCTTGGTCAGGAATCCTTGCCTAAGTCAATGTCTAGAAGGGTTTTTCCAATGTTATCTTCTAGAATTTTTATAGTTCCAGGTCTGGACTTCTCTTTCAGATAGATTGCTATGGGAATGCTACTGATATGTTAATTTTGTATCCTGCAATTTTACCGAATTTATTATTTCTAACAGTTTTTGGTGGAATATTTTACACCAGTCAAAATGGCTATTATTACAAAACAAATAAACAAAAAAACTCTACATGTTAGCAAGGATATGGAGAAAAGAGAATGCTTAAATATGGTTGGTGACAATGTAAATTAGTACAACATCTATGAAAAATAGAATGGAGATTTCTCTAGGAATTAAAAATAGAGCTATCATTCGATATGGTAATCTCACAACTGGTTATCTACCCAAATGAAAAGAAATAACTATATCAAAAGATACCTCACTCATATATTTACTGCAGCACTATTCACAATAGCAAATATATAGAATTAACTTAAGCTGATTGAATGAGGAAAATGTGGTATATATACACAATAAAATATTATTTAGCCACAAAAAGAATAAAATCATGTCTTCTGCAACAACATGGATGGAACTGGAGGCCATTATCTTAAGTGAAACAACTCAGACACTGAAAGACAACTACTTCATGTTCTCATTTATATGTGGGAGCAAAATAATGTGTACATTTGAAAGTAGAGTGTGGAATGATTGACAATGGGGAACCAGAAGGGTGGAGGTATGGGAAAGGGTTGGATGATGAGAAATTACTTAATGTGTACAATGTATATTATTCAGGTGATGAATGCCCTAAAATTATACTTATATTCCTTAAATATATACAAATAACATTTTTAAAAATAAAAATAAGGGTTCTATAAGATTATGTCATTGGCATACAGGGATAACTTAACTTCTTATTTTCCTATTTGGATGCCTTTTGTTTCTTTTTCTTGCCTAATTACTTCCAGGACTATGTTGAATAGAAGTGGAGACAGTGGGTATCCTCGTCTTGTTCCACATCTTAGAGGAAAAGCTTTCAACTTTTCCCCATCCAATATAATTCTTGCTTTACTGAAGAAAATGCCATACTTCTGTTAACCACTGGTATAGACAGCTGATTACGTAAGTTGGATCTTATTAGTAAGTGAGAAAGTAAGCAAAATTAAAGTGTTGCTGCTTTTTATATAATTTTAAAGGATTCCGAAAACAATATGATTACGATAAAATCTGAAATAAGTAAATGGATATCTATGCCAGTTTGCTCAGAACTACCTAAGGATGGAATCAGGTTAGTTTGGTCAAATACAAGTAAATAACAAAAAAGTAAAATAAATATTTTTAAGGCTGAGTTCAACTCAAGCTATTTCTACTCTGAGTTTATAAGTTTAGTTATTTGATTTAAAATGATCCTTTTGCTTGGTTTGATTTTCCATGAAACGGTCAATTGTGAATAAACTGTTTGATTTGATTTTAGTTGTTTTTTCACCTGAGTAGGCGAGGTCTCAGATTTACTTCTTTCGAAGACTAATAAAGAAGACATTAGTATCTAACCTGTTTACAGGGATACAGTTTCTTGAGCACAACTGAGCTTCCCAAATCCCATAGAAACAAAATGAAATGAAAGAATTTATTTGGTATGAGTGTATTTTGATGTGACCTAACAGAATTTAATGAAGCTTCATTTTATAACTTGCTATACAATTAATATATATTGACAAGCCCTAGTGTCTTCAAGTCATGCACAAAATGCTTTTGAAACAAATTATCAGCATTTATTTGTGGGTTAAATAACTTTTCTAAGTGTATCATGAGAAATGGGTTAAACACAACTTTTTGGCATATTCTTCCTGCTGCCACTCACAAAAGCACATCATTTGTATATTTCATTTTCAGATATGTGAACTTCTTTCCTGTTCATGATTTAATCCATATTTTTTAACATAAAATAAGCTGGTTTAGCTTTTATTACAACATAAGTCTTTTTTTTTCTGGAGTGAGGTTTTAAATATAGACATTTTTGCTCCTTCAGTATTGTTTTAAACTAATGCATTTCAGTAAGACTAGTTTATTATATATTGTGCTGATAGTTAAATTAACTGTGAATGGCTATTTTTCAGGGCTCTGAAAAGTAAAAAAAAAGAAAGAAAAAAAAGAAAAATCACTACCCGAAATATAATTCTTAGGAAAAAGCTGGGAGTTAATTGGAAAGTGAATAGAAACACTCACTCTGAATAGTCAAAACTGATGAAATTAGTAAAACTACACATGTTGCACTTATTTATGTTCTTTGTTAATAATCAGTCACTAAACCTATAATTTTTCCATTATTCACTGACCAAAAAATAAAAGGAAAATTTAGAAGGTGAGCCAGATCTATTCTGTGTTGTTGTCTTGTTCTGCCGAAGTTATGAATGATTTGTGTTGAAGTCCAAGTATGGGCCCCGGTCTAGAGAACTGGCTGGCCAAAACAACTCAGAATTTTAACAGAATTGCATGCAAGTGCTAGAATCTCAGTTTAAATGCATGCAGAGGCTACTTCTAAATCGTCAGTAGACTCTACTTTGTATCATTGAAGTAATACTTGTAAATTTACAACTTTGTTGATGAGTTTTGCATGATTCCACATTTTTAAAGAAAAATTTGCTAAATGGAACATATTTTTGTAATCCATTAAGAACGGGATGAAAACTGAATAAAAATGTGATCTATGTTGTTACTGGGGAAATCAAAACCCAAAACCTAATGTATTTTGCTGTAAAAAAAAAACAAATTAAAAATCTAGCTTCTGTAACTAGGAATACTACAAAGCTGAAACTGTAGACTCTTCAATTTCAGGGTTCATGTAGGAATATTTTTATATACTGACTTGTTACCTTAATACTCTAGGAATTGACGTTAGAAGCATTTGAATGAGTATTCAATATATGTTAATGAAATGTAGTACATATCCCCATTTGTCGTGAACTAATAGTTTTTAAATACGTACATTACATTTGATAGATGTCCAATTTTGAATCCTGCTTTTTCAAGGTGGAATATCTGAGAAACTTGTTTCACTGATCAAATGTCCTGATGTGATATTAAGATACAGTACTAACCAGCCTGAGGCAGTGAGCATTTAGTCTAATCTGACCAGTGCAGAACACATCTGGGTCTCCTGCGGTTGCTGTGGTAAAAATTCTGCCATCTAGTCTTCAGTATCATCAGGGTCAACAAGCTAACGGTGGCAACAGACTTGTTTCATTTATACAGATCCAGTGATATTGTTGCCTTCCTGGCTGTGCTGTGTTTCTAATGTTGCTCCTAAGTCTTTGCCACCATTTCTAATTCTTCTGCTCCCCAAGGGTCTTTGATATACCCATTATCTTTAGTGTGGGCCTTACTGTTTACCCTAGAGATAGTGAATTCTGTTACTTAACAATTTAGGACACTGATGAATCGAATAAAGTATAATTGCATCAATGCCTATAAGCAGCCTTTTAAAAAATTTATACATAAGAGTCATTCTCTCAGGCATTAAATTAAATTAGAGAACTTATTTGTTTTTGAGACGGAATCTCGCTCTGTCACCCAGGCTGCAGTGTGGTGGTGCGACCGTGGCTCACTGCAACCTCCACCTCCCAGGTTCAAGCAATTCTCCTGCCTCAACCTCCTGAGTAGCTGGGATTACAGGCGCACGCCACCACCCCGAGCTAATTTTTGTATTTTTAGTAGAAATGGGGCTTCACCATGTTGGTCAGGCTGGTCTCGAACTCCTGACCTCATGATCCACCCACTTCAGCTTCCCAAAGTGCTGGGATTACAGGCAAGAGCCACCATGCCTGGTCAATTATCTTGGTCTTAAAACTCTGTTTTAGTACTTAAACAAAGCCTTAAACTACTTCAAGAACATCGAATGATAAATGAATTATTCTACGTTGAAAATGAACTTTTATCAATTTTAGTTGAATATGTTTTTTCTACCTTGAGTCCAGTTGAAGGTAGCTTCTGTAACTAGGAGCTATATACTCAAGTCACATCACATGTAGTTAAACTTTTATATTCTGAATAAGTCCTTTAAGTAAGACAGCCAGGGGTTGACAAACTAACCAAACTCCTATCTGTCACATACATTACAATGTAACAGATAATCTGAATTTTCTTATATATTTTGTTTCTCATATCCTTAAAATTTAGTAGCAAATATATGTTCATTCAATTTGCCTATTGAAAATTTACCATATTTAGCTTTGGGAAAATATTTTTAATTTTTGAGATTAAAATATAAAATACTCTGTTAGTGCAATTCTTAGAATATATTTAACTTCTGTACTCCATATGTTTAGAAGAATGAGAAGTGTATTGAAAATTGTATCTTATAGTTGTTTTACTATAAAACAAATTGTAAATATCATTTAATGGATAAATTATTATTATCATTGTTGTTATTGTTATTTAATCCCAAATCAGTCTACTTAATGTGGCTAAAATTTCTCATAGACTCTAATTCAGAAAATATATTTTGTTTTAAGTTATTTTCACTAACTACTTGTGATAGATATTTTAAAATATATGTGACTCATCCTGAATAGTGATTTTATCACAGCTGTAGATGCAAATGAAGTATATTTATTAACTAACCAATGCTATAAGCATTTTAATGTTAATAAATTAAGATTGGGTTGCATGACAGTTGAATTTAATTGATAGAATACAATTATCAACTACCCTAAAATAATTTACATAACTCACTATGACAAGTTATATCAAAATTTACTCTCAAATTAAGTTGCTTATTCAAAATATTCATTTTTGTGACCATTCTGTGTAAATACAAGTGATTGCCATACTGTAAGATGCATGCTCATAATGGAGAATAAATAATATTTTCTAAGAAAATTAACTTTTAATTTCTCACCTAAAAATCCTAATTTTCCATTTTTTTCTATGAGAAAATTATCATTGTTTTATTTTTGTTTTAAAAACAAGTTTCACACATGGGAGTATGTTGTGTGCTCTATTTTTATTTTATTTTTTCACCCATTTTTACTGTCACATTTTATTTTTAGTAAAACTAATTGTCATTTTTTTAACAGACCAGAAACTTTGAAAATTAGAAAGTGACATTCATGAATGTAGTTATTAAAAAGCACTCTCCATCTTTCACAGGAATAAATGTTAGAAGTATGCTTATTTATGGCATAATTACTAAAGGAAGATACAATTATCATATCAATTGAATTTTATCCGAATATGAAAAGATAAGCACTGTTAGTAATTCCTCAGTAAACGATACAGCTATACATAATAATACATAACTCTAATTTAGATATATGTTCTTAACATTTTGCTGAAACAACCCAGAAATGAAGAGATTGATCCAGAATCATGAGCAAACTAGATAAATCATTGGTAACAACATAAAAAATCAAAAATCTGAAAATTAAAATTACTTTTGGCATATAGTATGTGCCAAGCTTAGTATTAAACATAAAGCCAATAAATGCAATTCAACATGTGAAACTATAACTTTGAATTAGGAATACTGCAGAATGCAGAGGGTTGTATTTATTACTCTGTTTCTTCAATCTTGTTATTGATATAAATTTGTATGTATAGAATGCTGTATGAAAATAAGTAACTTTCTATACAAAGCCCAAATAACCACCCTTTATTATCACTCGAATTTATTTATTTTTATTTATTTATTTTTGAGGTGGAGTTTTGCTCTTGTCGCCCAGACTGGAGTGCAACGGCACAATCTCGGCTCAATGCAACCTCCACCTCCTGGGTGCAAGCCATTCTCCTGCCTCAGCCTCCCTAGTAGCTGGGATTACAGGCATCTGCCACCACACCGGGCTAATTTTTGTATTTTTAGTAGAGACCAGGTTTCACCACGTTGGCCAGGCTGGTCTCGAACTCCTGACCTTAGGTGATCCACCCACCTTGGCCTCCCAAAGTGCTGGTATTACAGGCATGAGCCACCATGCCTGGACAATTGCTCTAATTTAAATTCAAATTATGTAGCCTTTATGCTCCCCATATTATTATTGCATTTACTTCATAAGACATACATAAATTTGATTTGATTGGGATATTAATTACGACATTATGTTAAAGATACATTGCACTCTTGGCCTGCCCATTTTTAACAATGTAGGAAACATCTGCAAACACTCCTTACTCCTGCGAAAATGCAAGGAATTGAAAATAACCTATATCTAATCACACTACACTTTTGCAAACATTCCCTACCTCTCCCCAAATGAAGTAACATAGTTTTGAATGATTTCTTCATCAGTTCTATTCTTTTTATATAAATTTATTAAACACACACATATTCCTAAAGACTAAAATTGTATTTTCAACATGTTTGGCTTTATGGAGATGGTATCTACCATGTAGTATGTTCCATTCAGATATCAAGGGATACTGTACTCAGGGAATGCACCATCTGATATTTTTATTAAATTTATTGGATTTAATATTGATTTTTTGAATTATAATGTTGGATTTATTTTTTTCTTTGGATATTATACTGCTAGCATTCATCGATATTGTTTTGTGTTGTTGTGTTTCTTTTTTCAGTTCTGTATAGTAGTCCACACAGTAGTAAACTATTCATAATATATATATCGATGTACACTTGCATGTATGTGTGTGTGTGCGTGTGTGTGTGTGTGTGTGTGTGTGTGTGTGTATTAGAACAGTGATCCCCAACCTTTTTGGCACCAGGGAACAGTTTTGTGGAAGACAATTATTCCACAGGTGGGGGTTTGGGGGAGGTGAAAGTCTAGGGATATAGGGATTGTGGTTTTGGGGTGAAACTGTTCCACCTCAGCTCATTAAGCATTAGATTTGCATAAGGAGCCTGCAACTTATTTCCCTCGCATGCGCAATTCACAATAGAGTTGGCACTCCTGTGAAAATCTAATGCTGCCACTGATATGACAGGAGGCAGAGCTCAGGCAGTAATGTTTGCTCACCTTCTGCTCACCTCCTGCTATGCAGCTGGGTTCCTAACAGGTCACAGACCAGCACCGGTACTTGGCCCAGGGGTTAAGGACCCTTGTATTAGAAGACACACATATACAAAACCATCACAAATCACAAACATGTGTACATATATACAAACACATATATAAATACATATTGGCTGTTTTTAATTCAAGGTAAGTTTTGGCAAACAGAAAGTAATGCTTTCTTAACTATCAAATTTATTCAAATATATGGAAATTTGCCTCCAAATATCAATTTTGTTGAACAGGTTGAGAATAGAAATAACTATTCATATCAAAACCATTTAAAATATAAATATAATTATAAAAACTCTACTATATATTCTAAATTATATATTTTTTATTTGTACAGAGGAATGCATTTAAAACATGTGACATTCATGTTATATAAAGAAACTACTACTGTACAGAGGAATGCATATATAAAGAAATTTATATAAATATAAATTTATATTTTGAAATGGGGCAAAAAAAAGATGTCAAATATTGAGATATAAAAAATAGTACCAGATAAAAGATGCATAGATAACCCTAGGAATGAGAATCACATTTTATATGTAGCGCTAAGCCATTCCCTAGATATATTTTCTGGCTGACTAATTAGCAATGCTAAAGATCAAGTTTTACATCAATGCTTTGAAATCATGGTGTTTATTTTTTCTTTCTACTTGCTGAGCCTGTACTTTGGAACTATATATTACTATATTTTATTGTGTGCCCTGTTGAGTGTATTTATTCATGTAGCAAAAATAAAAATTAATTAATTAATAAGATAAAGGTAATAATGTAAGATTAAGAAAATTCATAGAAACTGACCTAATTTAGTGCATAGTATACTAAAAGTTATTCATTTCTTTGTCTATGTCTAAAAATGCACAATTCAAATTCCAGATAACCTCTAGATCTGCCTACCCAATTTCCTCATCTTTGTCAACAGAACTCCAATTCCATTAGGCTATCAAGGGAGACTGCACAGGCAACGTACTCATCCCAAAGAACAAATCACGATTGGCCAGGCTAATCATGTTGATCCTGTTCTTTTTCTGCCAGGGACTGACTGGAACAGAGTGAAATTGAGATGCCTAAACCAATGACAGACAAGCTACCTCTGCACTCCTTGCTACATGAAATAATTCTTTTTTTCCAAAACTACATTTATTTGGTATTCAGGTATATAGTGTTATATGCAATAGATATATGACTAACAGTGTTATATGCAATAGATATATGACCAATCTAGTTTTTTAAATATAATGGTATATTAGTGGATATTTTTGATACCATCAAGGGATTCTTCTCCCCAGAGTTACCAACTGAGAAAACCTGTGGTTGGTAGTGCAGGTGGTTTGTGGGCCACCATCTTGAGAAAATAACGTCTTAAAGGAATTCCAGAGAAATAAATACATAAGGAAAATGTGTTTAGTTTAACTTGTGAAAAAAGCAGCAAATGGTAATGTGTGAAATAAGAACTTTCTAGTTGGGGATACCCTTATAGCTAGAATAGTTTAAATTTACTGAGGATTCAAATAATTCCAACTGAAATAGAAAGCAATTTTATGTCAATGCTTAAACTACTCAAGCATTTAGAACATGTTACTAAAATGTTAGTATATAATCTCTGAGGTAGCCTATAAAAATGCTTCAGCTTCCTTCTTACAAATGGAAATAAATTTCTTAAAGATGAACCTAGAAACAGCGTTTTCTCATATTCAATAGGCATGGTATTGAGAAACAATTTATGGAATGAAATGAGTGAAAGAGGAAGCTACAGTCAGGTATTTTGAAATGATTTGCAGGAAAGCATAAAACAAACAAAAATAAAACACAACAAAAACAAGGCAGCTACCAGAGAGAGATACTGACAGTTTTTTTTCTTAAGTACTATCTCCTTTCGTCTTTTTATGGTGTCTATCCACCTCACTCACCTCGTTTAGCTTAAGTTGCCTTCCCTTTACCACATTTTGCCTCTTATCATTAACAGCCACCTATCTGTCTTCTCTCTGCTGTCCACAGGGCTTTCTTTGTTCCCTGAACTTGAAAAGGGACAATTAACCAATCTCGTTAATGGACATGACATTTAAAACTTGATGTTCTACATTCTTTGCTTTAAAACATGTGACATTCATGTTAGCCTTAGGAAGAACTAGTCCTCCATCAGAATGTAGGGGATTTGGGGGTTGAATGGTGGGGGGGAACAGGTGACTCATCACACCCTGGAGAGGATCCAACACCACATTGGTTTGCATTTTGCTATTCACAAGTCACCATGATATTTTGCTCCTTAAAAAATGATATACCATCTGAAATTTTTATTAAAGCAATATATATACACATACACATTTAGAAGATCATCGTACAAATAGCTATTTATTTGCTTAGCTTAATGTTGGTTAGGTATTTCCTCATAAGGGAAAACCCCAGAATCAGTCATTTATATTTATATATACAATGTGAGAGGAACTTCTTACATGTTTGTATTTGAAAGCAACAATGCTAAATTTTTTCTTGATTCACTTTGGCCAATAATAGTTTCTCTCTGTTATGATTTAGTTGGATAATTCTGGATTATGAGTCAGTTTGAAATGAGGCCATGGCAAAAATAAAATCAAAGTAAAACTAAAAATATCGAACATCAAGAGAGGATCCATCTACTAAGGGTTTGAGGTGATAAGTACCCAAATTATCCTGATTTGATCATTATACATTATATAAATGTAGCAAAATCTTATGTGACCTCAAAATATGTACAACTATTATGTGTTAATAAAAAGATCCATCTCCTATTAAGAAACTATACTCGAACTCATTTTCATATGTATATGTCAGGTACATACTGCACATAATAATTGGAACTTTGTTATGGACCAAGAATAACAAATGGACATTTATCTAGAGGTTTATTTACACATATTAGTTCTTGATAACAGTTGATTATGAAGACATGAACTACTTCTACTAATTTAATAGAACTAGAGAATCAGGGAAAGACAAGCTATACAGAATTTAAAGTGGAAGAATTTATTATAGAGTTAAAGCTTCATCCATTTTATGAATGCTAAAAATAGACACATTTATCATTATAGAGTCAAATAAAAAATTTCAATGAGTGAATTTTATCATACTGTAGACTGTAGAGATATTGAAAGTTTAACTGAAGAAAATCTTTTTAGCTTTACTTCTCATCCATTACATAGAGCAAGTATGCTTGGCAAAAGAATATCTAAAAAGATTTTAAGTCCCTTCTCTAAGTGACAAAATTCTGATGGCCTCTCGACATTTTACAACAGGTATAAGCGGTTACGAAGTAAAAAGATCACCTTCTCTGATGGTCATCTAGTCTCTAGTGACTGAAACCAATAAATCCATAAATACTAATGAAATTTTTCAAACTCTAATCCCCATTCTTAGTTATTAATTTTTGTCATTTTAATGGTAATTTATTCATGTATAAAACTGGAAAATCCCATAATTAACAACAGCTCTTGATTAATATTTTAAAATAGTTTACAAATCAAACTCTTAATATGCCTCATATCATGTTCCCTTTAATGAGAAACTAGCCATTAAAAGAAAACAGCTTATCCTCCTTTCTATATATCAGTACATATTATTTTATAAACAGCAGAAAATTTCACCATTAAAAATTAAATATTTTCCATTTTTGCATTTGAATATCTGAGAATATGTTCCCGATATTCTTGCCAGTTTATAAACCTAATTTTTAGCAGTACTGGTAATGCTTAATTATGTATAAATTTGCTCTGTTTCATATCACAAGGCTTTGTTTGTCTGGAGCATACACTATTGTTTACACTGTACATTTCTTTTTGTTACGATTTGGATGCTTTGAAAAGAGATTTTAAATATTTGCTCTTAGGTTTATTTAAAAACATAGACTTGAAAAAAGATTTGATATATTAAATTATAAATATTGTATTAACAAATTCTAAAAGTTTATCATTATCCTAAAATTTGTGGTCTGGGGCAAATCAGAGACATGCAAAGATGGTTATCAAATTTTTAAATGTGTCTTAGAAAAAAAATTTTCACTTGTGACCTTAGGCTTTCCCCCCTATATTTTGATATAGACTTGACAATATAGTTCTTATAATAGTGGGGAGATACAAATCATTTGAAATCAATTTTAATTGACAACTTTAAGGTTTATTATTTGATGTGATTATTCAAAAGAAATAAATCAGAGAAAAAACAGCATGCTAAAATGTAAATCTTACACAGACTGATTGCTTTGGTAAATATATAAAATAATAAGAGTGATTAAAATTTGTTTAGAAAATCCCCAAATTTGGACAAGATTGAGGAACAAAGTTAGTTTTGGATAAAGGATTCGATTTCATGAATTAAACCTTTTTTTCTTATTATTACAAAATGTGATGGTCTATTTGTAGAATTTTTATATGACAAAAACTCCTTTAGTAACCTAAAAGTTATTTGATTTTTTTAATTTAAGAAATAGTTTGACATAAAATAGAACGCTACACATGTGTTCAATTACACCATTTTATTTTCTTACATATTATCCTTCTTTATATTTATGCATTATTTTATAATGTGGAGAGGTTATATTACTTTTGAGTATCTATTATATGTTTACACATAAACACAGAGAACGCACAGTAAGTGATATCTATGGCACTCTATTGAAAGTAAATTCTTGGTGCGACACTCTTGATCATGAACAGATATTTACCAACTATCAAGAAAAACTTAAGACATTGAGCAAATGTCATTAGTTAGGTCATTCAAATCACCTCATATTTAACAAATCTAAGTAGAAGCCCAAGGGGAATTCCAAATAAACATCACTGTTATACTGAATATAGTCAATAGAGAATTATTATATCATTGGAGTTAAATGAACACATCCATTACATTTCTAAATAAATGTGGGAAGTGCTTTTTATCCCAGACAGAATAACAATGCTAAAGGAGGTTGTCATCCATATTTTATAGGAAAGGTAATCTAGAAAGGTTTATTGTAGATAACAATCAAATTTATTGATATTAGTCAAACTCGACCATATATATCGGATTTATATAATCCATATCTTAAAATTTTAACTTCTTAACAAATACCACTTGATCATTTTTAAATCATAAATGAAAAGAACACTGATAGGGAGGTTTAGAAGCAGGATATATATATGATTTTGATGCTTCAATAACTTCAAAGCCTTAGACAATTCACTTCTGTGGTTCCCCAGATTTCATATCTGTAAACAGACTAGATGATCTCTCAAAAGAATTCCACATCTAAAACTCTCTTTTCCTGTGGCCTGCCTTTGAGTATTTTTCCTTTAATTGAATCATTTATTTTCTTCCTTGATCTTATGTAATGCTACTATAAAAGCAAAAACAAATCCAAGTTTATAAAATATCACGTTCCCTATTAGTGATTTTTGTTATCTGAGCTGTTACAAAAGTGGTTGGATTTATTCCACAAACTAGGTCATCCATACCTGCCTTTCTGTAATCATATCTATGAAGGAAGAAAAACTTCACAACTTGTGTAGGAGTCTAATTTTTCAACTTAGTATTGACAGTCTGACTACGGGTTTGAGTGAAAGTTTAGATTTTGTAGATACTTTGGTTTCCTGATAATCTCAAAAGCTCAGTTATACTTTATAATATTCATATTCACAATCAAGAAAGTCTTTACATATATTTCTATAATAAGCTATAAACTTTATCACCTTCTCTGAATTGTCTAATTATTTTCCTTCTGCATAGTCAAACTAGCATGCTATACATCATATGGATAAAGCCACAAATTTCTTGCCAAATAATTTTGAACTAGTTTAAAATATTAGCAAATATATTAGGGACAATTGCATGTCAAAACATTGAGTAGTCATGATATAATAAAGTACAATAGAGAGTTCTTAATGTTTAAAAATTAGTATTCAGCAGTCACAGAAAGAGGAAATTATGCTTTAGTTTGATGGTAACACTAGCCTAGCGTCAAGCATGGTTACATTTCTCTTAATATTTTTCCTAGAAAAGCATGGCTTCTAGCTTATTTGATTAATAAAAATCCTTCAAAATCTTTTTATTCTGTTCTAGGATGAGAGGAAATATAACATTTATATTTTAAATTAATCATAAACTATACATTAATCTTGATTTAAAATAGAAACCTACTTTTCAACCTAGAATGTACACCTGTCATCTAAAAAGAGGATAAATTTATATTTTAATTTTATATTTCAGATATAAACATTTATTAAATTTTCATTTTTTGTTTACTCTGAACTAACATGTAGTTAGAGAAATACATTTGAGAAAACATTAATAGTAAGTGTATCTTACTCAAAATTATTCACTCTGGATTTTCTCAATTATTAAATGGCATGTGCAATGTTTCTTTTTTACAGTATTATGATATTGTTACTATGCAGACAACTATTCATTTTTCCTATTACTTCTTATAACTGAGTTTCTTCTTTAGTGTTAATAAAATGCAACATCTATATCTCTTCAGCCCCTTTATAAACATATAATGGAGTAACACATCTTGAACAATTCTAGTCACCATTTTATGATATGTGCAAAAATTCAGAGACTGTAAGTATAACTTACCTACATTTTTTCTATTTTCAGAAAGGCATACTTGCTCTTTGGTGTGATCAAGGGGTTTCTGGAGACCGAGAAGGGAAAATGTATCCGTTTCTGAGAAATACTCACTGCAGGAAAGAAGGTGCTATTTGCATTTAATGTAAATACCACTTTCGTTCCTTTTAAGTAAAAGAGAAAGAGAAAAACTTCTATATTCTAAACATAAAAAATAAAAGTTTCTTCTCAATATGGTAGTTGATTGCAAAGACCATTCTGTGTGTAGAGATGGTCCTCCCACCAATTTTATTTTAGTATCATGCTTTTTCATTTAGAAAGGTCACGAGTCTTTTGTTGAAACCAATGTGATTTTCCTAATAAGCTCACCATGCTAAGTAATCCAACAGAATTGCTCTGTATGTTAATAAGGAGAGTAAATGACATTACTTGACAGAACTGCTCCTTCAATGGTGGTTTATTCCAAGAGATTAATTCACCCTTACTTGTTCAGTGTCACATATACATTATTAAATGTGCAATGTAGCATCCTTCTTATTCAATTACTATAATTTCCTGTTTTATTAATACTTGGAAATAAAATATATCACTCCATCCATTAGTAATCATGGTGACAAAATTATGTCATACCATATTAGGAGCAAATCCAAGGTATTAGAGATCCATGTTCAACTTTTATAAAATGGTAAGTTTGATATGCCATTTTGCACAGTTACTATTCTTCCAGGCGTCTTGTCCTTCAGATTTAGTTAGTGGTCAATTCACTATTAGAGGAATGCAATTATTTTCTGGTTGGCACTGAGGATGAGTAAAACAAAATCACCCTATCACTGAAGGTGCCATAGCCTCAAATACCCTACTCGCTCCAGCTGCATTTATAGAGATTCTTGGCTGCACAAAAGATCAAACTGTTGTATCTAAAGATCAAGCCAGAATGCTTTTCAAACATTAGATCCTTCTCAGAGCAATTCTTTGTGTTACCAGCTTCCAAAAAAGTCTGAGAAAAAATTTCCATTGTTTCCTATCATTATTAGCCTGTTGGGTCCTATTGATGTAATAAATATAAAAATCACTATTGTTTCAGCACAATGTTTTATGCATGACATTTTAAGAACTGTACAAAACACACCATTAAAATACTGAAGTGAAAAATAATAGCATTATGGCTCATTACATTCTACATTGTGGTAGTTTGAACTGTGAGTAACTGTCCTGTCATCCTGTCAACTCACTTTAAAAGATCCGCTATAATGTTTTACACAATGACATTTATTTCACAGGTATAACTATACCAAACTGTTCCAGTTTGGAAACACAGTGTAAATGTTTAAAACTATTTTCACACAGTCACCTGAAAAATACTTGCACTGAAAGCTAATCATCAATTACAGAGCCACCAACAAAAGTTCTGCTACTACAAATAGTTTTGATGAAACAAGACAAACGACGTACTAAACATTTTGGAATCATTTTGCAAAATTATTATTACCTTCTGGTTTATTCTTAGACTTTCAAAGGTTCCCTAAAATATTGGGAAACGATGATGGAAACAATTATATAAAAATATTGCTTTGATGGTAAAATGACTGGCAACAAAATGACAGAAGATAGCCCTAGAGATGCCTTTCTCCACTTTATCCTGGTATGTCTTTAGAGCCCTGATATAAATATATATGATATTCCAAGACCCTTTGCTGTCATCATTTTATCATCTTTACACAGTCACTCCTACAGAAGCTTTCCTCAAAACTGTAGGATCATCTGCCACTGATGGTTTGGTCTGATTTTAATTGTCTTATGTAGTACATACTCAATAAAAACTCATGCTGGGGCAGTACTGTCTAGACTTTGGTAACTGCTTATTAAATAGTTAATATGTTGTATGAGGAACAAGTGACAAACCAGCAAACATATATGAGGCTTTGAATAACAGCCAGAGTAATACCAGGCTGAATTAATTACCATGTTAAATATATGCAGAATGGGAAAATAAAATACCTGCTACGATATGGACAAAACTTATCTTAATATACTTGTTTGAAGATGGGAGCTTCCAGAGGAAGCTCATAAGCATATGGTGCTTTACCGTGCAGTTAAAAAATTGTGCTAAAAACATGTTTTGTCCTAGTAAATGTTTTTGCAAAAATAGACTTTGTTTTTTAGAAGAGTTTTACGTTCACAGCACAATTTATTAGAAGGAAGAGAGGTTTCTCATATACAATCTAGCCCTACAAACATACAGCTTCCCAGGCTATCAAAATTTCATACCACAATGGTATGTTACAATTGATGAGCCTACACTGATACAATGTCATCCAAAGTCCATAGATTACATTGTTTCACTCAGTGTTGTACATATGATAGGTTTGGGTAAGTATTCAAGGATGTGTCCACCACTATAGAATCATACAGGTTGAACATATCAAATCTAAAAATCTAAAATTCAAATGCTCCAAAATTCAATACTTTTTGAGTGCTGATAAGATGTTCAAAGAAAATGTTCATTGGAGCATTTTGGATTTCAAATTTTCAGATGTGGGATACTCAACTGCAAGTATAATGTAAACATTTCAAAATAAAAAAAAATTGAAATCTGAAACACTTCTGGTCGCAAGCATTTCGGATAATACATAATCAACCTGTAATAAGTAGTTTCACTGCCCTAAAGATTTTCTGCAATCTGTCTATTCCTTCTATCTCCTGCTGCAACCCCTGGTAACCACTGAAACCACTCATCTGTTTACTGTGGTCATAGTTTTGCCATTTCTAGAATGCCATATAGTCGAAATTCAACAGTATGTAACCCTTTCAAATTAGCTTCTTTCACTTAGTAATATACATTTACAGTTCCTCCAAGTTTTTTTTTTGTTTGTTTCATGGCTTGATAGCTCATTTCAAAGGTCCTGAATAATATTCTATTGTCTGCAGGTACCCGTTAATTAATTCATTCATTCACTCACCTGTGGAAGGAGAGCTTGATTGTTTACAAGTTTGGGCAATTATGAATAATTTTAAATATTTGTACTCAGGTTTTTGTGTGGATATGTTTTAAGCTAATTTGGGTAAATGACAAGGAGTATAATTGCTAGATCATATAAGTGTGTGTTTAGTTTTGTGAGAAACTGCCAGATTGTTTTCCAAAGAGGCTGTACCCTTTTGCATTCCCACCAGCAATGAAAGAGATTTTGTTGTTACATATCCTGGCCAGCATTTGATGGTGTCAGTGTTTTGGATTTTGGCCATTCTAAGAGATGCTTAATGAGTAAATATTTTTAAGTAACAATAATGATGCTTCCTTAAAAAGATTATTTTAAAATTCTTCAGAAAACAGTGACACACTCCTAAAATCCAAATACTGAACAGGAGTGCATGTTCACATTCTCCAGTCCAGTTACTTTTCAGTAACATAGACAACAGCACCGCCCTACTAAAAATCTTCAAGTGATGTGTTTTCAAAACATCATCAGAGAATTAAAATTAGGGAAGACAAGAGAAAAATAATAATCTCTGAATCAAATAGGTAGCTTTTAAAGAGATAGTCATTATCGTTACAAAATATAGAGATTATATACTTGCTATTATATTTATACAAATATTATTAGGAAATTCATCAAATGCCTCATTGAGAATTAAAAAAGTATTTTGCATCAGCTTAATATAAAAGCCTATCAAAAGTGAAATGGGATTATTTTACTATTACACATTCGTATTCATTCTGTTTTCCTGCTCATCACTTTATACAATTGCATATTTTTAGAAAGTATTGCCTTTGTATTTTGTGGATAATAAGTTGTAAGGTACTGTAGTACAGAAGCTGCATCTATGCCTGTATGTCTCCTAAACGGTCATTGATTCAATTAATACTTGTGGATCTGTTTTCCAGCTATCATGCTAGTTTCCAGAAGTATGAGCGAAAATTACAACAAAAGCAATCCACACATACACACACAACAGCACTCCTAATTCTCAAGAACCAGTATTCTAGAGGGTAATATAGACACATAAAAACAATTAAAATTCAGCTTTAATAAGAGAAACCTCTGGTGTTTGGTTTTATGCTAATTTTAGTGTGTCATGATAGTATGTGTGTGTTTTTCCCTAAACATAATGATCTTAGTTCGCCTTCTATTAGTATTTTAGTAGTATATGCCTGAATGTGAGTTTTAATATGATATTGTGAAGTCAGTAAATAACACATTAAATATAAAACATTTAAACCTCTTCAGTGAAGATGGCATGGAAATTTCATGACTTGACACTTATTTAACATACAGAACAATAAGAAAGAGAATATAAAAAAAGAAAGAGTGCTATAACACAGTAGGACTTAGACACAATCTTGGCACCTCCACATACCAGACACAGTAGCTGCGGTCCTGACAGGCTCTTTTCCCAGATGGGTAGTGGTTTTGCATTTATTCCTTCACTAAGAGTCCACATGTACAGGATAAACTAGAATTAAGATCACTGCTTGAAGTCATAAGTTATGGCAAAATTTCACCTAGCAATCATTCTTGAAAAGAAAAAATTCTTAAAATTTCTTTAAAATTTTGCTGACCTGCTGCCTGAGAGCCTATTATTTTAGGAATCTGTTACACTAGAGATATGGGAAGAAAACACACACACACACACACACACACACACACACACACACACACACCATGAAGGTGGAAGCAGCCCAAAACAAATGAATTTGAGTACTGAATCTTCAATATTTCTAATCAATTATCACCACGAACAGCACTCCACATGGTAGTAGACTATCTGAATGTAGGCAGCTATTCCAGGGGCCAGATGGGGACAACAGCAAAGTGGTGGAATATATATAATAAACAAAATGACAATAAAAGCAAACCCTTTTTACTCTAAATGCTCCAGAAATCTGTGAATAAATAAAGGCCTAAAAGAGGCAGACCACCAACACCACCACCACCACCACAAAGATTCAACCATGAGTTCAGTCTAGATGAAATTATTCTCCTACACATATCTGAAGAACATTTTTAAATAACATGTTTAGAATTCTCAACAATAAAATTAAAAGATAAAACTCAATAAAAAGAACAAGTAGTTATAAAACAAAAACATGTAGAAATTAAAATAATTTCATATTGAGAATAAAAAAGCTTTAAATGTTGGAAATGAAAAATGTAGTAAATGAATCAATTTTAAAGAAATAAACAGCTTAAGTATCTGGATTGAACAAGAAGATAAAAATAGTGAATTAGAAGATACCAAAGAAGAATTCATCCAGGGCATAACATAGGGAGGCAAGTAAATGTTAAAAATAAAATACTAAGGACATAAAAGATGGACAATATTATAAGACAATAAGAGTTCCTAAAGAAGGGAATGAATGGAATTGCAGAGAAGCCAGATTTAAAGATAATAGCTGATAATTTTATAGAACTGAAGACAGGCAAAGGACAAGGTTTATCTAAGAAAGTTTTGAAGAAAAACAAGTTAGGGTGTTTGGCCCCACCACATGTCAGGGCTAAATATAAATCTATAGTAATTGAGACATATAGTACTGGCACAGGAATTGGCAAATGAAGAACAGAACAAAAAAGGATGCCCAGAAATACTAATGTACATACTAATCTAATGTACATGTATATACTAATCTCAATGCAAAACAGAGGTGACACTACAGGTGAACAGAGAAAAGGTAGACATTTAAATAATGATGGTAGGACAGTTATTTACTCTAAATAATTCACAAAATTATTCACTATTCACAAAAAAACCCTAAAAATTATTTCCAAGTTTATTTAGAGACCGACGAGTGAAAGGGAAAAACTGTAATACCTGAAGAATTACACGGAAATAAGAAATAGACCAAAAGTCAATTGAAAAATTGGCAAAGGACATGAGCAGATGATTCAGAGCAGGAAATAATAAAGGGTCAATGAATATAAAAGATATATTGATCATAAAAAACAAATGAGATATAATTTCATACTCATCAAATTGAGAAAAATTATAAAGTGTTAATATCTAGTTGATAAGAATTTGAAAAATAGGGGATGCATACACTACTGTCAGAGGCATAAACTGTTACCACCATTCTAAAATCAAGTATGGCAAAATGTTATATTAATATTATTTTCAGTCATTCTCCAGTTGTTTGACATATTTCATAATAAAATATATATATGTATCAAAATAGTTCAATTTAAATTAGAAAATGAACATGAACTATCTTTAAGAACTAGTCTATATGTTTACCATTTCCATTTGAACATTTTTTATTCATTTCTCTTATAGATTCTCTATATTTAATATGTTCTTGCTTTTACTGTTAAAGGCAAGACTGGAGACTTCTTTAAATTACAGTGCTTTATCAACATGCATCATTTTATATTCACAAGCATCCTTAACCAGAGTCAGAGAGCTTTTAAATATATATGTATAGAAAACTGTTCCCTTTTACTTTCTGTGTTATATAGATTTTGAGCTTCTTAGTTTTGAGCTATGGAATTTTCTTTCTATGGGTTTATTCTTTTTCAGTAGTGCTATTTAGATTTCCATTTATATACTGTTCTTTAGCCCCTTAGGCAAATCATCAGACTTAAGGGCACCATTCATAGTACTATTATTATATATTACTAGTCAAATATCTATAAAAAGATGAATGTGAAACCAAGTGATAGAATGTCATCAGTCTCTCTAAAAATAATAATAATAAAAATAGTAATATAATCATACAAGAAGTTGTGTGCTCAGGTTAAATTTAATTTATACCCTGAAATAATAAGAATTATATTGCTTTGCACGTCTGGGAAATAGAACTTACAAAAGAGGGAAACGGACTCATAAAGTACTATTTTAAAATTATTTTATATATCTAATTCTCATTTGTTCAACAAATTGCACAAATATAAGAGTTGAAAATGGTATGAAAATAATCTTATGCTTAAGATCTTCTTTCAAATCTAGTCTAAAAAAGTCTACTGGAAGACTTTGGATAGTCTTCTATGTTAGTACTTTGCCTCTACAGAATGAAAGAACACCGTCAATAAACACAGTTAATGAAGAAAAATGAACATATTATAGTCATTGTTTGGCTTGTATATACATATTGGAACTTACTCTGCTAGGATAAATTGCACAAATGTACACACTTTTTCTAAAATAAATGCATTGTTGAGTCCATGGATAATGTCCTATCCTTGCCAGAGAATAATTCTAAAAACAAGAAACCAAAACCAAAAAAAAAAAAAATTTTGAAAGGAAATAAAACTTCATGTACCTTTCAAGGGAGTAGGTGACGAAGATGGTGCTAGAATGACTCTCAGTCTAGGGTGGTGTGTCATAAGATTAGAAAGATGTGTTCTAATCTCTGCAAGTCAAGTGGTAGTTCATCAGCAAAAATTATCAGTTCATTGTTAATTCCTGGTTTATTTCTCTTTCAGTTTTTACCACCTAAAGTCTTGTTTAAAACTTTTGACTGGGCCAGATTTAAGATTACAAATCTTGTTAATGGGCAAGGCAGGTCCTAGTTTACCCTAGGATTAGAATGGTAAACCACCAACCAGCAAAATAACCCTAGGGGCAAAATAAAGTCAGTAGGATCAGAATTGAAACTGAGGGGTCTCCACTCTTCTTTCACCAAAGAATTTTCTCCTTCATTGTGAATCTGGAGGATATGTATTTTAGTAAAGATAAAGGTATTTTTTACATATATTGATTGGAGGGCATTTATAATCAATTTTCAAATAAATTAGCATTGAAGAAAATAAGGAGCAGGTTACAATTTCTATACAGTCATACTAGGTTGTGGGAGAGATGGTGGACTATAAACTCACATATTCTGGGCTTGTTATCCTAGCACAGAAATTATGATGACATTGAAAAAATATTTTCATAATGTAGTCCATTAAATTTCATGTCTACATTATGGAAACTCAGAGGCTTATGGTCACATAAGAGTGAAAGGGCAATCAAGGAGCAAGGAAAAATTATGCAGAAAGGAGAAAGGCAATGATGCTTGGTGAGAAAAATCATTCTAAGTGTGAGAACCAGGATGATGTACCTAGTTCAGATTTTCTAGTCACTTGAAATATTATTGACCTCTAAAACTCAGGGGGACTTTAGGCTGAGTCTAGGAATTTTTTTTTCCCTAAAGAACTGTAGACTTGGCAAGTCTATATTTAGTGTACTCACTGTTTTTCTGATTTTTGCCTAGATCCTGTCACAGGTACAGATGAATTCAACACACCCTGAGGGCTCTTATTGGAAACCTGAAGAATTTCCATGAAGTCTCCAAAAGTCAAAAGATGCCATTATTACAACACTCTAGAAGTTGGCAAACTACCTTTTTTTTTTGCTACAATCAAAAATAAAATCAACATATATTGTTCCCTAGGCCCCTTGTGAACTTATTTGTATAAACTGCTGAGAATTTATGTTAATATCTTTTATTTCTTCTTTTTGCACTTCAGTTGAAATCCTAGGAAACTTTGGCAATAAAAGATCCAATAAGTTACTGATAATTCAAAAAATGATTCCATAGCATCAACAAACTATATTAAATTCCAATATCCCATTCTATGATTCAGTCTTGGCCCATGTAAATCTGTGATATAAAATAAGCTGAAAATACCAATATGGGCCCAACAAAACACATAAAGATAAATCTCTCAATTTTTATATCATACTTTCCAGGATATTTAATGAAAAACACTTTGAGTCCTAAGATTCCATATTAATAGAATTCCAAGTTAAAACTCCTGAACTTAATATAAGCTTTATCAGCAACTTAACTTTCAGTTAACATAAAATAAATGTAAATAATATTGACAGGTCATTTTAGTACTAAATATTAGTGCTTTATAAGCAACTTATTTAGTCAGCTTTATTCCAGATAAGAAGACCCTTGGATTTACTAAATTATAGATTAAATACTGATGTGTCTGACTATCCTTGAGAAACACCGAAGCTCCACTATGTCTAGAATATTGATATTTACTGAGGTTCATACATAAGTCACTATGCTAGTGAGAGATTCAAGATGAAACTCCAGCTTTCTCTTTATTAAATCAGCCTTGGTCTCCCCTTATTTTTATGTAGGTATTGATTCCCTTGATTTGAAGCAAACTTTACTCTTTTGAGAAAAATAAATCACAATTAATTGCTTTACCACCTCTCCCACTTCTTCTACCCTAAAGATAGCTGACAAAGCTGGCAATAAAATGTAGAAAAAGTAGAGCCTTACAACATGGATGATTTTTGACACAGGAAGTACAAGTTTAATATAATTAAAAGCACAATGTTGAAATCAGCAAGGATTTGTATTTTTGAATTATTCAATCCCATTATGTTCTCTATAGAAAACTAAAGAAAAATAAATAACCAAAAGAGAAGCTGTGAAAGTGTTTCATTGAGTACAGTGTTCAATACGTCGTCAAACAGGAGTTAAAGATTTAGTGAAAGTTGAAAGGGTGGTTAACTTGAAAGAAGATAGTTGGAGGCAATACAAGTATGAATCATGATGTTTGCAGGTTTTAGAAGAAAGTCTTGGATTTTTTCATCAAATGACAGATGAGAGAGAAAGCATTTTTTATTTCTGCAATAAAAATATGGGTAGCTGTATTGTCACTTAAATATTTTTAATTGCGAAGAAACATCTCATCAAGTAAAAAGTAGATAAGAATAAACAAGATGTTAAGCATAGACAGAAGGTGTCCTATTTTAATGCAGAAAAAAGTTTTCAATAAAATCCAACATCCCTTCATGATAAAACCCCTCAACAGACTAGGCATTGAAGGAACATACCTCAAAATAATAAGAACCATCTATGACAAATCCACAGCCAACATCATACTGAATGGGCAAAAGTTGGAACGATTTCCATTGAGAACTGGAACAAAACAAGGATGCCCACTCTCACCACTTTTATTAAACATAGTACTGGAAGTCCTAGTCAGAGCAATTAGGCAAGATAAAGAAATAAAATGCATCCAAATAGAAAAAGAAGTCAAGCTATCTTTTTTCACTGACGGTATGATTCTATACTTAGAAAACCCCAAAGACTCTACCAAAAGGCTACTAGAACTGATAAACAATTTTAACAAGGTTTCAGGACATACAATACATAAAAATATATTTTTATAGTAAAACATATAAAAATTAATAGCATTTCTATACGCTAATAATGACCAGGTTGAGAGTCCAATGAAGAACACAATAGTATTTACAATAGCCAAAGAAAATGAAATACCTAGGAATACACCTAACCAAGATGCTGAAAGAGTTTTATAAGGAGTATTAAAAAACATTGTTGAAAGAAACACAGATAAATGAAAAAACATTTCATGCTCATTTGGAGAATCAATATCATTAAAACGGCTATACTGCACAAAACAACTTATAGATTCAATGCTATCCTTATCAAACTACCAAGGTCATTCTTCACAGAATTAGAAAGAAACAATTCTAAAATTCATATGCAACTAAAAAAAATAAAAAGAACACATGTAGCCAAAGCAATCCTAAGCAGAAAGAGCAAAATTGGAGGCATCACACTACAGTACTTCACCTTACAATAATTCACACTACAGTACATCACACTACAAAACTTCCAACCATGCTACAAGACTACAGTAGCCAATACAGCATAATATTGGTACAGAAACAGACATACAGACCAAAGGAACAGAATAGAAAACACAGAAATAAAGCCACACACCTTCAACCATCTGATCTTTGACAAGGCTGGCAAAAACAAGCAATGGGAAAAGGACTTCCTATTCAATAAATGATGCTGGGATCACTGGCTAGCCATATGCAAAAGAACGAAACTTGATCCCTACCTTTCGCCATATACAAAAATTAACTCAGGGTGGATTAAAGATCTTAATGTAAGACCTAAAACTACAAATCCTAGAAACAAACCTAGGAAATATCCTTCTTGACATTTGCCTTGGCAATGATTTTTGCTTTTTATTTTTGACTGTCTTACTGTCACCCAGGCTGGAGTGCAGTGGTATGATCTGGACTCACTGCAACCTCTGCCTCCTGGGGTGAAATGGTTCTCCTGCCTCAGCCTCCCGAATAGCTGGGATTACAGGTGCCTGCCACCACGCCTGGCTAATTTTTGTATTTTTAGTACAGACAGGGTTTCTCCATGTTGGTCAGGTTGGTCTCGAACTCCTGGCCTCAGGTAATCCACCTGCCTTGGCCTCCCAAAGTGCTGGGATTACAGGCATGAGCCACTGTGCTTGGCCAGCAAAGAATTTTTGGCTAAGTCCCCAAAAGTAACTGTAACAAAAATAAAAATTGACAAGAGGGACCTAATTAAACTAAAGAACTTCTGCACAGCCAAAGAAACTATCAACAAAGTAAACAGATAATCTACAGAATGGGAGAAGATACTCACAAACTACACACCTGACAAAAGTCTAATATAAAAAAAAGGACAAAAGACATGAACAAACACTTCTCAAAGGAACATATGCAAGCGACCAAAAAACATAGAAAGAAATGATCATCATCAATAATCATCGGAGAAATGAAAAATTCAAACTACAATTGGCCATCTCACACCAATCAGAATGGCTATTATTTAAAAATCAAGAAAGGCTGGGCACAGTGGCTTGCACTTGTAATCCCAGCACTGTAGGAGGCTGAGGCAGGAGGATCACATGAGGCCAGGAGTTCAAGACCAGATGGCCAAAATGGTGAAACCCCGACTCTAGTAAAAACACAAAAATTAGCTGGGTGTGGTGGTACACATCTGTAATCCTAGCTACTAGGGAGGCTGCAGCACGAGAATCATTTGAACCCAGGAGGTTGAGGTGCAGTGAGCCAGGATTGCCCCACTGCACTCCAGCCTGGGTGACCAAAAAAGGAAAAAAAAAAAAAATCAAAAGATAACAAATGCTGGTAAGACTGTAGATAAAAGGGAGTGCTTATACACTGTTGGTGGGAATGTAAATTATTTCAGTCCCTGTGGCAAGTAGTTTGGAGATTTCTCACAGAACTTAAAACAGGTCTACCATTCAGCCCAGCAATCACATTACTGAGTATATACCCAAAGGAAAAGAGATCATTTCACCAAAAAGACACATGCACTGGTATGCTCTTTGCCACACAATTCACAATAGCAAAAATATGGAATCAACCTAAATGCCCATCAATGGTTGATCAGATAAAGAAAATGTAGTATATATACACCATGGAATCCTATGCAGCCATTAAAAAGAACAAAATCATGCCCTTTGCAGCAACATGGATGGAGCTGGAGGACATTATCTTAAGCGAATTAATACAAGAACAGAAAACCAAATGCCACATGCTCTCACTTATAAGTGGGAACTAAACATTGAGCACAGTGGTCATAAACACGGGAACAACAGATACTGCAGGCTACTAGAGCCGGGAGGGGCCCAGGGGGAAGGATTGAAAAGCTACCTATCGGGCACGATGCTTACTATCTGGGTACAATATACCCTTTTAACAAACCTGCATGTGTATTCCCTGTATATAAAATAAAAGTTGAAATTAAAAATAAAAGTGTCCTATTTTAAAGAAAACACGCCAGGCACCTATTACACAGCAAGTATCATTTTTCGCTCATTGCAATTATTTTCAGATTGAGGCGAGTTCATAAAAATGTAATTGGGGGATGTAATACAGTGTGGGTTTTTTTTAGTAGTAGATTTATTTTAATAGTATTATATACGACTTAAGTTTATACAATCATCAAGAGTCTGATGGGGTCTCTGTAATTAGTCATACTTTACTGCATTTTATGAGTAGAATTATACGCCTTAGTGATGTTTGCAAATTCGGACTTTTGCAAAGCTCTTGGGACAAATACCCTGAGGCTGTTCAGAGTCTAATAGATATGTAAAATAAAAGGTCATAATAAACAAAATCATATGGAGCTTATATATACGTATACATATATATTTATAGATTTATAATGATTACTAAATGGATAGTAGCTATAAGTGATTTAAGGGGGCAATGCTTTCTTTATTCTACCCTGATCAACAAAATATTTGGTTTATGTCTCTAGTGAGATAATGCTTATGTTTTTATCTTGATACTTTTAAAATTCCCACTTCACCTTCTGGGCCTTATTTTTTTTCATATATCATTAATGGGTATTCAAGGAAACGAAAATTATTGTACAAGGGTTGAAAACATCAAGAAACAATAGTCAGATTTTTAAAACATTTTCCCAAACTATCTTTTGAGAGCCAAAATTGTAGATGTGAGTAAAATAAAGCTTAGAGTTTATTCTAAAGCAACAGACAAGGGAAAAAAAATCAGAGAAAGAATGGTATCTCTATGCCTCTCTACCCTGAGACACACCTAAGACTATCCTAAGAATCACCAGGGCTGAGAATAGGAGGCACCCACTGCATAAAATGTATCTACCCATTCTCATTTGCATTGCTCTGCATGGATCCTTCTGCTTTTGCAATCAACCCCCTCACAACAGAGAGTAAACGCCTTGATTTCCAGACAGTGGTGAGTTTTAGTAGGGAATGCCTCAGCTTAGACACCAGAGAAGAAACTAGACGGCAGCAAAATCCATACCATTGCATACGTCCTCAACTAGAAAATGTTAACAACTTCCAAGATTATCTGATTTTATGGTCAATAACTGGTCTTCAGAAAAAGAGAGCAAATATAAGCAAAATATAAGAGAATGGTATATAAACAAAAACAATTTCAACACAGGAAGCTGAATAAACTATTAATTTTTAGAGAAAGGGTCAACATAAGATCACCACTTTTTTTATTCTGTAAACTATATATGGCTCCCAAACATAAATGAATAAAATCTTGGCTGTATTTATTTTTTATTGCTTTAAAAATGAATTATTCAAATTATCAACAATTGCAGCTAAAGAAAAAAGACTTTTGTCATCCAAACAAAGACTTATTTATAACCCTGATATTCCAAGGTGTATTTAAAAAGGTGTTATTTGTGGAAATATTTTATCTGTTTTCTCAAAGATCTTAAAATTAGCAATTACTATCAATGAACATTTATTGAATATGAAGTAACTGTATAGCATTTGTATTTAATGCATTGCTAATTGCGAAGTTACAGTCCCAACATTCATTTTCATAGTGTCCAAGTGATTATTTTACATATTTCTTTTTAAATAATAAAAGTATCAAAAACTTTTTGGAAAAACTAAACTTCCTATTTTACTATTACTTGTTATTGCTTATTATTTAATTTTTTACATGCTGTTACCAAAGTTCTAAAAAAATAATGATCCTTATTTTTACCTAAAACTAAAAAAAAAAGCAAATATTTATCAAATGCTAAATATTTTTTAAGCACTGTGAGCAATTATCCATCTATCTATCCTAGAATCTCCACTCTGAATACTGCATTTCATTTGATGAAATATTAGATATGAAAACACAAGGCTGGGTGTGGTGGCTCATGCCTGTAATCTCAGCACTTTGGGAGGATGAGGCAGGCAGATCACCTGAGGTCAGGAGTATTCAGACCAGCCTGGCCAACACGGTGAAACCTCGTCTCTACTAAAAATACAAAAATTAGGCGGGCGTGGTGGCGGGTGCCTATAATCCCAGCTACTTGGGAGGCTGAGGCAGGTGAATCACTTGAACCCCAGAGGCGGACAGAGTGAGACTGGCTCTCAAAAAAAAAAAAAAAAAGGAGAAAAGAAAACACAATAATGATGTAATTTAATAGTGACCATGTGAGTGGCAAAGCATGTTTGTGTTCTTTTTCAGTTTTATATATTTTTTTGAGACAGAGTCTCACTCTGTCGCCCAGGCTGGAGTACAGTAATGCAATCTCAGCTCACTGCAACCTCTGTCTCCTGGGTTCAATCAATTTTCCTGCCTCAGGCGCCCTAGTAGCTGTCATTACAGGTGTGCACCACCATGCCTGGCTAATTTTTGTATTTTCAGTAGAGATGGGGTTTCACCATATTGGCCAGGCTGGTCTCAAACTCCTGTCCTCAGGTGATCTGCCCACCTCTGTCTCTCAAAGTGCTGGGATTACAGGCGTGCGCCCCCGTACCCAGCCTTCCTGATCCCTTTAAGATCTTTCCCCTCTTTTTTCCCAATGACATCTTATATGCATATACATGAGATGGAATTTGTGTTCTAAAAAGGAAGAGTTCATTGGATTTGGGGAGAACTCAGAAGATGTTGAGTTGGTTGGTATTAATCAGAGAGGAAATGTATTTATAGAGAAATCCATGTATAGTGAAGTAATTATCAAGGCTATTTTGTGGCTGATATGAATTCAAGGGGCAGTTTATAATTCAGTCACATATTAAAGAACAAAAAGGACAAAAGAAAAATAAAGCAGGTAAAATCGTGAAATGAGTTACATTATTTGCACCATAAAGCTTAAGTAAATCAAATTATTGGGAATATTCTGAGATAGAGCTAAAGTCTCTCGAGAGTCATGGTTGAAACCACATGTTGTGGAGGAACTGACTGTGATTGTTGCCCCATTGTGGGATTCCTCCCTATGGTAATGACATTAAAATGGAAAAAAAAAATAAATAAACACAAGAAAATGATGCAGACTGTAATTAGAGGTGAAGCTGTTTATGACCTGGCTATCTCCACATTGGTCTGGGAAAGAATTGAGACATTACTGGGTCAAGTCATGTCTGTGAGAGAAAATGAAAGGTAAAAATAGTGAATAAAAAGGGAAAGATTAGAAACAAGCTTTAGTCACTTGCTCTTCCTTGCAGTAGTAGGCCCTTGGAATATTGACAAACCCTGAAATAATTTCAAACAAAAACAGTGGATTTTAATCCCCATGAGGGTAAAAATAGTCTTGTTTACCACTGTATTTCCAACACATAGCATGGTATCTGACACTCCCCAAATAATTATTGAATTATTGATCGCAGATTTTAAACTACTATATGAGCATATCCCACCTCTAAGCATTACCCTGAGATGGTAAATGTGCAATACAGCAATAAAGGGTGTCACCGTGATCTCAGTCCATGCCTAACATACAGTCGAGTTCTGAACAACAATGTAACATCAAACAGTGACCCTGTTGTAACATGTTCTGGACTTGTCTAAACTAAAGTTCAAATATGATACTTCCAATCCTGGTTACAATCTCTGAATGATGCATTTTATAAATAGCAATGACTTTTTTTTTTTTTAAAGAAGCATTTACCATGCAAGAAAAAGGACAACATTGCTTCAAGAATAGTAATCAGTCAGTGGCACCCATCTTAATGAGAGCATTTATATCCCATTGTTTTCAGTTTAAATGTCAATGTGCATACATATAAACATTTAGAAAACAGGTTTCCAGTAGATCATGTTATGTAAAGGTCATACAGACCTTGCAAATATTCCTGCATCTCTAACTAATCTAATCCAGTTCTTGAGTTCAAATATCAAATCATATCCCTTTCTGCCACCCAGAATTTTGAATGTCTGGTATTCAGTGGGTTCTAGAAGTTTCACTTTTTATGTTTGAAGGGCCCATATGAAGCCATACGCAATTAGCATATGCTGTATTGTGGCATGTTCTGTTAACATCAGCTCTTTGATTGAGGAAGAACTCTAACTGTTGAATCATCAAAACACTACAGCAGTATTTTACAACCTCAGTTACGCATAATGTGAAGTAATATGCATGGCCTGCCCTCTGTAAATATGAGAGGCAATTTGTTTGGCTCCACATTTTACTTTGCTTTCAGGATTATACTACCCACTAACTTCAACAAAAGCAATATAATAAGAAATATTGCCTCACAATACCACAGCTCTGTCCATCAATGGCAAAAATTCTCAATCTTAGCACCAGTGCCAGGAGATGAATCTCATTATGATAATTCAGTGATTGTATACGGATTCACATTTCCCAGCATACATAAGAGAATACAAAACAAACACAAGTAGGATAAGCAATCAGATAACTAAAGTTTTTTTTTTTGTCAAAGATATTAAAGAGTATGTTAAGAATCATTTAATGTCATCTCCCTATTACTGGAAAAAATGGAAGCTCAAGATTTATATAATTAGCTCTAGGTCACACAGGTAGTTTGATGGTAAATCCTAGAGAATTCTACTGTTCATATTCTTAAACAAATGATTTTTTCATTATACTTTATGCATTACAGTTATACTAACTACTACCAAGTCAGCAGTAATTGTAAGTTGATAGATTTAAAGGCCTAAGCTGAAAATATTTAGAAAATTCATATTGAGAATATTGAGAAACAAGGTGGAATTCAAAGTGGCATGAAGGATCAGAGTCTTAGTCTGAACTAGAACGCATGCATGTAAGGCACAGGCTAGAAATTTGTGAGCAAAGGAAGAAGTGAGAAAAAACTGAATATTTAGTAAGGTTAATTCGTAGTTAGTCTATAGGATAAGGTGGAGTGTAGAAACCATTCCACCAGGGAGATGAAAATTAGGGAACTGCATATACAAATTCATTAGTTAAAATAAGGTTCTGTTGTTTGAGGCTTTCAAAAGAAATCACTGCTCAATAATTATGTAAATACTGAAATACAACTTTGAAAATAATTTTTAGTACTAGTCACCAAAATTTTGGGCTTATTATGTACAAACTATGTGTTTCAAACACTACTGATGGGATCTGCCCTCGAGGAGCCCATGACTGAGATTCCAGACTGGCATATGCTATATCTGTATATCTCCTTCCTCCAGGAAGATTTGAGGGCCTCAGAAACATTTTCCAAACTTTTATAACTAGGATCCTAAGGTTATTGCCTTCATAGCGAAGGTGCCAGCACTGGGCTGGATCCTGGACAGCATGCTGGCCCCTGACATGGGCAACAAGTTAGATGGACCACAGAACCTAGTTTCTATAGCCTTGACTCACCACAGGTTTGTGTTCTCCCACACAATGGCATTGGGGCGAGTTTATATTTTTGTTTTGTTGTACTGTTTGTTTTCTAAGCAAAGGGCAGTCTCCTATCTCATGCCAAATATAAAATTCAGGCTGCATGAAATCTTAGAGATTCACTTAAGCTTTTGCGTAAATTAGTTGGTTTTATTGAATCAGTGTATGGTACAGCCTAGTAAATGTCATTCTTATATTCATTCAAAAGAATACATGCTTCTAAAAATTTGCTTATAAAATTAGCAATGCATACTGGTGAAGAGTCACATGGGAATCAGAAAACCTGGATATAAATCTCAGCTCTACCACTGACTAGCTTAGTTAACAGGAACTTCAAGCCCTTTTAACTTTGGCTTTTCTCATCTGAAAAATGGACAAAAAATGTGGGTTTTTGTGAGGAATAGAATTAATACTAAACAAAAGTCCAGATCTGTCTTAAATGTCAGAAATTATTTTTCTATTTAAAAAAGTATATAGCATATGTTCATGTACCACCAAAAATCATTTCTGGGAGAAGCTGAGACATACCATAATTATGTGTCAACATTTGAGGTACATGTAATTAATGCTAGAGAAGGTCAGAAGGGTCAGAAGAAGGGAGATTAACCTTGGCAATTTGCTATTTAGGAAGTGTTTCAAAGAGAAAGTGGGATTGTGATGGACTATGGAACTCACATTAGTAAGATTTGGACTAAATGAAAGACATCCTAATGATTCAACAGGACTAAAAGTAAATACGGAAATGAGCAAAACAGACTGAGTATTAACATCCTAGAAAATTGGGAAAATATTGGAATAATCATTTGCCCATGGAAAATCATATGACATGTACTTGCATACACATATATTCCATATATGCATGCATCTCTGTGTATATTTACATACATACATATCATTTGCACTCAGAAAACACTATTACTAACACTACAATCATATATATGTGGTGGGACTATAAAATTGTATGATTGTTTTCTTTGAAGTTCATTCAAATCACATATATTACTTGCAAATTTCCCATTGATGTACATATGCATACATCTTAAAATGGGATATATTGTATTCCATTTAATGAAGATGAAATTTTTGTTAGACTTGGAATTCAAGAGATCTTCCTTTTACGTATTACATTTTTACTCAAATGGACCTCTGCTAGTAAAGTTTCTTTCAAGTTTCCCTGATTCGGTAAATGCCATTTGAGGAGTTCATTAACATGAGTTTAAATTCAGGTTCCAGTGTATGAGGAGGGTCACATCAGGCCATGGTGAAACAGGAAACACATGAAGACGCTGGAGTATTTTTTAAAATTATTTCATTTTTTATTCTGTGATCAGGTTCTTCCAAGTTTTGGTGCTGATAAGGTCTTTTTCTTTTATATTACAATGGTGAGAATTCCTAATTAGCAAAGTAAGAAAATGGCAACTCAAGGTTTTCTCTGATTTGTTTCTAGCTTATTTTAAATTTAATTGAATCATGAGGTCTAAAAGTCCAGAGAGCATGAAACGAAGCTACACTAATTTGAACACCTGACATAAGTTGGACTAGTATTTTTCAAGTTGTCTTCTATAGATCTCCCCAATTAAATTCAGCAAAACATACTGGTATTATAAGTAAAAAAGAAAGTAACAACCTATTACATTTCTTTCTTTGTCAAAAATATGTAATCTATGAATCATGGGGGTGAGAATTAATATTATATATATAGGATGAAAATAAATTTAATTTCATTAGGATCAGGCTTTAAAGAACTAAACCAAGGCTGTTTGATTTGTTTTTAATTCGATCAACTACAAGTTCACAGGAAGTTTCAAAAAATTGTATAGCGAGGTTGGAGGTCCTGTGCACCCTTCATGAAGGCTCATTCAATATTTACATCTTGCAAAACTGTAGTATAATTTCAAAAGAATTGACATTGTTATAATCCATAAACCTTCTTCTGATTTCAACATTTATGTATGTATACATTTGTATGTGTATGTGTGTGTATATATAGTTATACTCCATTTTACCACATAGATTTCTTCACATAAGCACAACACAAGTGGTAGATGTACCATCACCTCAAGACACCCCATGTTATCCTCTTATAGACCATTTGCCACCTTCCGCCAATCACATATCACATTATGCTGAGTGAAAGAAACCAATCACAAGGGGCTGCATACAGCATGATTCCATTGACATCAAGACCAGGTCACCCAAATCCTTAGAGACAGAAAGTGGCTTGGTGGTTGCCAACAGCTGGGTGAGGGAGGAGTATGGACTAACTGATAAATGGATACAGTGATGCCTTTTGGGGTGATGAAAATATTTTGGACCAAAATAGAAATGATGGTTACACACCACTGAGAACATACTAAATGCTAAATGTACACTTTAAAATGGTTAATTTTATGTTATGTGAATTTTACTTCAATTTAAAAAATCCAACCTCATGGCCCTCTGACTGTCCATGAGAGAGGCCAGCTTTGCAGGGCAGGGTCTGTAGTTTCTTAAGAACCTACAAGCAGACACGTCCTTATGAGACACATGCCCTAGAAATTTCTTTCACAACGTGTTTATGACTCCTGGACATTTTGGGCTGAACAGTCACAAAAGAAGCTAGTCATGCTCAATCACATTTTGCTTCCATGGCATTTTCCCACCCTCAGCCTCCTACTCCTTTACATAGACACATATGCAAATACATTCTGCTATATCTGTGGATTGAGCCTCTGAGTCCTCAAGGTGGAGGGGTTCACAAGCAGGCAACCACTCATCTATTTGCCATAATAATGTTACTTCAGAAACGTTACACAAATAGAGACCAGATGCAGTGGCTCCCACCTGTAATCTCAGCATTTCAAGAAGTCAAGGCTGAAGGATTGCTGGAGACCAGGGATCCTGGTCTGTCACCATGGTGAGACCCTGTCTACACAAAACAATTTTTAAAAATGGGCCAGGTGTGGGTGGTGTGTGCCTGTAGTCCCAGCTATTCAGAAGGCTGAGGCAGGAGTATTACTTGAGCCCAGGAGTTCAAGGCTGCAGTGAGCTATAATCGCACCACTGCACTCTAGCCTGGGCAACAGAGAGAGAACCTGTCTCAAAAACAAACAAACAAGTATAAACAAATGGAAAAATACAATCTACATTCATTTTAGATTGTTGCTTTTTCTTTCTTAATTTCAACTTTTATTTTAGATCCAGGGGATATACGTGCAGGTTTGTTATAAGAGTATGTTGTGTGATATTTAAGTCTGGGGGTAAATTGAAGTCATCACCCAGGTAGTGAGCGTAGTACCCAATAGGTAGCTTTTCAACCTTTGCCCTTTCCTCTCTCCCCTCGATTGTAGTCCCCAAAGTCTATTGTTCCCATCTTTATGTTCATGTGTACCCAGTGTTTAGCTCCCACTTATAAGTGAGAACATGTGGTGTTCGGTTTTCTGTTTCTGTGTTAATTCGCTTAGGATAATGTCCTCCAGCTCCATCAATGTTGCTGCAAAGGACATGATTTTGTTCTTTTTTTATTGCTGCATAGGATTTCATGATGTGTATGTACCATATTTTCTTTAACCAATCAACCATTGTGCATATGTAAGTTGATTCCACATCTTTGCTATTGTGAATAGTGCTGTAACAAACATCCCAGGGCATATGTCTTTTTGGTAGAATAATCTATTTTCCTTTGGGTATAAACCCGGTAATGAGATTGCTGGGTCAAATGGTAGTCCTACTGTTAATACTTCGAGAAATCTCCAAACTGCTTTCCACAGTAGCTAACCTAATTTACACTCCCACCAACAGGACAGTAAAAAAGGACAAAGAAGGTCACTACATAATGATAAAGGGTGTAACTCAACAAGAAAACTTAACATAAATATATACACATCCAGCATTGGCACACCAATGTCCTAAATCAAGTACTTTTCAAGACCTATGAAAAGACTTAGAAAGCCACATGGTAATAATGGGGGACTTCAACACCCTACTGATAGTGTTAGACCGATCACTGAGGAATAAAACTAACAAAGAAATTCTGGACTAAATTTGACCCTTGACCAACTAGACCTAAGAGACATCTACATAGTGCTTTACCCAAAACCACAAGAATATACGTTCTTCCCGTCTACACACAGAATATACTGCAAGATCAACCACATGCTCAGCCATAAAGCGCATCTCAATAAATTTCAAAAATTGAAATAAAAGCAAACAAATACTTGGACCACAGTGGAATAAAAATAGAAATCAATACCAAGAGGACCTCTCAAAACCACACAATTACATGGAAACCAAACAACTTGCTCCTGAATGACTTTTGGGTGAATGACAAAATTAAGCAGATTATTATTTTTTTCACTCAGTATAAATTGCACTAGGTTTATCCAATAGTTAATTCCTTTTTATGGCTGGGTAATATTCCATGGTATGCAAGTACCACAGCGTTTTTGTTTTGTTTTGTTTTGTTTTTCAAGCAATTACATATCGAGGGATTTTTTCATGTTTTGGTACTACGAATAAGGCTACTATGAATATTTGTGGATACGTTTCTGTATGAAAACAAGTTTTCATTTTTTTAAGAATGATTAAGAGAACAATTGCGGTGTCATTTGCTAAGTCCATTTTGAGTTTTAAAATGAACTGCCAAACTATTTTCCAGTGTGGCTATACCATTTAACAGTCTCACCAGCAATCTATGATTTACCTACTTTCTCTGCTTCCTTGCCGGCATCTGGCGTCTATTTTCTTATTTTAGCCATTTTGACTACTGTGTAATAATATCTTACTTTGGTTTTAATTTCCATTTTACTAATGGTTATTGATGTTGAACATTTTTTAATGCACTTACATATGCCATCTGTATATCTTTATTGGTGAAACATCTGTGCCTGTCTTTTGTCCATTTTCTTATTGGATTTTTAAAATGTTGAGTTTTGAGAGGTCTTTATATATTCTAGATACTAGTTCTTGATATCTACATACTGGATATATGGTTTGCCAATATATTCTCCCAGTCTGTGTAGCTCATATTTCATTTTTTGTTTTTTTGAGAGTGCAGTGGTGCAATCTCGGCTCACTGCAACCTCTGCCTCCCGGGCTCAAGCGATTCTCATGCCTCAGCTTCCTAAGTAGGTGGTACTACAGTGTGCACCACTATGCCCAGCTCATTTTTGTACTTTTACTAGAGACAGAGTTTCATCATGTTGGCCCGGCTGGTCTCAAACTCCTCAGCTTAAGTGATCGGCTTGCCTCGGCTTCCCAAAATGATAGTATTACAGGCATGAGCCACCGCGCCTGGTGGTATTTCTTCTTAACAGAATATTTTGCATAACAAAAGTTTTTTATTTTAATGAGGTCCACTTTATCAAATTTTCCTCTTATGAATTGTGACTTTGGGGTCAAGTCTAAGAACACTTTGTTTAACTTTAGATCCCAAATATGTTCGTTTTCACATAAGTTTTACAGTTTAAGTTCTTGTGATGTTTATTTAGATCAAGGTATTTTTGTTTGTTTTTTGCCTATGGGTGTTCTATTACTACAACACCATTTACTAAAAAGGCTAACCCTCCTCTACTGGATTCCTGCTTTGTAAAAAACAAAGGGACACAAGGAAACTTTTGGAGGGAACTGATGTTTGTTATTTGATTGTGGTGATGGCTTTACAGGTATATGAATATGTCCAAACTCATCAAATTGTATACATTAAATATATGCAGATTTTTGCATATCAATCATACTTTAAGCTGTAAAAATAAATAAATTGGGCATATTTGTGGATCTATTTCTGGGCTCTCTATTCTGTTTCACTGATGTATGAGTCTGTACACCACCAGTATCATACTGTCCAGAATACTGCTGCTATACAATTAACTTTAACATCAATAAGAATGATTTCTCCAATTAATTTTTCCTTATTCAAATTTTTTGGCTAATATAGGTCCCATGCCATTCTATACATCCTATATAATTTTTATAATAAGCCTGTGCAAGTTCAAAAACATTGCTAAAATTTTCATAAGAATTGTCTTAAAAACAGATCAACTTAGAGAGAATTCACATCTTTACTATGGTGAGTTTTCCAATCCATGAACATAATGTATCTCCATATATTTAGGTCTTCTTTATTTATTTTAATAGCACTTGGATCATACAGATTCTGTGCATGTTTTGTTAGTTTTATATGTAAGAGTTTCAGTTTCTTTGCAGAAATCATAAATGCTATTGCATTTTTTTTTTTTTTTGAGATGGAGTCTCGCTCTGTGGCCCAGGCTGGAGGGCAGTGGTGCAATCTCGGTTCACTGCAACCTCTGTCTCCCGGGTTCAAGAGACCCTCATGCCTCAGCCTCCCAAGTAGCTGGAACTACAGGTGCACATCACCATGCCTGGCTAATTTTTGTATTTTCAGTTGAGACAGGGTTTTGCTATGTTGACCAGGTTGGTCTTGAACTGCTGACCTCAGGTGATCCGGTCACCGGGGTCTCCCAAAGTGCTGGGATTACAGGCATGAGCCACCGTGCCTGGCCTGACTTCTACTTTAAAATTCTTGTCAGATAATTTCAACATCTGATTTATCTAAGTGATAGCATTAGTCTATGTCTTTTCTCATTCTGGTTTTGTTTGTTTTGGTTCTTAGTATGCAGGTGATTTTTGACGGTACTCTGGACATTTTGTCCATTATATATGCAGAATCTGGATGTTATTTCAATCTTTTATTTTAGCAGGTATTTATCATACATAGTTCAATACACAGGTGCCATTCTACTTTTATGGGCTGTGGTTCCAAAGAGAGTTTTATTTTCAGAGTATTTCTAGTGTTATTGCAGCCTGCTTTGTTTATCTAGTGATGCTGGTACTCTCAAAATTCCTTGATGGTACATTCTGAGTGGGCAGAAGGAGTTCCCCAGACTAGGGTGCTGGTGCTGCTAGGTAGATTAGGTGTTTCTTAGATCTATAGAGACAAAAGTGCTTCATAGATAGGATTATTGTGTTAGAATCCCTATACTGGTACCCTCCAGCTGCTCCAATGTCTCTGGGTGAAACTGGAGGGATTCTCATGGCCACAGGGTCCAACTGGCTTCCCAGGCTAGTCACTTTTTGTGGTGGATAGCCTTACCAGTGCTCTGTGTTTGCTCAGGTATCTCTGGGTAGGGAAGAGAAGTTTTAGGTCCACAGGGCCAAAGATGCTTTCTGAACCAGGTCACTTATTATGATTGTGTCTCTTGTGATTTCTGCCTTTCTACCTCGATGTCTTCCTGTTAGAAAAGGGAGTCCCAGCTCTGCAGGGATGAAGAGGCTTCAGTGGTTAGGACGCTTGTGGCAAAGATCTCCGTGCCTATTGGGAACAGAGAACGCTTTCTGGACGGGATTTTGTTCTTTTTTTTTTTTTTTTTTAATACTTTAAGTTCTAGGGTACATGTGCATAACGTGCAGGTTTGTTATATATGTACACTTGTGCCATGTTGGTGTGCTGCACCCATCAATTCATCAGCACCCATCAACTCGTCATTTACATCAGGTATAACTCCCAATGCAATCCCTCCCCCCTCCCCCCTCCCCATGATAGGCCCCGGTGTGTGATGTCCCCCTTCCCGAGTCCAAGTGATCTCATTGTTCAGTTCCCACCTATGAGTGAGAACATGCGGTGTTTGATTTTCTGTTCTTGTGATAGTTTGCTAAGAATGATGGTTCCCAGCTGCATCCATGTCCCTACAAAGGACACAAACTCATCCTTTTTTATGGCTGTATAGTATTCCATGGTGTATATGTGCCACATTTCTTAATCCAGTCTGTCACTGATGGACATTTGGGTTGATTCCAAGTCTTTGCTATTGTGAATAGTGCCACAATAAACATACGTGTGCATGTGTCTTTATAGCAGCATGATTTATAATCCTTTGGGTATATACCCAGTAATGGATGGCTGGGTCATATGGTACTTCTAGTTCTAGATCCTTGAGGAATCACCATACTGTTTTCCATAATGGTTGAACTAGTTTACAATCCCACCAACAGTGTAAAAGTGTTCCTATTTCTCCACATCCTCTCCAGCACCTGTTGTTTCCTGACTTTTTAATGATCGCTATTCTAACTGGTGTGAGATGGTATCTCATTGTGGTTTTGATGTGGATTTCTCTGATGGCCAGTGATGATGAGCATTTTTTCATGTGTCTGTTGGCTGTATGAATGTCTTCTTTTGAGAAATGTCTGTTCATATTCTTTGCCCACTTTTTGATGGGGTTGTTTGTTTTTTTCTTGTAAATTTGTTTGAGTTCTTTGTAGGTTCTGGATATTAGCCCTTTGTCAGATGAGTAGATTGCAAAAATTTTCTCCCATTCTGTAGGTTGCCTGTTCACTCTGATGGTAGTTTCTTTTGCTGTGCAGAAGCTCTTTAGTTTAATTAGATCCCATTTGTCAATTTTGACTTTTGTTGCCGTTGCTTTTGGTGTTTTAGACATGAAGTCTTTGCCCATGCCTATGTCCTGAATGGTACTACCTAGGTTTTCCTCTAGATGGAACGTACCTCAAAATAATAAGAGCTATTTATGACAAACCCACAGCCAATATCATACTGAATGGGCAAAAACTGGAAAAATTCCCTTTGAAAACTGGCACAAGACAGGGATGCCCTCTCTCACCACTCCTATTCAACATAGTGTTGGAAGTTCTGGCTAGGGCAATCAGGCAAGAGAAAGAAATCAAGGGTATTCAGTTAGGAAAAGAAGAAGTCAAATTGTCCCTCTTTGCAGATGACATGATTGTATATTTAGAAAACCCCATTGTCTCAGCCCAAAATCTCCTTAAGCTGATAAGCAACTTCAGCAAAGTCTCAAGATACAAAATTAATGTGCAAAAATCACAAGCATTCTTATACACCAGTAACAGACAAACAGAGAGCCAAATCAGGAAGGAACTTCCATTCACAATTGCTTCAAAGAGAATAAAATACCTAGGAATCCAACTTACAAGGGATGTAAAGGACCTCTTCAAGGAGAACTACAAACCACTGCTCAGTGAAATCAAAGAGGACACAAACAAATGGAAGAACATACCATGCTCATGGATAGGAAGAATAAATATCGTGAAAGTGGCCATACTGCCCAAGGTTATTTATAGATTCAATGCCATCCCCATCAAGTTACCTATGAGTTTCTTCACAGAATTGGAAAAAACTGCTTTAAAGTTCATATGGAACCAAAAAAGAGCCTGCATCTCCAAGACAATCCTAAGTCAAAAGAACAAAGCTGGAGGCATCACGCTACCTGACTTCAAACTATACTACAAGGCTACAGTAACCAAAACAGCATGGTACTGGTACCAAAACAGAGATATAGACCAATGGAACAGAACCGAGTCCTCAGAAATAATACCACACATCTACAGCCATCTGATCTTTGACAAACCTGAGAGAAACAAGAAATGGGGAAAGGATTCCCTATTTAATAAATGGTGCTGGGAAAATTGGCTAGCCATAAGTAGAAAGCTGAAACTGGATCCTTTCCTTACTCCTTATATGAAAATTAATTCAAGATGGATTAGAGACTTAAATGTTAGACCTAATACCATAAAAACCCTACGGGATTTTGTTCTTGAGGGATCCCTCTTCTAGTACCCTGTGGCTGCCTCAGTATCTCTGTACAATAGAGGGCAGCCTCAGACCCACAGGAACAAAGAGGCTTCCTGGACTAGGCCACTTAGAGTGGTAAAATCCCTTGTGGCAGTTGCACCCAGCCACCTAAGTATTTCCTGTGATGAGTGAGAGTGTCTTAGGCCTGTAGGGACAAAGAGACTTCCGAAGTTGGGCCACTCGCTGTGGCAAAAATCTTTTAAACAATACTGCCACTTGTCTCTGTATTTTTCAGCAAAGCATGGTAGTCTTAAATCCCTGGAAAAAGAGAGACACTTACCCTAGCTGCTTACTGTTAGATGGGCTCCCATTCAATAGCCCTTGCCAGTTGTATCAGGCTCATCTGGTATTGTCTGAGAGACTCCTATTCAATTTAGAGAGGAAACTAGCTGGGCTACCTTCTGCTACTAGGCTTGAAAGTGGGAAAATGACAGGTCGGGGTCCCCATCTACTGTTGGATAGGGGCACATATGAGAATGTGCTGCAGTTCGTTTTCCTCTAGCCCTAGGGTCTCAAAGCAGTTTGCTTTTCTCTACAATTTTCTTTTGATGGCCTCTTGTTTTATTTCTAGGTTTCATTGTTCTTCTTCACTATGAGGAGCAGAGAAAAATCAGTTTATGCCATCTTGTCTGAACTGGAATTCTCAGTCTTGTTTTAATATGTTTTAACAGGTGATTCAGATAACTTGGTTTTTAAAATGTGCACAACTTTTAAAAAGAAATGTTACAAAAGCTAAATATACATTTAATTATAGCATGCTGCGTGTAGAGTAGCTGGTAACTACTGAAATCATAAGTACATGTTAGCCTTTGAAATGAATAACAAATAAAACATCAACTTGGCCAAATGTGGTGGCTCATGCCCATAATCCCAGCTGTTTGGGAGGCTGAGGTGGGTGGATCACCTGAGGTCAGGAGTTTGAGACCAGCCTGGCCAACATGGTGAAACCCCATCTCTACTAAAAATACAAAAAATTAGCCGAGTGTGGTGGTGGGTCCCTACAATCCCAGCTACTCGGGAGGCTGAGGCAGGAGAATGGCGTGAACCCGGGAGGCGGAGGTTGCAGTGAGCTTTGATCGCAGCATTGCACTCCAGCCTGGGTGATAAGAGCTAAATGCAGTCTCAGAGAAAAAAAAACTAACAAAAACCATCAACTATACCAAGTGATGAGTAGAATGACTGTACTAGGTATGTTCATTTTCATTATATATTTAGTATTTATTTAAGCGACCTAACTAAAAGTAGTGCTGACAATAAAAATATCTCAATTTACAGAAATATGTAAAACTTTAATATGTAGATTGTATTTTATTATTTAATTTTATGAAAACGTCTGTCAAAATTATGCAAACAAAAATGTCTACCAACTTGAAATTACCAATGAGTACATTACTATAGTTTTATATATATATATATAATACACATATAATATACGATAAAGTATTCATTAATCATTTATGTCTCTATTTTGAACAACACAGGGAGTTCAACATGCACCTAGCACACTGCCTTAGGCTTTCTACAGATGTTTTAACCAAGGTCAAGACTGGCTATTAATAAGACATCTAAAACATTTAATCAAGCACATTTGGTTTGAATATAAAAAGATGATACAGCAATCAGGTTTTTCTCAACAATTAGTGGTTTTTTAAACAAAAAACCACTTGGCTATGCATAACAGTGCATAGCCAAAAATTTATTAATTTTTGAAACTTTTAGTTTACAAATTCTTAATTAAACACAAGATAAAAATATCTGACTTTTTAAGGCAGGTGAATAGAAGGAAATTTTTGCTGAGCCACTTCTACTTTTTATGTTAAGTATTTTATTCTATGCTTTTTATCATGGCTTACACAAACTTTTATAATGTTGCTGCAATATTTTTACTGACTATCAATGCTCTCTTCAGGTATAGGTATATTTTTCAACCTTTTCCCCTTCTGTCTCCAGTTACAGGCCCTTTTATGGGCCTATAATGTTGGTTTTCTATCTCAACTCAAAATTCAAAAGAAAAGACTTTAAAAATCATCTCTTTTTTTTTTTTGCCCTAATGCTTAATTCAGAGCATAGCACATAGATATTCCCAATATGTTCTCATTAAAGGTATTGATCTCTGATTTTTAAAAGTAAGCAACAACAAACCTATGAAAGAGGAGCAGCTTTTTCCTTTGAGAATTGTGGTTTAAATGCAGTGAGGGGTATTAACGACTCTACATAAATGACTTCCTATTTCACTGAAGTGCTTAATAAGGTCTTTAAAACAGTACTTCATAGCATCCTGCTCTTCAAAGCAACATCTGTGGCTCTTTTTGGTTCCTATTAAGTGATAAATAACAACAGGATTTTGGTTCACGTAAGGACCTAAAACAGGAGAGTTGGTTAAGCTATTCATACATGTTGCTTTGTAATTGGTCTGACGTAATTTTATTTTATTGTGTTCAAAATTTACACTGGTATTTTGTCAACTATCTTTTTTCCCTTAACTTACAAAGTACATTTTAAAAAAAGAAAACCGTATACAAAGCTTAGGTTGTGTAATATAGTGAACCAGTCATTATTCTTCTCATCTCTCTATTTAAATCATAGATTTCAAAAAGTCTAATACCAATTCATTTGTGTGTATGTGTTGTAATGTAGTGGAGAGGCAAACTTGATACATTTAACACTGTAACATTACATATTGATGCATCCATAATTCAAAGTAACATGATAGAAAGAAACACACATGTGAAGTCATTAAAAAAATTGTTGTTTGTAAGGATTTTGAAACTTGGAGGATCAAATAATATAACTCAGAATTATTTACGTCAAAATAATGTGGAACAAGAAACACACCAAACAAGAGATATTTTGGAAGTTCTACTCAGTCCATAATTTTTCTCCTTTCTCTGAGAACTATCACCCTCCACTCAAACAATCCATAAGCAGAGTCCCTGGTATCATGTTTGTATTGTGTGACATTTGCCTCTAGGACAAGGCTGATTGGAGCAAGATTGAGGTCTGATTCAACTTGGAACAAACAGATGCACTTCCTAAAATACTTCACCTGAGACTCATAAAATAAGAATTTGTGCAATGAGTCATTCTTAGTAGCATACCACTATGGAGATGGCCTATGGCCCCATCATTCCCATGGCCTGTAGGTTAAATTTTTCTTGGATTCCACCAGTAGATAATCCAGAGTATGCACAAATGTACCTTGAATTGTGAATAGCATTTTGTTTGGGTTTCTGTTTCTTGCAAGAAAGACATTATTGATATTTACAAGATGACTTAAAAATCAGGTATATTCCAAAAGAAAAGATGACACTACTTGAGATACCAAAGTAAACAGGGAAGAAAAATATTACCAACATATTATTGTGATGTAAATATGATTTTTTCAAGAAGCTTGAGAGTATATTAGTTTTTCATTTGGTAGGTAATCCGAATAGGACCATATGATAAAGAATACTGTACAATGTTCCTCCAAAATATACATTAATAACAACAAGAGCTTTTATAAAAATTCTTGTTTTATATAACTAGAATTTTACATAAATTTAAAAAATATGTAGATGTTATATCTCATTAAAATATCAATTTAAAAGTTAATTGGTTGATATAAATACATTCAACTTACTCAACTTATTTGTTTTCTTTTGAGGAAGGTAAAATTAGAGAAGTCCAGAGACTTATACAATGAGTACATATGGCCAGGAAATCATAATTACGAATAACCTGTCCTAATTTACTGTGCATAATCTAATCATAAAAGACAATGATTCAAATACATGTGAAGACACTTTACTTCCTTATCTCCAGGCCTGTTCTCCTGCTCTCCTCTTTATAAGTGGCCATAATATATGAATTTTATGTTAATTAATTTAGCCCAATTGTTCTGCTTTTCACATACATTCCTATATCCATAAACAATACATAATGTTGTTGTTGTTGTGTATGTATGTGTGTGTGTTCTTTACAAATTTACTTGAGTGCTTGGCATCCTTCATCGAGCTAATGAGCTATCCATAAGAATCCGTGTTGATCCACTCCATACTCAGGTAGTATCGCTGACAGGCTGTTCAGCCTCTAATTGTATTTTATAGCTCTTCTTGCATGCATGTGTGGTTATTTGATTTGTTTCTCCCAGTAGAATATGAGTGGAAGTAATTTGTGTCAATTCTGAGCTTGAGATTTTAAAAAGCTAATATATCTTCTCTGCTGTTTCTTTCCCATTCCATGGCTGTATGCAGATGACTCTGAGGTTGAAGAGATGGGGGGAGCAACAAAATGGAAAACGTCTGGATCCTTGCAGCGTCACATGCAGGAAAGCAACATGGTGCCATTGGCTGTCATGGACTGTGACATGAGCAAACAATAAATATCTGTTGTGTTAAGGCACTGAAATTTTGGGTTTGGTTTGCTATGCTAGCTAGCATTAAAAGAATGAATATGCTATCATGCTTTGCAATCATTCTACATCTTTCCTTTTTCACTCAATATTATATATTTGGGTTACATAATTATTGTGAGATATGGATCTAATTAGTACATGGTTTTTCAAAAGTGGAACTTTTAACATTTTTGACTGATAATTGTTGGTTCGGGGGAGGCCGTCCTTTGCATTGTAGGATGTTTGCCAGAATCTCTGGCTTCTACCTACTAGATGCCAGTACAATGCCACTACTTCCACAGTAATTACAATAAAAAAATATCTCCAGACATTGTCAAATGTCTTAGTCGTGGCCAAAATCATGCCTGGTTGAGAACCACTTATCTAATACATTCTTTTTAGCTACTTGATAGTGTTTCACCACATGCATCAAGGATATTTATTACATTTTTACACTATTGAACAATGAAAATCCTTGTAACTGATTTTGAGCTGAATTATGATATCCATGTCAGCTACCTAAGACGAGGAAATGCCTTTTCTTCAATATCAATAAAAAGTAAAGCATAAAATTATATAGATCTGAAAAGTAAGGAACAGTTAAAACGACAGGAGTAGAATTTAGAGCACTAGGCCAGCGCAAAAATAGAAGCTGAACTCTAAACTGGGACACAATCACACCTTAGTTCTTAATTTAAGGAGAAGATGCTTCTGAGTTAGGAATATTAGCTAACTTGCACCACAATCCATTGTCAGGCAATCCTTTATGATTCTTACCTTCTCCAAAACGATTCCTGCCATTCAACTCATCTGCAGAGCCTGTCAGCGCTCCCTGCAAGTAATACTTCATGTGAGGCTACTTTCTTTCCATCATAAGTGCCACCACCCTTGTCAAAGCCACCTGCAAAAGTGAAAGAGCCTCCTCAAGTTTAATGGGCTTTCCAGCCTTCTGGAAAGCTGGCTGAGCCGCTGATGATGATGTGGCCTTTTTATTGTAAGTTTAGTTTAAGGATTATAAAAACCAGATATTTATATAAATATTCTCTTGAATGGAAGCACATAGATGATTCGTTCAAATTATTTTGAAGTAGTGATGTAATATCCAAGTTGAACAGACTAAGGTAAAAATAGATTTTACTTTCTATAACTAGGCAGATCTTACATTGGGCCTTTAGTGTCATGGGTGCCATGCCACTGGGAAATCTGATGGGCCAGGGGAAGTCATATTTCCAAATAGGTTATCTGTTCCTGTTTATGTGGTCATCCAGTTTTTGAAATTTTTTTTTTTTTTTTTTTTTTTTTTTTTTTTGAGACGGAGTCTCGCTGTCGCCCAGGCTGGAGTGCAGTGGCGCGATCTCGGCTCACTGCAAGCTCCGCCTCCTGGGTTTACGCCATTCTCCTGCCTCAGCCTCCTGAGTAGCTGGGACTACAGGCGCCCGCCACCGCGCCCGGCTAATTTTTTGTATTTTTAGTAGAGACGGGGTTTCACCGTGGTCTCGATCTCCTGACCTTGTGATCCGCCCACCTCGGCCTCCCAAAGTGCTGGGATTACAGGCGTGAGCCACCGCGCCCGGCCGAAATTTTTTAACTAAATCAATTGTAAACTTCATCTAACCGTATTGTATAGAAAACACAATTTATTTCAGCCAACCTGTACCCAACATAAAACTCTGTATCTCCTGAGATCTTGTCCTATCTATATTCTTCTCACTGCAAACAGCATCAGAGTAATGCCCAAGTGTATATCACATTGTGACATCTTCATTGGCTTCCTATTGACCTTCAGATGAAGTGAAAACACTTTCTAGATTCACAAGTCTCCCGTCAAACTTTCCTGCCTCATTTCATGGCTCCACAGATGCTGGGCTCTATCAGTTCCCTAAGTTCACTAATTCTTTGAAGCTTAAAAGTCATTGTACATGTTACTTCTCTGTACTGAATGTCCTCCCCTTCTCTCTCCCTCCAGTTTTTATAGTTCAGAGGATCTCAGCATAAACATCACCTTTTTAGAAAGGTCATTAGAACATTAAGGATTGTAACCAAGAAACAATAGTTGTTGGTTTTCTTTTTTATTCTTGTGGCATATGCCAACAATCTTGTATGGCGCTTAAAGTCCAAAAGGGCTCAGTTACTACAGACACGAGCAAACACGACCTGAGCTACAAACAAAATTACATCCGAAGACTCAACGGGAAGACGAGACTGTGAAGTTTCCAAGTTTATAGACAAGGTCAGACAAGGAAGTCGTTAGGGTTGTCTCTGTCAGTTTTGAAGAACAAAGTTATTATTTCTATCTTGCAACAACAAATATAGTTTTTTTAAATTAAAAAATCTTCATTTAAGAAATTGCTGCAGGAAAATAACTTTGAATTGCAAGTATAAAGAAAATTTTCTGAGCCATAGGTACTCTTTTTTTCCTTTGAAAACAATTATTTTCAAAGGAAATTGTTTTAAAACAAAATTTTTTAAAATAACGTCTAAATGCTCTTTCACAGAAGAGCCCTAAGTCATGCTACAATAAAGATGTAAGTAGAATATGGGATTTGAGTCATTTTTTTCAATCCAAGGAAAATTTCAGAGTAAAATATTTTTGGAGGTGCCCAATGTTTGTTTAGTTTCACACAGAAAGACACTATTTACATTCAATATATTTTAAAAACTGTATACATGTTCTATAAGATTATCAACACTAATTTACTCATTTTTCAAAAACAATTTCAGAACTTTGCATCATTTAGGATTTTTGTCTTCCTCACCTTCATTTAATCAAGCTCCAAGACACGTAGATTCTACCACTAAAAAGTGTTTTTAAACAATGTCTATTGCTTCTATTCTAATCAAAATCATAATACACTCATGACTTTATAACCACTACGACCTCCTACTGACCTTTCATCTTTCTTTGGCCTGTTGATCCTCCAATCCCTATGTAAGTACCTCTATTCCCAATAAAGTCTCTCTGCCACATGAACTCATAATGAGCTTTAAAAAGATAAAGATGATGATGTTATTTTGTTTGACTAAATCTCATAAGTGGCTCCTTATTTTTTTTGTTATAAAATCCAGAATGCTAAACAAAAACTATGGGATGCTGCATGAGGTAATCCCTGTTTACATACCTCCCCCAACCCATGTTGATTCATTCATCTTTCCTCATTCCGGCTATGCTTGACTTTAGTTGCTCAAATATACTTGCTTCTTTATGTCTCAGGTCTTTAATACATTCATGTTATATAAGCCAGAAAACATCTTACCACCACCTTCAAGAAAAATAAACTAGACAAGTGCATATAATATCTTTAATTCCTGGTCAATTTTTATCTTCAAGTGAACTTTACTATAGGTGAAAGCTTTTGTTTGCTTGATTTATACATAGTCACAAAATAATGTAAAGCTGCCAGAAAGTCGAATTTCTTTCCTCCTAGCTTAAAAATACATCTACACCTCCTTCATCCTTAAAAAAAAAAAAAAGAAAATGCATCTTCATAAAAAGATTACATCTTTTGAATATAAAAGTAATGCTTTTCAAAAAACAGATACATTTGCATCATATATGTATTTCCCACCAACTATGAGACACAACAACAAGAAAAGAAAATTTCAGGCCAATATCCCTGGTGAACATCAGTGTGAAAATCCTCAATAAAATACTGGCAAACTGAATCCAGCAGCACATCAAAAAGCTTTCCCACCACGATCAAGTTGACTTTATCCCTGGGAAGCAAGGCTGGTTCAACATATGCAAATCAATAAACATAATCCATCACATAAAGAGAACCAATGACAAAAACCACATGATTATCTCAATAGATGCAGAAAAGGCCTTTGGTAAAATTCAACACCCCTTCATGCTAAAAACTCTCAATAAACTAGTTATTTTTGGGGTATATCTCAAAATAATAAGAGCTATTTATGACAAACCCACAGCCAATATCATACTGAATGGGCAAAAGCTGGAAGCATTCCCTTTGAAAACCGACACAAGACAAGTATGCCCTCGCTCACCACTCCTATTCAACATAGTATTGGAAGTTCTGGCCAAGGCAAGCAGGCAAGAGAAAGAAATAAAGGGTATTCAAATAGGAAGTCAAATTGTCTCTGTTTGCAGATGACATGGCTGCCATTAATCCCTATGTACTGCCTTCTAATCACACTGTGTTCTCATTATTTTGTCTTGAATTAAAAAGTCTTTTTATTATAATAATTATTATTTCACTGGAAAAACTTACATATAAATAAAAAGAAAAATAGTTACAATTTTATTGCCAAGAGATAGACTCCCAATTTATTTGAAGATTATTTCCAAACGACACAGTTTTTTTGTGTGTCCCTGTCTTCATCTTTCCCACATTCTGCTTCAATATAACTTACCATAAAAATCCTACTACATATATTGTTTTGTAACTCACTTGTAATATTTTTCAGTAGTTTTTGGCCATGTTTCTACTTTTATATACCGAAACAATTCAATAATTTGATGGCTGAATAATTTGCTATTTTATACATCTTATATAATTTATTTGACCACACTTGTATTAGGGAATATGATGTAAGCCATTTGTATATTTATGCAAATTATATATGCCAATTTTAACATTTAATACACATTGTCTACATTATCTCAAGTAAATTTATAAGAATGTATGTATTCTACTACTAATTCTGCACAAGACTTTCTATTTTCATCAGTCTTAGGAGTAATTACCTCAGTGGGTTTGTTTTCATTCCCTTCCCCAAAGCTTCTGTAATAATCTTTGGGTTTTTGTCACATCTCCCTTCACACCTACATTACCTTTAAAACAAAGAGTTAGGACACATTCTGGAATTACTTTTTATAGAGCTCAAAGTCAATTACATTATATTTACTACCATCAGAAGATGCAAATTTTCCTCAATACTTTCTGGTTGTTGGAACCTCAAAACTATTTTAAAAGAGTAGTGAAGATAAGGTCTATGTTGAAATGAATAAAATAGATCTATCATGAATATCATGTTTTATAAAACAGAAATGTATCAACGAAAGATGGTAAGTTAACACTTTAAAATATATGCTATTTATAAACAGATATACATATTCAGAAGATCTTCAATGTAGTACATTGATGCTTATCCAAATTTGATGTGAGAGCTATTGGTTTTAAATTTGTAGTGCAAATTACGATGGGGGTGGGGATTTCCTAGGCCAGTTTTTTATGTACAATTGAATGTAGAAAATCTACAAAAAAATAGTAGAATACAATCCTGGATTCTGGATTCTGGAAATAGTGGACCACATTGTATAGGTGATTGAATGAATGAAATGAGAAGATATATAAAAGCTGAAGAAAAAAAGAAAGAAAATATGCAAAGGAGGAGATGATTGGAGGAAAAGCAGATGCCAGGACAAGATTCTGAAGTGTTTTTGGTTTTGCTTTTATCCATCACCTATTAAACCCTGTTTCATTTGACTCCTACCCTATTTTCTAACCTCATCTCCCATTGTTGCTCTTACCATTGCCCTGTCTACTCCAACCACACAAGTCAATTTTTCTGATTCTCTTTTTTTAGTCCATTCCTCCCTTTGTGCTTCCTGTTTCCCTATATAAAATTCTATTATCCAGATCGTCACATGTATAGGTCTGCCTATTATTTCGTGTATCAGCTCAGCTATCACTGCTTCATAGTGGCCTTCCCTTTCCTTTGACTTGAGAAACCCTTAAATCCAGATTCACTCACTATAGGTTATATGATTATCCCTCAAAATCATATTCTTTAAATATTTGATTTTTATCTATCTTTTCTCACTAGTAAGTATGCTCTGTGAAAACAAGGCAATGTCTCTTTTTCACCCTAGACTTGCCAGTACCTAATATAGTACTTTGGCCATAGCAGGTTGTCAGTGACTCTTTCTTGCATTCATTGAGATTAGAATCGAGCTACAAGTGACAGAAAATCCAAAATAATCAATATCAGGAACAATGGAAATTTGCATCTTTCTCAAATAAGAAGAGACAGTTGAGAGGCAGCACAGTGGCTCCATGATAATCAGTGACATGGACAATTTATATTATTAGTTTGTCTTCTTCAACATACAACTTCCATTTTGTAGTCCAGATGGCTATTCCAGCTCTAACCATTACATTACCATTCCAAATAACAGTGAGAAAAAACAAGGAAGACAGGGGAAGATCGACTTCTCTTCCTAGAAGTTTCACACATTAATTCTTATTATGTCCTATCAGAACAAGGTCACACGATCATACCTAGCTGCAATGGAGGATGAAAAATGTAAACTTTATTGTAGGATGTTCAATTAAGCCCTCTCTTGACACCTGCCTCTAGGCTAAACATATAAAATGAACCCGTTTCTCACTAACTCACCCCAAACCAATAATTCATAGTGTAGCTAATATTAAGTACATGTCCAAAAGGTAGAGAACTGCCCACACGTTTTATATTCTTCCTCACCAAGAGGTAAGGGGTCAACTTCATCCTTCTGCATGTGGATCTCAAGTTTTCTCAGCACCATTTGTTTAAAAGATGATTCTTTCTTATTTTCACGGTCTTAGCCTCTCCCTCACTGATGAGAGGAAGGATCTGCGCTAGGTGTGGTATCTCAGGAGATACAGAAGCAGCCACATCTCTTCAGCTATTACCAGATATGCCACAGCAGCTTCTGCTATGAGTAAAAAGAAGAGAATCACGTAGAAGCAGCACCCTGTTTTTGGCCATGTCTAGGCCATGTCTATCCAGAGTAAAGTTTCTGTCACACAGAGCTAGAGAGAGTGGGGTGGGGGTGGGGGTTGTTGCTCAAATGTCATCGACTCTCACTGTTCTGACTGAGATTTTGCAGGTATTTTTTTTGCGGGGGGGGGGGAGGAATAAATATTTCTCCATTTGCTATATGCTCTTAAGACAATTTCCAGAGACTTTCAGTGGTTATTTTATTACAATTTTCACCAGTTATAGTGGTTTTACTTGGGACAGCATCCATGGAGCCCCTGACACTACACACTACCATTTCAGAAGTGTTTCTCTCCAAGATGTTCATGTTTATATTTTGCCATAGTTTTTTAGTTAATATTTCACATACTTGGTAAAACATGAGTATCTTCACCTCAACCTTCAGGACTGCAGTGGCAGAGGCTATGAATAGGGGGTGGAGTAGATTGGTTTAATTTTAATTTAGAAAAATGAAGTTATATAAGTAATATTTGCAGGTAAAAATTGGGATTTATACTTTGCATTTGTAGGCTCTGTTTTCTTATATTTATTAAGTTTAATATATTTGATACTAAATAGTAAAATGTTTAATACCAAAAAAAACCACTTTTGCCAAAATGTGTCAAATTTTTTATTTTATAGCATATACTCTTCTACTTAACATATATTTCATCTTTGGTTCCCAGTTATTTCAGCTTCATTAAGAGGAAAAAAAGAGAATCAAAGAGTAATATAGTGCCTTTGTGATTTTAAGACTAGCTCTTATTACCCTTGGCAATAGATTATAGAAATCATTCAAGCAGTATATACAACTTCAAAGTCACACATAAAAAGTATATTCTTGAATTATTTCAAAAGTTTCAACTCATAAATATTCACTGTAGAAACTTACAAAACATCGAGAATTTAAAGGACATATGAAAACAACCAGAAAAGAGTTAAAGCATGGATTACGTTTAGTCTTAAAAATGAAAAGCAACAGAGACTTTGAAATGAAAGATTTTAGTATGGACTGTGAAAGTAGAATGCTAAATCTCAAGGAATTTTGAGGGCATACAATTAAACATAGCCCTTCTTAAAATTAAATTATATAAACTTATGATTAAATAAATTATATTAAAGCAACTGTAACAAATGTTCAAAACTCATCACTTCTTAATTATTTTACTGCATTTCACTATCACCTATACTTGTGAGGTTATTTGTATCTTTTTATCTGTATGGTGAAAATGCTATATAATAATTGGCCACTACCTATCTCATCCCAACTCCACACTCAGCAACATCGTGTTGATAGCTTGAAATTGGATGTGGTTGAAGTATTTACACCACAGAAATAAGCAAACACTAAAAATCACAACTTGAGTTCTTACTGAGCTGGGGGTTAAAAATATACCTATGCAGTATGCATCCCCAAAGAGACAGATATAGAGAGATACAGACATAAGTATATATAATATAAATATATAGTGATAAAGATAAATACAAATATTGATATAGATACATAAATTCAGCTAGCTATATCAGCAAGATAAATGAGTAAAAACTGAAAATCTGTGAGCAACTCAAGTTATATTTTCAGTAAAAATAATAAAGTAAAAATAAAGCCTTGTTCTCAACAAATTCAGAAACAAACATGGAGATAACCAGTGACAATTGGTTAGGCAATAAACATACTGACAATTGCGGTGTGCAATAAACAGACCTACATCTATGGTTATTTCCACAGGGATGTTGTAAATCCATTCATTGGCCAAACATTTACTGAGTTATTGACTATTCCCTATCACTTTCTGTGCTATGTAGATAAAACAATGAGTGATAAATAGTGGCTATCCTTAGGGAGCTCAAATTACACAAATGGACATGGAATTCTATCAACCGTATGACAAGAGACATCCATGGGGGATGAAAGGACATATGAAATATTTGATGACAAACTATTATGTGACAAATATGATACTAAAATATTTATTTGCATTATCTCACATATATTCTATATGAATTCTGATATGTAACTATCATTTCTCCATTTTACCTATGAGATACAGGTAAGTTAAATCATATCACATTATTTAGATTCTATATCCAATCAGCTATTGACTTTTATCCATGTCTTTCGTAGCTTTATTGGCTTCTCTCCTAGTAATGCTTTCTCTTGTGAAAGGTATTCCATATAATTATTAAGCAAGGCTATTTTAAGTTAAAGTAATCCATTGTGGTGATGTCTCCCACGTGAAACATCGCTGTCTGAATGGAGCAAACTAAAAAACAAATAATAAAAGGCAGCTTTTTAAATTTAGGTGACAGAGCACAAGCAGATTCTATAAATTAGAGGAGTTTTGTAAAAGGTAAAATCCCAAGAAAACCTCTCAGAACTATTCACACTTTTGAATTTATGTCTTCTAGGGTACACTGTAGAATGTAGTTAAAGAAGACAAAAGAAAAAAAAAGAGGATTTTCAATATAATATGAATTCCAATTTTATCATGATAGGAGAATATTATAGAGTATAGGAAGTATAATGGTACCAGATGCTTTTGTCAATAATAACTAAATTTTAGAAAAAAGAAAAATTCTAGCTTTTGAGTCTTCCAGATTGAGCACCCATTTGACATACAATTTAACTTACCAAAATATGATAGCTACATTATGAAGTTAGACACAATGATGTGTTTCAAATGTATAATAATCAGAAATATCCCATTATTTCGTTTTATATAACATATACATAGCCCATATGTCAAAGGAAGACACAAATATACTTTTAGTACCTAGTTGAAATTTTTAATTAAAAATTTAGTTGATCCTTGAGAAATTTAACTGAATCTAAACTTATTTACATAAGCTTACATTCACTTTGGCTTATTTGACGTTTAAAAAATTATTTTAATGATTTTATTCTTGCAGCATTGGCTGAATAGTGTTTTTGTTAAGAATAACACCTCTGAAGTGATACTTCCTGAGATCAAATACACTTACTGTTTTAGATAACTTACACTGTAGTTTTCATCTCTGTAGATGAGGTGGGATACACTAATACCTACTTATTGAGCAGTCTGGCAAGTTTAAAGAATTTACTATTATGTCCAAATTAAATTTAAACCAAATTAATAGTATATGCCAAATTGTGAAATGTACACATATCAGTGTATATAATTAAATTTTTTTCCAAAAATATTTAAGTCAAAGAACATAAAGTTTAAAAATAGACTTTGATAGTAGACAGACTTCCTTCTGATGAATTGGTAATATTCATTCTTGTTCTATAATTTTAAATAAAAAGTTTGTCTCACTGTATCTTTAAAAATAAATGTTGGTGAGGATTTGGAGAAAAGGGAACCCTTGTACACTGTGGGAATATAAATTGCTACAGTCAGAAAAAAAACAGTAGGGAGGTTTCTCAAAAAATTAAAAATAGAATTACCATAAGATCTAGCAATTTCACTGTTGAATATTTACCAGAAGAACATGAAATTAGTATCTCAAAAATATATCTGTACTCTGACATTTATTGCTGCACTATTCACAATAGCCAAGATATAGAAACAATCTGTGTATGTGCATGGATGGATGAATAAAGAAATTATGGTATGTATACAATGAAATATTATTCAGCCATAAAAAAAGAAGGAAATCTTGCTATTTGCAACAAGGTGCACTTGAAGGATATATGTTATGTGAAATAAGGGCAGAAAAAAATGAAAGACACATGTTGCATGATATTATGTGTGGAATATAAAATGTTGAACTCATAGAAGTAGGGAGTAGAATAGTGGTTGCCAGGAGTAGTATAAATGGGTAATTGTTGGTCTGAGTGTATGAACCTTCAGTTATAAGATGAATGACTCCTAGAGATCTAATGTACAGCATGGTAACTGTAGTTAATAATAATGTCCTTTATACTTGAAACTTGCTGAGGGAGTAGATCATAAGTGTTCTCATCACAAAAAAAAAAAAAAAAAAAAGATTACTATGCCAGGTGATGGATATGTTAATTATAGCAAAATACCATGTTGTATATCTTAAATAGATACAATGTTTTCATTCTCAGTAATACCTCAATAAAAATTAACAACAAAAAAGTATCCCTAAGTGATTTCAATAACATACCATTACAGCAGCTACAAAAAGGACAAACTGATGTTTAGCCACAAGCATCTGATGATCAACTGATTTTCATTATTGTTAAGTTACTGTTCTCTTACCACAACAGGAAAATAGTTCCTTCATGTTTTAATAATCCCATTTCATCAGAAAACACAGAGGCAATTCCCTGTGTTAGCCTCACATATCTCAATTCTTACTCAAAATTTAATTAGTCTTCGGTGATGGAAAACAATTTCCTTCTATTAAGACCATATTATTGCTAGACATCTGTAATTTCAAGAACCATTAACAAACTTTCAAACAATTTATGTTCTTTAAAATAAAAGTTGAAAACAAAGAGAAAACTACACAAATATTTTAACATCACAACAAATGTGAACCACAGATTCAATATGTGATTCTTAAATACATTTCTTAAATATATTTGCTGTTTTGGCTGTAAAACAATCATCAATGTTGAGTGCATCAGACACTTTAGGAAAATCTTCAGTAATAATAAATTCTATTATCTTAGTATCTTATTTCTTGTTGATACTCTGTGCCCATCCCAATAAGCCGAGGATGGCTACATAGTGTAGTTACTCAGGAAGGTAAAACGGCCAACATTTTGACTGTTGTTGGTCTCAGGAAGATAAAGCAGACAACTTTCGAGTGCTGTTGGTTGATAGGTCTGAGAGAAAACAGAACATAGTAAAACATCCAATGGCTCTTAGAACATCCGTCCAAAAGTGGCCGGGCACGGTGGCTCACGCCTGTAATCCCAGCACTTTGGGAGGCCGAGGCGGGCTGATCACGAGGTCAGGAGATTGAGACCATCCTGATGAACACCGTGAAGCTCCATCTCTACTAAAAAATATTAAAAAAGTAGCCGGACGTGGTGGCAGGCGCCTGTAGTCCCAGCTGCTCTGGAGGCTGAGGCAGAAGAATTGCGTGAACCCGGGAGGCGGAGCTTGCAATGAGCCGAGATCGCACCACTGCACTCCAGCCTGGGCGACAGAGCGAGACTCCGTCTCAAAAAATCAATCAAACAAACAAACAAACAAAAAACATCTGTCCAAAAGTGACACAGTTCACTTCTTCTCATATTTCATTGATCAGGCATGTCACATAGCCAGACTCAACTTCAAGTGAGTGCGGAAGTGATTCCATGTACCAGAAAGGGGACCGAGGCAGAACAGCTATCAAGAGCCTTAATGTCTACCACCTTCACCTTTATCAGATAACTACAGCTTCACAGAATATATTTCATAATAGGTACAGAGAATACATAACTTAAATGCAACTCATCATTATTAAAAATAAACTTTCCAAATATTTTCTCTATTTATTTTAAATGTAATTAAATCTTTATAAGCAAGGTCTGTAAATTTTAATTCTAACATTTTTTTTCTTGGGAGTAAGTGGTTATTATGTTACTCTATAGTTGAAAACCAAAATGAGAGAAAAGAAAAATGACATAAACAGAGTTAGAGTAAAAATCCTGGCTTTTTCTTTTGGTACTTGTAGGACTTTGCGGAAGATTTTTGATCTGAATGGCAGTAAGTTTCCTCGGGAAAATGAAATTAATATCATCTACCTTAAATAGGTGGTTATAGTGATTACATGAGCTAATGTTTATACAAAAGTTGTCTTCTACTCCTTTCCTTCTTAGCTTCTCTTTGAAAAAACTTTGGTAAGGAGCTGCAGCTTTTCAAAGAGGCCATAAACTTGACTCTGGGCAGATTCTAAGGAAGGCCTAGTGAGGTAAGATGGGCTAGGTGGTTGCTTCCGTACTCTAAATTATGTGCAAGAGCCTTAAAATGAAATATGCAAGAAAGATACAGTCTAGGGGTGGACAGGTAAAGAATAGGGAGAGGGAAAGGCAAGAAGATTTGGCTGAATAATAGAATATGTTTTTCTAGCCATTCTGACAATTGGTAGATGTTTTACATTGTCCTTTTTTACATACTGTTGATATTTTCGACTTGAACTTTTCCTTCATGCCATTTTTACAATTACATTGTGAATGCATTTTAATAATATAAAAGTCTCTTCTTGAATTTTGACTCTCTCCACTTTCCCATTCACTTTGATGTTTCCGATGATCCTTTAACTGTGGTAGCAGTTGCACTTAAAAAGCATGCTGCAAATCCTACAGTGTGAGAGCTCTTTCTTTACTTGTGTTAAATTTCTAAACTGTATCCACTGGAGACAGTTCAGAAGAGACAGTGAATACTAATCAAAAGAGAAAGAATCACTTGGTTGTGGTCATGCCTTAACAAGAAACCCCTTTGCCAGAAAAGACAACTGTTTTACATGCTACCTATATATTCCTAGTGGAAACAGCCACATCACAATGACTGTAAAGTGAAGATGAATGAGTTTTATGATTGCTTTTTTGTGGTACATAAACTAGACCTGAAACTATCCAGTATTTTACTGAACATGCAAATTAGCAAACATTAGCTCTGATCAAATACCACAGCCACACCCAGAATGCTTGTACTAGTTTGAAGTCATCATTGGCAAAGGCCAGAATTCTTTGTTTTTAATGAGGAACATACAATTACCATAAAGGCATGAGGTTATCAAGCATCCACATCAACATGATCAGGTGAAAACTTCTGGTTCATCCTCAACTACTTTTCCTATCTTGCTGATGAGGAAAATTTAATACTAAGCTAACTGTGGAGACAAACTATAACTCCTTGAGATGTTTGGATGCCATAGTGTGAATGTTTGTGTCCTCTCAAACTTCATAGGTTGAATTCTAATAACCAAGATGACTATATTATAAGGTAGGGCCTTTGAGAATTTATTGGGTCATGAGGGCTCTGCCTTCATGAATGGGATTAGTGCCCTTATAAAAGAGGCCCAAGAGACCTTTTTTGGCTCATCCTCCATGTGAGGATGCAGCAAGAAGTTGCCATCTGTGAGGAAGCAGTACCTCACCAGACATTGAGCGTGCCTGCACCTTGACCTTTAACTTCCCCACATCTATAACTGGGAGAAATAAATTTCTGTTCTTTATAAGTCACCCTGTTTATGGTATTTTTGTTATAGCAATCCAAAAGGTCTAAGACACTGACTTTGGGAAGATTTTGGCAGTAATTGCTGTCTCTTTTATATACTCTTCCCCAATGTAAACTTCTATAATCTAATCAAGGGAGTTTAAACATAATAGCCATGTAACAGACACAGTGTAAAAAAATCAAAGATTTTTAAGATGTAGAACCAGTTGCATTACTATTGTGGCTTCAGGGACAATGTATTTCTTATAGCAAAGAGACCAATTAACAAGGTTCGATAAAGCGGTATCTATGCACTCGCTGTCCTTCGGTACTTTGCATGAAGCCAAAGGCAGAATATGCTAGAAGTAGAAAAGCAGGAGGTTAAAATAACCATTATTACCAGGACCCTGACACCACTCAAGGCCAGGCATAGTCTTATTTAGGGAGAAGCACAAATTTCCCTCCAAGTGGTATTACCTATAGAAACCAGGTAGCAATTCGCTCTCCAGGTAAGGCCTTAGGAACTGTACTTATATATTTTTCCATCTCGATTTTGCAAGCACCTCTTCAAAATAGTATGTGGAGACCCCGCCCACTCCAAACAGACAGAAATAGGTGGCTGTCTACATAATGCTTGGAAATTATACTTCAAGGTATATATATATATATTTTTAAGGAAGATATGCCAAGCATAATGATCTTATGCCCAATTTCACTTTTTAAAATTGTGAACACAGTGTATCTCATTCCAATTGGATTTTACAAAATTATGCAGTCAGTTTTTTCCCTTTGTTATAAGAAAATATTTGTGTCTTAGTCCATTGGTGCCATTATAACTAAATACCTGAGATAGATAATTTATAAACAACAGAAATTAATTGTTCACAGTTCTGTAGGCTTGTGAGGTGTCTGCTGAGGAGCCAGTCTCTGCTTCAAAGATGATGCCTTGAACATTGCATCCTCCAGAGAGAAGGGACACTGTGTCCTCCCATGGTGGAAGTGACGGAAAAATATAAGAGCCTAGTTAGTTCTCACCAGCATGTGTATAAGGTCATTAATCCCATTCATTAAGGCTCTGCCCTCGTGATTTAATCACCTCCTAATGTCCTCTACCTTTTAGTACTATCATATTAGCAATTAAATTTCAACATATGAATTATGTAGGACACATTCAGATCATAGCAGTTTGTAAGATAACATACATACATGACACATCTCATCATGTAAGATATTAAGGTTTAACATTTTGAAAATTCTTATTTTAATATTCATTTTTCTACACGTATATTTCATAGTATTACACATATTGGCTATACTATATATTTTTACAAAATGTGATCAATTTTTATTCATCTTATTGAATATTCTGAAAACATAATTTTAATAAGTGCATAATGTTCCATTGCAATAGATATGCCAAGATTTGTTTATCTGACTTTTATTTTTCAGCTACTTAGGTTGCTGGTTATTTCCACTTTTGTTCTCTTAAAAGTAACATAGCAAAGAATAACCTTGTCCATACTATTTAATCATGTCTTTAGGGAAGAGTCTCAGAAGACAAATTGCTGGATCACAGGATCAAATACACTCTTTATGCACATTACCAAAATGCTTTCAAAAACCATTAGACTGATTTATAATCTCACCAACAAGAAAGGGCATGTCCACTTCATTGACTCTTCTACTGTATTCACCATTTCTAGTTTAATAGGTAAAAATTAAATAAAAATAAATTTTAAAATTAAAAACTACTTTAGTTATTCTACTAATTCCATGAACATATGTTCATACTTCTTGGGCATATATATTTCTTTCATGGTAAGCTATTTGTTCTCTTTACTCTTTTCATTTTTCTATAGTGGTATTAGTAGTGTTACACATTTTTTAAAGACCTTCATTTTTCTAGAGTAGTATTAGCTTCACAGCAAAATTGAGAGGAAGGTGCAGAGATTTCTCATATATCCCCTACCTCCACACATGTACAGCCGCACACACCATCTACATCTCCCACCAGACGGGTACATTTGTTACAATTGATGAACCTATATTGACAAATCATTATCACCAAAATTCCGTAGTTAAGAGTAAAGGTTCATTCTTGGGTGTTGTGCATTCTACGGATTTGGACAAATATATAATGAAATGTATTCACAATTACAATATGATTACAGAGAATATCCCTGTCCTAAAATTCCTCTGGACTCTATGTATTCATCCATTTCCCTCACAACCCCTGGAAAACACTGATCTGTTGACTGTCTACATAGTTTTTGCTTTCCCAGAATGTCATATCGCCGAAATCATATAGTATGTAGATTTTTTCAGATTTGCTTGTTTACTAGTTTCCTCTCTGTCTTTTTCATGGCTCAACAGCTCATTTCTTTTTAGCAATGAATAACATCTTATTGTCTGAGTGTTCTACAGTTTATTTATCCATTCACCTACTGAAGGACGTTTTGGTTGCTTCCAAATTCTGGCAATGATGAATAAAGCTGTTGTAAACATCCATGTGCAGGGTTTTCTGTGGACATAATTTTCAACTCCTTTAGTATTGTACATTTTAAAATTTTAAGTTGTGTGGTATATATAAAAAGGCAAAATAAACTTAGTTTCAATTAAGAATTATGGTTTTAAAATCTTCTAAGATTAAAATGATAAAATAAAGCCAACATTCTACTTTCCACTGAAGAGACTTATTTATAATACAAACTCAGAAGTTTTATGTCTCCTAGATTACACAGATCCTGGGTAATAGGAATATGGGATGGGAAGAATTACAAAAGGATTATGTAGATACTTACTGATATGGTTTGACTGTGTCCCCACCCAAATTTCATCTTGAATTGTAGTTCCCATAATCCCCATGTGGTGGGAGAGACCCAGTGGGAGATAACTGAATCATGGGGTGGTTTCCCCCATGCTATTCTTGTGATAGCGAGTAAATTCTCATGAGATCTGATGGTTTTATAGGGGACTTCCCCCTTTGCTTGACTGTCATTCTTCTCCTTGCTGCTGTCATGTGATGAGGATGTGTTTGCCTCCCCTGCTGCCATGATTGTAAGTTTCCTGTGGCCTCCCCAGCCATGATGAACTGTGAGTCAATTCAACTTATTTCCTTTATGAATTATGCATTTTCAGGTATTTCTTTAGAGCAGCATGAGAATGGACTAATACACTTATTTTTTTTAATGTCTGAATATTTATCATTTCAAATTTATTTAATGTCTTTTTTTCTCTCTTCTTAATGTAATTTTATTAACAATATTTCCCCATTAAATCAGTGAATTCTTCTGAAATTATTTATTATAAACATGAATTCCTTTCAAATTTATTAATGAATTTTAATATAATCCAAAAATGATGTAAAATGTATATTTTAGATTTGCTTGTAACGGTCACCAATATGTAAACAGATTATCTCTCCAACAATTAGAAATCTATACCTAATTTAGGAGATAAAACAAATGTCAGAAGTTTGCACACTTCTGTAATTCACTACAAACATATATTCAAGAGTATTCTCTTTTCATTTAATCCTATGTTATAAAAAACCTTCAGTCTCATAAGTCACATTATAGAGCATTATGTTTTCCTCCCACGGTGAAAAGGATTAGTTCTTAGCAATAATTTAAGAACACACCTTTTGTCAGTATCTCTGAGGGATAAATATTTCCTGGTTGAGTGTTTATGAGCAGAGGAAAAATTACTGAAGTCTGTGCCCAAATATAGCTTCTGTAAACTTGAAAAATATAAAAGAGAATTTCGTGAGGAAAGGAGACAGAGAGTAGCTCCTTTTGGACTATAATACAAACACATTTTCTAAGAACTAGGCCTTGGGGATCATAATCAACTAGCCTGAGCCACACACAATGGATAGGTATTTCTGACTGGCACTTTTTAGCTGTAAGGCATGACATGAAATTGCAATGAGAGAGCTACAAAAAGGCCATAGAGACAAGTATCCAGCTTAACCTTTCTCCCTATGCAGTTGTCTCCCTTACCAAGTGATGATGGCTGGTCAAATAAGCTCCTGCTTGAATACTTATCATGAAAAGAAACTCTTGCTTTATGTTACATGTGCATCATTCATCTAGACAAATTTTTAATGTATGTACTTATTGAAGTCTAAAGGTACACAAATGAAGAAGATGTGATTCCTGATCTTGCAGAGTTTCCAGTTTATAACAAGGAACTGAAATATACATGACTTAATATATTGTATGGTCATAATAGAGATGAAAATCTGAAGCTTTGGCTAAAATGAGGAAGGAGTACCTAAATGGGCCTGGTATTTGCTAAATGTATAGAGGGAGCAACATTTGATTGAGGAAATAAATAGGAGATTTCCATTGAAAGAATGGTAGGGCTGTGATGGGTGTGGGGTACATGGAGGGGAAAGGCAAATGGCACAGAGGCTTGAAAACTCCTGGCATATTTGGGTGAGAAGTAACAGATTCTATGTGGCTATATCACAGGAATATAAATGTCATGTTGGAAAGTGAGTCTGGAGAAGAAAATTGGCGCAAACAATGCAAAGTCTCAATTAGTTCAAAGCCATGGGGACCCAGACTCTGTCTCTATAATACTGAGTACAGATGCAGTGTAGAGTAGACATTACAACAAGAAACTATGGCGCTACTCTGCCTAAGTTTCAATGTGCTCTCAAATAGTTGGTGACTTTGGACAAGTTGTTTATCCCCATCCTGACTAATACATCCTCTATGCCTCAGTTTACATATCTGCAAAATGAGGATATTAATATTTAGCTCATTGGATTGTTTTGAGGAGTGTTGGACAAAATGTTTTAAAGCATGTAAAATTATATCCTTTTAATAACAACATTTATTAAATAGATTCCAAGTATGTACTGGAGCAGAGAGAGTCCAGATGATGAGCCCTGAAATCCAGCAGTGGCCGAAAATAAAAGAGAAGAGAAGAATGCATGATCATTGCAACTCGAGACAGATTTAGCTATTAGAAAGTTCTTTCTTACATTACACCTAAATTTGCTCTCCTTCATGCAAAGAATTCAGTTTCTACTGACTGGCCCTATTTCTACCTTCCAACTAATAGACTTACATATAATAAAAATTCAGATGCTATATTTTCCCCAGATTATATCTTTTTAATTTTGTGAAATAAATAAATAAATAAAGAATTTGACATTTCACTCACGAGTCATCCTTAGAAAGAGTAAAAGATCAGAGGCTGGGAGCTGCCGTTCACGCCTGTAATCCCAGCACTTTGGGAGGCCGAGGCAGGCGGATCACCTGAGGTCAGGAGTTCGAGACCATCCTGTCTAACACGGTGAAATCCGTCTCTACTAAAAATGCAAAAATTTGCTGGGCGTGGTAGTGGGCACCTGTAGTCCCAGCTACTCAGAAGGCTGAGGCAGGAGAATCGCATGAACCTGGGAGGCAGAGGTTACAGTGAGCCGAGATTGCGCCACTGCACGCCAGCCTGGACGACAGAGCAAGAGTCAATCTCAAAAAAAAAAAAACAATTAAATAAATAAATATATAAAAATAAAGATCAGAAAGGCACATTGTAAGTAAGTACTAATGGTTCCAGTGAGATACAGCAGGCAGCACAGTAAGCAGAGCCTCTATTGTTAGGGTAGAAAGCAGAGTCACAGGCAGAAATTCAATAAAAATAAGAAAAAAAATATTTTAGCGTCCCGAAATCCCACCTCCTACAAAAGTTACTTATCCAAAATCCTTTTTAAACTGTAACACTCTGTACAGACACCAATTTTTTAAAATATAATTGCTAAAATGTAAGGCATAAACATAAATCTAAATTTCATTGAGTACCACGTAATGTTCAGTTATTATCATACTTGGAAACAGATGGGTAAAATGAATGTTGAAACAGTCATGACTCCGGTAGGTCTACCAATGCACAGTTGATTTATACTGTCATTTATTGTGAATGTGCCATAAACGACAAGCTACTTATGACATTCAATTGAACCATTATTTTTGGAAGTCTCTATGTCAGACATTGTTCTAAAGGCTAAGAGTTTAAAAGATTAAAAAATACAATAGTTTCCTAGCTTGCCTTCCTTCCTACATGTCCTTGCCTGCTCTCCTAACTCCTACCCCAGTCTCTGCCCAACGTTGGCATTTTCCCAAGAAAGACTGCATTCCAAGAATCGCAGTGGTATTTAGAAATATTTTGAGATTTCGAAATAAATAATTCTTCCTTTTAAAATAATAATTTTTCTGAGAATCAATTGTCTAACTTTAAATAAAATAAAAATGGATGGGAATTAAACTCTAATATACTGAGGCAAACAGCCTTTATTTGAAAATCCTTTTTAAAGGTTTCCACAAATAGCTCTTTAAAGGAAAGGGCCAATATTTCCTTCAGAAAAAATTTACAACAATCTGTTAACCGAACTAGATCTTCAAGCCTCTTACCAATTCCTCTTCCCAACTGAGTGTTTTCCAAAGGTCCGATTTGGAATTCCTTATCTTTTTCTTTTTCCTTTCTGTAAATGGTGAGCATACTTATGGAAATTAGTTAAAATTCCTCCATTGAATGCTCTGTTGTTCCTTAGTATTGAGGGAAGGTTCAACATATGTTAATTTTGGGAATTTTTTTAGATACTACAAGACTATCACATGTAGCTTAGTCTCACAGCAAGGATATTCATACAATGTGCTATTAGCAAGTAGGATGCCAGCCGCCACAGACCAGTATTAGCCTAATAGGATGAAAGATATCTTTGATATAAACAAACATGTGAGACCACACAGTCAGTAAACATTTTATAGACAAAAGGAGAAATCTAATGACATTCATTTGGCCTTTGGAGAGGATGCATTTGGGGCATTTTTCATGTTATAAAGGATAATTGAATCCAAACAGTGTTCATAAGGGAACACTAAAGCTCTAACAGTACATAATAGAGCCAAGTCAGACTTTTTAATATTTATATGTTCTTTTAGGGAAATTGTTCTGGTTCCTGTAGATGATTAATAATACCTGCTGCATTTGCATAATTCATGGTGTTAAATAATTAACAGGATTATAATTATATTCATAATTCTTTATCAATTGAAGTTAATAACTTTGGTCTGCTCTAGCATGCTATGTTATTGAACTAAGATCTGTACTTCAAAATAATGATTCTAGTTAATATTAGCAACACACATTACATATCTAGCCCTTTCTTTATATTCCCCAGTCAGCTTTGACAAATTGAGTATATGGTGTAAGTCCCTTAATATTCAGTGAGAAGAAATGCATTTTAAACTCTGGAAATCTGTCTGTATTTAAACATAAATAAGTAAATGAATAAATAAATAAATAGATCTACATCTATACTGAGGCATATACCATATCTATCTTTATATATATAAATATGTGATATTTATTTTTACTGCAAAGAGATAATAAGCTTTTTATTTTAGAATAGGTTACAAGTAGGAAACAAATATACTTAAAAATAATAAAGATGCATAAGATGCAACCATTTGCATAAAATCTACCAGCAGGTGGGTCACTCATTGGCCTTTTGTGAAGAGACATATTTACTTCAGGACCTGACCAATTAGCCCAGATGAATATTATATTTTTATTACAAGTATATGGTGTGATGACATTATTATTATAAAATTATAACAAAAAGGTAATGTAGAAGTACTGTATATAGGAAGCCTTCAGCTTGTATTCCTTCCTTCTACTTCCACCAACAATGAAGCACAGAAGTATTTGGGGTATTGATTTATTTTATTCATTCATTAGCTATAATGGCCTTATTCATCTCTGGAAATCAAATGCAAAACGTACTTTAGTGAAGAATGCAATAAAAGTTAATATGTGTGCTCGTGGGGTAACAAAGTTAAAACTAAGGCATCTTTTTCTACTGAAAAGGTGTATGAATTAAAATAACAACAACAAACAACTTCTATATAATTCAGTCTCCATTCAAATAACTTACAAAATAGCTTGGATGTTTTCTTAAAACATCAATATTATTAAGAAGATATTCCAATACAGAAATAATTTACTCTGTATAAACTATACTTAAAAATGCATGGAGCCTATTGTAGCTGCCTAATGGTTTTATAATATTTTTGTTAAAGTGGCTTAAGTACAAAGGTTTAATTGCTTATTATAAAAGACTAAATATTTTATATCAGTGAATTAAATTTAAAAAATATCTGCCATTACCACAACAGTCCAGTGGATTGTAGATAATCGAGTCAATTTAACTCTCTTATCAAGAGATTCTGCCCAGGGAATTAGCAACCATTATTATGTTCTGAAAGAACAAAAAAGGTCTATAATAACATTGAACCGATTATTAAATGTATATTTTTCTTCTAAGAGAGGTTTGCTTCTTTAAAATTTGGATTACAATACAGAGAATATCACCTAAATTATTCATTTTAATTAAGTCATTTCCTGATTTTGTCTTAGCAGATACAGTCAATTAAGAAATTATTCATATTAGCCTTGCATCATAAGTAAGCCCTAATTCTGCAAAAATTGAGTATTATTTCATTTCCTGCCTCTAAATTTGCAAGCCACAGAAAGTCAGATCAAAAATAAAGATTACAAGTCTAGGTTTATGATGTTAATTTAGTGGATATTTTAATTTAAAGATCTCAAGATGTCCCTAAAACATTCTAAAATTTTTATAGCTGTAATGTTGAAAATATCTGGCATAAGATTTGAAGAGATTAATGGCAAGAAGAGGAATTTTTATGTTGTTTCATGCACCAGAGAAAATGAAGCTAAAGGGATTCCGAAAACAGGAATGAATTGAGAGTTTTGCTGTTCTAAGTTATGCAAAGATATCATAGACTTCATATCCCAGTTCAATATAGAACTTTATAATTTTATAAATATACATATATACATACATATCTAACATGTATACATATACTTAATATAATTCATGCATATATACATACATACCTTCATATTGCATATACATACTTTCATATACAGATAAACACACATATGTATGCATACACACATATGCACACTTTTCTATAATATATATACACCTGTCTGTTCTTACCACAGATATACTCCTAGGACGGTGGTAGTTAAGGTACTAAAGTAGGGTCATGTAAAATGAGATTTTAGTAAATTCAAAAAGACTTTGGAAATAATCTATCTTATTTACATAAAAATTAATATGGTGAAATAGCAAACAAAATGATTGTATGTCTGTTAAACTAAATATTGTATTGACATTACTTATGAATACTAAAGTCTGAATTTTTTTTCCTGTTTTTTGCTGTGTTCATAATGTTATGATAAACCAAGAAATTCCTACTACAAGGAATTTCTTGAAAGCATGTTTCAGGAATAGGTAAAGGGCTCTAATTTATCAGTGCCATTAGTTACTGGCCACCTGTTCTTATGCATAGGGTTCTTTTTAGGATATAGACATATACATAACAAAAATATAAATACATAAAAAGCCAGTTGCCAAGTGCCAAATGGTGCATGGAGTTGGAGGCTGGAGATTTTATCATTATCATGGCTAGCATAATAAAAATGGAAAGTAAATAATAAGGAGATACAAAACAGATGGCCAAGAAAAAGAATTTTCAAGAAACGTGAAGGAAAATAGTAAAGAGAAAGACTATTTAAGATGAAAAATGTTAAGATGAGAAAAATCACATGATGAAAAATAGCAAGCTATTTTTTTAGCAGGAGAATTTATTCTTCATAGAACCTGTATGACATTTATTTAAGAAACACAGAATGGTGTCATTTCAATTTCATGACATTCCTTGTACTGGTGGTACAAATTTTTATACACAGGAATAAAAAAGTAAAAGGATAAATAACACAGTTGAACCTTGAGAAAACACGGGTTTGAACGGCGTGGGTCCACTTACATGCCATTTTTTTTCAACCAGACTCAGATCAAAACTACAGTATTCGCAGAATGTGAAACCTACGTATATAGAGGGCCAATTTTTCCTATATGTGGATTCTGCAGAGTTGGCTGTGAAATGTGAGTATGTTCAGATTTTGGTATACATGGGAGTACTGGAACCAATACCACATGTATGCTGAGGGACAACTGTATATAGTTGGGAGTGTTACAAATATATAACTTTACTCATGTCTTAGAACCCAAATATAGCTAAATAATAAATCTGCATAATTTGAATGTCATTGTGGGTTTTTTTTTTTTTTTTTGATTGATCCAACTGGGGAAATGGTGATCTTTATTGGGCCCTGTTTCACTAGCAGGCTAAGTTGCTGCATCTCTTTTTTTTTTTTTTTTTTTAATTTTTTTAATTTTTTAATATTATTATACTTTAAGTTCTAGGGTACATGTGCATAACGTGCAGGTTTTTAGTACTGTTGGAAAGTGTAGACCCTACACTATGCAAGTGGGTTGGATGAAGGATGACAATATGCAGTCAATTCTGGTTATTCACTGTGTTTCTATAAAGTCACTGTGAACACTGAATTAGTGATTAATGAAGCATTCCACCCAGGAGACATACAACGATAGATTCCTGGAAGCCTCCGCTTATGACATGTTTGTGAACCATCAACGTATAATCCCATTTTGCATGTTTTTCTGTTTAAAAACATCTTATTTAATATATATTATTGATCCATTAACATTCAATACACAGCCAACAGCACTGTGACTCAAGCCTGATGGAAGCTTGCCTAATGCACCTCTTTTCTTTCTAAGGTACTTCACAGCCTTCTTGAGCTTAGGAACACGAGACAGAAATTCACCATCATGCTTGGGGCCATTTAAAACAGCAAAATCACCAACAAAAAGCATAAAAATATGAAAAAAATAGCATTAAATATATCACTGAAAGGACATTTGTTTACAGTATGAGACCTGAAGCAAGAATGCAGAGTGTTCCTTTTTTGATCTCAGCTGGGAACATGTGTGGTGGGTGACTTAAATTTTTCACCACTCTATGCATATACACAAATGGCTGTGAAAATGCTATGAGCATTGATTTTAGGGATACAAATTAAATTTAGCACGTTTTGAGAACTCACAAACACAGAATGTGTGAATAATGAGAACCATCTGTACAAAGTTTCAATCAATATACTGCTTGATTAGGCCCTTTTTATAAAGCACTATACTGTTTTTAGTTGCAAATGGTTAAATCCTTTCATCCCATTTGGTTATGGTGTTTTTACAGAAAACTAAATTATAGACATGTATATTGTTGACGTTCTCTAATTGCCCTTTTGAGTGATCTGAGCAGAGACCAACTGCTGGACCAAATTGTATGTCAAGATTATAATATCCAGGTTTTGTCAGGCACTATTGTTAAGAAGTATTGTCAGTTAAGATGTACTGCAATTTTAAGCAAAAGATTTTTTTAAAATGCTCAATATACTAAGTAACCAGGAGAAGAAAAATGTACAAGATACTTCCAACAGCATTCTTGTTACCAACTGAAGAACTGTATTAATAATTCAGTCCTATACAGTGCTACTTAGAACTTCAGTGTCTTCTTAAGTGAAGTGAATGTAAAAAAAAAAAAAAAAAAAATGCAAAGGAATGTCATAAATGCAGTGAATACAAAGCTGAATTTCTAAAAAGTGGAGCTTGCAAAGGTACTGTAGGTACAATTTACTTTGAAATAGGTATGAAATCCAAATTTTAATAACAACTGTCACTTTGTATACCAAAACCTGTTCATCGATATAATGAAACACCTAGATATCCATCTGCCTTGATGATGTTTACCATGAATTTCATAATGCCAAGTCAAACCCAATGTATTCTACTCACATATTTGTGAGCTGTCATTGAAGGAAGCTAGAACAGAATGTAGTGTGTTTATATAAATATATATATGTGTGTGTGTGTGTGTGCACGCGCGCATGTGCATGTGTGTGTAATGTGAGAATGTGCATTTATGCATCTGAGTGTGTGTTTGTGTGCCTTGAGGTTAACATGTACAAGAAGGAAGCATTTAAAAAGTTTGCTTTTAGATTACACACACACCCTATTTATGTATATATCTACACAGACATCATATTAAACTCTACTAGTTTCCTATGGCTCATATAACAAATTACCATGAACTCAGTGATTTAAATGTACATATATTTTTTATCTTTTATTTTTTTGAGACAGAGTCTAACTCTGTCACCCGTGCTGGAGTGTGGTGGCGCGATCTCGGCTCACTGCAACCTCTGTCTCCAAGGCCTGAGCAATTCTCATGCCTCAGCCTCCCAAGTCGCTGGGACTACAGGCCTGCATCACCACCCCAAGCAAATTTTTCTATTTTTAGTAGAGATGGGCTTTTACCATGTTGGCCAGGCTGGTCTGAAACTCCTTACCTCATGTGATCCGTCCACCTCGGCCTCCCAAAGTGCTGGGATTGCATGCGTGATCCACCGGACCCAAACTATTTTTTTGATTTTTTAGTTTTTTAATCTTTCTTAAGAGTTCTGGACTAAAAGCAAGGTGTCAATGAGGCGCTGTTCATTCTGGAGACTCTAGGGGAGAATCTATTTACTAGCTTCTAGAGGCTGCCTACCTTCCTTGACTCATGGCCCCTTTCCTCCATTTTCAAAGCAAGCAGTATAGCATCTTCCAGTCTACATCACATTACTCTGACACACTGCTTTTCATTCCATCATCTCCTTTGACTCCTTGAAGGATGTTTTTTTTTTGTTTGTTTGTTTGTTTTTTGAGATGGTGTTTCACTCTTGTTGCCCAGGCTGGAGTACAGTGGTGCGATCTTGGCTCACTACAACCTCCGCCTCCTGGGTTCAAGCAATTCTCCTGCCTCAGTCTCCCAAGTAGCTGGGATTACAAGCATGCACCACCACGCCTGGCTAATTTTGTAGTAGAACGGGGTTTCACCATGTTGGCCGGGATGGTCTTGAACTCCTGACCTCAGGTGATCCACCCGCCTCAGCCTCCCAAAGTGTGGAATTATAGGAATGAGCCACCGCACCTAGCCACCTTGAAGGATCTTTGTGTGTGTGCATGTTTTTAATTGGTTCCATCCACATAATCCAGAATAATCTTACCATCTCAAAGTCCCCGATTTAATCACATCTGCAAAGTAAACTTTGCCATTGTATGGTAAAATATTAACTTAATGGGACTGGGTTGTTCAAACTCTGTATATTCCAAAGAAATATCTGGATCTTGACTGGCTTCTGGGCAATACCAGATAGTTTGTTTTAATAATATATGGTGCAGGTTTTAGGTTACACTGTATCAGTTTGAACTCTGGAGAGGCTGGAGATGACTAAAGTCAGACATGTGAGTGTTCCATGCCTATGTTACAAATTCCAATACAATTCTAAACACCAAGACTTAAGCAACTTTTTGTTGGTAATAAGATGTGTGTGTTGTCACACATCACTGTTGGGATAATTAAATGCTGTCCAGATGACTTCATTAGGAGAGGAAAACTGGAAGGTGGCACCTGGTCTTTCCTGAACCCTGTTGTATGCAACTTTTTCCTTTGTTCACTTCAGTCTTTATCTTTTTGTGGTAATAGACTGTAATCATGAGTGTAACTGCTTTTAAGAATTATATGAGTCCTCCTAAGGAATAATTGAACCTAAGAGTAGACTTGAGGACTCCTAAGTATCGCCATATAAGGCAACATAATCATAGTTTCCTAAGATTAGAACATGTATCTCTTTGGGGTATCATTATTATGCCTACAACAATACATAAAATATATGACTCTTGTGTAGAAACTTCTTCAATTTATTTGACCAGAGGACTAGTTTTTTGTTTTTTGTTTTTTGTTTTAATATTGTCAAAAAAGTTTGGAAAGATATGTTCCTTTATTGAGTCAAGATTCGGTTTTCTTAAGAGATTTTTATCAAATGTTTTGCAATATACCTTTTGAAAATGACCCTTTCCTATATGTAGAATAAAAATTAAAAGCAGAATTAAAAGCAAATCCTGTCATATTACTTTCCATGTTTGTTATCTAGCAAATGACTCTGTAATCAACTATTTCCTAGCAATAAACAATGAAAAACATACTCATCTTTCATCTAAGAGTACAAGAAGCAATCAAGGAAATGGGAAAACTCAATTAGCTACCAGAGACTGTAAAACATCTGTTCTGAATGAGATCACTTGGACACAGGAAGGGGAACGTCACACACCGGGGCCTATTGTGGGGAGGGGGGAGGGGGGAGGGATAGCATTAGGAGATATACCTAACGTAAATGACGAGTTAATGGATGCAGCACACCAACATGGCACATGTATACATATGTAACAAACCTGCACGTCGTGCACATGTACCCTAGAACTTAAAGTATTAAAAAAAAAAAAAACCCATCTGTTCTGAAAACCAAACTCCAACAATTCAATATCAATATCATTAAAGGCATAAAGATTATTAATGTAAAATTGAACTAGGAAAGATGAAAAACCCCTGCACTAATTCTCAATTACATTGGGTTTAAGGGAAAGGAAGGAATAAATCATATATATCCACAGATGGAAATAATCCAGGTATACATACACATACACATACATTTATGAAAAATCTATAACTGTTAGGTTTTACATTAGTATCCATGATCTATTTTGAGTTAATGTTTGAATAAAGTATGAGGTGTTTAGGTCAAGGTTTATTTCTCTGTCAATGTGCATCCAAATACCCTAGCACCATTTGTTGAAAATGATAATTTCCTTCATTGAATTGCTTTTACATCTTTGTAAAGAATCAGTTTGGCATAATAATTTGCTTCTATTTCTGGGTTCTGTATTTTATTCCATTGCTCCATGTTTCTGTCCCACCACCGATACCACATTGTCTTCATTACTGTAGCTATATACTAGGTCTTCATGTTGAGTAGAGCGACTCAATCTTTCTTAGTCATGAGATCTATAGATCAATTTGGCAAGAATTGACATCTTTACTATGCTGAGTCTTCCAATCCATGAATGCAATATGTCCCTGAAATTATTTAGGTCTTGATTTCTTTTATAAGCATTTTGTAACTTTCAGGATAAATATCTCATATATATTTTGTTAATATCTTACTATTTCATTTTGGGGAATAATTGTAAATACTATTTTTTTCTTTTTTCTTGTGCTTTTAATTCTAAATTTTTAAAAAGAAATTTTAAGAATATCTAAAATTTCAAATGCCAAGCTCTCTTTAGCAATAATGGGAAAAATAGCCAATACATTTATTTTGAAGTTTTTTTTTTCTTATTTGACAACTGATGCTGAATCTCACCTACACAATTAAAAAGAAACAATACACAATAACCATTACAACAAAATGAACAGATTTTGGTACCGGTTTGAAGAGATCAAAAGCTTAAATGGTCTTAAAGTGATTATATTGCTCATTTGCCAGAATCCATGCTTTCAAAGAAGGCTGACCACAGGCAGTCTTTGGAAATTAATCATTAAGTGTATATTATTATATATAAAACCTTTTCATGCTGCAAACACTATAATATATTTCTGCAATATCAACTAGGAATTTTATTCATTGTCTATGCTTACATTTTAGAAAATAACAGTGTTTTAAATCAACAACATTCATGGATGGTAATATTTACACTAAATATGGCACAACCACCAAATAACTCCTTTTATTTAGATTCCCATACACTATAAAAACTTACAATGCATCTATAATTTAATAAAGTATGTGTTATCAAACCATACTATAAAATGAATAATTGTAGTAGAAACCAAGGTTTTACCCCCCTCTTTTTGAGAATTATACTTTATATTAGTCCTCCTTCCATTAGTCTGTTAGTTAAAAAGCATACTGTCACTGCAAAATTAATCGTAATGTTTTCTATGCAGACATAGTGCTTAATAGAGCCCACTGTCTCAGTAGAAAAGGAGCCTGTCTAGTTTCAGCCAAATTTATTTAGAGTCAGATAAATTTGATTAAATATAAAAAAAGTATCCATATTGAACACTTCAATTATTTAATCCTTTACAGTCCAGTCCATTATTAATAGTATTAAGATCATATGGGATTAATAAGGTTTCTACATAAGGGAACATTTTCCCTTATCTGATTTCAGTAGAGGAGTATATGGCTTTGATAAAATGAAATCATCATCATCATTTTCTAAAACATTCTTTATGTTTTATGTTTCTTAGGCTTACTGTGCTGATTAAGTGGGGTGATAACATATTGCATCGGCACCTTATCACTCCACTTAATCAATACAGTAATAGAACTATTAGTTTGAATCCTAAAAACTTATTTTTTTGATCAAAATGGACCAATATCAGCAAATTCATATGATTCAATCTATGTATCTATCTTAGGTATATATGGAGTGATGTATGAATAAACAGATATACATATGATTTGATGAATTAAGAATAACTGGGTCCAGAGAAATAAAGTTATCTAGGTACCATTGTTCTACTGAAACAATTTGTTTTGGTCTTTATATACCTGTTCGATTAGATGATTTAAAATTTAAAAGTATTAAAAGTTTAAAAACTAGTTTTAAACGTTTTTTAAAAATGATGTTTACACATTTACTTACTCAGTCTATTTTTTTTTTTTTTTTTTTTTTTTTTTTTTTTGAGACAGAGTCTTGCTCTGTCACCCAGACTGGAGTGCAGGGACACCATTTCAGCTCACTGCAACCCCCACCTCCCAAGTTCCAGTGATTTTCCAGCCTCAGTCACCCTAAAGTGCACCACCATGCGCAGCTAATTTTTTTTTTTTTTCTTAGTAGAGACAGGGTTTCACCATGTTGGCCAGGCTGGTCTCGAACTCCTGACCTCAAATGATCCACCTGCCTCAGCCTCCCAAAGTGCTGGGGTTACAGGCATGAGTCACCTTGCCTGGCCTACTTCCTCAGTCTTAATGAGTATTTTCCTCTGGGAATTAGATAATTGGCCTTACCACATTCCAAAATCCAGTGATTCTCTTCTTAACATGCTCATGTTATATTCCACACAACAGTACTAATACATTATTCTACTTTTGCTCACAGTGTTGGTACGGTATGAATATTTGTGTTCCTCCAAAATTTAAATGTTGAAAGCTAATCTCCAAGAGGTTGATATTAGGGAGTGGGATCTTTAGGATGTGATTAGGTTATGAGTACAGAGCCTTCATGTTTGGAATTAGTACCCTTATAAAAGAGAGCCTAGAGAGCCAGCTCCCCTCTTCCATCATATAAGGACACAGCGATAAGGTACCATCCACTAGCTAGGAAATGGTCTGTCATCAGGCACAGAATGTGCCCTCATCTTAATCTTGGACTTCTCAGTCTCCAGAACTGTGAGCAATGAATCTCTGTTGTTTCTAAGCCACCCAGTTAATGGTATTTTTTATAGAAGTCCAAATTGATGAATAATGATAGTTATTTCACAGTGAAGAATATAAAAATAATCAGCATCACTACATCCATAATCAGAGAAGGGAGGAGTGGGACAATGAACAGAGTCATAAGTATAATGTATTTAGAAATATGGGATGAAATCCTATAAACTGAATTGAGTGTCTTCCTCCCCCATGATGAGTGTGTATGAAAATGCACTAGAGAGACAGAAATGAAAAATCAGGGTCATCCTCACCATGCTCTGAACTCCTATGAGATTCACTTGTCATCTTTCTTTTAAAGAGCTTATAGTGTATTATCTGATATTATAGTTACCCATTATGAGGAATTATCATAAGTATAACCTTTATCATCATTATCACCTTTACCATCATCATCATAGACAGATGCAAATCTAGCAGAATGCAAATATAAGAAAATGGGACCTGACTCACATAAGAAAACTTTGAAAGTTTTTCATCTATCAAAATCTGACAAGTTGACTTAAAAGGGAAGGTGTGTTCATAACAGTTTCTTTCATTTTTTTTCCATTTCCATGGCTAATTACATTGTAATACTCCATTAAGGTAAGAATATAGCATTGTTTGTGGTGAAATAGACTCTCCATGAGCAATAATCTAGATTGAAAAAGGTAAAATATATGTATTTCCACAGTTTACCTTATGCAAATAGAGTGAGTTGTAATTTTTGGTGAGTGGGTGAGATGTCAGTTAGATGACTGTATGGGATTTAAAAATATCCTATTACATATATGGCAGCATCAGAAGTCTCTTTAGCAACTCTCACAATATTGTATAGAGATAAAAGCAGTCAGGGCAATAACCAGAGCCATATTACTCATTTATAAAATCTCAATAAAAATTTTCTCTGAATTAGGCTTTAACAAAGAAGAATGAGGCTCAATTGTGATGGCACGACAGACACCAAGTGCCAATGGTACAATACATTTAATACAATTCCCATACTTCTATGTGATGTTTTGTTTTTATCATGATGTTGGGGACAATAGCCACAGGGGCAGAAGTAAGCGGGTTAGAGGGTGAAAGGTTGAGTGAAGATATACAGGTATACCTTGGAAATACTGCAGGCTCAGTTCCAGATCACCAAAATAAAGCGATTCACATGAATTATTTGGCTTCCACGTGTATATAAAAGTTATGTTTACACTATTCTGTAGTCTACTAAGTGTGCAAAGCATTATGTTAAAAAATGTACATACCTTTACAAAAAACATAATTTACTGCTAAAAAAAGCTAGCAATCATCTGAGCCTTTAGTGAGTTGAAATCTTCTTGCTGGTGGAGGCTCTTGCCTCAATGTGGATGGCTGCTAATTGATCAGGGTGGGGTTGCTGAAGGTGGGAGGGACTGTGACAATTTCGTAAGTAGACAACAATGACATTTGCTGCATCAATTGACTCTTCCTTTCACAAAACATTTTTTTGTAGCATGTGATGCTGTTTGATAGCACTTTACTCACAGTAGAACTTCTTTCAAAATTGGAGTCAGTCTTCTCAAATTCTGCCACTACTTTATCAACTAAGTATATGTAATATTCTAAATCCTTTGTTGTCGTCTCAACAATGTTCTCAGCATCTTCACCAGAAGTAAATTTCAACTCAAGAAAGCACTTTCTTTGCTCATCCATAAGATGCAACTCCTCATCCATTCAAGTTTTATTATGAGATTTCAGAAATTCAGCAACATCTTCAGGCTCCACTTCTCATTTTAATTCTCTTGCTATTTTCACCACATCTGCAGTGACTTCTTCCAGTGACAACTTGAGCTAAAGTCATCCATGAGGGTTGAAATCAGCTTCTTCTAAACTCCTGTGAAATGTGATATTTTGACCTCTTCCCATGAATCACAAATGTTATTAATGGCGTATAGAATGGTGAATTCTTTACAGAAGGTTTTCAATTTCCTTTGCTCATATCCATCAGAAGACTTATTATTTATGGCAGCAATAACCTTACTAAATGTATTTCTTAAATAATGAGACATAAATGTTGAACTTACTCTTTGACCCAAGGGCTACAGAATGGATGTTGTATTAGCAGGTATGAAAACAACACGAGTCTCCTTGTACATCTCCAAATGAGCTCTTGGATGACCAGCTACATTATTAATGAGCAGTAATATTTTTGAAAAAAAATACATTTTTTCTGAGCACAAGGTCTCAACCCTGGGCTTAAAAATATTCAGTAAATCATGCTATAAGGCCGGGCGCGGTGGCTCAAGCCTGTAATCCCAGCACTTTGGGAGGCCGAGACGGGCGGATCACGAGGTCAGGAGATCGAGACCATCCTGGCTAACACAATGAAACCCCATCTCTACTAAAAATACAAAAAAATTAGCCGGGCGTGGTGGCGGCGCCTGTAGTCCCAGCTACTCGGGAGGCTGAGGCAGGAGAATGGCGGGAACCCGGGAGGCGGAGCTTGCAGTGAGCCGAGATCGCGCCACTGCACTCCAGCCTGGGCGACAGAGCGAGACTCGGCCTCAAAAAAAAAAAAAAAAAAAAAAAAAAAAAATCATGCTATAAACAGATGTGCTCTCATGCAGGCTTTATTGTTACTTTTATAGAACAAAGGCAAAGTCGATTTAGCATAATTCTTAAGGACCCTAGGATTTTCAGAATGGTAAATGAGCATTGACTTCAACTTAAAGTCACCAGCTGCATTAAACTCTAGCAAAAGAATCACCCTGTCCTTTGAAGCTTTGAAGCCAGGCGTTGACTTCTTTCTAGCTTTGAAAATCCTAGATACCATCTTCTTCAAATAGAAGGCTATTTTGTCTACATAAAAAATCTATCATTTAATATAGCCACTTTTATCAATGATCTTAGCTAGAACTTCTGGATAACTTGTGCAGCTTCTCCAACTGCACTTGCTGTCTCACCTTGTACTTGCTCTGTCTCCCAGGCTGGAATGCAATGGAGCGATCTGGGCTCACTGCAAGCTCCACCTCCCAGGTTCACGCCATTCTCCTGCCTCAGCCTCCCGAGTAGCTGAGACTACCGGCGCCCGCCACCACACCCTGCTAATTTTTTTGTATGTTTAGTGGAGACGGGATTTCACCGTGTTAGCCAGGATGGTCTTGATCTCTGGACCTCGTGATCCACCTGCCTCGGCCTCCCAAAGTTCTGGGATTACAGGTATGAGCCACCACACCCGGCTTCACCTTGGACTTTTATATTGGAGGTGGCTTCTTTCCTTAAACTTCATAAACCAACCTCGGCTGGCTTCCAACTTTTCTTCTGCAGCTTCCTTACCTCTCAGCCTTCACAGAATTGAAGAGAGTTAGGAACTTCCTCTGGATTAGCTCTTGCTTAAGGGAATATTGTGGCTGGTTAGATCTGTCTAGACCATTTAAATTTTATCCATATCAGCAGTAAGACTGCTTTGCTTTCTTTTCATCCATGTGTGCATAGGGGTAACACTTTTAATTTCCTTCAAGAATTTTTCCTTTGCATTCACACCTTGACTAACTGTCTGGTGCAAGAGGCCTAGATTTCAGCCTAACTCAGCTTTTGACATGTCTTCCTCACTAAACATAATCATTTCTAGCCTTTCATTTAAGATGAGACATGTGAGACTCTTCCTTTCACTTGAACACTTAGAGACCATTGTGGGGTTGTTAATTGGACAATTTCAATATTGGTTTGTCTCAGAACTTAAAGGTCCAAGGAGAGGGAGACAGATGTGGGGGCGGCTGGTTGGTGGAACAGTCAGAACACACACAACATTGTTTGTTATTTCATATGGGCATGACTCATGTTGCCCCCAAAAATGACAATAGTAACTTCAAAGATCATTGATCATGGATCATAGATCTCCATATATTCTTTCAGTGTGGCTTTTGTACTCTAACCAGTGTCAGCTTGTTGAGGGCAGAAATCATTTCTGATTAATCTTTCTATGCTCTCAGTGTTACTAAGTGAATGATACTTGAGCTGCAAAAATGTGATGAAATGTGAAGATATGACAGTGAGTCAAGAAAGAAGATACCTCGAGGCTTTATTCATGAAACAGTGGAGATATAAATAGGTTTAACATATAAATTGGTTGAAAGTAAATTAAATCAAACTCCCTACGCTAAAGAGTTATAATACTGTCTATTGTGATGTAAATATGATAGTTGAGTTCATAAGAAATTTTTCAATGGCAAAATGAGGCTTAGTGATGAGATTATCATCTCTAAGAAAATTCAGTCTTAAGTATTATTTTATGTCATTTTTGTTCTCCCTAAAAGTGGCCTCAAACATTCTGTCTTCATCAACATTATCCTTACCATAGTGCTACTTACACATTTTCCCAATTTATCACCAGCTGTCATGCAAAACCCAGAACAAAGCCACTCAGCCAAAGCACATGTTTAACTGTGAATTAGGCTGCTTCTTTTTAAAACAAAGGTATTATTTACCTATTGATGCTGGCTTCCATCTTAAGCCCATGATAACTGGCAACCAACAGGTTAGAAAATAAAATTTCCTAATTGATTAGGAAATTAACTAATTTTTATTATATCCAATACTTGTTGGATGTATTGTTACATCCAATACTGGTTGTGAAAACGTGTGCTGTTGCACTTGTGCTTGTTGTACTCAGTCTTGTTTAATTTGTGAAAGCATCACACATTTAAAATAACCCATTAGCTGTTTTCTAGCTGAGGATGAGTAGGTAAAGACAATTATTTCTACATTGATAGTTGGACGTAGTCATAGATAATATCTAATTCAGTGACTTTCTTCAAGATCTCAGTTTTCTACAGCTGTGTCTATGGGGTTATAGGGTGAAAGTGGGAATAGGTGGCAGTTGAGTCAAATTCTCCTCTTGTTTTCGTTCAAGATGTCTACCCCTTCAATTCTTTGCTTTGTTGGGCTTTCACATGAGATTCTTTAAAAAAATGTATTCGGTGTATTTTTAAAATGAAACTTGATCTATTACAGTATATTCTAGAGTTGGCAAATATATGGAATATTTTCTATCCTTCCCATTGCATTCATGCTGAGCACATATGGCACCAAATAATGGTATTTTATCCCACAAGTTCCAAACAGACACAGTCTCAGTCTGTTACAGTACTCCTGGAAACTACTATCAAGCAATTTTACATGGTGTGATCAACACTTGTTATCTTTTCTATCACTTTCTATCTTCTTTTTTCTTTAACGATTTGTAGTCTAATGCTTCCATTTTTTTCAGAAGAGAATAAAAGGCCCAGAATGGTAATGACTGTTACCAAGTCACAATGTAGCAAAATTGGTGTGTCACTTCTGACAGTTTCTCTAACTCCCAAACCAATGCATATTTTGATAATTGCCCTCATTATTTCCTCAAACATACATCCCTGTCAGAAAAAAATGATTACATAGAAAATTAAATGAGGAAAACTATTAATAATAAAATATCATGTTGGCTTGGGTTGCCTTTTTCCAGAAGCAGACCCTGAGCAAAGTTTTTGAGTGCAAGCAACTTATTTCAGAGGTGATCCCAGGAAGCACAGCAAAGAAGTGGGTGAGACTGAGAAAAGAACAAAACCAGTACAGTGTGAGTTTGATGAGCATGTCATCACTGTGATAAAATGAGGTTCAATACCACTTGAGACCACTAGGAGAATGATTTGTCTCACCTGAAAAGAAAGGTGGGGTATTTCCCACAAACTCCCATGTGTAATGTGTTAAGAACAATAATCATTACAATTAAATAATGTATTACTAACTATCACAACGTTGTAGTTCTATTAGGATGAGCCTTAATGCATACAAATTTTTGCAAACTTCATGGAAGTTTCCATTTTATTTGAAATTAGTTTTTCATTAAAAATAATGGAACACTCCTTCAATCAATTAAAAATATCAGCAGATCCATCTGCTTGGAAGATGATTCTTCCTGATGCTGGCTTCCATCAGACTGGTTGACATCATTATGTTGGGTTAAGCAGTGACATGAGTAATTGTTCTTATAATGTGATCAATTCTCTTTCTTTTCCTACACACTTTCGACCTGTATTTATTCTCCATCTTGGTCATATTAAAGATTGTCGACGTTTTCCCTTGATTAATTTGACAGCACAAATGAATATCAACATGACACTATTGCCTCAAAATGGAAAAGGTAAAAAAGCAATTATGAATCACATGTTTCTTTAATATACAATTATAGATTTTGAGTTCATTTCCACTTATTATGGTTATATCTTCCACCTTCCCTTTCATGCCTTGTTATACTAAAGGTCAATATGTTCATTTATTAATTACACAACAAGTGTCATGTTTACAATGTTTGTAAATGTAGTCACAGTATTTGATTTTCTTAATATAATAGAATTTATCCTCTGCTTTGGCAAATATAAGCCCACAAATGATCGTTTCATTTTCTAATAAATTAAAAGTATAATGTATACAATTGGATTCTGTCAGGCTTGATGTGTCTTTTAAACCCAGCACATTAAATTCCACTATGTATAAAAAGGACTGTATATAACATCAATAGAAAAAAAACAGAACTGCCACAAAAAGCATCGACATAAATGATTAAATATACATAGCTCTTGGCATGTGGATTCCTGTTACACAGAATTGTGATTTTTAATAATGGATGATTTCAAAACCAATTTGCTAGTTACTTAATGCATCTTTGAGATTTTCCTTCCACAGAGAAGATTTAGGAGATTATAAAGTAATTAATTTGTTCACTTCTTTATTAATTTTGTAATATCACAAAGCTGTACATTAGAGGAAGTAGGTATTAACATCTCATATCATTTGATACATCCACTGAATTCCTACTCTCTTTGCAGCCTCAAGGCACCTGTGTGCTGGCAGGCTTTGCTGAGTACTACTGAAGTTTAGGCTATAAACCAATCACGCATTTGCTTTCCTTTCCTATTGCTGGCTTTATACATCCACTATTAGCCAAACCCAAATCCTTCCGTATGTAGTTCTCATTTTCTGATGAAAATCCAGTGAAAAAATGGAAGTAGACATTTGCTTTTAATTTCAGGTATAATTTACAATAACTATGCTGCACTGTACAATTGGGTGATTGGTGAACTCCACCATTTTCTATTAGTGATGAAACAAGAAAAATGAAGAACCACATTTTTGCTTTGTGTTACTTTACCAATGGGCCTGAATCCATGTACCTTATAAATGAAACTGTCAATTTACTCTTCTATTATTTTAGGTAATGATTCCATTAAATTAAGACCTCAGGGGAGTTCATGTGTAAATCACAAAGGAAATAAAGCCTTTAAAATACCATGTAGGGTAACTATCATACCATCATAACTAAATATCCCAGCTTTTAACAGTATAAAATAGATGAAAATGGTAACTTGGGTCAATGCATTTCCATAAACTGAATGAGGAGGAATCTTGAAAACAGTACTGTTCATGTACTATGGTTAGTAATATTAGAGTGAAGAAGGATGCAATGGAAATGATGTCACCTTAGGACTCAAACAAATGGCTTACTGGCTGTGTAAATCATTACTACTTTAAGTTAAATTTGAGTCGCTCCCTCCAGAAGAGCTGAGCAAAGGGTAAAATAATGAATAGAGAATTCATGGTCCTCAGGCACTAATAGTTTATGAATAAATCAGTAACCTGAAAAGTACATCACAGCAAAATAAGCGGTGAAACAACTATTAAGAAGATTCTATGGGAGTATACACAGGGGTACATGATTCAGCCAAAAGTAAAGAAGAGGCACTAGCTACACTATTTTGGAGGATTATAAAGCATGTACCAAGTAAATGTGTGTGAGTAAGAATTGTTTATGACTGTGGGGTGGAGTCAACATTTCCAAAGGCACATGAAAAGGAAGTGTGTTACAGTCAGAGAACTATTTGTATGGCTAGGGTGAGGCATTCACATGGTGGATAAAAGATTAGACTGAGCACATGGCAGGGAAATTGTTGTAAGGTACCTTTTCTTTCATACAAGTTATTTGAATTATAGTCTATAAATAATATAAAGCCACCTGTGGATTTTGAGCAGAGGAATAACATATTAAGTTTTGTCTTTGAGAGAGATAAGCCTAGCAGCCTTGTGAAGGGTAAACTGGAGAGAAGCAAGAAGGAAAGTATGTTAGGAAGCTATGAGTATATTCAAAGTCAGATATGGGGATCCAAACTAAGGCTGTGACTGTCAGGAGATACGAAGGGCGGATGGCAGAGCTAAAAGAAATTTAGCATACAAATAGGAGAAATTAGTTACATGGCTGTCTATAAGGAGGAAATAACACTTCCTGCCTTGCTTACCTCATATGGTTGCTATGTGAATAAATTAAACATGAAAGTATTTTGTTAATTTTAAAGTTTTGTACATTTAAGGAATTAATATTATCAAGTACTTATGAATTAAAGGTACTTGGTTTAATGACATTCTTATTTGTTCACGTACAGTGAAACAACTATAAAAATTTGCTTCACTTACTCCTTAAGAGAAAAGTAGCATGCTAGGTAACTCATCTGGATTTAAATTTCTAAGTGGAAGTACTACTGAAGATCTACTCCGCATGAAGCTAGGGAAGTGTGGCAAGGGGACTCTGGCCAAGGACTAGAAGATAGAGAGACTGAGAGCACGTTTCTCAGGCATCTGTGGAACGCTTCTCCCACGAACAAGAAAGAGAAAGAAATATTTGGAACTAAAACATGGATGAGAAATAATCAACCCTAGAATAGGTTGCTAAAAATAATTAAAATAAAAGATTCTCATAATAAGTTCAGTCTCTGAATGCAAGAAAAGTTTAGCTATAATCTGGTCTCTGGATGTTAACTCACCTAATCCATATTTAGGTTGCACATGAATAAGAGTTCAGTATTGAGAAAATTGTATTTATTCAATACAATGAATAAAATCAAGGCCAACGAAGGGACTTCTCTAATTACCATTTTGCAAAAAAAAAAAAAATACAGAAATTGAATTATTTAATGATATTAGAAAAAGGGGTTATCCCTAAGACCTATGGCAGAAGAACTAAAGGCAGGTAGTGACCCAAATCTGTATCACTAACTCAATTTCCTTCCAAGCAGGTACAGAAGTAGATCATGGAAAGAGTGAAATGCATAGAATCTTATAAATCTGGTTCTGATTAGAGCTCTTTCACAAGTAGCTTAATCTCACTTAGGCTCAGCTTCTAGATTTATAAACTAGGCACAAAAAAACATTTTGGAGGGGGTTGTTCTAAAGATTAGCTAAAATAATGCATGGACTGCACCTAGCATGTTAAAAATAAATAGAAAATATTAATGTACTAGTAATTATGTTTTATAAACTAAATTTTATCTCACTAAAAGAAAGAAAACATTGTAAAATTTATGTTGTTCTTCATCCATTACAGAAAATGAAAATTTTTTGAAATAGAACCAAATTTGAAATGGGAATATCCAAGTAATAATAAATGTGAAAAGAAACTGAATATAATAATAAAGTTATGAAAGAGGAAAAAATAAAATCTGATGTCAAAAAGCATATAGTTTTTGTTTTGTTTTGTTTCCCAGACGGAATCTCGCTCTGTCAACCAGGTTGGAGTGCAATGGCATGATCTTGACTCATTGCAACCTCCACCTCCCGGGTTCAAGCAATTCTTCTGTCTCAGCCTCCTGAGTAGCTGGGACTACAGGCACATGAGCCCAGCTAATTTTTGTATTTTTAGTAGAGACGGGGTTTCACCTTATTGGCCAGGCTGGTCTCGAACTCCTGACCTCATGATCCACTCACTTCAACCTCCCAAAGCGCTGGGATTACAGGTGTGAGTCACCATGCCCATCCCATACAGGTTTAAATATTGCATGGCCATGCTATATGACAGTTTGTTAGTTGAAGATATTTTTGTTTACAAAATCAATGAGATTAATCATGCATCACTCTACACTTGCTATTAAAATTACTATGTCCTGCATTTTGTGGCCTTCCCAAAGAGACAAGGAGTTTGAGTCATGATATTAGAAAAGACTAAAGACCCTACATGGTTTACTAGAAAAAACCCTTTACTTCAGTGTCAGGAGACTTTATTACATATCTGGCCTTACTACTAACTAGAAGAAACTTAAAGGAAATGACAATTTCTCTATAAGTCACACTTTCCTCGTCTTTCAGACTAAGATGTGGGACTAAATACTCTTTAATGGACTCCGGGTTTTGAAATTTCTATAAAAGATATCTGTCTAGATGTTTGCAACACATACAATAAATGTAGGGACCACATAAAAATGTAAAGATCTCATACCTATAAAAACCAAAAGTGTAAATCAATAGAAAAATGAGCATGAGATTAGAAAAGTGCACTTTTATATATTTGTGTTATAGTTCAGTAAAACATTTTAAAAATCAAGCTTGATATAATTACTTTCTTTAATCTATAAAGGGAAAGTACCAATGAAAGTTGGGAGGAAATGTTATCCTTACTCTAGATAACATCAGCATGAGCAATAAACACAAAATAATGGTCCTCAAATTCATTAGTCATTAGAAAAAATAGAAATGAAAAACACAATAAGTTACTATAGTATAACAGCCAGAAAGGCTGAAATTAAGGACTAATAATACTAAACATTGACATCTCCAGAACTTCTATAAAGTAATGATGGTTCTTTGTTTACCTACCTTGAAAAACTACTTGGCATTTTCAACTAAAGGTGAGTATTTTACTATTCTATGACCTAATAATTCTACTTCTTGGCATTTGCATAACAGAACATTTGCAAGAATATTCAAAGTGGAATTATTTTTAAGAGTTCACAAATGGAATCAATTTAAATGTTCATCCAGAGTAGATGGAATAAGTAAATTATAGTACATTTATATGATGGCATACTACATAACACTGAAAATTATGGAACCACAACTACAAGAAACAAAATAGACAGATCTCACAAATATACTGTTGAGAATTAGAAGGCAGAAACAAAAGAGTACATCTGTATGGCTTCAAGTACATAAATTTCAGGAACTGTCTATCCTAATCGATGGTGCATTAGAAGTCAGTATGACACTTATCTCTGGGAGAGTATTGACTATGAAGTGGTAAGACAAAGTTTTTGATGCTGGTAACATTCTTTTCCTGCCTTGAGTAATTACTGGGGTGTGCCCAATCTGTGAAAAATCATGAAGCTGGACACCTACTGATTTGTGAACTTTTATATATTCGTGTTATATTTCAGTAAAATGTTTTAAAAATCAAGCTGGAGAGAATTACTTTCCTTAGTCTATAAAGGGAAATTACTAATGCATGTTGGGAGGAATTTTTCTTTTCCTTTAGCCTATATATCTAAATTACTTCACAGAGTCAGAGATATAGAGATAAAAACATATACATATATGTATACATATGCATATCTATATATGTAGGAAGAGAGGAAGGGAAGAAGGGAGAGAGAAAGAGAAGGAGAGAGGGAGACTTTCTTGATAATTAAATTCTTTAGAAAATGTACCGCTTGAGAGAGAATGACTTTCTGGATGATTCAGTTCTTCAGAAAATATCTTGTTTACCTGTGTCTTTTTAATTTCCTAGGAGGAGTTGGGTGTGAGGCTGGAGATCAATTACATTGGAAGATGTTGAAATTGGATAAAACCTTACGGATTATCTAATACAATTTCTTATTGTTATAGGTTTATTTAGCAATAGATCTATTCTATCTAAGATGTTATCCTTTCAGCCCTCCTTTGTAACCTCTGAGGTCTGATTCTGTGATTAATTTAACTTTATACATGGGTGAAATATTTTCAGGTAGCTTCTAATTAAAGAGTGTTAGGCATTGAGATAAAATATGACAAGGTCTCTAAAGACAGCATAGGAAAGAGTTTCTAGGGATAGACGTACATAAACTACCAATGAGAGGTAATTGTTTTCAAATCCTCCTGAAAGTTTGCATGGTCATGCTCATGCTAGCTTTAATCATATTTAATATCATTATATGCAACTGGCTTTTACACCAGTCTAGACATTTTCCTTCTAGGTTTGATTCCAGTGAAGATGAGCAACAGGTGGAAGGCACGCTCCTTCTTATTTCAAGTGACACTTCAAATATGTCGCTTTACCCTTTACTTTGAATTACTATTTTTCACTGGATTTGCTTTCTTTCTGTTCAGTTATCATTTTGCTCTTTGATGGACTTGGCAGTTTTTTCACATCACTCATGCTAGGAACTCTGGAAGCCTCTAGCTCTGTCCTAAGCCAGCTTTACTGTCTGGATTCACAGTTGCTGTTGCTCTCTGCTTAGCTGTCACTGTAGATATTTTTCTCTTCTCATCCACATAAACCACGTTCGTCTCTAAATTCCTCAGGGACTGTATCTTAGTCATCTTGCTCTAGCACAGAGCCTGGCAGTTAGAATTTATCAATAAATATTTGTTGGATGAATGAAAAGCAGCAGAAACAACCTGTCATTTCAGTTGGTGGGCTCTAATCCTGTCTGGATGACCTAATGGAGAAATGGACTCTGTTTCCTGCCACTGTGGCCACCAAAACCAGTCCATGAATGGGTTAGCAGCCAAAGGGAGAGGAAGCTGAGATTCCTACTCACTAATGTGTCCATCACATGTAGGCTTTTACTTAATCTCCTTCTTTTTATACTTGTCATAGAATCTCCCCTAAAACCCATACAATTTCAGGTTAGCATTAGTGCCACTTTCAATAATCCGGCTTATTGTTGCTGTACCAAACAATTCTACTTACAGCATGTATAAAAGAAATCTGTATTAGTAAAAACAGACTATGATGGTCCTTATCACATTTTATCCTGGGAGTGTTACAATCAGTTGTAACAGTGTTATGACCAGAGCCGAATGATGCTGATAAGTTTATTTTCCCTACTGTTCTAAGCTCTTTGTATTCATAACCCTGTCTTCAGATTGCACCATAATGTCAATATTTCTTCTGGAAATTTGATAAGCACCATCCATTTACCTTCAAGTTTACATGGACAGCAATTAATCTCTGTGTACCACCTACATTTCCAGTTGTCATCCTGTACCTCCTCTATAAATGTTTGCTCAAAAGAACATCTCATTTTTACTTCCCATAGTACTTTTGTCTAGACAATATTTTTACCCATTTGCTTATTTACTGCAGTACACTTTAAGCTGTAACCCCAAAGCTCAAGAAAACAAGTTTTTAGAGGCCAGTCATGTTAGGCATATAATTTATATGTTTATAATTTAAGTCATCTTTTCAAAAGTAGTATATATATTGAATATTTAAAGTATTCTTGTTTTATTCAGAAGTCTCATTTTACATTGCATTTAGTATCTATAGGTCAAAATGTATGTAGTTATAAAAAAAGTTTTCTTTAAAAAGTTTGCTTTCCAAAACTACCAAAGGAGATACTGAAACATTACAGCTAACTTGAGTTTTTTCATTTAATTTAAAGATAGTGTGAACAGGTACTGAAGACACTGTCTTACGTTTTACTAATATCGATATAGAGTGGATTAAATTTGTGAAAAGGTATATCTGCTCAGAGTCTATAAATTTCTCAAGGTCAGAAAATAAACCCTAAAAAGATTTAATTCCTCTAAAGCTTTAAGCATGCTAATATTTGTTAACTTGATCTTATAAAATGTCATTTGAGGTGTCTTTATCTCCAAACCCTAAAATATTAATTTTTATTGATCAAGTTATGAGTTTTTGCTTACTTGCAGTAACTTTATTATTTTTTCTGTTGACTCTAACATATAACAAACGAAGACATGTTCAGATATAACATGTTAAGAAGATAAATAAAACATCAACACTCATGTTAACACTGCAAATACATGAGAGTTTTATACTAAGACAGTCATCTCCTCCCTCTGACTTACGTTTTCCTGAAGGACATTTACATAGCACAAATATTTTAAAGACTTTTGGCTATTTGATGACACCTTGAACATATACTTTGAATCTAAAGGAAAGGAGAGTCATATTTATCTCCTTTCTAAAACAATTCAAATATCATGTGTCCTTATTTGCTAAGCTGAAAGTAAGATGAAGTCAAATAAATGGAAAATCAAATATTTTTAAACTTCTAGGAGATTTTGTTTGCTTTTTTGTTATTTTAATAAGAGAAACAAAGTAAAACATGTAAAAACGCAAAATCTCACCCAGCATCCTCTTACAAAATGCTCAATTTTCAAATAAGCAGTAATATTTGTTCTATTTATTACTGGTCTTTAAGAGAAATAGACTGAAAAAAGAATATCTTGGAAGGCTAGTGTACTTTCATAATTCCCTGAGAAGCCCAGTGATTATGAGTAATGTGAACCAGAGTTCAATATTCTTACCCTTGGAATCAGGAAAAAGAAAGTCCTTTAAAAGATCAAGATCTTTGATAGCAGTAACAAGATCTAAATTTGCCAGGGGTAGAGCTGTCCTCTTATCAATTTCAGGCAAGAAGCAATCTTTTCCTGTGTAGTGAAAGGCAAGCCAACTAAAGAAAAAAATATGTGTGACTTCAATTACATAAAATTGACTAGATGGTTGAGAAACAATACTTTCACAGATTTCTTTCTTTCTGTAAAACTTTACTTGTATGTTGGTTCTTATTTCATTCAGAGATATATTAAGAGCAAATGAAATTGCTTTCAAATACACAGAAAAACTCCCCCATGACAACTTTTTCTCAATTGCCTCTTTTGCTTGTCCTCAGTTTTATCCTCTTCAGTGGGTCTCCCTCACCACTCCATATTCCTATGCCAACAGGAAGAATTTCTTTCAGACCCCTAAGCCTTGTATCTGTTACCATAGAGGCAGGCATCACAAAATAGCTGCTGAGGAACATCCTCATGGAAATACAATAAGAATCCTATGGGTTTTACAGGAATTTCCAGTGCTACCAGTGAGCAGAAATTGTATCTTTCTCTAGAAAAAAAAATGTGTGGATTTTAGTTGCACGTTATGGAACTATGGAGATTGTAATATTTGGTGGTAAATTCAGAACCCCTCAGCTTTATGCTTAGAATTTGATTATAGTTTCTCCTATGATGTAAAAAACAATCCCTTCTCATATCCCTATGTTCAGGAAAATATAAATGACTCATTGCCAATTCTTAAATTTAGCATGTCTTATCAATCATTTACTAAAACCCTTAATTGTTCTTTTATAGTGCACTGCATTTATTTTATCTTGATCCCTTCTAGAACATATTTGATCAAGAACACACTCATATTGTTATAAAAGTAAGTCTCTAAAACTGTGCAATTCCAAAACTGCTGAGAGAGTCTATAAACCCACAAAGAGAGAAGAGGGTAGCTGCAAGAAGAAAATTCCACTCACTTTACCTTGTTTTCCACTGACTTTCACCCTTTCTGTAAGTCTACTGAAATCATTCACTAACAGAAAAGTGGCAATAAAAATAACTGAATCCTACCAAATAGGTAAATTCAGCAAGATTAATGGAGTCTAACTAGGCAGATATTATACATAAGTCAATGATTGCAGAAACTTCAATTTTTTATAGCAACATTAAATAAACATTTCTCAACAAGTAAATTATCTCAATAGACTAACAGCCAAATGAAACCATCTTTATCTGTTAGGCTGCATATTTGAACTACTTTTCCAAGTCTCTAGTACTTAAGTAGTATGGGTGGTTACAATTTCTGTTTATGGTATGGAACTGTTATTTAACTGTGACATTGCTTATTGAGATACTTGAGTCAATAAGCAAAAAACAAAATTTCTTTATAGTCTAGAGATGAGACGAGCAAACTTTTCCTATCAAGGGCCCGACAGTAAATATTCCGGCTTTGTGGCCCACATGGTCTCTGTCATAAGTACTTAACTGTGTTTTAGCATGAAAGCAGTCATATATAGTATATAAACAAATAAATGGGTGTGGCTGTCTTCCAAATAAACTTTATAGACTCTTAAATTGAAATTTTATATAATTTCATGTGTCAGAAATATTCTTGAAATGAAACAATTCAGAAATGTGAAAACCATTTTAACTGACTGGTCAAACAGTAATAGATGTGACATGTGGGCTATCATTTACTGACCCCTAGCCTGGATGATGCAAGTGGAGTAGAGACACTCAGAAAAGTAAGTGTCTAAAAAAAAGAACATGTTTTTAAAAGAAATGATTGGACTCACAGATTCTTAGTTAAAAATTATCTCAGACATCTTGAATTTCCATTTATTACAGAAACTCCATTCTTAACACTGAACACTTTAGGAACAAGGAGTGCAGTGTCTCACAAAGTAGTCAATTCTCTGCTCACAACATTAACTGGAAGAATACTTTTCCATTGCTACCATAAAGGTGCAAGTGAGTCTAAACCCTCTTCTGCATTATAGCACAGCTAATATTTGAAATCAACTTAATTTTATCTATTTTTTTCCTTCAAGTATTCTTCAACTTTTCACTTTTCTAGTACTTTCCATGCCCCTCAAATGTTATAGTTTGTAGGACCTTATAGCATTCGGGCACTTTTCACTGAACATACCCCCAAATGTTAAGGTTCCTCTTAGAGCATGGTGTCCTTCTAAAATATGTATATATTACCATATATAATATATGCATATACCATATATATCATATATATCATATATATATACAGACACACCATATATATATGTATCCTTCTAAAATTTGTTCTCATTTTTTCATTTCCTTTTTCAGGATACATGTCCAACAATATTGCTTTGTTTCATTGTATTTTGATGTCATATGAATTATGACTGAGAATAATGATGACCAACAAAATCAGTAAGATTTATTCAATTAATTGTTGTTAAGCTTTAACTCTCTCAGGTCCTGTACTTGCCAGATTGATTTTATGAACCTTAGCTTAGGATGTTATATTTATTCCTATTACAATTATTCTCTTTGACCTCACCACAGTTTTTAGGTGGTCATAATGCTTTGGCACCGTAATAGTTCAATGTATTTGTTTTCCTTCCCAGCTAGACAGGCTATCTGGATCGTGCTTCAGTTTTTGGATATTAATATTTCACAGGCCAAGTAGGTTCAAGAACAGAGACATAAAGCACATTACAGAAGATTAGGTTCAAGTCAGATGGAGCCAATTTTATAGAACTATGCTATAGTCCTGTGAAAGGCCCTCTTCCTGGTTTACAGTGATTCATTAATTGATACATCACAGGCAGGGTAATTTAGCAAGCTGATTTACTGGCCAGACTCTTATGTCAAACAGAAAACATTTCTCCATTTTCACCTTATGGGCATAATAAAAATCTTTACCAAAGTCCATGCTGTAATCAAGATAACTAGCCATATTACATATTTTTCAGGTAACATTGGAGAATCACAGCATATATTACCTTTGCACTCTTTCTAAACCATCTCACCTTCAGGAATTGTCAGTTACTCCCAGTGAAGAAAAAATATTGCATATTTTTCTGGAAAAAATATTTCCAGTTTTAAGTAATTATTTACTCTCCACAATCTAATTATGGACTTTCTTTCCTATTTTTCACTTTATTAACTCCAGGACCAACTAAAATATTGTTGTGGCTTTCTCTTTTTAAATAGTTATGACTTTTTTTTTTTTTGAAAGAGAGAGAGAGTGTGTGTATGTGTGTATGTGTATGCACATGCTTAAGTGGTTTGTTTTTATTTGCTTTTTCCTTCTTAAAAGATGGATTATATGATAATGGGAGGATAATAGGATGGAGCAAGCTTCTCAGACAAAACATTTCAAAGCATATTTCTTAACCGATAGTGTCTTCCCCTGCTCATCTTTCTGAAGAGCAACACACCTGAGAGGCAGCTACTCTATCTCATGTGGAAAATTTCACTTGATAGTCTTATCACAAAAAGAGAAATAAATGAGATTTTTTACTTAAAAAATAATGATGTTCAATAAGATTCTTATCTAAAAGAGATAAATAATTGTTTTAGACTATAAATGCCTTAGAGAAAACAATCTGAGTTTGAGAGAACTGGGGAAAACTCACATAGATGTACAAAAGTCACTAATTCTGGATTTAAAAATATATTAAAATGTTTATAGTCTATTTCATTGTGTCCCACTTCTCTTTCACACCTTCTTTCTATTTATATGCATTTCTCCTTCATCGTTTTTTCTCCCTTGAATCACTTCAGAAGACACAGGATTAAGCAATTGGGATTTGAAGACTTCACGTGGTCTCATCACTCTGCAAGCTGACCCTGTTTTAGAGCAAGAAATATTGGCAGACATTTCCAGCTCTTACAATGCATTTATCAATAAGCGTTTGCCTGCTCTTCAGGTGCGTGGCATATAGACTTTACGATTTCATTAATAATCAACAGCTAGTGCCACCTAGCGTCTGTCCAATCCATTCAAATCAGTGGGACCAAATACAGAGCACTTTGTAACCACAAATGAAGCAAGCCTAAACTATAAACAAATACAAAAACATAGTTTGGGGATTCCAGTGGCGGATTTAAATTACACTATCTTCATTGAAAAAGAAAAACCTTATTTTAAAAGTAACTATGGTAACAAGAGTGTGAGGCTAGAAGGAAGCTCACATTTTTTCAAAGGAGACAATTCACGAAAGGAGAGTCCTACTAAAGATGCAATGTAAAAGAGTTTTTACAGTCTCAAATTGTCACTTAAAACAGTTATAAAAAGTTGAAAAGTAACATTGGCCAAAGAGGGCTGTATTTAAAACAACAGTGTAGACAGAGCTGATTTTTCTCAACCAGTCACAAAATAACCCTGTAGCATTTGGATGCAAAATTCTGTCAGTCTTTGAGCTTCCCAAAGATTAACCAAGTTCTGTAACACACTATACAAAAGCATCTACAGTACTTAAAAGTATTAAATGGAAATAATCAGAGTGCCTGAGCCACATTATAAAAAAAATTCTTTGCTGCTAAAATGATACATCTAGAAAACTATTTTCTTTCCTGCTGTATATATGAATTATGAATGATATATTCAACCATGGTAATGTATGCCTCAAGGTTAAAAAGTACTCGTCCAAATCCCTGAGTATTTTTCAAACCAGAAGTTAGCAATTATTTTGGAGAAATCCTAGTATAATTAGCCCACCACTTGCTAATTAATTTACTGATATTTAAATACATGTTGTTTGTAACTCACCCTTTCTAAGAGGAATACGTAATTGAAAACCATGGAAGAACATTCAGAAAAAAAGTTACATAACAGTCAATAGTGTTCCTTAACCAGACTGACTGGGATATTACAATTACTACAGAAAAGGCACAGCACATACGAGTAGCACTGTGTACACTGAAAGGTCATATTAGAGGTACATATACGATAGTCTATTAACTTGGATGATTTAGCTACTCAGCCTATTGAGGAGACTGGGTAGAGAGCCGAAAGATTCTGTATTACATAGACAGTTAATAATCAGGCTTTTCACACTTAGGAAAATCTATTTCTATATTATTTAACATCTGTTTTAAACAATCACTTGTTAAATGTTTGAATGTTTTATTTTCTTGTTACCCTAGTGGTGATAAAAATTATTTCAATATGTTCAGTCTGATTACAGTCACTGACAGATCCCCATGACAGCATGTGAAGATAGGTTATAGAAAGGATGCATAGTTTATACAAAAAGCATAAATTGCTCCCCTTTCTCCAAAAACTTTATTTTTGGAGCCAAATACCGTCCATGCTCATTCTCCATTTGCTTAAAAGTACTTATAATTCTAATCCACTGATTGTAGGGGAAAGAAATATTGCAAAAGAGAGAAAGCGTCCTAAAAATTGTACGCAGGCAAGAAAGAATGTAAGACAAAACTCATTAAAGGGCAAAATAAATAAATAAATAAATAAATGCTCACATTTTCAATAATTTATCATTTCTGTCGTTTTTCATTAACAGCCTTCAAAGCCCTATCTGAAACAAGCTGATACAGAGAAATTAAGAGCAGTAATCAAGCGAGAAATGATAGACCAGCTGGGTCGACATCAACTTGGCAAAACGTGAATACAGTTCAATAGCTGAAACAGATGCTAGAGTTGTTGAAAAACCCTGCAGGAGATATTGATATATTTTCTTCATATAATGCAGAATGACTGAATAAATGTCAAAAGCTAGAAATTGATGAGGAGAAATGACTGACAGCCAAACTCCTTATAAAATAGAAACCAAGTGTAACAATTTTCAACCTACCCAAACATTCTATACATTCTCATTTCTCTCAGTGTCTGAATATGCCAATACATCAATCAGTTCTTACAACTAAACTGCATATAACTAAGCTGGGGTAGATTTCCCCATAGATTTTTTTCCCCCTGTCATCATCTACCTGAAGAAACCTAGACTCTTGAACAATACTTTATTCTAAAATCTTCTAACACTGATTTCTATCCCAGAAGTGTTTTCCTGAGGTTGGAGGCAAGCACACCCCCTCCCCAAAATCTAATGCAGCACAAGGCAATTTTAAAATCCATTCTGTAAAAGCAACACTGTTTGCAGAGTTTGAAGAGCTCGGCAACAAACCCCAGCTACCAACAGCTGCTTGTTCAAACATATGCTTTGTCATGGCCAGCTTCTAATTGTATTCATAATGATGTAATAGCTTTAATAATCCTACCTTCCATGCCAGCTGTTTTTCCTGTCACTCCATCATGCCAATAAGTTGGCTGCTGTAACAAATCAAGATAGTGCAAAACAGCATCTTTCTCCTGATTCTGTCATCTTCCTGAAAGCATTCTATTACTGCCGACTGCTGGGAACCAGAAAGTCTATTTGAATTCCAACAGCTCCCCTTTCGCATGATTCAAGTTAGGTTAGGTGGGCATGCCTAACATGATTCTCTCAGTCATTTATTATGCAGCTGCTACAACGTCGGTGTGGTAACCACTCTGACTATCTGATACGTCAGTCGAACAAAACCTGTACCTCGGAGCAAACACATGAGCCAGAGCAGCGTTCTGCATTTAACGAGCATTCTTCCTGCCTAAAAAACAGTGGATCTGCAAATCTCTTTCAGTATCTACTCGCTCTTCCATACAGATGCAAAGCCTTTGGATTAGATTATTTTCCTAAGTGTAACAAGAGTAGAGTTCCTTGCCAAACATTATATTATTCATACTGAAATTTTGGCTGATTTTTACGTATCTTCACAGCATTTTAAGGGTAAAAACTCTCTTCTGAATTGTACTTTTGAAATAAGATGCTGTGTGCTCAGCTCCACATCTCTGCTTTATTATAAAACATAGCATGCACTTTCTCAAATGGAACTTGCCTCTTGTGACTCTATAGCAAATTTTCAAATAAGAGGATATTTCAAGAAAATATTATTTATTTTGCACATTGGAGATATTTCAAGTCTGGCACTCTGTGTGTTTCTCCCAAGGGTAGACTTTATACTTGATATTTTGACTTTAGATGAGTGATTTCTTCACAAAGTAAGAAACTAGATTAGCTGAATCTCCTACACAACGTCTTTAGCAAGTAAATAAATGCTAGTCAGGAAAATGCATTTTGTATTTAAAAAATACTAATCGTGAATCAGTATTTGTTAAAAGAAACTGTAATTGTTATCAATTATACAGTATAATTTTATCTAAAACTTCCAAGTTTGCCTGTCTTGGGGCATTTATGGTTTGAAATTATAACACAAGAAAGTTTAAGTGTTTTCATGAGAAAAACTGATAAAATCTTATGTTGCCTCTCAGATTTCTATTAGGTATTTAGTTTGTTAGTGAAGCTATCCCCCACCACCACAAAAAGTAAATAGACAGCTCGTTTCATAGCTACATTATGAAATTATAAGGAATAACTCATTTAGCATATGTGAAATGTGCCAATATCACTATTCTGAAATAATGTTTTCCTAAGGGGTATGGGGTATGGGTGTGTGTGTGTGTGTGTGTGTGTGTATGTGTGTACTCATACATTTTAGCTATTCTACTTCCATTTGATTGTTATGTAAGAAACACAAATAATCCCTATAGATTAAGATATACACAATAATCAGTAACTTATAGTTTATTATATATAATTTATAAATGCAAGAAATAAACCTGAAAGACAAGTTGAGTCCATATGAATCCACCAAGATTTCTCTAAAATAATATACCTATCATTCCACAAAACTCTGAAAATACTGGTATATCAACTACTGCTATTTTACACAAAAAGTCTTTTGTGATTAGCGTATCTATTTTTGAGATTGAGAATAGCATAAATGCCATGTGTTTTTTGTTGTATTCTTGGCTTCTACTAGCCTCTCCAGTTTCAACTCTTGCCTCTCTTCCTCTTTATACTGTATTCCAGCCACAATGGACTTCTATTTGTTCCTCTAAAATACTGGACTCCTTCTTGTTTCAGATATTTTCCACATTCTGTTTCACCTATTCATAAGTCTGTCTTGAGGCTTGTGAAAATTAATATTTTTGGTAAAAATGTATGTAAGTTGTACAACATGTTTCAATATACGTATAGTGAAATGATTACTAAAGTACAGCTAATTAACATATCCATTCTCTTACATGGTTACCCTTTTTTTTGTGTATTTGGTGATAACACTCAAGATCTACTCTCTTAGTGCACACGGTAGTGTTATTAACTATAGTCCCTATCCTGCACATTAGATCTCTAGAACTTATTCATCCTAATAATGAAAACTCTGTACCCTTTGACCAATATCTTCCCATTCTCCCCCTCTCTCTGCCCTTGGTAACAATCAATCTACCTTCTGCTTCTTCATAGTTGACTGTTTAGATTCTACATATAAGTGAGATCATGCAGTATTATTCTTCCTGTGTCTGGCTTATTTCACTTAGCGTAATGTTCTCCAGGTTCACCCACATTATCAAAAAATAGCAGGATTTCCTTCCTTTGTAGGCTAAATATTATTTTATTTATTTTACATATATCTCAATTTATTAATTTATCTGTTGATGTACATTCAGATTGTTTTCATACCTTAGCTATTGTGAATAACTGCACTGAACATGGGAGTGCAGATATCTCATCTAGATACTGATTTCACTTCCTTTTTATATATACCCAAAAGAGTGGTAGTTTGATCCTAGGGCATTTATATTTTAACTTTTTGAGGAATCTCCATACTGTTTTCCATAATGGCTATACAAATTTACATTCCTGCCAACAATGTATAAAGATTCCCTTTTACGCACATTCTTGCCAAAACTTGCTATTTTTTGTCTTTTTTATAATAGCCATCCTAACAAGTTTGAGGTGATATTTCACTGTTGCTTTAATTTGCATTTCCCCAATGATTAGTGCTTTTGAGAAACTTTTCATATATCTGTTGGCCATTTGTATGTCTTCTTTGGAGAACTGTCTATTCAGGGGCTTTGCCTATTTTTAATCAGATTTTTTGGGTTTTGTGTGTTTTGCTTGAGCTCTGAGTTCCTCATATATTTTGGATGAAAGCTGCATATTGGTCATGTGGTTTGCTAATATATTCTCCCATTCCACAGTTGTCTCTTCACTCTGCTAATTGTTTCCTGTGCTATACAGAAGGTTTATAGTTTGTCATAGTACAACTTGTTCAATTTTTATTTTACTGCCTGTGCTTTTTATGTCATATCTAAAAAATCATTGCCAAGAAAAATTTCAAAAAGTTTTTCTTCCATGCACTTTCTTCTAGGAATTTTGTAGTTTCAGATCTTACATTTAAATCTTTAATAAATTTTTAGTTGACTTTTGTTGTGTGATGTAAGATAAGCATCCAAATTTATTCTTTTGCATGTGTATATCCAGTTTTTCAAACCCCATTTATTAAAGAGATTATCCTTTCCTCATAGTGTACTCTTATTGCCCTTCTCAAAATTTAGTTCACCATATATGAATGGGTTTATTTATGGGCCCTCCATTCTGTTGCATTGGTCTATATGTCTGCTTTTATGCCAGTACTATATTATTTTCATTACTAAAGCCTTGTCATATAATTCAAAATCAGGAAGTATGATGCCTTCAATGTTGCTTATCCTTCTCAAGATTGCTTTGGCTATTCTATTTCTTTTGTTGTTGCATATGAATTTTAGATTTTTTAAAAATCTACAAAAAATGCTACTGGCATTTTGATAGAGGTTGTGTTGAATCTGTAAATTGCTTTGAGTAGCATGGACATTTTAACAATATTAATTCTTCTAGTGCATGAACACAGAACATACGCCCATTTGTGTCTTTTAAAATTTCTTAAATCAGGCCAGGCACGGTGGCTCATGCCTGTAATCCCAGCACTTTGGGAGGCTGAGGCAGGTGGATCACCTTAAGTGAGGAGTTTGAGACCAGCCTGACTAACATGGTGAAACCACATCTCTACTAAAAATACAAAAATGAGCCGGACGTAGTGGTAGGCGCCTGTAATCCCAGCTACTTGGGAGGTTGAGGTGGGAGAATCGCTTGAACCCGAAGGTAGAGGTGGTGGTGAGCAGAGATCCCACCATTACACTCCAGCCTGGGAGCCAGACTCCATCTCAAAAAAAAAAAAAAAAAATCTTTAATCAATGCTTTGTAGTTTTTACTGTATAAATATTTCACCATTTTAGTTAAATTTATTCCTATTTTATTCTTTCTGATGATATTGTAAATGAAATTGCTTTCTAAGTGCCATTAACAGATAAATGGATAAAAAAGTGGTATACACACACACAGACACACACACCAGAATATTCATTTATATAAAAGAAATCTTACCATTTGCAACAACATGGACAGAACTGAAGGACATTTTGTTAAGTGAAATAAGTCAGGCACAGAAAGACAAATATTACATGTTCTCACTCATATGTGGGAGCTAAAATAATTGATCTCATGGAGGTAGTGAGTACAATGTTGGTTACGAGAGTCTGAGAAGGGTAGTGAAGAGAAGGGGATGAAGAGAGGATAGTTAATGGGTATGATACAAAAGTACAGTTAGATAAAAGAAATAAACTCTAGTGTTTGATAGCATGGTAGGGCAGCTATAGTTAACATGAATTTATAGTATATTTCAAAATTGCCAGAAGAGAAGATTTGGACTGTTCCCATTACAAAGAAATGATAAATATTTGAGATGATGGACATCCTAATTACCCTGATTTGATCATTACACATTGTATGCATATATTGGAATATCACATGTACCCCACAAATGTGTAAAGTATTAATAAAAAGCTAAATTTAAACATTTTATTGATTTCCTTTTCAAAATGAAATCAACTGATTTCATTTTTTAGAGGAAAGAAATGCTACCAATGTTTGTATGTTGATTTTGTATCTAGCAATTTTACTGAATTCATTGATTAGTTCTGACAATTTTTTAATGAAATCATTAGGGCCTTCTACATATAGAATCGTGGCATCTACAAACAGATAATTTTACTTCTTCCTTTCCAATTCCATTGCCTTTTATTTCTTTCTCTTGCCTAATTGCTCTGACTAGGACTTCCAATACTATGTTGAACAGAAGTGTTGCTCATGGGAATTCTTACGTTGTACCAGATCTTAGAGGAAAAGCTTTCAATTCTTTCCCCATTGATTACAATGTTAGCTATGGATTTTTCATAAATGGCCTTTATTATGTTGATGCAAGATCATTCTACACTTTATTTTGTTGAGAGTTTTCTTTTTTTTTTTTTTTAATTTATTTATTATTATTATACTTTAAGTTGTAGGGTACATGTGCATAACGTGCAGGTTTGTTACATATGTATACTTGTGCCTTGTTGGTGTGCTGCACCCATCAACTCGTCATTTACATCAGGTATAACTCCCAATGCAATCCCTCCCCCCTCCCCCCTCCCCCCTCCCCCCTCCCCATGATAGGCCCCGGTGTGTGATGTTCCCCTTCCTGAGTCCGAGTGATCTCATTGTTCAGTTCCCACCTATGAGTGAGAACATGCGGTGTTTGGTTTTCTGTTCTTGTGATAGTTTGCTAAGAATGATGGTTTCCAGCTGCATCCATGTCCCTACAAAGGACACAAACTCATCCTTTTTGATGGCTGCATAGTATTCCATGGTGTATATGTGCCACATTTTCTTAATCCAATCTGTCACTGATGGACATTTGGGTTGATTCCAAGTCTTTGCTATTGTGAATAGTGCCGCAATAAACATACGTGTGCATGTGTCTTTATAGCAGCATAATTTATAATCCTTTGGGTATATACCCAGTAATGGGATGGCTGGGTCATATGGTACATCTAGTTCTAGATCCTTGAGGAATCGCCATACTGTTTTCCATAATGGTTGAACTATACTACAAAGCTACAGTAACCAAAACAGCATGGTACTGGTACCAAAACAGAGATATAGACCAATGGAACAGAACAGAGTCCTCAGAAATAATACCACACATCTACAGCCATCTGATCTTTGACAAACCTGAGAGAAACAAGAAATGGGGAAAGGATTCCCTATTTAATAAATGGTGCTGGGAAAATTGGCTAGCCGTAAGTAGAAAGCTGAAACTGGATCCTTTCCTTACTCCTTATACGAAAATTAATTCAACATGGATTAGAGACTTAAATGTTAGACCTAATACCATAAAAATCCTAGAGGAAAACCTAGGTAGTACCATTCAGGACATAGGCATGGGCAAAGACTTCATGTCTAAAACACCAAAAGCAACGGCAGCAAAAGCCAAAATTGACAAATGGGATCTCATTAAACTAAAGAGCTTCTGCACAGCAAAAGAAACTACCATCAGAGTGAACAGGCAACCTACAGAATGGGAGAAAATTTTTGCAATCTACTCATCTGACAAAGGGCTAATATCCAGAACCTACAAAGAACTCAAACAAATTTACAAGAAAAAAACAAACAACCCCATCCAAAAGTGGGCAAAGGATATGAACAGACATTTCTCAAAAGAAGACATTCATACAGCCAACAGACACATGAAAAAATGCTCATCATCACTGGCCATCAGAGAAATGCAAATCAAAACCACAATGAGATACCATCTCACACCAGTTAGAATGGCGATCATTAAAAAGTCAGGAAACAACAGGTGCTGGAGAGGATGTGGAGAAATAGGAACACTTTTACACTGTTGGTGGGACTGTAAACTAGTTCAACCATTATGGAGAGTTTTCATTTTAACCATGAATATATGTTGAACTTTTACAAATGTTTTTTTCTGCATCTATTAAGATGGTCATGTGGTTCTTGTCTTTTATTCTGCTTATGTGATATATCACATTGATTTGCATGCCATACCAACCTTGCATCCTGGAGATAAATCCCACCTGATCATGGTATATAATCCTTTTGATGTACTGTTGAATTTGTTTTGCTAGTATTTTATTCAGGATTTTTGGATCTATACACATCAGAGATACCGTCCTGTAGTATTCTTTTATTGTGGTATCTTTTTCTGGCTTTGGTGCCAGTGTGATTCTGGCTTCATAAAATGAGTTTGGAAGTGTTTCCTCTTCTCATTTTTTTTTTTGCAAGAGTTAAAGAAGAATTGGTATTAATTATTTTTGAATGTTTGATAGAATAAATCTGTGAAGGTATCTAGTCCAAGGGTTTTCTTTGTTGAGAAATTTTTCATTACTGCTTCAATCTCTTTGTTAATGGTCTGTTCAGACTTTCTATTTCTTCTTGATTCAGCCTTAGTAAGTTGTATGTTTCTAGGAATTTATCAATTTCTAGACTATCTGATATTTTAGGACATAGCTGCTCATAATAGTCCCTGATTATCCTTATTACTTCTGAGGCATCAGCTATAATGTCTCCTCATCCATTTCTGGTTTTCTTTATTTCAGTCTTTCTTTTATTCTCAGTATCTATAAGGGTTTGCTGATTTTATCTTTTCAAAAAACCAATCCTTAGTTTTTATTTTTTATATTGTTTTTCTGTTCTCTATTTGACTTACTTCTGCTCCAATCATTATTATTTCCTTCCTTGTCCTAACTTTGGTTTTAGTTTCTTCTTTTTCTTCTAGTTCCTTGAGGTATAACGGTAGATTGCCAATTTAAAATTTTTCCTTTTAAATGTATATTTTTATAGCTATCAATGTCCTTCTTAGTATTCCTTTTTCTGCATTCCATAAGTTTTGGTATATTGTTTTAAAATTCTTTTTTGTCTCAAGATATTTCTTAAATACCCTTTTAATTTTCTCTTTGACACAATGGTTGCTCAAGAGTATGTGGCTTAGTTTCTATGTATTAGTTAATTTTCCCATTCTCTTGCTGTTACTGATGTTCAGTTTCATTCCATTGTGGTCAGAAAAGACACTTGGTGTAATTTTTATATGCTTAAATTTATTAAGAGTTGTGTTGTGAGTGTGACCTCTTTATTCAATTCTATTCAACATAGTACTGGAAGTCCTAGTCAGAGCAATCAGACAAGAGAAAAAAATAAGTGGCATACTAATTGGAAAATAAGTCAAACTGTTGTTGTTTGCTGATAATATCATGTACCTAGAAAACCATGATAAATAAATTCAGTAAAATTTCAGGACACAAAATCAATGTACACAAATCAATAGCACTGCTACACACCAACAATGACCAAACTGAGAATCAAATCAAGAATCCAATCCATTTTACAACAGCTGAAAAAAAAAAAAAAAGCAAAATACCTAGAAATAAACTTAACCAAAGAGGTACAAGTTATCTACAAGGAAATCTACAAAGCACTGCTGAAACAAATCATAGATGGCACAAACAAATTGAAACATCCCATACTCATGGATAGGAAGAATCAACATTGTGGAAATGACTATACTGCTAAAAGCAATCTACAGATTCAGTGCAGTCCCATCAAAATACCATCATCATTCTTCATAGAACTAGAAAAAAATCCTAAAAATCATATTGAACCAAAAAAGAGCCCACATAGCCATAGCAATACTAAGCAAAAATAACAAATCTGGAGGCATCACATTACACAATTTCAAATTATACGATGTGGCTATAGTTACCAAAACAATGGTACTGGTATGAAAATAGGTACTTAGACCAATGGAACAGAATAGAGAACCTAGAAATAAAGCCAAATAGTTACAGCCAACTGATCTTTGACAAAGCTTATAAAAACATAAATTGAGGAAGGGACACCCTATTCAATAATGGTGTTGGGAAAACTAGTAAACCACATGTAGAAGAATGAAACTGGATCCCCATCTCTCACTTTATACAAAAATCAACTCAAGATGAATCAAAGACTTAAATCTAAGACCTTAAAGTATAAAAATTCTAGAACATAACATCAGCAAAACTCTTCTGGGCATTACCTTAGGGAAATAATTCATAACTAAGGCCCCCAAAGCAAATGCAACAAAAACAAAAATAAATAAATTGGACCCAATTAAACTAAAAAGCTTCTGTATAGCCAAAGAAATAATCAGCAGAGTAAACAGACAACCCATAGAGTGGGAGAAAATCTTTTCAAGCTCTGCATCCAACAAAGGACTAGTATCCAGAGTCTACAAGGAACTCAAATCAGCAAGAAAAAAAAGTCTCATCAGAAAGTTGTCAAAGAACATGAATAGACACTTCTCAAAAGATGATATACAGTGAACAAATATATGAGGAAATGCTCAACATCACTAATTATCAGGGAAATGCAAATTAAAGCCCCAATGAGCTGCCACCTTATTTCTAACAGAATGGCCATAATTAAAAAGTCAAAACACAATAAATGCTGGCATGGATGTGGTCAAAAGGGAACACTTTTAAACTCCTGGTGGAAATAGAAATTAGTACAACCATTATGTAAAACAGTATGGAGATTCTTCAAAGAACTAAAAGTAGAACTAACATTTGATTCACTAATCCCACTACAGGATATCTACCCAAAGCAAAAGAAGTCATTATATGAAAAAGACACATGTGCATGAATGTTTATAGCAGCACAACTCACAATTGCAAAGATATGAAACCAAACAAGTGGATAAAGAAAATGTATATATACATCATGGAATACTATTCACCCATACAAAGGAATGAAACAATGGCCTTTGCAGCAACTTAGATGGAGCTGGAGGCCATTATCCTAAGTGAAGTGACTCAGGAATAGAAAACCAAGTATAGTATGTTCTCACTTATAAGAGGGAGGTAAGCTATTAGAACACAAAGGCATAAGAATGATGTAGTGAACTATGGGGACTTAGTGGGGAACGTTGGGAGAGGATTGAGGGATAAAAGACTACATATTGGATACAGCGAGCACTACTTGTGTGATGGGTGCACTAAAATCTCAGAAATCACCACCAAATAACTTATCCATGTGGCCAAAACCCACCTGTACCCCCAAACCTGTTGAAATTAAAAAAAAGTTGTGTTGTGACTTAACATGTAATCTATCCTGGAGAATGTTCTGTGTGTGTATGAGAATAATGTGTTTTCTTCTACTGTTGGATGGAATGTTCTATGTATGTCTGTTGGTCCATTTACTCTCTAATTTTGTTCAAGTGCACTCTTTATTAATTTTCCATATGAATGTTCTGTACATTATTACAAGTAGGATATTGAAGTCTCCTACTATTATTGTTTTGCTGTATATTTCTCCTTTCAGATCTGTCAGTATATGCTTATACTTAAGTGCTGATAGTGAGTGCATAGATATGCTATAGTTATATCTTTCTGCTGATTTCACCCTTTTATTATTATATCATAAGTCTTTCTCTAGAGTTTTTTTTTTAACTTAAAGTCTATTTTGTGATACAAGTATGGTCTCTCCTACTTTTTTGTTTTGTTTTGTTTTGAGACAGAGTCTCACTCTGTCACACACGCTGGAGTGCAGTGGCATGATCTTGGCTCACTGAAACCTCTGCCTCCCGGGTTCAAGTGATTCTCCTGCTTCAGCCTCCTGGGTAGCTGGGATTATGGGCACCTGCTACCATGCGTGGCTAATTTTTGTATTTTTAGTAGAGATGAGGTTTCACCATGTTGGCCAGACTGGTCTTGAACTCCTGACTTCAGGTGATTGGCCCGCCTTGGCCTCTCAAAGTGCTGGGATTACAGGCATGGGCCACCATGCCTGGCCTACTCCTGCTTTCTTTTAGTCACTATTTCCATGGAATATATTTTTCCATTCCTTCACTTTTAGCCCGTGTTTCCTTGAATCTAAAATAAGTTTCCTTTAGATAACATGTATTTGGATACTTTTTTACATTCATGCAGGCCCACTATATGTTTTGATTGGGGAGTATAATCCATGTTTATTTAAAGTAATTATTGATCAGAAATGACTTGCTATTGCCATTTTGAAATTTTATTTTTATTTATTTATATGTTTTTGTAGAGACAGGGTCTTGCTATGTTGTCCAGGCTAGTCTTGAACTCCTGGCCTCAAGAAATCCTCCTGCCTTGACCTCCCAAATTGCTGAGATTACAGGCAAGAGTTACCACACCTGGCCTGACTATTGCCATTTTTTATTTGTTTTTCATATAGTTATTTTGTCCTTTTTTTCTCTTGCTGTTTTCCTTCATGATTTGCTGCTGTTTTTTTTTTTTTTTTTTCTGTATTGATAGGCTTTGATTCTTTCCTCTTTTTCTTTTATGTAACAACTATAGGTTTTTTTTCTTTGTGGCTACCATGGAGTTTACATAAAATCTTATAATAATCTACATTCAGCTGATAGCAGTTTAACTTCATGTACACACAAGAACTCCAGACTTTTACCTCTCCTTCCCCATTTTATGCTAGTGAAAAAACAATTTACATATATTTATTTTACATAGCCATTAATATAATCTATTTACGGTTATTTTTAAACACTTTTAACTTTTATACTACAATTAAAAACAATTTACCCAACACCGTTATAGTAATACAGTATTCTGTTTTTCTCTATGTATTTACATTTACCAATGGGTTTTATACTTTCATATGCTCTAGTGCTACTGTTTAGTGTCTGTTAATTTCAATTTGAAGAACTCCCTTTAGTATTTCTTATAAGGTAGTTCTAGTGCTGCTGGACACCCTCAGCTTTTGCTTATCTGAGAAAATCTCTTGCCATCGTTTTTGAAGGACAGGTTTGCTAAAGGTAGTATTTTTGGTAGACAGTTTTCTTTCTCTTCTGGCTTGCAGCTTCCCCTCACGTTTGATTGTCTACCTTCCATCCAACATTTAGGTATAATCTTGAAATATAATTTTCTGCATGAGGCATTATTGACGCCAGATAAAATTATATTCTACTACGCAATTTCACAGCACCTTGTATTTCCTCTATCTTCCTAATAGTAATGGCACATACTATATAACATGGGGGAATAGGCACTGTTATAAAATTATATACATATAACATATATATGTGTGTGTGTATATGTGTGTGTGTATATGTATATATATGTGTATATATACACACACACACATATGTATGTGTCAGTTTGTCTATCCATCCATCTATCTACCCATCTACCTACCCATAACTAATTTATAAATACTCATTAAATCCTCACTCTGAACCTATGAGGGATACTCTTACATGCATTTTACAGATCAGGAACCCGAGGCACAGAGCTTAAAAACTTTGCCAAGTCTATCTTCTTAGCACAGTAGGCAGCAAGTCAGTCTCATAAAAACTTGGCCAGGCCACACAACTTTATTTAATTGTTTGTATTTTCTGGTATACTATTAGCTCTTGAAACTGGATATTATGTTTGTCTTGTTAATTGCTAAATCCTAATGTCCAAGATAGTACCTGAAAAGATGCATTTCATGAATTCACTTATCTAGTAGAACTTGCTTTATGCAATGTTCTGTACTAAGCACTGTTGATATGGAGATGATTAAAATAAACATGGATTCTGTGTTCCTGGCACTTGTGAGCAAGTACTAAACTCAGGTCTGAGGGTTCATAGACAGAACTGAGAAATGTTCATTGGCATGAAAGAAATACTACATCTTTATTTTCATTAATGTCTCATTAAAATGTAGCAGTATTTTTATTTACTTTTGTAGGTTATAAACCATAGTAGTATTAGAACTACCTGTGACTTTTGTCACTAAAAGGAGTAACAAATATTTCATATCATTTTATAGAAGCTGTATAAAGGCCGGGCGCGGTGGCTCAAGCCTATAATCCCAGCACTTTGGGAGGCCGAGACGGGCGGATCACGAGGTCAGGAGATCGAGACCATCCTGGCTAACACGGTGAAACCCTGTCTCTACTAAAAAATACAAAAAATTAGCCGGGCAAGGTGGCGGGCGCCTGTAGTCCCAGCTACTCGGGAGGCTGAGGCAGGAGAATGGCGGAAACCCGGGAGGCGGAGCTTACAGTGAGCTGAGATCCGGCCACTGCACTCCAGCCTGGGCGACAGAGCAAGACTCCATCTCTAAACAAAAAAAAAAAAAAAGGAAGCTGTATAAATCTCAAAATATTTTCACATTCTTACTACTTTGGCATTATGGTTGTTATTAAGTCCACAAATATATATTGTTATTTAATGTGTTAATAAAGAAGTATGCATATTATTATATTACAACTTTTAAATCTTTAGAAAACTGTATTTCGATACAACTAGTTTCTGTTGTAATCCTAAATGTTTTATCTTGCATATGCAATAAAATTCAGACACACTTCACAAGATGTCAAAGGCTTTAAAGGAACAGGGCTTTAAATTTTACCACATGTCAAAGAGGCTTATTTTAGAATCCCTGGTCTAGGGAATAGGAGAATATAGCGTATTTTTAAAAGCACTGTCTCCATAGTCAGACTACTTGGGTTCAAATTATCGATAGGTGACTTATAATTGATGTGTTCTAGGGCAAGTTACTTAACCTCAGTTTATTCTTCTGCAAAATAGGAATAGTAATTGCTCCTTTTCATTCTTGTGATAATACATTAAGAAAATGATAGTAAAATACTTAGTACAATGCCTGACATCTATTTCACTTTTTTTTTCTTTTCTTTTTATTTTTTTTGAGACTGAGTCTCATTCTGTCCCCCAGGCCGGGGTGTAGTGGCGTGATCTCGGCTCACTGCAAGCTCCGCCTCCGGGGTTCATGCCATTCTGCTGCCTCAGCCTCCCGAGTAGCTGGAACTACAGGCGCCCGCCACCTCGCCCGGCTAATTTTTTTGTGTTTTTAGTAGAGACGGGGTTTCACCGTGTTAGCCAGGATGGTCTCGATCTCCTGACCTCGTGATCTGCCTGGCTCAGCCTCCCAAAATGCTGGGATTACAGGCGTGAGCCACCATGCCCGGCCCATCTATTTCACTTTTAATAACTGTTACATATCATTAGCAAGAGAGTTAGATACTAAAGGGTTATAAAAAATAAAGATTATAAAAAGAAATACAAAGTATTAACAAAGATTGTTGGAAGTGAAACTTATATACACTACTGATGGAATGTAAAATGGTAAAAAACTACTCTGAAAAACAGTTTGGCAATTTTTGAGAAAGCTAAACATATACATACTGTAAGAGTCATGTTTCTACTTGAAATGAAAGCATATGCCCATACAGATTTATCCAAGAGAAAAAGAAAGCGTTAGCCACCATAAAAGCTTAGACATGAATTTTCATAGCAACTATATTTGTAATAACCCTAACTGAAAATGACCCACATGTTTACCACTGTCTAACTGGATAAACAATTGTAGTGTATCTATATAATGTAATGCTACTTTGCTATGGAAAGGACTGAAAAATTGATGCATGTAACCATATAAATAAATTGCAAAATAATGGTACTAACTGAAGGAAGCCAAACGAGAAGAGTGTATACTGTATGATTTCATTCATACAAAACTCTAGAAAATGTAAATATATCTGCAGTGACAATAAGCATATCAGTGGCTGCCTAGGGAAGGTGGGGGTGATAGATGAGGAGGAGGAGTTACAAAAGGGAAACTTTTTGGATAATAGATATATTTACTATCTTTGTTGTAGTGATGGTTTCATGTATGTGTGTGTGTGTGTGTGTGTGTGTGTGTGTATATATACATATATATAACATTTTCAGTATGTATGGTTTATTGTATGTAAGTTATACCTAAAAATCCTAAAAATAACACTTTAAAACTCCTTTTATTATAGAGTATTCCTATTAATTTAACAAAATAGTTAAAATATAAAAATCACTTCCTTAAAATAAAAGATAATCTACAAAACTTCATATAGAAACAATGTATGCGCTAAATAATTTTATCGACTGTATATAATGCTGAACATCCCAACAAAATAATTTTTCTCACCACTTGTTATTTGTAGTTCTTTATGCCATCATTGAACAATGTTGCAATTGATTATTTTCCAATAACAAGAGAATTTTGTTCCATTTAACATATATGATTTTCTTTATTTATTGTAAGCACCTAAGCCAGTAAAATAAATTATTAGTCTGGTTATAAAATGGTCAGCTGCATAAAATCTAAGGTACTGACCAATATTAGCTTGTTGCTACATAATTCTATGTTATGTGAAACCTTGGAATAAGCTTCCTTTTTTAAACAATGATTAAATGTTGAATAACTTGATTTTATAAGTTATCCTTATTTCACAGCAATGGATATCATATCAAATTCAATGATTATTTAGGGGAGAAGAGGACAAAGGAAAAGTCAAGCATGGAAAATAATAAAATTTATTTACCCACACAATTTTCTCACATGGCATTTTAAATATGTTAATATATTTTTTAAAAGCCAGATAACTAAACTTATAAAAATTATTACATCTGTGAAGTTATAGTTGGATTAAGGAAGAGTAGAAAATCCTGGCCTCATCATTCTATTTTAACACTTTCACTCTCTACTCAGCCTAAATCAGCCAAAGGGTATTTTTAAAACACAGAGACACATAAAATATCAGATTATGTCTCTGTCTCAAATCTCTTCAGTGGCTTCTCAATACCTTTAGAACAAAAGTCCTTACTATAGCCTGTTAGATCACAAATAATACATCCCCTTACTTTCCTTTTTTTTTTTTTTTTAACTTTGCTCTAATCCCACTGATAGCCTTATTTCTCTTCTAACCTATGAAACTTATTTCTGCTTGGGACATTTCATTAACTGTTCCTTCCTACCAAGAGTATCCTTCTGTAGATATTGCAGGACTAATCTTTGCAAAAATGTCACCTCCTCAGAAGGCCCATTTTTTACTTGTGTCTTTAACACTTCCCTGACCTTGATCCATTTCTCTTTTTTTTTCTTTGCTTCACTTTTCCTTTCAGCACTTATCACCACCTGGTATCAAATTATTGACCGGTTAGCCCAGTGATTTTCTCTCTCAACAGACTATAAACTCCATCATGGGAGTTCCATCGTATGCCTCATTCACCACTCTATCTCTGGCATGTTAAACAAAAATAACAAAACCAAACAAAAACCAACCAACCAAACAAAAGACATTTGGCACAGAGCAAGCACAAAATAAATATTTGTTAAATAAATCAATGGAAAAATAGTTAATATATAGGATTACTGCTATTATTTGGCTTCCAATAGGTGGCTTTAGAAAGCTGTCTATACTCACATGTTTTTCTCAAAATATACGGGAATACATGTTTCTTTCCATTGGAAATAACAAAAGTTACTGTAAAAAATCGAGGATTTTTTTCTAGAAAACTATCTAGACAGGACCTAATATACTAAGTTTATTAGGCCTCTGCCCATAACAATGATATTTCAACACCATAATTATTACAAGAGATTATATGATGCTGTGAATTATCTATCTATTCATTTGTGCACGTTTATTAAGCACCTATTTTATGCGAGACACTTTTCTGGGTGCTGGGAATACCACTGTCCTCGTAGAGTTTGCAGTTTTGTGGGATAGATAGATATTAGACAAATAAAGTTTGATAAGAACTAGGGGCATCAATACAGAATTTTTAGAAGTATATGGTGATAGGGCTAATTTTGTCATAGAAAATTCTTCTTAAACTTACAACTAAAAGATAAATGATAATTGCATGGGTCAAGGGATGAAAGCAGAGAGTACTATGCGCAGAGGAAATAAAGCAGGAAAACATTCAAAAACTGAACAAAGTCCTCCATGACTGGAGCATGGTCAATGTGGGGGAGAGTGAAGCATGATGAATAAGATGAAGGTCTCAGTCTAGGTAGTTGTAGATTATGTGGGGCTTCTCTTCTTTGTTAGCAATGGTAAAGATCCTGGAGTTTAGTGTAAGCACATTGGAAAGTCACTGAAAGTTGTTAAGTAAATGAGTTACATGACTAAATTTGGTAACAAATATATAAGCGTGAATGTACTGGTAAGAATGAATTAAAATGAGGCAGGCAGTAATTCTAGATGCACATAGGCTTGTTAAAAGAGAATTTCAGAATATCAGAAAATGTAATTTGACTAGACTGCTAGCAAAGAAGATAGAAAGAAACGATGAGATTCCAGACATGTTAACAAGGGAGACTTGATAGAACAAGGTGATTGCTTCGAAATTGAGGAGGGTTCAGGGATATGGAGTCAGCAAGTACTTCCATGTTTTCAACTTGAGCAATTAAGTGAATGGTGGCATATTTTCTGGAAAAGCCAGGTTGGAAAGGGAATGATGGCTTCAATTTTATTTCTGTTGAGTTTGTGATACTTGGGAGTCCTTTAAGCAAAATATACAGAACACAAATATTAGGGTCTGGATTTCAGAAGACATAAACATTTAAGATGTGGCAGTGTTTGATGGCAAATGAAGCCATACATCTGAACAAAATAAAGACACAGTAAGCCAGGAGAAGAGACAAGAGCCTAGGATGGCACCCTGAGGAGCTCTAACAATTAATGCTTGGATAGAGAAGAATGAGATTGTCAGGATTTTGAGAAGGAATGTTCAGAGAACAACAACAAAAAAGTAAATAGATATGGCATTATGGAAGTTAAGGGGATAGAAATTTAAAGAAAGAGGAAATTGTCAACTTTGTCAAATATGGTTGGGAGATACTTCATTTGCATGTTGTATTAGTTACTGGAAGAGATACATTAAGATATCCAATATGATTGTTGATTTGTCCAGATCTCTATTTAGCTGTTAATTTTGCTTTATCCATTTTGAAGGTACATTATTATTAAAATTTTATTTTTCCATATATCCTATTGATTTGACCCATTTTATCAGGGTGAAATGCTTTGTATCTCTTATTATATTTCTTGCCTGATACTAATATAAACAAATTAATATTTTTGGGGTTAGGGGTTGCATGCATCTGGAGACCTATCTGTGTCATTATAAAGTAGTTTTATTCTAAACAACCCAGGGCTGTTTTTTTTTTCTCAGTATTACAATTTTTGTATGTTAACCAAAGTGTTTAATATATAATCTATCATCTTGTTATTTTCTTTTCATCCTATTTTTTTTCTTTATTTTTCCACTCTACCATTTTTGCTACTCTTAATTATTTTACTTCTACATATAGTGGATACCCTGCATTCATTACTATTATTGTTTCTTTAAACAGTCAGTTATTTTTTGTATTTACCAATATTTTACTATTCATAAGAAGTTCATTTATTTTTGCATGTCTGTTTTTCATCCACTACCACTTTCCTTCAATCTGCAAAATGTCTTTTGAAAATACATTGGTGTACAACTACTGGTGTGATGGTTAACACTGATCGTCAACTTGAATGGATTAAAGGATGAAAAGTATTGTTTCTGGGTATGTCTGTGAGGGTGCTGCCAAAGGAAAGGAGACTAACATTTGAGTCTGGACTGGGAGAGGCAGATGCACCCTCAATCTGGGTGGGTACCATCTAATCAGCTGCCAGTGTGGCTATAATAAAAGCAGGCAGGCTGGGCGTGGTGGCTCACGCCTGTAATCCCAGCACTTTGGGAGGCCGAGCCAGGCAGATCATGAGGTCAGGAGATTGAGACCATCCTGGTGAACACGGTGAAACCCCGTCTCTACTAAAAATACAAAAAAATTAGCCGGGCGTGGCGGCGGGCACCTGTAGTCCCAGCTACTTGGGAGGCTGAGGCAGGAGAATGGTGTGAACCTGGGAGGCGGAGCTTGCAGTGAGCTGAGATGGCGCTGCTGCACTCCAGCCTGGGGCGACAGAGCGACACTCAGTTTCAAAAAAAAAAAAAAAAAAAAAAAACCAGGCAGAGGAACATGGAAGGCCTAGACTGGCTAAGTATTCTGGCCTCCATCTTTCCCCTGTGCCTAGTGCTTCCTGCCCTTGAACATTTTGAACATTAGACTCCAAGTTCTTAAGTTCTTCAGCTTTTGGACACTTGGACTTACACCAATGATTTGCCAGCGGTTCTTGTACCTTCAGCCACAGACTGAAGGCTGCACTATTGTCTTTCCTACTTTTGAGGTTTTGGACTTGGACTGGCTTCCTTCTCCTCAGCTTGCAGACGGCCTATTGTGGGACTTCACCTTGTGATCATGTGAGTCATTTCTCCTAATAAACTCCCCTTCATATATTCATTTATCCTATCAGTTCTGTCCCTTTAGAGAAACCTGACTAATACAACTAGTGATAAATTATCTCAGCATTTGGATAACTGAGACCATCTTTATTTTACCTTCATTTAAAAAATACTGTCTATTTTGCATGATCGCAGATTCATATGCAGTTGTAAGAAATAATACAAAAAGATATTTTTTTACCTTTCAACCAGTTTCCTCCAATGATAACATCTTGAATAGTTACAGTACAGTATCACAAACAGGAAACTGACAGTGAGACAATCTTATTCAGATTGCTGCAGTTTTACAGTCATTTCTGTGAGTGTGTGTGTATTATATTCAAAGAAATTTTATCACATACATATGTTGTGTGACTACCACCACAGTCAAGATACAAAACAGTTCCATCACAAGAATCCCTTGTGCTTCCCTTTAATTGTCACAACCACCTCCCCCTTAATTTCTGGCATCTAAAGAAGCTAGAAAAAGGAGAGAAACATAAATCCAAAGCAAGAAAAAAGGAAGGAAACAATAAAGACAAGGGTAGAAATAAAAAAGTTGAAAACCCAAATACCGTAGAGAAATATAATTGCAACAAACGATGGTTCTTTGAAAAAAAATCAATACAATTGATAAACACTTAGCAATAGTAACAAAGATCAAAAAGAGACAAGATGCAAATCATCAATAACAATAATGAGCCAAAGATATCAGAGCAAATCTTAAAGCTCTTAAGAGGATAGTAAGATAACACTATGAGCAATGTTACACTAACAAATTCCACAAATTAAAAGAATTGGAACAAGTCCTTAAAAATCAGAAGCTACCACAACTCAGCAAAGATGAAAGAGAGAACATGAATAGTCTTGTGGATATTAAAGGAATTGAATGCATTAATTTAAAATCTGCAGAATAAGGAATTTCCAGGCCCAGATGGTTTCTCTGGAGAATTCTACCAAACACTTAAAGAATTAGGACAACACTGGATCCAAGATGGCCAACCAGATGCAGCCAGAAGAAACATTTTCCATTGAGAGACTGGGATATCAAGAAGATTGGCACACTTCTAGCAGATCATCAGAGTAATGGCATTGAAAGCAAGCAGAGGGAAGACGCAGATGCTGGGATGAAGGTGAAGGAAGATGGGAACTCTGCACAAGGCTACTGTGCACCAGGATTCATTTCTGGCACCCAACAACTCCTGTGGAGGGAGTGAGTTGAACAGGCAAGGAGCAACCCGCTCTTGCCATAGGCCTCTGGAATTCTGGCAGGAGGAGACTCCTTGAACACTACAGACACTGAAGTTGTCAGGGAGAGCTGCTTAGAGAAGTGGTAGGGGCAGAACTCCAGCCAAGGTGGAGCCCAATGGGTTTGGTGCAGGAGCGCCTGTAGCAGAGCACAGCCAGGAGCACCCATCCCTCTAGGCTCACTATGTTCCCATAGGAGACTTTAGCCCTAGAGGAATTATCAGGCCTGAACTCTTAGGGTGGTCTTGCCCATGAGACCGGGTGGTCTGACCTGAGCACCCCTTAATCAGTTGGCCTCTACCAGGTCCTGCAGCCTGGCCATGCCTGCGTGCAGTGTAGCCCCCAGGTACCTCCTGGGGGCCTGTATCATAGCTCCTGCACTGGCAGACTGCACCTGACCAGCAGAGTGCTGCAGCAAAGTGGCCTCTGGACACACACAAAACCACCTGCTCCCTCCTGAACTGCAGCCTCTCCAATGCTACTTTGCCTACAAGCACTCACCCATGACCACCCCCACATCACATTGCCAGCATGTATGTGTGCAGTTGGACCTTGATTTCCCTTCCTTGTTAGTGCGTGTGTGTGTGTGTGTGTGTGTGTGTGTGTGTGCCTGCTGTGTCACTGCTGCCAGCATGAGCGCACCCCACCCTCGCTGTCACTGCTGCACCATTGTCATTGGAGCATTGGTGAGCACCAAGCCCACCAGACCTACCCACCTCCTGCCAGTGGTCTGAGCCTATGCTGACACTGCTGCTGGTAAGAAACCAGGCACACAAAAAAAGAGGACTTGCCCCCAGCCCTAAGTGACCGCCACTGCCAGTGTGAATGTACACAGAGTGTGCACACAGTACTGTGCCCAACAGCACCCTGTCCTCATACTAACACCATGATCGGTGCAAATGCATGCACATTTGCCAGCGGGGACTCCCTGCCCCTCCAAGCCATACTGCTACTGCTGCTGCTGTGATGCCTGCACAGAGGCCAGCATCCTCACACTCACTAGCATCCTGCCACTGCCAAGGATTGTGCATTCCACCTTGCTACTGCTGCCACTGCTGCCAGCACATGCAAATGAAGACAGATCTCAGGACACTGTCCAATGAAATGCTTTGGCTGGCACCACCCATTGGAGTGTTGTGACGAGAAGTCTGGGAGCACTTCGCCCCCTCCAGCACAGCAAGTTTAAATCTCAAGGAACCAAAGAACAAAGCTGGGGTCCAATACTACTCTCCCAGAATTAGGGCAAGCAGTCCAGGAGTCCTGAACTGAGCCTTGGCCCCCCTAAAATCTTCCAGTAATTAAGCCAGTCGACTGAAGAAACCTTATACAACAATCAAACCCCAAAGGGCATCGAATGGGATAAAAGAAAAAAAAATCCAAAGAACAGAAACTTCAAAGATTGAAGGAACATTAGCCCATGAAGATGAAAAAGAACCAGCACAAGAACTCTGGCAACTCAAAAAGCCAGAGTGCCTTCTTTCTTCCAAACAGCTACATTAGTTCTTCAGCAAGAGTTATTAACTGGGCTGAGATGGCTGAAATGACAGAAACGTAATTAAGAATATGTATAGAAATGAAGATCATGAAGATTTAGGAGAATATTGAAATCCAACCCAAGGAAGCTAAGAATAATGAAAAAGTGACACAAGAGCTGACAGACAAAATACCTAGTATAGAAATGTATGTAATCAACCTTATAGAGCTGAAAAAACACTCTACAATAATTTCATAAGACAACTGTAAGTATTAACAGGAGAATGGACCGAGTAGAGGAAAGAATCTCAGAGCTTGAAGACTGACTTTCTGAAATAAGACAGTCAGATAAGAATAAAGAAAAAAAAAGAAGAAAGGGAATGACAATAACAAAACCTCCCAAGAAATATAGGATTATGTCAAGAGACAAAATCTATGACTCACTGGCACCCCTGAAAGGGATGGAGAGAATGGAAGCAACTTGGAAAACATATTTCAGGATGCCATTCATGAGAATTTACTCAACTTAGCTAGAGAGGCCAACATTCAAATTTAGGAAAGGCAGAGAACCCCCACAAAATACTCCACAAGAAGATCATACCCAAGGCACATAATCATCAGATTCTCCAAGGGCAAAATAAAATAAAAAATGTTAAAGGTAGCCAAAAAGAAAGGACAGGTCATCTATGAAGGGAAGCCCATCACACTAACACAATGCCTCTCAGCAGAAACTCTACAAGTCAGAAGAGATTAGGGACCTATACTCAACATTCTTAACATAAAGAAATTCTAGGCAAGCATTTCATATTCAGAGAAACTAAGCTTTATAAGTGAAGGAAAAATAAAATCCTTTTCAGACAATCAAATGCAGAGAGAATTTGTCACCAGTAGACCTGCCATAAAGAGCTCCTGAAAGAAGCACTAAATATAGAAAGACTGTTACCAGCCACTACAAAAACACACTGGAGTAAACAGACCAGTAACACTACAAAGCAACCACATGAATAAGTCAGCATAATAAACAGCTAACAACATGATGACAGGATCATATCCATACATATCAATACTAACCTTAAACGTAAAAGGGCTAAATGCTCAAATTAAAAGGCACAGAATGGCAAGCTGGATAAAGAAGCAAGACTCAGTGGAATGCTGTCTTCAAAAACCCATCTCACATGCAATGACAGCCATAGGATCAAAATACAGGGATGAAAAAAAAAATCTACCAAGGAAATAGAAAACAGAAAATAGCAGGGGTTACAATTCTAATTTCAGACAAAACAGACTTTAAACCAACAATGATAAAAAAAAAAAGAAGGATATTGCATAATTGTAAAGGGTTTATTTCAACAAGAAGATCTAACTATCCTAAATATATATGCATTCAACACAGGAGCACCCAGATTCACAAAGCAAGTTCTTAGAGACTTTCAAAGACACTTAAACTCCCACACATTAACAGTGGGAGACTTCAACACCCCTCTGACAGCATTAAACAGATCAACAAGGCAGAAAATGTATATATTTAAGACCTAAACTCTACTGTGGGCCAAATGTTTCTGATAGACATCTACAGAACTCAATACTCTAAAAACCAGAACGGGCCAGGTGCGGTGGCTCAAACCTGCAATCTCAGCACTTTGGGAGGCCGAGGCAGGAGTTCAAGACCAGCCAGACCAACATAGTGAAATCCCGTCTCTACTGAAAATATAAAATTAGCTGGGTGTAGTGGTGCATGTCCATAATCCCAGCTACTTGGGAGGCTGAGGCAGGAGAATTGCTTGAACCTGGAAGGCAGAGGTTGCAGTGAGCTGAGATCGCACCACTGCACTCCAGCCTGGGCAACAAGAGCGAAACTTCATCTTAAAAAATACATAAATAAAAAAACAGAATGTACATTCTTCTCATCTGCATATGGCACATACTAGAAAATCAACCACACAATCAGACATAAAATAATCCTCAGCAAATGCAAAAGAACCAAAACCATACCAACTACTCTCTCAGACCATAGCACAATAAAAATAGAATTCAAGACTAAGAAATTACTCAAAACCATACAGTTACATGGAAATTAAACAACCTGCTCCTGAATGACTTCTGAGTAAATAAAGAAATTAAGGCAGAAGTCAGGAAGTTCTTTGAAACTAATACTGAGAACAAAGGTATAACATACCAGAAGTTCTGGGTCACAGCTAAGGCAATGTTAACAGGAAAATTTTCAGCAATAAATGCTCACATCAAAACGTTAGGAAGATCTCAAATTAACAACCAAACATTATAACTAAAAAAAAAAAAAAATGAAAAAAAAAAAAAACAACTAGAGAAGAAAGACCAAACCAACCCCAAAGTTAGAGGAAGACAAGAAATAACCAAAATCAGAGATGAACTGAAGGAGATTGAGACATGAAAAACCATTTGAAAGACCAATGAAGTTAGGAGCTGATTTTTTTAAAAAACAGATAAATAAACTGCTCACCAAATTAATAAATAAGAAAAGATAGAATATCCAAATAAACACAGTCAGGAATGACAAGTGGGAATATTACCATTGACCCCACAGAAATAACCATCAGAGACTATTATGAACACCTCTATGCACAGAAACTAGAAAATCAAGAAGAAATGGATACATTCTTGGATACATACACACACCAAAAATTGAACCAGGAAGAAATTGAATCTCTGAACAAGAACAAACAAATCCATGAACAGACAAATAACAGATAACAAGCTCCAAGATTGAATTGGTAATAAGTAAGCAGCCTACCAACCAAAAAAACAAAACAAAACAAAACAGAAACCACAAACCCAGGACCAGATGGATTCACAGCTGAATTCTACCAGATGTACAAAGAAGAGCTGGTACCATTCCTACTAAAATGGTTCAAAAAATTAAGGAGGAGCGACTCCTCCCCAGCTCATTCTATGAGGCCAGCATCATCCTGATACCAAAACCTGGCAGAGACACAGCAAAACAAGAAAACTTCAGGCCAATATCCTTGATGAACATCATGCAAAAATTCTCAAAAAATACCACCCAACTGAATCCAACAACACATCAAAGATCTCATCCACCATGATCTGGTAGGCATGTTGCTGGTGTATAGGAATTCTATTCAGTTTTGTATGTTGACTTTCTATTCTGAAACTTTGCTGAAGTTGTTTATCAACTTAGGAATCTTTTGTGCCAAGACTATGGGCTTCTCTAGGTATAGAATCATGCTATCTTGGCATATATTTCACGGACACTTAAAAAGATTGTATATTTTGCAGTTGTTGAGTATTCTGAAAATATCAAATAGAACTTGTTAGTTAATGGTATTACTAAGTTTTTCTATATCCTCGATTCAATGATATGCCTATGAAACTAACATTGGCATTCTTCACAGAACTAGAAAAAACTAATTTAGAATCCATATGGAACCAAAAATGAGAACAAAGAGCCAAGGCAATCCTAAACAAAAAGAACAAACGTAGAAGCATCACACTAACTGACTTCAGAGTATACTACAGGGCTTTATTAACCGAAACAGTATGGTACCGGTACAAGAACAGATACATGGACCAATAGAACCGCATAGAGAACCCAGAAATAAGACCACATGCCAACAAAAATCTGACAACCTAGGCCATACCATTCAGGACACAGGCATGGGCAAAGATTTCAAAATGAAGATGCCCAAAGCAATTGCAACAAAAGCAAAAATTGGCAAATGGGATCAATTAAACTAAAAAGGTTTTGCACAGCAAAATAAACTATAAACAGAGCAAACAGAAAACCTACAGAATGGAAGAAAAATTTTGAAAACTATGCATCTGACATAGGTCTAATATAAAGCATCTATTAGTAATGTAAACAAATTTGCAAGAAAAAAATGCCAAACATCTCTATAAAAAGTGGGCAAAGAACATAAACAGACACTTTTCAAAAGAAGACATACATGTGGCCAAGAAGCATGTGAAAGAAAGCTCAATATCACTGATCATTAAGGGAATGCAAATCAAAACCACAATGAGATACCATCTCACACCAGTCAGAATGATTATTATTACAAAGGCAAAAAATATCTGGTGCTGGTGAGGTTTACACTGTTGTAAAGGTGTTTACACTGTTGGTGGGAGTATAAATTAGTTCAACTATTGTGGAAGGCAGTGTGGTGATTTCTCAAAGACCTAAAGTCAGAAATACCATTTGACCCAGTAATCCCATTACTGGGTATATACTCAAAAGAATATAAATCATTCTATTATAAAGACACATGTACTCATATATTTATTGCAGCACTGTTCACAATAGCAAAGACATGGAATCAACCTAAATGCCCAGCAGTGATAGACTGGATAAAGAAAACGTGGTAGTATACACCATGGAATACTATGCAGCCATAAAACAGAATGGGATCATGTCCTTTGCAGGGACATGGATAGAGCTGTAGGTCATTATTCTTAGCAAACTAACACAGAAACAGAAAATCAAATACTGCATGTTCTCATTTATAAGTGGGAGCTAAGGGATGAGAACACATGGCCACATAGAGGAGAACAACACACACTGGGCATATCAGAAGTTGGAGGTTAGGAGGGGGAAAGGACCAGGAAAAATAACTAATGGATACTAGGCTTAATACCTGGGTGATGAAATAAACTGTACAACACACCCCCATGACACACGTTTACCTATGTGACAAACCTGCACATCCTGCACGTGTATCCCTGAACTTAAAGTTAATAATAATAATAATCTCCATTTATTAGTAGATATAATTGATTAAAGTAATTATTACATTGGAGGGCACAATGACCAAAACTAAGTGGAACAATAATGTCAGGTAAGTTTGTAGTTAAAGAATGTAAGAGCTCCCAGCCTGAAATTGTCATAGAAGAACAATCAACACTGGACCAGTTTTAGGACCTAGAAAGACTAAAGCTAGCCTCAACATGCTTAGTGGAAGATCCAGGAAGGGGAAACATATGATGGCCTCTAAAGGAAAAAAATAATAAGCAGAAGGACAGGGTGAATACGAGCAAAACAAAAGTTTTGCCTCTGGTATTCTGACATACCATCTGATGGAGCATAGCAGTTGACAATAAACAGACAACATGAAATAAGAAGCATGTTACTTTTTGTGCTCCAGTCAATTAAGGTAGAATGTGATATAGCAAATGGCAAAGCTCATATATAAGAAACTGAATCGTTAGTGGGATGGGGCATGTGGGAATTCCAGATGCAAAGAGCATTCCCTTCTTCTCCAATTCATAAATAAGATAAAAATAAAAGGTGCAAGTAATAGAGAAAAGTTAGGTCTAAACCAAACTTTAGAAAAATCACAAGGGCTGTCATAAAGTTCAGTGACATTTGACAATATTCTACACAAATCTATAGTAATGGTTATTCTACAAATTTTACTTAAAATCAGAGGGTAAGCGATTAAGCAAATTTATTTCAGAGGAATGAATACAATTGGCAAAGAAATAGACTGATAAAATGGTTGCTTTATAGAAGTAACAAAAGATTAGGATCTAGAATCTTTGGTCCCTTGATTTGTCACTTTTATTAACTAGTTGTGGAATTTAAGCATAGTACCTCATGTATTAAACACATTTTGGGACTCAAAGGAATGCTTGTTTTCCATGACTCATTTTTTGGGGGAGAATTTTACAAAATTGTCATGAGAAGGAACTTTGAGATGGATAAAATAGCCTTTTAAAGTTAGTAGTACTTTACAGTAATATTAAAGATAGGATATGCAGGTAGAAATTTAAAACAAATATCGCACGTAAAGTTGACTTGAAAGTGAGGAAGGAGTCCTTGTGCTTTGTTGTCATTGGTTATAAATGGACCATTTCACGTATTTCTCGTGTCATGGTTATTCACAATAGCAAAGACTTGGAATCAACCCAAATGTCCATCAGTGACAGACTGGATTAAGAAAATGTGGCACATATACACCATGGAATACTATGCAGCCATCAAAAAGGATGAGTTTGTGTCCTTTGTAGGGACATGGATGCAGCTGGAAACCATCATTCTTAGCAAACTATCACAAGAACAGAAAACCAAACACCGCATGTTCTCACTCATAGGTGGGAACTGAACAATGAGATCACTTGGACTTGGGAAGGGGAACATCACACACCGGAGCCTATCGTGGGGAGGGGGGAGGGGGGAGGGATTGCACTGGGAGTTATACCTGATGTAAATGACGAGTTGATGGGTGCTGACGAGTTGATGGGTGCAGCACAGCAACATGGCACAAGTATACATATGTAACAAACCTGCACGTTATGCACATGTACCCTAGAACTTAATAATAAAAAAATAAATAAATAAATAAATAAATAAATAAAAAATGGACCATTTCATGTGTTTCTTTACTTTCTTTGTGGCTACAGTATACTATTATAAAAGGCACAATTTTCTTTTTCACTTCAAAACTAATCCTCTAAGTGCCAAAATATAAAGTGTTAGTTATCTATTTTATTAATTCATAAATATCAACTGTTACAGAAGAATTAAAGAATGGGTATTCTGGTACTTAATTTGGACAAACCAGAAAGAATGTACTCAGAAGAAAGATGATCAGAGCCTTGATTAAAATGGTGATAATATACGTAAAGTTAAATAACATTAGTTTATACAACTAACACTGATGTAGCACCAAATATATGACAGGGACAATTACAAATAAGACCCAAACCATGAGAATTCAAGTAGAAGAGATTTCAGACTGTATTTCCATGACAAAGAAAAAAGTCCTTAAAAAATTAAGGAAATGTAAAAATATTTTCAGATAAAAACAAAAGAATTTGTTGTTAGGAATCCTAACTTTAAATAATTACTGAAGGAATTTGTCTAAACAGCAAAAATAAATAAATAAATAAATAAATAAATAAATAAATAAATAAATGACAGAAAAACTCTCAAACTTCAGAAAGGAAGGAACACTGGAATGGGGAACAATAAAATCAGTATGGTAGACTAGGATTCTTATTCAATTCTTAATTCATATTTTATGGTTGAAACAAAAGTTATAAAACTACCTGAGGTGGTACATAATATGTGTAGGAAAAATACCTGACAATTATAAGAGCCGTATATGACAACCCCCCAGCTAACATCATACTGAACGGGCAAAAATGGGAAGCATACCCCTTGAAAACCAGCACAAATCAAGGATGACCTCTCACCACTCCTATTCAAGGTAGTATTGGAAGTTCTGGCCAGGGCAGTCAGGCAAGAGAAAGAAAGAGAGAGCATCCAAATAGGAAAAGAGGAAGTGAAACTATCCCTGTTTGCAGATGGCATGATCCTGTATCTAGAAAGCCCCCGGTCTCAGCCCAAAAGCTTCTTAAGCTGATAAACAACTTCAGCAAAGTCTCAGGATACAAAATAAATGTGCAAAAGTCACGAACATGACTATACATCAAAATTAGTCAAGCCGAGAGCCACATTAGGAAAGAACTCCCATTCAAAATTGCCACAAAAAAAAAAAATACCTATGAATACAGCTAACAAGGGAAGCGAAGGATCTCTACAAAGAGAACTACAAACCACTGCTCAAATAAATCAGAGATGACACAAACAGGAAAAAACTTCCCATGCTCATGAATGGGAAGAATCGATATGCTTAAAATGGCCATACTGCCCAAAGCAACTTAGAGCCTCCTGCTTTCTACTTTTTGCTTGGGATTGTCTTGGCTATTTGGGGGGTCTTTTCTGGTTCCATATGAATTTTAAAACAGTTTTTTTCTAGTTCTGTAAAGAATGTCGTTGGTAGTTTTATAGGAATGCCATTGAATGTGTAAATTGCTTTGGGCAGTATGGTCATTTTAATGAGATTGATTCTTCCTATCCATGAACATGGAATGTTGTTCTGTTTGTTTCATCTCTGATTTCCTTCAGAAGTGTTTTGTAATTCTCGTCGTAGAGACATTTCACATCTCTAGTTGTTGTATTCCTAAACATTTTATTATGTTTGTGGCAATTGTGAAAAGAACTGCATTCCTGATTTTTTTTAATTTAATTTTTAAATTCAGGGGTATATGTGCAGGTTTGTTACATAGGTAAACGTGTGTCATGGAGGTGTGTTGTACAGTTTATTTCATCACCCAGGTATTAAGCCTAGTATCCATTAGTTATTTTTCCTGGTCCTCTCCTCCTAACCTCCAACTTCTGATATGCCCAGTGCATGTTGTTCTCCTCTATGTGACCATGTGTTCTCACTGCTTAGCTCCCACTTATAAGTGAGAACATACAGTATTTGATTTTCTGTTTCTGTGTTAGTTTGCTAAGAATAATGACCTATAGCTCTATCCATGTCCCTGCAAAGGACATGATCCCATTCTGTTTTATGGCTGCATAGTATTCCATGGTGTATAACTACCACGTTTTCTTTATCCAGTCTATCACTGCTGGGCATTTAGGTTGATTCCATGTCTTTGCTATTGTGAACAGTGCTGCAATAAATATATGAGTACATGTGTCTTTATAATAGAATGATTTATATTCTTTTGAGTATATACCCAGTAATGGGATTACTGGGTCAAATGGTATTTCTGACTTTAGGTCTTTGAGGAATCGCGCAATGCCTTCCACAATAGTTGAACTAATTTACACTCCCACCAACAGTGTAAATGCCTTTCTTTTTATCTACAACCTTGCCAGCACCAGATATTTTTTGCCTTTGTAATAATCATTCTGACTGGTGTGAGATGGTATCTCATTGTGGTTTTGATTTGCATTCCTCTAATATTAGTGACGCTAAGCTTTTTTTCATATGCTTGTTGGTCGCATGTATGTCTTGTTTTGAGAATTGTGTCTTCATGTCCTTTGCCCATTTTTTAATGTTGTTTTTTTTTCTTGTATATTTGTTTAAGATCTAAAGGGAGATTCTTGAGCCACATATAATATTATTCCTAGATAATGATAGGCAGCGTTTACTAAAACATTCATCTTGAGATTAAGTGAAAACACTTATTATTTCAAACTTAAGAAATGATCCTAGTGTTGGAAATTCAAATTTCAGAAAATAGAAGTAATGGTGACCTCAAAGAAAGGAGAACATTTACCGATAGCCATAAATATTCTGCACTTAACAGTTACACAGAAGTTCATAAATATAATTCATAAATGATAAAAATTGCTTTTGTCTTCAAATTACTGATAAAAATTATAGTCATTATAAACACAGCATATAATTTCAACTGAGAGGGAATTCCTTTTTGTGTATATTTTTAGCAGTTTACAGTAACTACAATCCCTATAATTTCTGTTTTAGGTGCTAAATGAAATGATCAGATAATCAAAATCATTTTTTGCAACCCACAGCCATTAGTTTGTCATAACAGGGTTTACGATTGCATACTGGATCATTTACCTGCAGACAGTGTACTTTTTAGATTCATTGCTGCCTCTCTTTGTTCCTTTCCTGCTTCCTGTATTCTAAAGTGCTAATAATTCATGAAAGGTAAGAGAGTATAATATCACAGGGAAATAAGTTAATGCATAACATTTGCATTTTGTTCCAAATGTCCAAAGTGATAACCTATACATGGTTTCTGAAATTTAGCAGCTTCTTACAAATGAGACAGTTTAAATCTTTCTTCACAAATAAATAAATTTTCTTCCCCTTTTGGCTTTAAAATAATCACAAAGATAACACATTAAGAGAATAATCTAAAACAGGATGACCAAACCTAAAACCAAATGTATGAAAGAAGGTTTGCATGAACCATCTCACTAAGTTAAAATAAAAACTAATTCAGATAATCACCTTTAATTTTGCCTTCTCAATGTGCTAAGCATATGAATTCGTAAGATTTCTCACCAATGTAATATTGTGGAGATTATTCCCTATTAAAAGTGTTGCTTCTGTGAAGCAGCCAATTTGTTTTACATATCTGATGTGTATGACAGATCAGAGATTTGTTTTTCATTTTTTTAAGTCACAGTTGAGATACTCAACTGCAATGATTTTGCGGTAGAAAACATAAAATAAACATTCCCTACTGTATTTTTGCAAAGATATAGGCACAGGGACAGCTCAATAACTTTCCCACAGTTCAGCCACCCACAAGTGGAGATGGATCCACCTGGTCATTGAGTAACATATTCCTTTGCCTATGCCAAGAATCGGCTCTTGAAACACAGCAACATAGAATGTTACCAAAAATGAGGGACCAACATCTTAGATCATTCCACCACAAAAAGATAGAATCAGAGGATATTAGAAAAAGAAGAGACTGACCTTTCAGATCATCTTTTTCAACCCTCTCTATTTATGGATAAAAACCTATTACCTATAGAGAAAAAAAAAAAGAGAGAGAGGGAGAGCCCACAATAGAAAAGTTAATAATAGTGCTGAGACGAAACCTCTGAATGTCATTCCAGTGCACTTGACCTTTTGGTAACTCTTAAAGGTCACAATCCCTTATAGACTACTGGCTCCAGGTTTCTACACTGTCTTACTGCATATGTTTTGAAATAGTTTCTGTGTAAATAAACTTCCCTCAACTTGTGCAATTTTGAGTGTGCTGTCTGTTTTCTGTTATGATATGACGGATACACTAGCTCCTAGTCATCTTACAAACATTCTGAGCTTTAGTTTTTCATCTGTAAAAGAGAGGTATAATGTAGATCTCACAGAGTTGAAATGAAAATCAAATGAGATAATATACATAAATCACTTAACAAAGTACCTGACACACAGTAAACTCCCAATTAATGTTAATTATCACTAGTGGGTATACTATGTCTTACTCTTTCCTATAAATAGAGATGTGTAGAAAATTTTAATATTTCATATGTTTAAGGGAAAAACTGTTGTAGGAATATCAGTAGCTACTTGAGATAATTATTCTATTATGTATTTACAAATTCTAATTAATTGAAGATACATGGTCTAATTTTAATGTATCTTCTTATTCTACACTGAAACCTCTCCAAATAGAAACTGTGAATATTTTAATATCTCATAATTTTACTATTTTCTATCTGGTATTATAAGACAATGACTTAGGATAAGAATCCATCTATCACATTAAAAATATTTTGGGAAAGAATAAAGTTTCTTAGGTAACAAAAGTTTTCAAAAATTGTTTATCTTCAAGATAACAAATATCACCAACATGACCATTTATCACCATATCATAGATACATGCACCGGAAATCAAAATATATTTTTTCTTTTTTAAATTTTATTTCAATAGTTTTGGAGGAACAGGTGGTGTTTGGTTTCATGGAAAAGTTCTTTATTGGTGATTTCTGAGATTTTGGTGCACTCATCACCCGAGCAGTGCACACTGTACCCAATGTGTAGTCTTTTATCCCTCACCCTTCTCCCACGCTTCCCCCCGAGTCACCAAAGTTCATTATATCATTCTGATGCCTTTGCGTTCTCATAGCTTAGCTCCCACTTAAAATTGAGAACATACGATGTTTGGTTTTTCATTCCTGAGCTACTTTACTTAGACTAATAGTCTCCAACTCCACCCAGCTTGCTGCAAATGACACTATTTCATTCCTTTTTATGGCTGAGTAGTATTCCAGGGTATATATACACCACATTTTCTTTAACCACTCATTGGTTGATGGACATTTAGGCTGGTTGCATATTTTTGCAATTGTGAATTGTCCTGCTATAAACACACGTGTGCAAGTACCTTTTTCATATAATTACTTCTTTTCCTCGGGGTAGATACCCAGCAGTGGGATTGCTGGATCAAACAGTAATTCTACTTTTAGTTCTTTAAGGAATTGCCATACTGTTTTCCTTAGTGGTTGTATTAGTTTACAATGCCACCTGCAGTGTAAAAGTGTTCCCTTTTCACCAACATCTGTTATTTTTTGATTTTCTAATTATGACCATTCTTGCAGAAGTAAGGTCATATCTCACTATAGTTTTGATTTGCATTTCCCTGATAATTGGTGGTGTTGAGCACTGTTTCGTATGTTTGTTGGACATTTGTATATCTTCTTTTGAGAACTGTCTATTCATATTCTTAGCCCACTTTTTGATGAGATTTTTTTTTTCTTGCTGATTTGAGTTCCTCGCAGATTCTGGATATTAGTCCTTTGTCAGATGCATAGTTTGTGAATATTTTCTCCCACTATGTGGGCTGTCTGTTAACTCTGCTGAATATTTATTTTGCTATGCAGAAGCTTTTTAGTTTAATTAGGTTCCATTTATTTATTTTTGCTTTTGTTGTATTGGCTTTTGGGTTCTTGGTCATGAACTTCCAGAAGTTGTAATTTTTTTAAATTTATGATATCTATTTCTGTGGAACGTTTTTCATCCATATCCTGTATTGTCCTTTTTAATTTTTTTAAGTTGGTTTTCACCTTGCTCCGGTATCTCCTTGAGTAGCTTAATAATCAACCTCCTGAATTTCAGAGATTTCTTCTTGGTTTAAATACATTGCTTGGGGGACTAGTGTGGTCTTTTGGGGATGTTATGGGTCCTTGTTTTATCATATTACAATAATTACTTTTCTGATTCCTTCTCATTTGGATTGACTATTTCAGTGGAAAAGTCTGGAACTCTAGGGCTGCTGTTTAGATTATTTTGTCCCACAGGGTGATCCCTTGATGTGGTGCACTCCCCATTCCCCTATGGATGGTACTTCCTGTGAGCCAGTCTGCAGTGATTGCTATTGCTCTTCTGGGTCTAGCCACCCACTGTGGCTACCAGGCTCTGGGCTAGTGCTGGGGAATGTCTGCAAAGAGTTCTGTAATGTGATTGATCTTCAGGTCTCCCAGCCATGCATACAAGCACTTGCTCTGGTGGAGATGGCAGGAGAGTGAAGCTGACTCTGTGATAATCCTTGGTTGTAGATAATGTTTAGTGTGCTGGCTTTCCCGAATGCTGGTTATGCTAGCAGTAAAGTCACATGGACAGACTCAGGACCACGAGTTAGCCTGAATGTTGCAGGTAGTAGAATGAGTTTTTGTTTCCTCCTTCCTTGGAGCAGGCTTGTTCTGCCATGAGTTGCTGTAATGTTCTGGGTTGGTTGGCCTCCACCCAGGAGGTGGTGCATTCACAAGAGCACCAGCTGTGATATTAAAAGGGGAATATAAGCTTAAAATATCTTAAATAAATGCCAAATAAATGTTCTTTTGCACTGTTTAGAGGTTTAATGTAGACTATGTATATTTCTACCATATCTAGTTCTCTTAACGAGAATCTGATATCCATTTAAGGGAGCTCTTTTCTTTCAATGAAGGTTGATATGAATTTAGCAGACTTGGTTTACATTTTCTTCAACCTGAAACTTTAAATGATGATTTAGAATGTGTAAAGTTGTCCCATATTTTTAAAATAAACTTTCCAAATTGGATAGAAATTTAGGTCCAAAAAGAGCATAATGGTTCCTTTAGAGTGGACCACAGATAGAATACAAGTTGGAAATAACTTGCAGTTAGATGAGAGTATCATAAAAATAATATGATTGAATTAATTTAGCTTATATCAGCATCTCTGGCCGACCCTGCTTACAGGGTGCCCAGGGCTAAAATAAGAAGTGTTTATTTGCTGGGGTTTTGGCAGACATTCATGGCAGTGCTCATGTGGACCTTAAAGAGTACATTATTTTTATTTCCTTTCTCATTTTCTTAAGCAGTACCTTTTGCTTTATGCCTAATTAGGAGATAATAATCAGATTCAGAATTTTTTTCTTAGTTTTTAATATATTTTGAACCTTGCATAGGCCCCATAAACTAGTTATATACATTTAACTTTCAGTTTTAATTCCTTAGTCTTAAGAAAAACAGCAATGTATTTTAAAATATACTTCATTTTTCAGAGTAGATTTAGGTTCACAGCAAAAATGAGCAGAAGGTACTGAAATTTCTATACACCCACTGCCCCCATGCATGTATAACCTCCCCCATTATCAACACTCCCCACCAGAGCGGTGCATTTTTTACAATAATGAGCCTACATTTGACACATCATTATCATCCAATGTTCATAGCTTGCAGTAAGGTTCACTGTTGGTGTTGTACATTCTGTGGGTTTGAATGAATGTATAATGACATATATCTATCATTATACATTCATTAATCATACAGAATATTTTTACTGTTGTAAAAATTCTCTGTGATCAGCCTATTCATCCTTCTCTCTGTGTCCCAATAATAAGGCTTAAATCTAACAAAATATGTACAGCCCCAGGCAACCACTGATCTTTTTACTGCTGCCATATGCTTGCCTTTTCTAGAATGCCATAGGTTTGCCTTTTCTAGAATTACAGTTGGAATCATACAGTATATAGGCTATTCAGATTCACTTCTTTCCCTCAGTAATATGCATTTAAGGTTCCTGCGTGTCTTTTCTTAGCTTGATAGCTCATTCTTTTTAGCATTGAATAATATTCTATTGTCTGGATGTACTATAGTTTATTTTCCCTTCACCTACTGGAGGATCTTTTGGTTGATTTCAAGTTTTAGCAAGTATGAATAAAGCTGCTCTAAACATCTGTGTGCAGGTTTTGTCTTCGCATAAGTTTTCAACACCTTTGGGTAAGTACCAAATAATGTGATTTCTACATTTCATGGTAAGTGTGTGTTTGTCTTGTGAAAGACTGCCAATCTTTCTTCCAAAGTGGCTAGATGATTTTACATTGCCACTAACAATGAATGAGAGTTTCTATTGCTCTACATCCTGGCCAGCATCTGTTGTCAGTGTTCTGAACTTTGGTCATTCTAATAGGTGTGTTAATAGTATCTCATTGTTTTAATTTGCATTTCACTGATGACAAGTGATGTGGGGCATCTTTTCACATGATTAATTGCCATCTGCAAGTCTTCTTTGGTTAGATGTCTGTTAAAGCCTTCAACTTATTTTTTGTACTAGAGTTGTTTATGTTATATAAAATTTTCAGTTATTTTGAATACATAATAGTTTATGGGGTACATGTGCTATTTTGATATAAATATACATTGTATAATAATCAAATCACAGTAACTGGGGAGTCCATCACAAGCATTTATTACTTTTTTGTGTTATGAACATTTTAATCCTACTGTTTTTGTTAACTATCACTCTCACTAAACATCAAGGGAAATTTTACTCTGAAAATCCAAATTAATGTCAAGGCCATTAAGACCCTAAGGAAAATTTAATTTAACTTATAAAGAAGATATCAGAAATATCTCAAGAAATTACTGGGACAAAGCTAGACAAGTTCAGGACTAAACAAGATATAGTCAAAATGTAAAAAGCAATGCTTGAAGTTTCCTTGACAATATTGTTAACCTCAAGTTGTAGAAACTGCCTTTATCTTTGCTGGATATGATTTTATCAACTAAAGGATTAAATGGTTTTTTTGTGGAGATGTTGGGTAAGAAAAATGAGACAGATACATGTGCCATATGGCTGTAGGTAGCAAGATATTTTAGAACACATCAGACAAATATATACTCATCCATGCTTTGTGGTACAAGCCTATACCGTGGATTAAATAACTGTGGTCTCCAAGTCCAGTTGCTTTATTATTATCATATTCTACAAACCTACTTTAAGGGATATTCTATTGATTTAATCATCATTTATGTACTTATTTAAAATATTTCTTGTTTCTTATGTGGTAAGCACTACTATAGGTACTATGGATTTAGTAGTTGAAAACCATGGTCTCAAGCTTTTAAAGCTTACAGTCTATGGAAGACAGAACCACCAACACACATTAAATAATGTGCGATGAGTACTATTAGAAGAGAAATGCAAAAGATATGATAACATATAGCTGAAGGAAGCCTTACTAGAGAAATACATAATATTAGGTGATACATATAAGAAAAACTTGCAAAGAACCAGTCATTTTACTATGTATAAGGAGTAAAGTTGTCTGGTAAACACATTAAAACAGTTAAGACAGAAGTAGCAAAGTTAGTAAATGCATGTATGTTTGGTGACCTCTAAAAAGTTAAGAAGGTCTTAGGCTAGATGAGGTTGGGAAATTAACTTGGGAAACATATTTAATGATACAAATTCCAAGCTAATGATTATGGACTTCAATTTACATGCCCTGTTAATGTTATGGCTATGCCAGGGAGAACTTAAAATCACAGGACAGGGAATATGGCACATCTTCTTATAGCATGAATCTTACTAGAAGATACGGAAAAATTAGCAGAAGACACATTGTGGAATAGAAGCATGATATTGATGTGACTTGTAAAGGAAAATAAATTAGGCTGATAAATTTTCAATTGTTGGTAGCAATGTTATAATTCAAATTTATTCAGCACAATCATTATGGAACTGAAGGGATAGATATTTGGTCATTTACAGGCATGGAGCCATTGACAAGTTTAGCTAAGCAATGTCATGCTCATGGTACCTAGCAAGACTTCAGTCGATGGGCATAAACCGAGTATAGCAATTTATCTTGAGAACATTTTTAATTTGTTACATATTTATTTTGTAAGTAAGAAATTAGCTGGTGTGAGATGGTATCTCACTGTGGTTTTGATTTGCATTTCTCTGATGGCCAGTGATGATGAGCATTTTTTCATGTGTCTGTTGGCTGCATAAATGTCTTTTGAGAAGTGTCAGAATGGCGATCATTAAAAAGTCAGGAAACGACAGATGCTGGAGAGGATGTGGAGAAATAGGAACACTTTTACACTGTTGGTGGGACTGTAAACTAGTTCAACCATTGTGGAAGACAGTGTGGTGATTCCTCAAGGATCTAGAACTAGAAATACCATTTGACCAAGCAATCCCATTACTGGGTATATACCCAAAGGATTATAAGTCATGCTGCTATAAAGATGCATGCACATGTATGTTTAGTGCAGCACTATTCACAATAGCAAAGACTTGGAACCAACTCAAACTACAAGCTTAATGTGGGCAAAAATCATTTCTTATTTGTTTATTCCTACTTATCCAGAGTCTGAAACAATAATTAGCATAGCGATAATGTCCACAAAATGTAAATGAGTGAAATAATGATTCCTTTTTGGTTAACACTTTTAGGAAGAAAGGGATAGTTGTTAAAGGTATACTACAAAGATAGACTGGATAGACTGGATTATATGATAGATTGGATTAAACAAATGTGACACATATACACCAATGATATGTGACAGACGTATCAATGACAATGGTAGACTGGATTAAGAAATGATAGACTGAATTAAGAAAATGTGACACATATTCACCATGGGATACTATGCAGCCATAAAAAAGGATGAGATCATGTCCTTTCTAGGGACATGAATGAAGCTGGAAACCATCATTCTGAGCAAAGTATCGCAAGGATAGAAAACCAAACACCGCATGTTCTCACTCATAGGTGGGGATTGAACAATGAGAACACTTGGACACAGGAAGGGAAACATCACACACCAGGGCCTGTTGTAGGGCTGTGGGGAGAGGGATAGCATTAGGAGATATACCTAATGTAAATGACAAGTTAATGGGTGCAGCACACCAACATGGCACATGTATATATATGTAACAAATCTGCACATTGTGCACACGTACCCTAGAACTTAAAGAATAAAAAAAAAAAATCCCAACAATTAAAAAAAAAAGAAATTAGTTGATTTTAGTATCACTCCTTGTATATATAAGATTTCCTTAGGAAAAATGACATATAAAAGACAAATCTATATTTTAGTGGTGGTACTTCGCAGGCTTTTTTGCACTCAGATGTCTTCCAGGAAATAATAGGCCGAGTCAACTGTTCCTGATTACATTCCCAGAGAGAGACTCTGGATCCTTGGCTTTGAATGAAAAGATACTGGGATACCTAATAAAATATGTTTATATTAACTCTAAGGCAGCAATAGATAGAAAAATGATAGATATATTAGGTAGAGAACGTTCAAATAAATACATTTGAAAATCAAAATAATAAAATAAAATCTCTTCAGAAAGTTTCAGATACAATTCCTAAATTTGCCTTAACTTAAAGCATCACTTGACTGAAAATAATAAGGAATTTTTAGTTTGGTGAGTCTAATGCACGCAGGTGCCTTCTGAATTGTCTGCTTTTCTCAAGCATCTAGGAGATGACAAGCAGGAGGTCAGGATTAACCTGTGACAGCCATCCTCTCCAGATATCTAGGTAATGCCAAGCAAATCAGGAGTGCATCTCTCAGCTTGCTCCACTAGAATTCAAAATGCCATATAAGCATCCAAGGGGTAGATACAGCTTGCCTTCAGAGGACATTGAGATGGAAACATCTTGGTCAGTACTCCATAAAGAGTCTAGATATGTACATTCAAGTCCAGATTTGTTTTGATCATTGTAGTATTATCTTTATTTTATTGTTTTATTATAAAATTAAAAGATGTCAAAGTTAAAGAAAATAAGATTTCCAGATTAAAATAAGTATTTGTCAAACTAATAATAAACATAATTAATATATTTAACTAAATATTTTAATTTTGTGAGAAATGTGAATATTTTGCTGGCATTTCATGGGATTGTTGGTTTTATGAACTAGAGTTGTGTTTGAAATTACAAAGGAGTATTTATGTTTCTGTGATTGTTAAGTGTAGGTGTCAACATTCCTGGATTAAGGAATACCTGAAGAGCTAATAAAGCGTATTTTTGGGTGTGTCAATGAAGGTATTTCCAGAGGAGAATGGCATGTGAGTTGGTGAAATGAGTGGGGAAGATACACCCTTAAAGTGGTCAGGCACCATCCAACTGCTGGGTGCACAGATGAAATTAAAAGGCAGAGAAAAAGAGAACTTGTTTTTTCTCTCTGCTGGAACCAGGACACCCTTCTTCCCCTGCACCTGAACATCAGAACTTCAGGCCCTCTCGCCTTTTCATTCCAAGACTTGCACCAGCAGCTCCCTCGTTCACAGGCCTTCAATCTTGTACTGAGAGTGACGTTACTTGCTTCTTTGGTTCTGAGGTTTTCAAATTTGGACTGAGCCATGCTACCAGCTCAGCTGGGTCTCTGGCTTTTAGATAGCCTGTTGTGGGATGTCTCAGCCTCCATGATTGTGTGAGCCAACTCTCCTAATAAATCCCCTTTCATCTATCTATCTATCTATCTATCTATCTATCTATCTATCTATCTATCTATCTTCTATCCACCTATCCTATCGGAGAACTCTGACTAATACAGTTTGTAATAAAATAAATTTTGCTGTGATCCCTAATTGTGTATATTTGCTTATCCTCCTAATCTAGAAGACAGAAAAAACTCTAAAAATCAGCACTACTTTTTCACTGCATTATTCAAACCATTGCTTCTTTGGAATTTGACAAATAAATCATGACACAGATTTATACACAAAAGCTCACAAAATATGCACTTTAGAATCACAAAAAACTTCTGATCCACAGACCATTTACATAAAAATAGATATCATAGCTATCTCTCCTTTTCACTCTTTCTACTTTTTCAATTTCCATTACTCTTCTACCACTTTTACTAACATTTTCCCTAATACCAAAGGAAATTGTTTTCTTCAGGATTTTAGAACAAGAATGATTAATCTGCCTTTTAGCCATTGTTTTACATTTTCATGAATTTTGACCTCATATAGTTTTTATCATTTCCTGATTACATACTCAAGTAAGTATAAATTTGAAGATGACAACTATATATAACTACATTTAAGTTTTTAAAAATGGTATCTACATGGCTTTATCAATATTGTTGAAATGAACTAAAGATTTTTAAGCAAGCATATTTTGGATTCCACCTGAAAGAAACAGTACATTGATGGTTCCCAAGCTCTAGTCATACCCCAAGTGACCATCTAGGATAGTTTCATATGCCTGTGAATTGATGCAGAAATTCACCTGCAGATCAAAAGTGCCACAAGGTATAAACATTGTGCGACAATCACATTCTAGCCAAGGTTTAAAAGAATATGTGGTGCTTTGACAATTTTGAGATTTTTATGTTTTAAAAACTAGGTATTTATACAATTATGATATTTAAAAACATTAAAATGTTATTAAAACTCGTTAAAGACATTTTTCCAGTGAAAGCAACATATCTTTGGGGTAAATTTGGTTTGTTTTAGTGGATATTGAGGAACAAAAAGAAGAGATTAGATGAACAGTGCTTCAGTCATGTTCCACGGACAATTGTACCTATAACTTCTTTAGGGAGTCAAGAGAAACTAGTTCACAGGTACATTAATATTTTCTCCATGTCTGCCATATTAGAGTTAAAGTTCTTTCCTGTTTTCTATAGCTTGCTCTCCTAATACCTTCATTTTAGAACATAACACACTAAAAGTATTGATTTACGTGACTGTCATCCTTTCTAGGTCAGTAATACTCCAAAATAGCTGGAAAACTTGTTAAACATGCAGATTCTTAAAGGCTCTCTTCCAGAGTCTGATATAATAGGTTTAGGGTGTGCACAGGAATCTGTGATTTTAATCAGTACTCCAAAGTTATTTGTCATAGATTATTCTCAGACTACCACTTGAAACCAAAATCTAGTCTATAGGGTAGGATCATGTCATAGTAATTATTATTTTAAATCAGGTGATGAATAAATGTTGAATTTTAAGCAAAGTTCAAATTTCAATTTTATTTTTTTTTAATTTATTTATTATTATTATACTTTAAGTTGTAGGGTACATGTGCATAACGTGCAGGTTTGTTACATATGTATACTTGTGCCATGTTGGTGTGCTGCACCCATCAACTCGTCATTTACATCAGGTATAACTCCCAATGCAATCCCTCCCCCCTCCCCCCTCCCCATGATAGGCCCCTGTGTGTGATGTTCCCCTTCCTGAGTCCAAGTGATCTTATTGTTCAGTTCCCACCTATGAGTGAGAACATGCGGTGTTTGGTTTTCTGTTCTTGTGGTAGTTTGCTAAGAATGATGGTTTCCAGCTGCATCCATGTCCCTACAAAGGACACAAACTCATCCTTTTTGATGGCTGCATAGTATTCCATGGTGTATATGTGCCACATTTTCTAAATCCAATCTGTCACTGATGGACATTTGGGTTGATTCCAAGTCTTTGCTATTGTGAATAGTGCTGCAATAAACATACGTGTGCATGTGTCTTTATAGCAGCATAATTTATAATCCTTTGGGTATATACCCAGTAATGGGATGGCTGGGTCATATGGTACATCTAGTTCTAGATCCTTGAGGAATCGCCATACTGTTTTCCATAATGGTTGAACTAGTTTACAATCCCACCAACAGTGTAAAAGTGTTCCTATTTCTCCACATCCTCTCCAGCACCTGTTGTTTCCTGACTTTTTAATGATCGCCATTCTAACTGGTGTGAGATGGTTTCTCATTGTGGTTTTGATTTGCATTTCTCTGATGGCCAGTGATGATGAGCATTTTTTCATGTGTCTGTTGGCTGTATGAATGTCTTCTTTTGAGAAATGTCTGTTCATATCCTTTGCCCACTTTTGGATGGGGTTGTTTGTTTTTTTCTTGTAAATTTGTTTGAGTTCTTTGTAGGTTCTGGATATTAGCCCCTTTGTCAGATGAGTAGATTGCAAACATTTTCTCCCATTCTGTAGGTTGCCTGTTCACTCTGATGGTAGTTTCTTTTGCTGTGCAGAAGCTCTTGAGTTTAATGAGATCCCATTTGTCAATTTTGGCTTTTGCTGCCGTTGCTTTTGGTGTTTTAGACATGAAGTCTTTGCACATGCCTATGTCCTGAATGGTACTACCTAGGTTTTCCTCTAGGATTTTTATGGTATTAGGTCTAACATTTAAGTCTCTAATCCATCTTGAATTAATTTTCGTATAAGGAGTAAGGAAAGGATCCAGTTTCGGCTTTCTACTTATGGCTAGCCAATTTTCCCAGCACCATTTATTAAATAGGGAATCCTTTCCCCATTTCTTGTTTCTCTCAGGTTTGTCAAAGATCAGATGGCTGTAGATGTGTGGTATTATTTCTGAGGACTCTGTTCTGTTCCATTGGTCTATATCTCTGTTTTGGTACCAGTACCATGCTGTTTTGGTTACTGTAGCCTTGTAGTATAGTTTGAAGTCAGGTAGCGTGATGCCTCCAGCTTTGTTCTTTTGACTTAGGATTGTCTTGGAGATGTGGGCTCTTTTTTGGTTCCATATGAACTTTAAAGCAGTTTTTTCCAATTCTGTGAAGAAACTCATTGGTAGTTTGATGGGGATGGCATTGAATCTATAAATTACCTTGGGCAGTATGGCCATTTTCACGATATTGATTCTTCCTATCCATGAGCATGGTATGTTCTTCCATTTGTTTGTGTCCTCTTTTATTTCACTGAGCAGTGGTTTGTAGTTCTCCTTGAAGAGGTCCTTTACATCCCTTGTAAGTTGGATTCCTAGGTATTTTATTCTCTTTGAAGCAATTGTGAATGGAAGTTCATTCCTGATTTGGCTCTCTGTTTGTCTGTTACTGGTGTATAAGAATGCTTGTGATTTTTGCTCATTAATTTTGTATCCTGAGACTTTGCTGAAGTTGCTTATCAGCTTAAGGAGATTTTGGGCTGAGACAATGGGGTTTTCTAAATATACAATCATGTCATCTGCAAACAGGGACAGTTTGACTTCTTCTTTTCCTAACTGAATACCCTTGATTTCTTTCTCTTGCCTGATTGCCCTAGCCAGAACTTCCAATACTATGTTGAATAGGAGTGGTGAGAGAGGGCATCCCTGTCTTGTGCCAGTTTTCAAAGGGAATTTTTCCAGTTTTTGCCCATTCAGTATGATATTGGCTGTGGGTTTGTCATAAATAGCTCTTATTATTTTGAGGTACGTTCCATCAATACCGAATTTATTGAGCGTTTTTAGCATGAAGGGCTGTTGAATTTTGTCAAAAGCCTTTTCTGCATCTATTGAGATAATCATGTGGTTCTTGTCTTTGGTTCTGTTTATATGCCGGATTATGTTTATTGATTTGCGAATGTTGAACCAGCCTTGCATCCCAGGGATGAAGCCCACTTGATCATGGTGGATAAGCTTTTTGATGTGTTGCTGAATCCGGTTTGCCAGTATTTTATTGAGGATTTTTGCATCGATGTTCATCAGGGATATTGGTCTAAAATTCTCTTTTTTTGTTGTGTCTCTGCCAGGCTTTGGTATCAGGATGATGTTGGCCTCATAAAATGAGTTAGGGAGGATTCCCTCTTTTTCTATTGATTGGAATAGTTTCAGAAGGAATGGTACCAAGTCCTCCTTGTACCTCTGGTAGAATCCATCTGTGAATCCATCTGGTCCTGGACTTTTTTTGGTTGGTAGGCTATTAATTATTGCCTCAATTTCAGAGCCTGCTATTGGTCTATTCAGGGATTCAACTTCTTCCTGGTTTAGTCTTGGAAGAGTGTAAGTGTCCAGGAAATTATCCATTTCTTCTAGATTTTCCAGTTTATTTGTGTAGAGGTGTTTATAGTATTCTCTGATGGTAGTTTGTATTTCTGTGGTGTCGGTGGTGATATCCCCTTTATCATTTTTAATTGCGTCGATTTGATTCTTCTGTCTTTTCTTCTTTATTAGTCTTGCTAGTGGTCTGTCAATTTTGTTGATCTTTTCAAAAAACCAACTCCTGGATTCATTGATTTTTTGGAGAGTTTTTTGTGTCTCTATCTCCTTCAGTTCTGCTCTGATCTTAGTTATTTCTAGCCTTCTGCTAGCTTTCGAATGTGTTTGCTCTTGCTTCTCTAGTTCTTTTAATTGTGATGTTAGAGTGTCAATTTTAGATCTTTCCAGCTTTCTCTTGTGGGCATTTAGTGCTATAAATTTCCCTCTACACACTGCTTTAAATGTGTCCCAGAGATTCTGGTATGTTGTATCTTTGTTCTCATTGGTTTCAAAGAACATCTTGATTTCTGCCTTCATTTCGTTATGTACCCAGTAGTCATTCAGGAGCAGGTTGTTCAGTTTCCATGTAGTTGAGCGGTTTTGATTGAGTTTCTTAGTCCTGAGTTGTAGTTTGATTGCACTGTGGTCTGAGAGACAGTTTGTTATAATTTCTGTTCTTGTACATTTGCTGAGGAGTGCTTTACTTCCAATTACGTGGTCGATTTTGGAGTAAGTACGATGTGGTGCTGAGAAGAATGTATATTCTGTTGATTTGGGGTGGAGAGTTCTATAGATGTCTATTAGGTCTGCTTGCTGCAGAGATGAGTTCAATTCCTGGATATCCTTGTTAACTTTCTGTCTCGTTGATCTGTCTAATGTTGACAGTGGAGTGTTGAAGTCTCCCATTATTATTGTATGGGAGTCTAAGTCTCTTTGTAAGTCTCTAAGGACTTGCTTGATGAATCTGGGTGCTCCTGTATTGGGTGCATATATATATTTAGGATAGTTAGCTCTTCCTGTTGAATTGATCCCTTTACCATTATGTAATGGCCTTCTTTGTCTCTTTTGATCTTTGATGGTTTAAAGTCTGTTTTATCAGAGACTAGTATTGCAACCCCCGCTTTTTTTTGTTCTCCATTGGCTTGGTAAATCTTCCTCCATCCCTTTATTTTGAGCCTATGTATGTCTCTGCGTGTGAGATGGGTCTCCTGAATACAGCAGACTGATGGGTCTTGACTCTTTATCCAGTTTGCCAGTCTGTGTCTTTTAATTGGACCATTTAGTCCATTTACATTTAAGGTTAAGATTGTTATGTGTGAACTTGATCCTGCCATTATGATATTAACTGGTTATTTTGCTCGTTAGTTGATGCAGTTTCTTCCTAGCCTCGATGGTCTTTACATTTTCGCATGTTTTTGCAATGGCTGGTACCAGTTTTTCCTTTCCATGTTTAGTGCTTCCTTCAGGGTCTCTTGTAAGGCAGGCCTAGTGGTGACAAAATCTCTAAGCATTTGCTTATCTGTAAAGGATTTTATTTCTCCTTCACTTATGAAACTTAGTTTGGCTGGATATGAAATTCTGGGTTTAAAATTCTTTTCTTTAAGAATGTTGAATATTGGCCCCCACTCTCTTCTGGCTTGGAGAGTTTCTGCCGAGAGATCTGCTGTTAGTCTGATGGGCTTCCCTTTGTGGGTAACCCGACCTTTCTCTCTGGTTGCCCTTGAAATTTTTTCCTTCATTTCAACTTTGGTGAATCTGGCAATTATGTGTCTTGGAGTTGCTCTTCTCAAGGAGTATCTTTGTGGCGTTCTCTGTATTTCCTGGATTTGAATGTTGGCCTGCCCTACTAGGTTGGGGAAGTTCTCCTGGATGATATCCTGAAGAGTGTTTTCCAACTTGGTTCCATTTTCCCCCTCACTTTCAGGCACCCCAATCAGACGTAGATTTGGTCTTTTTACATAATCCCATACTTCTTGCAGGCTTTTTTCATTTCTTTTTCTTTTTTTTTCTTTTGGTTTCTCTTCTCGCTTCATTTCATTCATTTGATCCTCAATCGCAGATACTCTTTCTTCCAGTTGATCGAGTCGGTTACTGAAGCTTGTGCATTTGTCACGTATTTCTCGTGTCATGGTTTTCATCTCTTTCATTTCGTTTAGGACCTTCTCTGCATTAATTACTCTAGCCATCAATTCTTCCACTTTTTTTTCAAGATTTTTAGTTTCTTTGCGCTGGGTACGTAATTCCTCCTTTAGCTCTGAGAAATTTGATGGACTGAAGCCTCCTTCTCTCATCTCGTCAAAGTCATTCTCCGTCCAGCTTTGATCCGTTGCTGGCGATGAGCTGCGCTCCTTTGCCGGGGGAGATGCGCTCTTATTTTTTGAATTTCCAGCTTTTCTGCCCTGCTTTTTCCCCATCTTTGTGGTTTTATCTGCCTCTGGTCTTTGATGATGGTGATGTACTGATGGGGTTTTGGTGTAGGTGTCCTTCCTGTTTGATAGTTTTCCTTCTAACAGTTAGGACCCTCAGCTGTAGGTCTGTTGGAGATTGCTTGAGGTCCACTCCAGACCCTGTTTGCCTGGGTATCAGCAGCAGAGGCTGCAGAAGATAGAATATTTCTGAACAGCGAGTGTACCTGTCTGATTCTTGCTTTGGAAGCTTCCTCTCAGGGGTGTACTGCACCCTGTGAGGTGTGGGGTGTCAGACTGCCCCTAGTGGGGGATGTCTCCCAGTTAGGCTACTCAGGGGTCAGGGACCCACTTGAGCAGGGAGTCTGTCCCTTCTCAGATCTCAACCTCCGTGTTGGGAGATCCACTGCTCTCTTCAAAGCTGTCAGACAGAGTCGTTTGCGTCTGCAGAGGTTTCGGCTGTGTTTGTTATTGCCCTGTCCCCAGAGGTGGAGTCTACAGAGACAGGCAGGTTTCCTTGAGCTGCTGTGAGCTCCACCCAGTTCGAGCTTCCCAGCAGCTTTGTTTACCTACTTAAGCCTCAGCAATGGCGGGCGCCCCTCTCCCAGCCTCGCTGCTGCCTTGCCCGTAGATCACAGACTGCTGTGCTAGCAATGAGGGAGGCTCCGTGGGTGTGGGACCCTCCCGGCCAGGTGTGGGATATGATCTCCTGGTGTGCCTGTTTGCTTAAAGCGCAGTATTGGGGTGGGAGTTACCCGATTTTCCAGGTGTTGTGTGTCTCAGTTCCCCTGGCTAGGAAAAGGGATTCCCTTCCCCCTTGCGCTTCCCAGGTGAGGGAATGCCTCGCCCTGCTTCAGCTCTCGCTGGTTGGGCTGCAGCAGCTGACCAGCACCGATCGTCCGGCACTCCCCAGTGAGATGAACCCAGTACCTCAGTTGAAAATGCAGAAATCACCGGTCTTCTGTGTCGCTCGCCCTGGGAGTTGGAGACTGGAGCTGTTCCTATTCGGCCATCTTGCTCCGCCCCCCCCCCCCCCAAATTTCAATTTTAGACATTTCAATTCAAATATAAGATGTGGCCCATGATAAAATAATATCCAGTTTCATAATGCTGAACATTGTCCTTTATCACCAGTGTTTCTCAACTGAGAGCAATTCCTTCCCCTATCAAACATATCTGGCAATGTCTGGAGAAATTTTTGGTTGTCATAAATGAAGAGCGAGATTGCTACTGGTATCTATCCAGTTGACACCACAGATGCTGCTAAACATCTTACAAAGCATGGAACAGCCCCAACAACCTAGAGCTATGTAGCTCAAAATGTCACTAGTGCCAAGTTTAAGAAATCCTGTTTTATCATGATCCCACCTTACACTCTTGATTCACCTTTTTTTGGGGGACAGAGTCTCACTCTGTCACCCAGGCTGGAGTGCAGTGGTGCGATCTCTGTGCAGTGCAACCTCCACCTCCTGGGTTCAAGCGATTCTCCTGCCTCAGCCTCCTGAGTAGCTGGGAATGCAGGTGCCCACCACTACGCCTGGCTAATTTTTGTATTTTTAGTAGAGACAGGGTTTCACCATGTTGGCTAGGCTGGTCTCGAACTCCTGACCTCAAGTGATCCATCTGCCTTGGCCTCCCAAAGTGCTGGGATTACAGGCATGAGCCACCTCGCCTGGCCTTCCTGATCCCTTTAAGAACTTCTCCCCCATTTTTCCAATGGACATCCTATATGCACATACATGGGATGGAACATATTCTGCAGATAGTCAAGTATTTTTCCCTAGTTATTTTTTTCTTTGCTCTACACATATGGTTTCTCTATTTACTGAACTAATGTTACTCACTAGATCAAACTTGGCCTCTGAGTTACAAAAGTCTTTTGAAACATATGGCAGAGAAAGTCTTGAAAACCAGTTATATTATTTTCAAGAGTCAGGTATTTTGCAACACAAAAAGTTAAGCCTGGACAGAAACTTGGCAAAAAATTGTGTGCACTAAATGATAGATTTGAAACAGATAAAAAAGATTCAAACCACCCTATCTTTATAGATTAGATAAAGATTGTGGGAGCTGAACAAACAGCTTCTGGGACGGGGGCTGGTATCATTCCATCCCAGAATGATGAAAACACCAGGCAGGTCTGGGGCAATCTGAGAGCAGAGGTGAATTGTGATTCACTCTCTGGGTAAAGCCCAAGGAAGAAGCAGGTTTCACAGTGAATTTCTTCATTACTGCATGGAAATACATTTGTGAAGTATAGACGGGAAGGCACATATAAAGAAAGAGCACTTTAGAGCAAAGAGCATCTATGGCCACAGAAAGTATCCCTAAATTTTCTATGCCATTTAAGAGAGGTGCGGGTATGTTTAAGAGAGGGGCAGATATATTTTCCCTACCGACAAAGTAATATTATGGTAAGGTCTCCACCTCCGTCTTTCTTATAACTAATCACCTCCATAACCTGTGGTCAACTCTGAGGATAAGGGAGGAACAAAAATTTCCCAAATGACTGAATCAATACCTTAAATGTGTAAGGAGGAAAAAATCCCATCAACCAAACAAAATTATACTATCATAACTTATCTGGAAGTGACTAGATTAAATCTTATGCCATGTAGAAGGATGGGAGCTTCAACTAGAGATTATTATCCTATAGACGTTTACATTTTAGAATAACTGTTTTGTTGCTTTAGTATATTTTCTCATATATAGATAGAGACTTGTAGATACACAATAGTTGTTTCAATCTTCCTTTTGCTCATCCAATTACCTAAGCTATATCTCTTTATAACAATTTTCTCACTTCTTTCTTGACCCCATCAAAACTCCTGCTGACCTCCGCTCAGGAGCATTCACTGTGAAGTGCATGAAATAATATGATGAAAGTAATTCACATCAACTTATGATAATCTGAAGTGAAAAAGGGAATGGTGGATTTCAGAGCAGCCAGTCTACATACTTGCATATTTTGGATGTTCAAATTGAAACAAATGTAACTAGTTATGCCGCTTATAGTCTCTTTTGCTTGCCATGCCAACTCTTACATTCAAAGGGTATAAAAGTAGACTCCTGCTCTCTTCAACTTTGCAAATGATCCTCACTTTACACTAAACAAAGGGTTTTTGCTCATCAAATTTGAATTAGGATCATGTGTACTCAATATGTGTAACATACTAGGATATATCAAATACATGGTTATTCTCCTAGACTAAAAAATAAATACATCCACCATCTTAAAATCATTCCCCACGTACAGATGGGTGATTTGAATATATGAATATCTGATATGTGTTCTTATCTGTAATAAAGGAATAATAATAATACCTGCCTTAAATAGATATGCTTTTGAGGATTAAATGAGATAAAGTTAGAAAACTTACATCAAAAATGTTGGTTCTTTCCCCATGAACATGTCTCTTTCAGGCTCAGAGATGTCAAATATATTGACATTTTTAATATAACTGGACAAACAGGACTAACGACAAGAATTAATGGTTATACAATGTCAATATATCGTGAGAAACTAGCTATGGACCATGACATATGTGATTTGGATGAAGTAAACTACTATGTAATAAGAGGGAGACTGCTAAAATACTTCTAAGAAAAGCAAATGAGAACAAAATCAAGTATATTTAGAAGTTCTGAAGAAAAACAAGAGGACATAGCTAAAGACATTTTTGGACTTCAAAGTATGTTCTTATATTTGCTTTTTCTCCTACAAAAGATAGATGCTATTACAGTACCGGACTTATAATAGATAAGAGACCAGTTCTTGTTTGATTTTGTGGAGCATTGTGAGATTAGCCTGGCTCCTTTCTGCCCATTCCAAGCCTAAAGTCCTGAGGGTGGTGGGCTATTACTTTGGCATCTCATTCCAAAATTTGAACAGAATTCAGCCAGGCAATGGATGGATGAAGTAATTATAAAAGTGAAGGTATTTCAGGAAGAAACATAACTGCATTTGTAAGGTGTTCCTCCATTATCTCCATCTCCTTTCACAATTTCAGATGTTAGGAAAACATTAAAATTCACAAACATCATAGTGTATGGGCAAAATCATGAATGTGGAAGTAAATATTCCAGCTCAAGTATTTTGTAGCTCTGTGATCTTAGTAAGCTATTTTGCCACTCTGATTGTCAATTTCCTAAAGGCTAAAATGTGAGCAATAATATTTCAAGTGGTTGTTGTTGTGAAAATAAATACACTTTTAACTTAGTATCAGCATAGAATAAATGATTGTTTTTTCAATGAGTGTGTTGAAAAAATGGATTAACTAAAATTTGCTTGGTGTTTGGCATATAATAGGACTCAGTAAATGTTAATGACATAAATCAATAAATGAATGAACCAGTAAAAGAAGCAAACCCAGAGAAAAGTCTCTAATAATATGTCATGAAGTTGCATCCTTGGCCATTTCTTGTTCTTTTTTCCTTCATTGCTTATATAGAAGAGAAGTCATTCTCAGACCAGGAATTTTCATATCTTCTTTATAACATTATCTGTGGCTTTATCCTGCTGATGTTTACTAAGCCAAAGCACATCTTAGACTCTTTGGTCACCACTGTTTCATAATCTAGTTCAACCAATGCTCTAAAATATTTTACTGAGAACATTTTACTCTCTTCTATGTATTCCTTAAAAATGGGACTGGCTGCTATTAAAATTAAGAAAACGTCCTAGTTAAAATTAGGGCTTTTTTCAAGGTTTCCAGGTTTTATTACTTTTACAACTTTACTCAAGGTTTACAAGTGTTCCATATAATTAACTCTTGTATCATATATAATAAAAGGCTAGGCATTTTATAATAAATATTAGAGATGCCCATATAGTTGACACATTCATCTCCTAACATCGATTTTTAAAGCAAGTCTTAATGCTTTATTATGTACATGAAATTTGCCACTTGGAAAACATATGTATCATACTTGGAATTTCTGTACCTGAGGAGATATTTTTTTCAAAGCTATTGTGAGATAAATATGCCCATGGGAAGATTGTAGAACAGGAGACATTCTATCATGATCATTCTATAGCATATATGAAGGTAAAGAGAATACCTCTTACCTACTTATCATAATAAACATTGCATTGTTACAAAAAAGTTTCATTAATTAAAAATTTCCTAAAGTACATATATTATTTTAAAAGTAGCTCCAATATTTAATCGGTGATTACCTTCACATTGGAACTCCTCTCTGTGTTGTGCCTGAGGCAGCTTCCTGAAGTCATACAGAGGTAACAGCTGTCAGAAAAAACTGAGGACTTTGGGAAGCCCACAGTACCAGAAATTCCATCTTTTAGATGGATGCCAAGTCAAACTAGGGAATATGACTTAAACCTTGCTGATCAGAAAGGAATGTCTCTTTGTGTGTGCATGTATGCATGTACATATACATGCATACATACACCCACATACGCTTTGCTAGTCAGATAGCATTCAATTGACAATTACTGTCGCATTTAACTTTGCTATGCCTCTTTGAATACGCACTTAGATAAAAACTTTTCTCAGTATCTTAAATTAATGTATGGAGCCATGGAGTCCTATTCTTAAAGCTAGAGTTGGCGCTGTGTAAAATAGCTATTACGAGACATCTCTTGTTCACAGGATGACCTGGTTTTTCAATTTAGAAAATCATCTCATATGTTAAGGAACTAAAACGACATGGTCAGTAAAGCACAGACATGGATGGTACAAATCTAGTTAGCGGGCTGACATACTGCATCATGAACTATTCATACATGAAGTTTTCCATTATTTTAAAGGGCAGCCTGATTAAAATTGAGATTCATTATGTTAATTCTTAAACATACATAGTGTTTAGATCAGGAAGTAACTTTGGTAGTTATCCTCAGTACATCCTTTCTTCCTGTGCATATTCATCCATTTGTTATGGGAGCAAAGCAATTGGTTCTCTTTTATTTATTTTATTTCTTGAGACAGGGTCTGGCTCTGTCACCAAGGCTGGGGGTGTAGCGACCCAGTCTCAGCTCACTGCATCCTCAACCTCCTGGGCTCAAGAGATTCTCCTGCCTCAGCCTCTCATGTAGCTGAGACCACAGATGCACGTCACAGCACCAGGCTAATTTTTTATTTTTTATTTTTTGTAGAGATGGAGTCTCGCTGTGCTGCCCAGGCTGGTCTAGAACTTCTGAGCTCAAAAGATCCTTCCCCATCAGCCTCCCAAAGTGTTGGAATTACAGGTATGAGCCACTGTATCTAGTCTGTTATCTTGTATTTTCTAAAATTCATTGGAATAATTCATATCCAACATTAAGATTTAACAGCCTATAAACATTTCTTTACAGGTGTTTTCTTCCCCTAAAGACTATTAAAATAAGAACAATATTTTTCTAAAGTTGTTATTTAGAAATCTTTTTCAAAAACTATGTAATAATGTACACTTCATAGGATTGTAATCTATTAACCTGATACAGTGCTTGACATACAATAGGCGGCAAATACTTGGTATCTGTCATTGTTCATCGTGGACACTACTTAAAAAACTCTCATTGTACATATAAAATAGAACATAAATAAGTTCGATGGCTTATTCCTGGTAATGACACTAAATAAACAAAGTCAAGACCAGAAGCAAAATATCCTGGCTGTTAGTCTGGGGCTCCTTCCCAAATTCAATACCTCTTCTCTAAGACACATTTAGAAACAAGAATATCGAATGATAAATAATCAAAAAAACCTAGTTATTGAAGTTATAGAATTATAGAAGTAACTAGTATGTTTCATACAATCAGAAACCATTAAAGGTCGACAAAGTTATAATAAACCATATGTTAGACAGCTATACCTACAAGTAATAATATACACAACTTGTCACTAGCAGACACCAAAATTTGAAAGTGACCTCCACCAGTGGACATTGAGAAAGTGCAGAATCTGGCAGTTCAAATAGGGCCACATTCCTATTTGTGGGTCTTTATTTTCCTCCAAAACAAGCCATGTCCCCCTCCCCTAAATTCATTTAGGTCAATTATGTCCCCCCCCCACACCACCGTGTCCAATTTTCATGGATGTGTAAAAATTAAATGAAGAAAATGCAGAAAGAAGGAGAAACAGACAAGTTGTACTTCCCAATTATTGTATTCAGTGGTCCTACAGATGTCATAAACAGATTATCTCAACAATTACAATAAAAATGCTTTACTTCTATTATTCTCTCTTCAAGAAAACATTGTTATATTCATGACACATTTATATATAAATTACCTAAGAGCTATAAGAGATCCATGTATTCATTCTCAGAACAAAACAAAAACGTGTGAAAATACCAAGGAAACAAAAGTGGATAGTTTCGAGAATTTATCTCCAAAATATTCATTTGGCAATTCCAGAAGTATTCTATCACTGCCTCCTCAATCACTAGTCCTACCACCACCCAGATTCATCTGGGAAAAAACACCATATTAGTATTATCTGCACTAGGTAATTATCTGCACTACATCAATTATATTATGGCTACACAGCATTTTGTGAGATGACCCAGGAACTTAACTGTCATAAGTTCTAAACAACTGATTCACAGTTGGAAGCTGCATACATGTTGGCTCAAGAAAGAATCCCTCATGGAGATGTGAGAGAGAGAAATATGACTGCCAGTCCTACTACGTCAGCCAAATTGGCCTCAGCAATCACTGGGGTAGCGCATGTTGTATCCAGAGTGTCTCCATAACTATATTGTTTTCATTTAATTATGAGCATACAAAATGCAGGCACTGGGATAATGAGAAATAGCAGGAAAATAAGGGCCTATAACATAGAATAACGTGCACTGAAATAATGTCACAAATAAATACAGCACTATCGCAAAGTCATGTCACAATATAGCTAAATAGCACAAAATTAATTTAAGCACAGATCTTCTGGAAAGTACACAAATATGGATAACACATATAATAGTGCCCTACACTAGATATAACAGAGTTCTTTTGCTAAGACAGTGAGAACGATTAAAAAAAAAAATGCCCGAACATATGGATTCTTCACAGAGGTAAGCTCATATTTTAGCTTCTATATTTGGATCATTTATCACAGATCTTAAGATGGCTCCTGTCCAAGGCATTGTGTATTTAGAGCCAATAACTGTTAAGCTAACTCAGAAAAACATACAAGTGTTTATTATAACCCGAAATTCACAAGAAAATTCTAGAATTTAAAACACATATTTCTAATATTGCAGGTTAGAAATCTGAACTTGGGAGTTTCTCTCATCATATATGGAGTACCAGGGCTATAAGGAGCTATAACTTCAGTATGGGAAACCCTGTCATTTTTGTCCTGGGCAACTCTTGAAAAAAGTTATGCCAAAATCACAGTTGTTTTGGATGAAACATTTACAATTGGAAAAAGATCAAAGTCAACACCTTGAATAGAGCCCAGAATCTGATTGGTAACTGGTCTGGATATAATTCACGGGTGTTACACACCCCATGCTTTTGGCTCTTCCATCTGTTCTGCATCATTCTTATTTTGAATAGCTAGCACTTCAGTCAGTTCATGCTAATCCAATATTCCAAATTGGAAACTCGGATCATAGGACCAAATTATCTGCCTTAAATTAAAAAGACCAATATATCCAAAGAATACATGACTACATGGCTATATGTGCATATCATTGGGGAAGCAATTGTCTTGGATTTTTAATGTTTTTAACAATTGAATAATTCTAGACATCATATATGTAACATTTGCAATCATGGTATCACAGAGTCTTGCATTAGCATATAGTTTACAGAAATCTAGTCTATACCTGCCTAATTGTAATTTACACTAACTGTGTCTGAACACAGGGCTAATTCCAAAAATTAAACATCATGTTTCCAGACATAAAAGTAAGATATTATTACTGACTTTTAGGGGACTGGGGGTAAATGTGGGATAAAAAGGTGTAAAAAGATAGGACATATATCAGTGCTTATACCATATATGCAAAATAAAAGGTAATTGCTAATGTAGATTGTCAAAGAATCATGGTGGTTCAAAGGAAAACAAAAGAACATCATATCAGGCTGGGGAAGGTGAGGTAAAGACAGATTTCGTGTAAGAGGTTACACTTAACAGGGTCTTGAGTGAGGGTTAATAATTTTAAAGAGGTGATAATTATTTATAAGAAAGAACCTTGAACGTGACAATCTACAGTAAGGATATAACACAAACATACATACCAACATGAAAATGTTAGCCTACAGTGCATTAGAGATCTGTGGGCATAGTTCATTTCAAATAGAACAGAAAGAAAATATCAGGGAGAGTACAGGGCATAAAGATAGAAGCTCAGTTTGACGTCATACACAAAACATCAAAGCAAGAAAATTTTACATAAAACTATAAGCAATGGGGAGTCATTAAATTTATGGATTGGAAAGTCAACACTATTAGATCTGCTCTTAAGAAAGAGAGATTTCCAGAAAATATAATTTACAGGAGTATTATATAGATAATTATCTATGTGACTATGTAAGAGGCTTTGAAAGATTTTGAGGACATAATGCAGGGTGATGACATTGGTAATGTTAAGGAAGGGAGAAGAGAGAGAAATATTAAGTCAGACTCTATGGACTTTGGCAACTGAATTGGAGGCTAACAACAGAAGTGCAGGGGATTATGATATGAAGGGACCTATGGGTCACTATCTCTGGTCTTAGCCCACCATTGTGTACTAAGAGTTACTTCTTCTTACAACAATAATGGTCACTCGATGAGGTTCTTGTAAGAAAAAAAAAAAGGAGGGAGGAAAGATAGCTCTTCTTCTCCCTCTGCTCCCACGCCCCCACCATCCCCTATAGATTCCCAGGCCATTGGAGAGACACAGATAATGAGAAATTACCAGGGAACAAAACATAAAAAAAAGACATATTGATATGATGCAATATTCAAGTAATTATTGAATGCAAAAGAAGTCACAACAAAAATGCTTAAAATATGATTAAAAGAGATTAGAGCATTTATATTTCTGGTAATATGATGTACACATATCAGTATAAATAAAAAATGCTGAATGGAGTTGTGTTAACTGAATTATCACCAAGTGAGTTATGCTAAAATATTCATAGCTTTCTTTTTTATCTTTATGAAAATTACATGACTTTGATGATAGAGCAAATATATAACCATCAGATGTCATATATTTACATATACTGCTCGAATACTCTTCAATTAGTCCTAAAAACTGCACCTACATGGCTCTTTATATCTCCCCAATGCTATGTTTATGGGTGAAAGAATAACTGTGCCTTTACCAGAACTAGGGTAATGATTATGAGCTTATTTAGCAAAAGATGCTAAGTTCAGTTTGGGCTAGAGTTTGATGAACTACTTGGATAGTCTAGAGAAAATAACCACCAAAAGATATGAGGCTGGAGTTGTGAAAGACATCAAAGTCAGAGATTTAAAATTTTTTTTTTGTTAGAGATGAGGGGATTAAATTACTATTGAAGAGTGGAGAAAAAAGGTGGTCAAGTTCAGATATCAGAACATTTGCTTGAGAAGATATATCAGAGTAAAAGCTCTCGGATATAGAAAGAAAATTATAATCTCAGTCCATAATTGTTATGAAGTATGCCTGTAGTTTCCTTATGGAATTTGATATCAAAAACATAATTTCAAGTATCTTCTGATGGGTATACCACAATATGGTCTGGCTCTTTGGAGAATACTCTTTGGTACCAGCAGTGATCCAGAGGAACGCATGCAAAAGAGGACATGTTCTGACTGAAGAGTTACAGGGTACTTTGCAGGCATCTTTCTGGCTCTAGAACTTAATTATTTTCACACAAAAGAAACAAACCTCAGTCTGGCAATTAGTGTGCTACCTGTGTTAGTAGTTCACTGTTAATAATCTAATGAGCAGAATATCAGGTTGGAGTACCACTGTATTTAAAATCTACAAGCCACACATAAGACATATATAATTTAATAATTAGGGATCCTAAAATGAAAGTCAAATATTCTCAACCATGCGTGTGTGTGTGTGTGTATGTGTGTGTGTGTGTGTGTGTGTGTGTGTGTATGCATATTTAGACACTTTGTAAATCACCAAAGATTTAATTTAGATAGAGGAGGGGTGGAGGTAAGGTGCACATGGGGAAATTGACTAAAAAGGATCTTCACATGAGCAAAGAATCCAGGAGGGCCTGGTAGCAAGAAAAATAAAGCAACTTGCAGACAAAAGAATTGTCTGTACTACAAGGAAGAGAAGGCAGGAAAAGGAATACATCTTAAGTGTCAAAGACTGTTTTAGCAGTCGGGTTATAGCAGTAAACAACACAAATTTCATATTCTCAAGAAGCATGCATTTGGGGGTGGGGATCCCTTTTACAAATGAAATGTTAAAGCCAAATATAAAGTTCTATGTTAGATAGGATGGTCAGAGAAAGCCTACATGGGGAGTGATGTAGATGAAGTGAGAGAGGAAGCCATACAAACTTTTTGGGGGTAAAAGGGTGATCATCCTAGACAAGGAAAACATTGACTGCAAAAGCCCTAAGTCAGGAACATGCTTGGCAGAGTCAGTCAAGAAAAATCATGAAGCTAATAAACTTGGAACAGGGCAAATCACGGGGAAAAGGATGGGAAATGAGATAGAACAGGGAGCCAAAGTCCAGATAAGATAAATCTTACAGGCAAAGGTTAAGAATTAGAATTTTGTTGTAAGCCTGGCACGAAGCAATTAGACAGACATAATCTGACATATGTTTTACAAGAAACTCTCTGGCTGCATTGTGAACAACAGACTGAAGGTGGATATAATTGGGAGTAGTAAAACAAGTTAGGATGCTACTGTAGTTGCCTAAGTGGGAGTGATTGAGGATTGGACTAGATGAGACAATTAGTGAGATGCCTCTGAAGACTGGTTCTTAAAGTGCAACCTGGACCAGCAGCATCAACATCCCTTGGAAACTGGTGACACGTACAAATTATCAGGTCCTGCCCCACCTACTGCATCAGAGACTCTGGGAATGAGCCCGAGCAATCTGAGTATTAACAAATCCAGTAGGTGATTCCAATGCCTGCTAAAGTTTGAGAACTGCTGCTTTACACCTAAAGGCTCCCCTAATTCTGATTTGAGTTCTGAATCATTCCAGCATTTTTGTGTCACTCAGTAAATTAAATTTACATGGTGTATGTATGAATGTAGTATAAGAAATATCAGCCTTAAGAAGTGTGAAATTATTTATTGAGGACATCTGGAGAAATGTGAAGTAGAAAAAAACTAAATATGGGGTGTATAACTCATGTGCACATTGTCTCAGTACCTAAAAATTGAATTTCTTGCTCTAAATGCAGGCCACATTCTGATTCATTTATAATACTGTATCATGCTACTTAGAACAAGCTTTAATTTAAATTGCCAGCACTCTTTCATGCAAAAAATATAGTTGAATTTAATGATCTCATTATGAGTAATAAACAATTACTCTGCAGATTTTCAGGCAAGCCAGATTTTCATTTTTTTAAAAGTCACTTGTTTTACCAGTGATGGGCATCTACATTAACAAAAACTGAAAATCACGAATCTACATGAGTTGTATATAATTAATGAGTGCCACAGTCTAAAATAGAACATTAAGAAGTTAATAAAATGCTGAATATTTTGAGTTGCTATTTTGAGCAGAAAGCATAATAGGTCATAACAGAGGCTTCAAAATCAAGAAGATTCTAGAAAGTTAATTACCAAAAATAAATCCATTGGGGAAAGCCTCTCTGATTTGATGGTCTGTATTTCCCCTTGTGATTACATTTAAAATACACTTCAGGGTCACTTTGCTGGAAGAAAAAAAAGTGAAGAAATAATTTAAAATGTTTAGTATTAACACAATAGAAGCTATTTTAAATACACACATATATGTTTGTTTACATATGCATCTATCTGGATTAAAAATGACTATACATTTATATACTCCTCACTGTAGTTAAACACTCTATGTCTCAATTACCACTCTGATGAACAGGAGACAGATTTAGAATATTGCTGTACACTGTGCTTACACTGGGGATTTTGGCAACCTCATAGGACCCCCCAGGAACAAATAGGCTGGGTTTGCATTACAGCTATCTGCCAGAAGATAGTGCTCAAAGCGTACGACGGGCTCTCTTGATCACCATGGTAATGTATATTCACAGTACATTCAGAAGACAGGGAAATACACTTAATGCCATATATGTTTCTGCTCATACATATAATTTAATTTTTCCAAGAAAGGGCCAAAAGATAGACAAAATACAATTGATATGTGATTTCTGCAGCTTGATCTTCCTTTCTGGTATCATTGTCTTATGCTGTCTTTCACTGTCACAATTTACCATTTCCTCACTGAGATTTTACAAGCATCTCCTATATTATCAGTTTTCAAACATGGTTCCAATATACATCCTTAACAAACTGGAGCGTCCAGACTAGGAGGGAGAGAACTGGCACTAGAAGTTGTGCTTAAGTTGCCTGTGACCATAAGAATGTGGGCTCCCCCATGGTATATCCAATTCTGATACTATATTTCAGCAGAAAAGGAAAAAAATGTCAAATAACCTCTAGGACCCAAATGTTTCACCACTTTCCTTATCTTCCGGATGTGATCATATCTTACCAGGATTTTGAATTGATTTTCTAAAAGAACTTTGAACATTCCCTGTAATGTATCAAGCTAGATATAAACAGTCTGCACTGGAATTGTACATGTTACATAACTTTATCTCAAAATGTATATGTTAGGATATATTAATATTGCTATTTATCCCTTATTCTCTACTCAACTCTACTAATGAATATTCACTGAACATATTCAGAGCTCCTTTCTTACTCCATTTTTCTACTCATGCATCTCGTGCATTCATAATTTGCATTATAAATATATGTGTACAAATCCTTGTGCTCAATATTTAAAGAAATTTAAAAAGAGGGAAAGAACATAACTAAAACTTGCTATGAATCATATGAGGATGATATTATGAGAACACTGTTAAACTATTTAATTGTTTTTTTCAGAAATGAAGAAACATAGATTTAGGCAATATTTCATTACACTGGGTTACTTGTCTATGGTCATCCAACTAGAAAGTAGTGGAATCCAGATTTAATCTTAGATCTGATACTGAAGCCTCTAGATTCTTCCTCTTTTCCATGTTGCTTATCTTATCCCTTTCAAATAGTGCACATTATAGACTGTAAAGTCTCAAGAGCAGCAATCATCTCTATTGATTTTTGGTCTATCCATCCACTTAGCACATAATATACACACAATTATTCACAAAATTTAACTAATATAAAATCAACTGCTAAAGGCATCTAGTATCTTGCACAATACATCTGGCAGGTGAATAACAGTAATATAAAACAGTACACATTAAATGACAACCATTGTATTAAAAGAACAGAAAAGGAACACTGAAATTAATTCCGTCTCACAGAACAGGTCAGACAGGTAAGAGACACTGTTGATATCCCTTTTAGATAGGCTTTTAACAGCTCTGTGAATCCCTGCCCCAGTTTCTTCACACTTTACTGCTAAAAGTTGACTCCTGGGACATTGTGAAGATTTTTCTTGAGCACTAGAAGGGGCGATCAAGAAGTGACCCCACAGAAATACAAAAAAACCTCATAGACTGTTATGAATACCTCTATGCATACAAGCTAGAAAACTGAAAAGAAATTGATAAATGCTTGGAAACATATAACATCCCAAGATTGAACAAGAAGAGACTAAATCCTTGAACAGACCAGTAATGAGTCCCAAAATTGAATTAGTAGTCAAAAGCCTACTAATCAGAAAGAGCCCAAGACCAGATGAATTCACAGCCAAATTCTACCAGATGTATAACAAAGAGCTGGTCCCATTCCTACTGAAACTATTCTAAAAAATTGAGGAGGAGGGACTCCTCCCTAAGGCATTCTATGAGGCTAACATCATCCTGACACCAGAAACTGGCAGAGATACAACAACAAAAAAAGAAGACTCCAAGACAATATCCTCAGTGAACATCAATGCAAAAATCCTCAACAAAATACTGGCAAACCGAATCCAGGAGCACATCTAAAAGCTAATCCACCACGATCAAGGAGGCTTTACACCTGGGATGCAAGGTTGGTTCAACATACACAAATCAATAAATTTGATTCACCACATAAACAGAACTAAAAAAGAACACACACATAATCACCCTCAATAAATGCACAAAAGGCTTTTGATAAAATTCACATTCATGTTAAAAAAAACTTCACCAAACTAGGGATTGAAGGAACATACTTCAAAATAGTAAGAGCCATCTATGAGAAACCCACAGCCAACATCATATTGAAAGGGCAAAAACTGTAAATATTCCTCTTGAAAACCGGCACAAGACAAAGATGCCCTCTCTCACCACTCCTATTCAATGTAGTACTGGAAGTCTTAACCAGAACAATCAGGCAAGAGAAAGAAATAAAAGACATCCAAGCAGGAGGAGAGCAAGTCAAACTATTCCTATTTGCAGATGACATGATTCTATATCTAGAAAACCCTATAGTCTGCCAAGAAGCTTCTTGTTTTGATACACAACTTCAGAAAATTTTCAGTATACAAAATCAATGTACAAAAATCAGTAGTATTCCCATACACCAACAACATCCAAGCTGAGAACCAAATCAAAAATGCCACCCCATCCACAATAGCCACAACAAGAATAAAATACCTAGGAATACAGCTAATCAAGAAGGTGAAAGATCTCTTCAATGATAATTACAAAACACTGCTCAAAAAGAAATCAGAGATAGCACAAACAAATAAAAAATCATGCTTATAGATAGAAAGAATCAATATCAATAAAATGGCAATACTGGCCAAAGCAATTTATAGATTCAATACTATTCCTATGAAATACCTATGAGATTCTTTAAATAATTAGAAAAAAATGCTTTACAATTAATATGGAACCAAAAAGAGCCTGAATAGCCAAGAAAATCCTAATCAAAAACATAAAAGCTGGAGGCATTACATTACCTGACTTCAAAATATACTATAAGGGTATAGTAACCAAAACAGCATGGCACTGGTACAGAAACAGACACATAGACAAATGGAACAGAATAGAGAATCTAGAATTAAGGTCACACACCTACAGTCATCTGGTCTTTGACAAACCTGACAAAAACAAGCAATGGGGAAAGGACTTCCTATTCAATAAATGGTGCCGGGATAACTGGCTAGCCATATGCAGAAGACTGAAACTGGACCCTTACTTACAATATATACAAAAATGAGCTCAAGATGGACTAAAGCCTTAAGTCTAAACTCGAAAACTATAAAAACTCTGGAAGATAACCTAGTAAATGCTATTCTGAACATAGGACCTGGCAAAGAGTTCATGACAAAGATGCCAAAAGCAATTGCAACAAAAGCAAAAATTGACAAATGGGACATAACTAAATTAAAGAGCTTCTGCACAGCCAAAGAAACTATCAATGGAGTAAACAGACAACCACAGGATGGGAGAAACTTTTTGCAAAGTATGCATTGGATTAAAGTTTAATATCTAGAACCTATAAGGAACTTAAATGTACAAGAAAAGAACAAATAATCCCATCAAAAAGTTGGCAAAGACATGAACAGACACTTTTCAAAAGAAAACATACATGTGGCCAAAATGCTCAACATCACTAATCACTAGAGAAATGCAAATCAAAACTGTAGTGAGATACCATCGCACATGAGCCAGAATGGTTATCGTTAAGTCAAACAATAACAGATTCTGGCGAGGTTGTGGAGAAAAGGGAATGCTTATGCACTGCTGGTGGGAATGTAAATTAGTTCAACCATGTTGGGAAGCTGTTTAGCAATTTCTCAAAGAACTTAAACAGAATTACCATTTGATCCAGCAATCGCATTATTGGGTATATACCCAAAGTAATATAAACAGTTCTGCATAAAAACACATGCATGTGTATGTTCATCTCAACACTACTAATAATTGTAAAGACATGGAACCAACCTAAACGCCCATCAATGGTAGGCTGGATAAATAAAATATGGTATATATACACCATGGAATACAATGTTGCCAAAAAAAAGAGAATCAGATCATATCCTTTGTAGGAACATGGGTGCAGCTGGAGGCCATTATCCTACGTAAACTAACACAAGAACAGAAAACCAAATACTACATGTTTTCACCTATAAGTGAGAGCTAATCATTAAGTATATAAGGACACAAAGAAGGGAACAACAGACACAGGAGCTTACTTGAGGGTGGACGATAGGAGGAGGGTGAGGATTGAAAAACCACCTGTTGAATACTGTACTTATTACCTGGGTGACAAAATAATGTGTACACCTAACCCCCACGACATTCCATTTACCTATATAGTAAACCTGCACATATACCTCTGAACCTAATTAATATACATATATATATGTGTGTGTGTGTGTATATATATAAATTATACTTTAAGTTCTGGGATACATGTGCAGAATGTGCAGGTTACATAGGTATATATGTGCCATGGTGGTTTGCTATACCCATTAACCTGTCATCTGCATTAGGTATTTCTCCTAATGCTATCCCTCCCTTTTCCCCCTACCTCCTAACAGGCCCCACTGTGTGATGTACCCCTCCCTGTGTCCATGTGTTCTCATTGTTCAACTCCCACTTATGAGTGACAATATGTGGTCTTTGGTTTTCTGTTCCTGTGTTAGTTTGCTGAGAATGATGGTTTCTAGCTTCATCCATGTCCCTGCAAAGGACATGAACTCATTTTTTATGCCTGTATAGTATTTCATGTTATATATGTGACACATTTTCTTTATCCAGTCTATCATTGAAAGGCATTTGGGTTGGTTCCAAGTCTTTACTATTGTAAATAGTGCTGCAATAAACATACATATGGATGTATCTTTATAGTACAATGATTTATAATTCTTTGGGTATATACCCAGTAATGGGGTTGCTGGCTCAAATGGTGTTTCCGGTTCTAGATCCTTGAGGAATCACCACAGTGTCTTCCACAATGGTTGAACTAATTTACACTCCCACCAACAGTCTAAGTGTTCATATTTCTCAACATCTTCTCCAACATCTGTTGTTTCCTGACTTTTTAAAATATCTTAATAAAAGGAAAAAAATAATTTAAAAAGTGTGATTTGCAAAGAGAGACTAATGTGTAGGCTGCCTTGTTTGTAGTGGTAAATCATTTCAGAGAGAAGGCTAAAGGGATGATAGGCATTTTAAAAGAAGCAATAAAGTCTTAATTTAGTAGATAAATGTAAGACATTGAAAGTTTATTTTCCTCCTACGTTGAATAAAGTGAGTAGGTATCTATACTTCTGCCTCCATAGATTTTTTCAAGCAATTCTAATTGTTTTTAAAGATTGTTTGCCATGTTTCTATATTACTCTTGATATTTCTCTTGATTCTGAAAACCTAAAGGTATTCTCCTTCCTCTTCCCATTTGTGTGCACTCTTTCTCTATATAAGAAACTTTGACTTTTCTCATAATTCATTACATACTTCTGGCCTAATTTACAGTAAATGTAAGTTTTCTCAATGCAGAGTCAATTTCCAATGACTACATTCCCAAAACCTTTGCTACTGTCTTTTCCATGGAGTCTATACTCAGTATTTAATGAATTAAATTGAAAACTAAATACTAAACTCTAGATTTTATTGCATATCACCTTTCTCCCTCCTCCACACTCCCTTTGATAGGAATAGGATAGCAGGTGCTCAGAAATATTTTGGTTTCTCAATACAATGTAGGCATCTATTTTGACATTCTACAGAATGGCAAGGTCATTCAATCAATGGTTATCTGAATATCTTCTCATCTGCAATTCTCTGGGCATGGGGGAGGAGAGAAGAGGGATGTAGAGAGAATATTTCACTGTTCTTTCTATTGTTATAAAAACAATCTAATTTAGGTTCTCCCTTATTAAAGCCCTGATTAAAAATAATAGTAAAATAAATCATATATGACTCATTTTTAATTATTCTGTACTGTAATAGAAGTGTTCCTGTTATTTGCAAATCTACAAATATTGGTCAGTAAATTAAATGATAAATTCTGAGAAAAATCCCATCTAATTACATCTAGATAAGTTGACTTAGTGCTGAAGTGACTACTTAGGAGTGTCAGTGGCATCCTTTCTATAAATTATGCCTCTAACAGAGTATATTCTATTTCTTTCGCATAGGAAAAAGTTCTTCATAGTCACCGTGGTAGTGACCACTACAAGAAATGTGTGGCAGTTTAAAATGATGCTTTAAGTAGATTTAATACCTATTCTCTATTTTCTCTTGATTTTTCTGCTGCCCCGCTATATTATTTTTTCTGCTAGGAAATGTGAATGGCATCTATAAAATTTTAAGAGGACACACTTCAGAACCAAGTGTTTCTGGCTTGGTCATAACAAAGCAAATGATACACGAATTTGAAATCATTAGAAGTTTTGCTCTTGTGAAAAAGTTCAATAAAATACACAATATTGATAACTGACCCAAAATGCCTTTAATATTTTCTATTTATATGCTTTCATGTTAAAATATAGCTAATTTTTTTTTTTTTTTTAGTTTTGGCTCATATATATTATTCATGAAGGCTTCTTTTGAAGAGACAATTAGTATACTCAAATATCCCATGTCCTCTCTTACATTTCCCAGCTTTCCTGGTAGTGATTTTGAAGTCATGTGACTTGTCCTGTTCAAGGGACTGTATAGTTGGATACTTGTCATTTGCAGGTTTATAACTATTAAGTGCTGTTGGACTTCTTTCATTCCTGCTTTCTTATGACAATTTATACTAATTGTAAAAGATGATGTTAGGAGAAGAGGGAGGAGGGCCAGCTAAACTACAATCAGAAAGATAACACTTGATTGTAGTAACACACTGAGTTTCAAGGCTTTGTCTGTTTTGACACTTCGCCTTATTTATCTTAAATAATATCCATTCCCTGATCACTTTCAATGGACAGCCCCACTTTCCAGTTCATTCTATCACCCTTTTCTGTTTGATTTCCTCCTTAGCACTTGTTACCATGTAACAAACTATAAATATCACTTTATTTTCTATAACCTTCAACTAGATCAAAAGCTCCGTAAAGCAAGAATGCATTTTTGTTTCAGTTTAGTTTACTGCTATATCCCTAACAACTTGGGCTGTAACTGGAACACAGTAGATGCTTCACAATTTTGCTACTTGAGGAAGTTACATAATTGCTTAGCCTCAATTATCCTTCTTATCATATAGTCAAGAAGATAAATGAGAACATGTATAAATCTTCTAGTTTCATATGTAGTACACATTTAAAACATTTAATGAATGAATGTTTTAAGAAAACATCACCACCTGGTTATCAGATAAGCTCTACCATAAATTTTCTCAAGATGATCTTAAAATAAATTTTGAGCTATACACCATAACATGTTTATCCAATAAGGATTCACACTTTTTATTTGTATCACTGTCCTTTGCAATTTATCAAGATACGATGCACACATGCATAAAAACACATATTTTTATACACACAAACATAAGCACACGCATAGGTGCATGTTTGTATATGTGTGTACAGTGTACATATGTACCTGTGTATATTTATATTTGTATAGGTGTGTCTATTTATATATGTGTGGATATACATTTACATGAGATAAATAAGTAAAACTTATTTTTCTAGTTATCATCTAATAAATCTGCAGTTTCAATTCTCAATGCTGTGGGAGGACAAAGAAATGTAAATGTATGCTGAATAAACATCTGCTTTTCTCGAGGATAAATGTGAAGGGCAAAAAAGGTAGAGAAAAAGTAGATAATGTGACAGTTACTGCTCTGAGTATACAATGTATATACTCTAAAGTTGTCTTTGTTCATTTGACATATCAAATGCAGGCAACATTTTGCCACTCTTCTAGCAGATGTCACTGCCTATCAAAAGATTTTTTTGAAGGGTGACTCAACCTAAAAAGAAAATCAAAGTAATTCAACATTATCTGCAGTAACACCTAAAACTCATTCCTTTCTCCTAAAATACCCCCTGAAGATATTTTTTCATCCCAGAACGTTTCTCCCATACTAAACACTAATATCAGTAATAGATTTTAACAAAAATTTAATTCATAATAAGGGAAAATATAGAAAGAAGGCAAAATAAAATTATTAACCAGCATTATGCTTGAAGACATTCTGAACATGTCAGAATAGAAATAAACTTTCTAAATTTACTCAGAAAGGAAACAACTATACAGATACAGAAATATATTTCATTTCTGACTTTTAATATATTTTACTTGTTTGAAGAGAAAAACTTCTACAGAGAATGGAACTAAAGCAAACATTTCTGAATCATACATTTTATTGTGTGAAATGTCCTTCATTTTCACATTGTTATTTACAGTTTATTTCAGAAGAAGTTACTGCATCTTAACTTTCACTTAACCATGAATGAAGGAGGTGAGAAAATAATAGAAATAAATGAAAAATATATAAATGAAGAAAGAGATTGTTAGGTGTACACTCAATAGAGCTATATGGGTGGAGAGGTTTCAAGGGATCAGAGACCTACATATGAGTATTAATACTCATGGTAATTATATCTTCTACTAATGTTTTAAAGGCCTCACTGTTACACACAGTAAAAGTCATGAAGAATGAGATTTCACTAAAGTTTTATAGAATTCCAAATAATAACTTTCCCTACATAGTCCCTTTACTGTGAGGCAGTGGAAAACTGAGAACCAAAACCCTCAGATGACTGATTTTTATAAGGGCCATTGCCGTATTCTGTTTTACCTGCTGAGTGTTTGAGTGTTTTCAAAGGCAATGTAATACCAGAAATGAAGCACCGAGCCAGCCTAAAGCATCCACATGCCCTAGATTTTCTGTGAAAAAAATTGCAGTGCCGGATTCCTGCTTTAGACAATATTCCCTGTCTTGTCATAAATAAGCCCAAAATATCAGATTTCAAAATTCACAGATAAACTTTAGTCCTCATAAAAAAAAAATAAAGTTGGGAAAGAAAGATTGAAAGTATACTAAGTTAATCCTTAGGAATTTTCATGTGCCTTTAAAAATAAAACATGTTAAGTCAGTCCGCAGAATAAAGAAAATACAAATGACATCTTGTTGGGCTTCTTTTCATACTTGTTTCAATGACAGTTTTATTCTTCTTTATTGATGTGCTGAGGATGCCTATAAGCTTTTCTACTCTCATTTGGAACAAGGTTATTAAAATTTAAACATATTGCTTCTAAATACATTTTCCTTTCTGCCAACTTGGCAGTATGTACCCCAATTTTATTTTCCACCTCTTTCTTGCATATTTGGTGGACTCACTTCAATTTCAGTGATTCTCATAGGTTTCTATTCATTAAAATAATCACTTCAATGAATGATACAAAATGTTAGTGTTGAGGGAAGGCAGAGAAGTGAAACTAGAAGAAGAAACAGCAAGATCCATCACTTTTAGTGATATGAAAAATGATATGGTGACAATTCTTTTATTTGTCTATTCTGAACAACCCGCTATTAAGCTAGGTTCCATTTGGAATACATACAGTTAAAAAATAGTATACAGAAGTAGATTTTATATATTCTACACTTTGCATAATGGGAATTTATTTTGGTGCATCATTAATGTATTGTCTAGTGACAATATATCTAACTCATGTAGAGAAGATGAAGGAAAGAAGAGAGAGAGAGAAATGGAGAGAGTGAAGAGGGAAGGAGAAAATGAGGGAGAGAGAAAAAAATTGCATAGCGTTGTCACACTCACCATTCCCCTATGTACCTCTCTTTCCTCAAGGAACCAAGAGAAAAGATCTGTAGTTTCTTTTGGAATTTCAGCACCTGAGCGCTTTCTTCCATAGTGCCCATCTATGAATGTGACCTCCTTGTCATTCAATAATTTATAGTAGTTTAAGAATTTTCAATATTAATTTAAGCTGCACTGGCTTTCCATGTTACACTCTTTGGAATCTAATTCCTACTTAAAGTCTGACTCCAGGGTACTTTCTAATCTTAAAGAATATAAATAAGAATTGTAACAATAAAATAGATGGATATCATTGAATTGTTAATTGCCTACTAGTACTACAGTATAATATTGCAAATGTCAAATGTGTAAATTACACAAATGAAACCAGGCTCAAGTAACTTTTATGATGATGGAATGAGATAACATACATTAAGTCCCTGGTGCAGGGCCTGACTCATAACATGAAAACAAAAATCTTGAGTTAATATGATTATCTGCAGGTTTGATATTTATTTTTCTTTTGCCTAGAGCAGCATTAAATTTTTACATAAGTTTAGAAAGTTTGCATAATATAAAAAAGCTACCTAAGCAGGTTGCATCTTTAAAGTTCATTTGCCAAAAACTTTTATAGAAGTGAGAAAAACATTTCATAAAATATTACCAGTTGTTATGACTCATATTAATTGAAAGTCTACTATGTTTTAGATTTGGTAATAAGAGCTTTGTCATTTTGTTTAATCTTCATAGTAACTATGGAAACAAATAATTATTTTCATTTTATAGATGAAGCTTCTGAGGTGCAGAGAGCTATAGTAACACATCTAAGGTTAAGTGGCAACTGATGTATGTTATGATGCTGTTATGACTCACATTAATTGAAGGTCTACTATGTTTTAGACTCTGTAATAAGAGATTTATATGTCATTTTGTTTAATCTTCACAGTAACTGTGGAAATAAATAATTATTGTTATTTTATAGATGAAGCTTCTGAGGTGCAGAGAGCTATAGTAACACATCTAAGGTTAAGTGGCAACTGATGTATGTCTGACTTTAAAACCAGTGTTTTGTTTACAGTTAGCCTACACTAGTCGATTATATATATTGTAGAGCACATAGCGATTATGCATCATCTTAGGGTTAGTGTCAGTGCTTCCTGGTATACTCTATCTATATTATTGTTGTAATGAAGTGCTTTTTATACATTGAAAATGGAATATGTCAGCATTGTTGAAACATGGCTTCCATTTTGTAATTCCCACAGTGACCTATTTGGAATTTAACAGATATTTTCCTATAAAGAGCAAAGTATGCCTGATCAAGTAATAAAAATCTCTGATAACAATTCTCACATCCATTTCAAGGAATATACATATATATGTATATAGACATATATGTGTATATAGACATATATGTGTAGACGTATATGTCTATATATGTATACACAAATATGTATAGGTGTATATAGACATATATGTGTAGACATAGACATATGTCTATGTCTATATATATACAAGTATATATACGTATATATGTATATACACACACACATTTGGGTTTTTTTTTGCATTTTTTTGCATTTCTGCATTATCACCAAAACTGGTTTGATTAGCAAAAACTAGTCAAACACAGAGTCAAATAAATGACCATGAATATTATACCTTCCTTATATAATACATGTGTTTAAAAAAACTAATTTTTCTTACCCTGGAAGTTACTATAAATTGCCTATTCCACTGAAACCAAAGATATCTGATGTTTGAGGCACTAGTGATTTCCCATTTTTTCCAGTTTTTCTCCTTTCAGAACCATAATGGATATAAACCCACCCAATTCAGATTAGTTGAGATTGCATGATTTTTTTGACTAATGCAAGTGAAATTTATATCATTCTTGATCTTTGTGAGATCAAATGAATAACATAAGTATCAAATGAATCATACATTTAATTGTAAGTACCAAATGAATAACATGTCGATTCTGAAGAGCATTCCTGAGCCTTCACATGGAGAATAGTTGCCTTGGATTGTTACGAAGAGTCACACAGACTTGATGTAAGGAAGGAAAAACACGGTTTTTGAGTCACTAAAATTTTTTGTTTGTTTAAAATTTTTAAATAAGTAAATGATACACTTGATGTAACAGGACACTACATCAGCACAGAGAAGTGAATTTCACTATTATGTAGGAAGTAAACATTTTCAATAAAATATTTACCAGTGACAAAAATTAGTGTGTATAATTATATTTCCATACAGATAGTAATTGATTACAGTTATTTCACAAGTCACATTCTATATTCAGGCCAAAATATTGCAAATATCTTAAATATTATACCTAGCAGTTTTCTAACTATGTGAATCATATTTTCTTTACATGTTTTTCTTTGCATATTTTTCTTTACAGTTTTCTTATCTCCTCTCACATCCTTAGAATTTTTAAAAAATTATTTTTACTTTCAAATTTTAAATTTGCAGTAAAAAATTCTCTCAGGTGTAGTATATAAAGATTTAAAATCAAGAGAGACCATATTCTATGACATATATGTATGTATGTATATACATATATATCATATATTTTATATACTGCATGTATATTATACATACATGTGTAAATTATATAAAATATAATACATACATGTAAATTATATAAAATACATATGTAAATTATTTCCCAAAGGAAAACCCTGATAAGATTTTTGTTATTAATTACATTATGGTAAAAAAAATAACACAGAAAACAAACAAATATTTATACAAGATAAATTTTCAGCAATGAGCTATGTCCATATAAACACTACCACCATAATTTACAAAAAGTAAATCAAAAGAGACAATGGTAAAATAAAAGAAAGCACAGTGCTTTTTGGATTCTGGACAATCAGAATTTTGTGTATTTAAAAATCATTGTATGTTAGCAAATGACTGACATTTTCTTTTTCAACTTTTAAGTTTGAGGTACACATACTGGTGTGTTATATAGGTAAACTTGTGTCATGGGGGTTTGTTGTACAGATTATTTCATGACTCAGGTATTAAGCCTTGTACCCATTAGTTATTTTTCCTGATCCTCCCCTCCTCCTACCCTCTACCTTCCAGTAGGTCCTACTGTCTGTTGTATCTGTTGTTCCCCTCTATGTGTCCATATGTTCTCATCATTTAGTTCCCACATACAAGTGAGAACATGTGGTATTTGGTTTTCCATTCCTGCTTTCCTTTGCTAAGGATAATGGGCTCCAGCTCCATTTCCCTGCAAATGACATAATATTTTTTATGGCTGCATAGTATTCCATGCTGTATATATACCGTATTTTCTTTATCCAGTCTACTATTGATGATCATTAGGTTGATTCTATGTTTTCACTATTGTGAATAGTGCTGCAATGAACATATGCATGCATTTATCTTTATGATATAAGGATTTATATCCCTTTGGGTATCTACCCAGAAATAGAATTGCTGGGTTGAACGTTAGTCCTTTTTCACCTCTTTGAGGAATTGCACGCTGCTTTCCACAACGATCAAACTAATGTACACTTCCACTAACAGTATATAAATGTTTCTTTTTCTTTACAACCTCATCAGCGCCTGTTATTTTTTTGAACTTTTTAATAATAGCCATTCTGACTGGTGTCAGATGGTATCTCATTAGGGTTTTGTTTATGTTTCTCTAATAATCAGTACTGTTCAGCTTTTTTATATGTTTGATGGCCACTTGTATGTCTTCTTTTGTAAAGTGTCCATGTTCTTTGCCCACTTTTTAATGCTTTTGTTCTTATAAATTTAAGTTTCTCATACATTCAGGATATTTGTCAGATGCATAGTTGGCAAAAATTATCTCCCATTCTGTGGGTTGTCTGTTGATTTTGTATCCTGAAAATTTGCTGAAGTTGTTTGTCAGCTTACGGAGCATTTGGGCCAAGAATATGGAGTTTTCAACATACAGGATTACGGTGTCTGCAAAGAGGGATCCTTTGACTTCCTCTCTTCCTATTTAAATGCCCTTCATTTCTTTCTCTTGCCTGACTGCTCTGGCCAGGACTTCCAATACTATGTTGAATAGGAATGGTGACAGAGGGCATACTTTTCTGTGCCAGTCTTCAAGGGGAATGCTTCCAGCTTTTGCCCATTCAGAATGATGTTGATTGTTGGTTTCTCATAGATGGCTCTTATTATTCTGAGGTATGTTCCTTCAATACCTCATCTATTGAGAGTTTTTAAGCATGAAGGGGTATTGAATTTTATCAAAAGCATTTTCTGCATCTATTGAGATAATCATGTGGTTTTTGTCTTTAGTTCTGTTTATGTGATGAATCACATTTATTGATTTATATATGTTGAACCAACTTTGCATCCCAAGGGTAAAGTACACTTGATTTTGGAGGATATGTGTTTTGATGTGCTCCTGGATTTGGCTTGCCAGTGTTTTGTTGAGGATTTTTGATTTGTTCACCAAAGTTACTGGCTTGAAGTTTTCTTTTTTGTCATGTTTCTGCCAGGTTTTGTTATCAGGATAATGCTAGGTTCATAGAATGAGTTAGGGAGGAGTCCTTCCTCCTCAATCTTTTGGAATAGTTTCTCTAGAAATGGTATCAGCTTTACTTTGTACATCTGATAGAATTCAGCTGTGAATCTGTGTGGTCCTGGACTTCTTCTGGTTAGTAAGCTATTTATTACTGATTCAATTTTGGAACTTGTTATTGGTCTGTTCAGGGATTCAATCTCATTCTGGCTCAGTCTTGAGAGAGTATATGTGTCCAGGAATTTATTCATTTATTCTAAATGTTTTGGTTCGTGTGCACAGAAGTGTTCATAGCAGTCTATGAGTGTTTTTTCGTATTTCTGTGGAGTCAGTAGTACTATCTCCTTTGTCATTTCTAATTGTTTTTATTTGGATATTCTCTCTTTTCATCTTTAGAAGTCTAGTTAGAATTCTATTTTATTTGTTTTTCAAAAAAAAAACCCACATAACTCCTGAATTCGTTAATTCTTTGAATTTTTATATCTCAGTCTTCTTCAATTCAGTTCTTTTTGATTATCATTTGTCTTCTGCTAACTTTGGGGTTTCTTTGTTCTAGGTTCTCTAGTTCTTATAGTTGTAATGTTAGGCTGTTAAATTAAGATCTTTCTAACTTTTTTGTGAGGGCATTTAGTGCTATAAATTTCCCTGTTAACACTGCCTTAGCTGTTTCCCGGAGATTCTGGTATGTTGTATCATTGTTCACATTAGCTTCAAAGAACTTCTTGATTTATGCCTTAATTTCATTATTTACCTAAAAGTCATTTAGGAGTGCATTATTCAATTTCCATGTAATTGTATTGTTTTGAGTGAATTTCTTAGTCTTAATTTGTAATTTGATTGTGCTGTGGTCTGTGAGATTGTTTTTTATGACTTCAGTTCTTTTGCATTTGCTGAGGAGTGTTTTACTTTCAATTATGTGATTGATTTTAGAATATATGCCATGTGGCAGTGAGAAGAATATATATTCTATTACTTTTGGGTGGAGAGTTCTGTAGGTGTCTATCAGGTCCTTTTGATTTAGTGCTAAGATTTGGTAATAAATATCTTTGTAAATGTTCTGCCTTGATGATCTAATACATTTGGTGGTATGAAGTCTGTCACTACTATTGTGTAGGAATCTATGTCTCTTTGAATGTCTCTAATAACTTGCTTTATGAATCTCAGTGCTCCTGTGTTGGGTGCATATATATTTACAACAGTTAGGTCTTCTCGTTGAATTGAACCATTTACTATTATGTAATGCCTTTCTCTTTTTGATATTTGTTGCTTTAAAGTCTGTTTTGTGAAGTTAGGGTTGCAACAAATACTTTTGTTTGTTTGTTTTCTACTTGCTTGGTAGATTTTTCCTATCCCTTTATTTTGAGCCTATTGGTGTCACGCATGTGAGATGGGTCTCTTGAAAACAGCATCCTAACGGGTCTTGATTTTTTATGCAACTTGCTACTCTGTGCCTTTTAATTGGGGCATTTAGCCCATTTTTATTCAAAGTGAGTATTAATATGTGCGGATTTGATCCTGTCATCATGTTAGCTGGTTATTATGCAGACTTTTTCTGTGTGGCTGCTTTATAATGTCACTGGTCTGTGTACTTATGTGTGTTTTTTAGTGGCTGGTAATAGTCTTTCCTTTCCATATTTAGTGCTTCCCTCAGGATCTCTTGTAAGGCATACGTGTTGGTAACAAATTCTCTCAGCATTTGCTTGTCTGAAAAAGATCTTACTTCTCTGAAGCAACACTTTCGTTTGTAAGCATCACTTAATATATTAAGTTCTTTTAAAACTATTTTGGATCAAAACCCAAATTACAAATAGTTGCAAATTTTTACTTCATCCATGTATGGAGAAGAATGGAAAAATACCCATAGTGAAGTAAAGCTAGTACCTAGTAGGTAACAATCTAATGGGTTCTTCATGATTTCTTTACTTACACTAATAATGTTCCGATCTCTCCTAATACAGTCTACAAAGAAATCATTTGCTATAGACATGAATCATTGGTTTGTTTCAACTGCCATCTCATGAGAATTAAGTATATTATGATGGTCTTATCCTGTACACAGAATGAAATATGCCATTTCTTGCCACACAGTAGATTTCACTGCTGGAGGAAACTTCAATCAAATAATTATCTCAGCCTTCAAAAATCCTTCACGACTGCATTACCAAATTAAAACATTTTATTTTAAATGTCAAAATACTTTTTAATATGCAACATTTGGACAGTGAAATTGCTTTTTTCTTACATTAATAACTTACCACTAGTTTAAAAGTTTAAATTAACTAAGAATGAATAAAATCTCTTCATTAGCAATATCATTGACTAAAGCTAAGAGATTTTATCAAATCATTCTTAGATGTTACATGATATTTCGTGAATGTTTGTGTTTGGTAACAAAGAATAATTTTTGCTCAATTCTTATGCTCATTATACTTTTGTGCACAGTTTATTTGGAAAATAGAAAAGACTATATATATTGTAAAGTACTATGAATCCCTAAGACAAGCTCATCTTCTGCCACATGGCTGATTCCTTAATAACTTGACCTAGGAATGGCTACTACCAGGGATTATTGTAAAACTGTAGAATTATTTCTCTATATTTTCCTTTTCTCTGATAGCAAACAGGCTCTTAACCTGGCCAAGGATTCCTTGGGCTGCTACCCTTCTCCCCAAATTTGGTCTAATCCTTAAATGAGAAGCACTTTGTTACCATGGTGAAAAGTTTTATATAAATAGGTTTACAGAGCACCTACTTTAGTTTAGCATTTGTGAATAAGTTTCAAATGAATAACAAAAGCAACATTCATGCAGTCATACTTAACAAAGGAAAATATATATTCAAAATCATATTCTAAAGAGCCACAAAAATGCAGGATATAATTCAAGAGCAAATGAACATCAAGTATTCAATTGAGCATTGATTCTAAGTAAATCAGAGTCTTGTTATTTTTGTTTGCTATTATCTTTAAGGCTCCATCAGTAAAAAGAATGGGACTGTAAACATCCTTGAAGGATACCTCGGGATAGACTGGAAATCATGGGTGTGTCTGTTTATAATCAATAAATTAATAAAATATTAAAAGAAAATAAAGCAGCACTCTATAATAAAATATAGCACAACTTCTAAGGAAATTTTTAATATTTAATTGCAAAATCAAAAGACAACAGTTTGCAAAATGTCTTTGAAAACAAACAAACCAAAGCTATTTCAAGTAATTACCCTATATTTTGGTGTCTCACATTTTCTGAGTATTACTTATGTGATGAATGCAATCAACCACCAAGATCTCTCTTCAAGAAAGGACTTTTTTCCTCCAGCTTTCATCTGTCATCCACTTCAGGGAATCCCTTTGCTGCAAAGAGACAAATTGTTCAAGGTTACACCCTTCCCATGTCAGCTGGTATTTAAGGACTGATGGAGGCAGGATTGTGAACTTCCAGCCATTTAGGCCAATTACAGGTTGATCCTGGATCCCTGGAACTCCCTGTGGTGATGACTGAAGCCCAGTATCACAAACGACTGGTCTTTTCTTGATTTCTCACTTACACAGGGTTTGATCAGTAGGTCATCAGTTAATAAATATCCTACAAACTAAAATCCACCTTAGAGTTAGCTCCTGGAGGACCTAAGTGAATTAAGAGAAGGTTAATAAGGTAGTTGCAGGGAAGGGGAGCATCGCACACCGGGTCCTATTGTGGGGAGGGGGTAGGGGGGAAGGATAGCATTAGGAGATATATCTAATGTAAATGATGAGTTAATGGGTGCAGCACACCAACATGGCACATGTATATATATGTAACAAACCTGCACGTTGTGCACATGTACCCTAGAACTTAAAGTATAATAATAAAAAAAAAAGGAACAACTCCATTATTGTCCATTTAAAAAGGTATCTGAGTCCTTTAGTACTTGGCATCGTCAAATATTAGGTTATGGCTAGTAAGGAAAACCTCATTCATTCAGACACATTGGAGTAGAAGGCTTATCTGAGTTTGAAAGCTTAAAAATCATAACAAAACCACCATAATAGGGGGAACACATAATGGTGGTCACAACATAAGCAAAACTATATGTGTTTGTCTCCATGTTGGCCTGAGAGGACCAAAGCTATGGGGGGTCAAAGTAGTGGTATTATTTATTTTTGCTGGGATGTTTCTTTCCTTGCCAAGTCTTAGACTCCAGGCTACTTATCCTTTTGACTATTCCCTGCTTTCCAAATGTAGGCAGATAAACCAAAGATGTTGGCAAATGGTGAAGGTGTGGGTTTCCAACCACATGAGAGGATCCTGGGCCTCCTTCCCCATCCTTGCACCTGTAGCCACCGTCAGTGGTGTTTGGAGGCCACAGCTCCTCCTACTGATGCTCACAGGACTCATGCATGGTATATCGTCTGTATTCGTGGTGAAAAATGGCTACTGAACAACTTGCATAATGGAAGTCTACTCAAGCTGCCTCCTTGTCAAATTAACATACTAACATCAGTGATAAAAATGTGACCTTCAACCTGCCCTGTCATTTAGAGATACCAAATAACATATGTTGTGGTCAAGGAAATGCTTCTGATGCCAGTCTAATGATTGTTTTTAGAAAAGGATATACTTTGACCTTCAATGTAATAAGAAATGCAACACTTTATAGTGTCCGACTGCTAAGATTTACTTCCAACTTGTCAGACACAACTAGTTTGCCCAATCCAAATCAAAGGGAATCAAGGCTATGAAATCCACACAGGACATCAACGCACACATAGATAAAAACTACAGATGTGTCAGAGGCAACCATATACATACAAATAATGTAACTACTAAATTCCATGAAGTAGCTGTCCAGGAATACTTTTCAAATAACTTCAGCAAAAAAGAAACACTTTGAAAGCATAAAGAAACTTTCCTAACAACACCTCCAAGGCCAAAGCCTACCAGGTCCCCATCTTCTGCAGGGCCAAAATGTTCATGTGCTTAATAAGTACAATATGAGTAGCACAAATGGAATCAGTCTGCTTGTAGCATGAGGTGACATCATCATCACCTATGAGAAAAGCCATAAGATGACTGTGACAGGAGTATTAAACATAAACCCAAATGAGAACATTGACCTATAATTCTCATTTAGTGCCACTGGAACTGCAGTGAAAATGTCATTCTTCCTGTCTTCAGTTTTGGCATGAATGCAGGTTCTAGCTTTTTTTTCTCACAAGGATTTCAGTTCAATCCAATTCTAGGTGACACCAGAAATCTCATGTTTAAAGCTTCCAATGACTCACTGAGAGCCTTTCAAGCCACCAATGGAAACTCTTTTAAATGTAATCCTAAGGAAAATGTTCATGTTACAAATGCTTTTTCAGTAAGCATATTCAAAGTTTGGATGCTTTCAGGTTTTTGGTTTGAAGGTGACAAGTTTGGATCTGTAGAAGAATGTCAACCAGATGAAAATATGCTGAGTTCTGCTGCCAATGGAGGCCCTCATACAGGGATTGTCTTCATAGTCTCAATTGCTTATCTCATTGACAGGAACAGAACTCATGCCTGGCATCAGACATTTTAGCATTCTAAATTACTCTGTACCACTGTACATCAACAGTAGTTGCCAGAGGTCTATATTCATTTTGCCTGTGATTAAATTGGCAATGAAATGGAGGCAAACTTTCTTGTAAACCGTTTTTCTCAAACCTGCTTTATAAAATGCAAAGAATATCTTGCAAAACTTACTAACTATGCACAAAAGAGTATTTAAATAGTGGTGCTAGTTTTACTAACTGGTTAAATATTAATATTTACCAAAGTAGAAATCACAGAGAAGAGAAAGAGTAGTTTTTTAAATAGGCACTGACAACATCATTTAACTCCATCATTTAACTTTTTCAGTTTCTAGCATTTGCTTTATCTACTCTTTATTCGGATTTAAGGCTTACATAAAGAAAATCTTGGGCTCTAACATTTATAACTAATGAAGGTTAGCTAATTGTTATACTGACATGTTTAACAGAGCCAAAAATAATAGAGGAAAGAAAAATCTAAAACAAAATATTCTAAAGATAAGAATTTGAAATGTTTAAATTAAGCTATGAAAATCAGGACTGGCATGGCCCATACAGGAAATGAACAGTAAAACGTGCAAGCATTTCATAAGCAATTGGGACTATCCTTCAGCATTTTTGTGTTCTGCCACCTCAAATTTGGCATGTTTTTAAAATATTAAAATGAGCGCTATTTTGATTTACAATTTTGTGAAGTTATTTGCTGTCTTTTTTTAAAAAATTATTATTCTTTAAGTTCTAGGGTACATGTGCATAATGTGCAGGTTTGTTACATATGTATACCTGTGCCATGTTGGCATGCTGCACCCATCAACTCGTCAGCACCCATCAACTCGTCAGCACCCATCAACTCGTCATTTACATCAGGTATAACTCCCAATGCAATCCCTCCCCCCTCCCCCATCCCCATGATAGGCCCCGGGGTGTGATGTTCCCCTTCCGGAGTCCAAGTGATCTCATTGTTCAGTTCCCACCTATGAGTGAGAACATGCGGTGTTTGGTTTTCTGTTCTTGCGATAGTTTGCTGAGAATGATGGTTTCCAGCTGCATCCATGTCCCTACAAAGGACACAAACTCATCCTTTTTGATGGCTGCATAGTATTCCATGGTGTATATGTGCCACATTTTCTTAATCCAATCTGTCACTGATGGACATTTGCGTTGATTCCAAGTCTTTGCTATTGTGAATAGTGCTGCAATAAACATACGTGTGCATGTGTCTTTATAGCAGCATGATTTATAATCCTTTGGGTATATATCCAGTAATGGGATGGCTGGGTCATATGGTACTTCTAGTTCTAGATCCTTGAGGAATCGCCATACTGTTTTCCATAATGGTTGAACTAGTTTACAATCCCACCAACAGTGTAAAAGTGTTCCTATTTCTCCACATCCTCTCCAGCACCTGTTGTTTCCTGACTTTTTAATGATCGCCATTCTAACTGGTGTGAGATGGTATCTCATTGTGGTTTTGATTTGCATTTCTCTGATGGCCAGTGATGATGAGCATTTTTTCATGTGTCTGTTGGCTGTACGTCTTCTTTTGAGAAACGTCTGTTCATATCCTTTGCCCACTTTTTGATGGGGTTGCTTGTTTTTTTCTTGTAAATTTGTTTGAGTTCTTTGTAGGTTCTGGATATTAGCCCTTTGTCAGATGAGTAGATTGCAAAAAGTTTCTCCCATTCTGTAGGTTGCCTGTTCACTCTGATGGTAGTTTCTTTTGCTGTGCAGAAGCTCTTTAGTTTAATTAGATCCCATTTGTCAATTTTGGCTTTTGTTGCCGTTGCTTTTGGTGTTTTAGACATGAAGTCCTTGCCCATGCCTATGTCCTGAACATACGCAAGTCAATAAACGTAATCCAGCATATAAATTTGCTGTCTTATGTTTGAAGTTCAGGCTTATCTTACTTCTGCATTTGTGTAAAATATAGATTTAATTGTACTGATTTATCCACTTAAAGCTTGGTTAGGGATATACTCTTAAAGGATCAGTACATATGCAATGCATTGCCTTTAACAGTACTGACCAAATTTTCTTGTTGTTTGTCTGGAAACAACAGCAGCAAATGGTAATTATCATTTATCAATGGGCCAGACATCAGACAGTGAAATTTACATGTATTATCCTGGGTTTTCTCCTTGTTATCTAAATATGCTTCTTGTCATTTTACAGATAAGGAAAGTAACTTACATGTTGTTACATGGTCAGCAAATAGGATGACCGCAGTTTGAATCACTCTCTTATTAAGCTTACCATTCATTATCTAGGCCTTGTCAAATTTACACACTGCCTTCTTCTGTGTCAGGAAAAATTTTTAAATAAATATATTTCTACTATTTCTGAGTATATACATAATTGTTTCCAGGTTAATAAATTCATATTCTCTTGGCCTGCTATAAGACTTTTTTTTTTCTCAGAGTATAATAAGCTCTAAGGAAAAGTCTATGGTAGACAACTCCTGCCACTCCTTCATCATTAACTGGACAGTTTTTACTTACCTACACAATCTTTCCCCTCTGCCATATGCCTCAGGCCCAATACTGATTGTTCTCCACTTGAGTAGATTTTCCTAGACATTCCAGGCTTTCAATGCCCTATTGGTCCAGCTTGCTGTCTATTTCACCTCCCCATCATCTCCAAAATATTTTGTTTCTTGTGGAAGCAGAGCTGGTATGAATGCAAAGAGGCTCCTAAAACATGCTTACCTCAAAGGGCTACAGTATTTTCTGTGTGATATTCCACAAATAATTCAAGGGAATACCTCTTTTGTTTAAAAAAAATAGTGCATTTTAAAATAAAAATTGTAACAATTCTACTTCTATTTTTTTTTTTTTTTTACCTTTTTACTTATCCAGGCCCATTCTTCATACAGTGCAGGTTGAATGACTATGAGGTTTAGAATTCTACACTAATGTACAGTGAAGACACTCTTAATCTATAATATAGGTGGCTATTGTCAGTCGACCTGCCTGCATACTCATCAATCCATTTATAATCTATTTCTCTAATTTCTTCTGTTAATCGTTTTGTGTTAGGGGTAATGGTGGCAAACAGTAAGGAGACCAGAGTAACATTTGTGGCAAAAATGAATTGTGCCAATTAAGGATGGCTTTCTCTAAGTATAACGTTTACCCTTATACAGTTGAGCTCTTTATCTCTAAAGTTAAGTGGAAGTTTCTGAAGAACTAATAAAAAGAAATCATGTGTATGAGGGGATGAAGCTTCTTCATCTTAAAGTGCTTTAAAAATAGAATTTGGAAGCCTACTTGAAGACAAGCATACGCCTTTTCTATAAATGGTGCTGGGAAAACTGGAAATCCATATGTAAAATAAAGAAGTTGGACCCTTACCATACAATATCTACAAAAATTAATTTAAAATGGATCAAGGTTATAAATACAAGAGATAAATCTTCAAAACTCTCAGCAAAAATATAGGGGGAAATCTTCATGACATTAGATCTGGCAATGATTTCTTGGATATGACACTAAAAACACAGATGACAAAGGAAAAAATAGATAAATTGAACTATAGAAATTAAAAATTTTGTGCATCAAATGACATTATCAAGGGAATAAAAAGGGAACCTATAAAATGGGAGAAAGTATTTGAAAATAATGTACTTAATTAATGTTTAATATGCAGAATATATAAAGAACTCGAACTCAAAAACAAAACAAAACAAAAAGCTAACAACCCAATGTAAAAATATGAAAAGGGTTTGAACAGACATTTCTCCAAAGATGACATAGAAACAGCCAATAAGCAAAGGAAAATATGCCCAACATCACTAATTATGAAACTGCAAATCAAAACCACAGTGAGATACCATTTCACATCCATGAGGATGGTTAATATGAAAAACAAACAATAACAAAAAATAATAAGTGTTGTCAAGGATGAAGAGAAATTGGAACAATTGTACATAGCTGGTGAGAATGTAAAATGGTGAAGCCGCTATAGAAAACAGCATGGTGGTCATATAAAATACTAAATATGGAATTACCACATGATCCAACAATTTTACTTCTGGGTATATACCTACAAGATTTAAAAAGCAGGAACTCAAAGAGATAGCTGTATATCCATGTTCATAGCAGTATTATTTACAGTTTACAGTAGGTGAAAGAAACCTAAATGTTTATCAATGGGTGAGTACATAAACAAAATGTGGTGTGTTTGTGCGTATGGTTACAGTTGACCCTTGAACAAAGCAGGGGTTAGGAGTGCTGATCTCCTGCACGGTTGAAAATTTATGCCTGGAGGGTTCCAGTTCAAGATAACTAACTAGAGACCTCAGGTGGCAGTTCTCAGAAAGAAGAAAGTTACAAGTGAATAATCATAATTTGAATAAAATAGCAAGAGTGCTGGAATCTAGTGAAGAACTCCTGATAAGAAGCTAGAGCACAGAAAGAAAGGAAGCAAGGCACTGGCAGAGATCAGTTAGGAACCCTAAGCGACTTTGTGTGTTTTGACAAAAGGGTAAGTGGGAGTATTTTGGCTGCCCTTGTCCCCATGGCAAATCACTGGTATCTGAGCTATTGGAGAGCTCACCTACCCTCATGATCCTAAACACTGGCATAGACAGCAATTTGGAGATTTCTTAAGGGCACTGCACTAGAATACCAACTCATACTGGGTTGTTTGCCCTCTCCATAGGCCTGAGAAGTGGTGATGCTGCACAATACTTAAGAAGCAGCCATCGGCAGACTGTGCCCTGCCCATGAACCTCAGCCCATGAGTCTCCACATCACCAGAGCCCTCATAGACATTCCCGAATACCCATCTGGATGGTGGCAGCCACGCAGGGCTGCCAGGACCCATGAAAGCTTCTGGATTCCCAGTGGTTTTGTCCTCAAGGAGTATTCCCCTAAGGGAAAAGAGAGTGCAGCACACTGAGAGAACACTTCTTGGGACAAAGGAAACCAGAACGCATATTTTTCTGTGCTTAAGAGCTCCCCACTTGTTTGGGCCCTGTGCATGGCCAGGCAAGGGAGGAATTTAATTTCATCCCAGTGGCCAAGCAGCCTTTATGCTTGTGCCTAGGCATGGAGAAGGGAATTTTTCCTCGTCCTGCTATGGACACAGCCATGGCTGCTCCTATGGAAAACTGGCAGAAGTGCAAAGGAGAATGGTCTTTCTGGGCTTTTAGGGGGAACTGTATCCTCAGAGGTAGTGTGGCCACTGGGCCAAGGTTTGTGTGAAAGGCAAGGCCCCTTCCCATCTCTACACAGAGGGACAGTGTTCCTGAAACTGGGAGCAGAAAAGCAGAAGGCTATGTGTTTTGGGCTGAGGGAAGAAGTTTCTCACTGAAGCCATTTCAGTGGTGAGCCACAGGACAGGCATCTTTTATGGCTCTCAGCTACACTGCATCCTGGAGATAGATAAAGATGTCTAGCTAATGTGTGTTGGAAACACCAGGGCTGAGGCACGACAGTGAAGTAGATTGCATTCCTGCCTGCTGAGGGTATGGAGCTGAATCAGTTGCCTCCCCTGCTGCAGAGATTCCAGTGCATTTCACTGGGAGCTCTCTTGCCATCCACATCAGGGATGGTGCTTGTACTCACCATTAGGGGATATGAGTGTGGGTTTGCCTAGTTCAGCTCCACCCAGCTTTGTACTCTTACTCTGGGGCTGAATGGGGAACTCAGGCCACTGTGCATTCCACATAGCCCAATGCCTGAGCCAAGAGAGAGCTTTTCCAGGTAAACAAATACGAATCATACACCCAACTGCTACTGCTGCAGCCTGCTGTTATCTATAAGTGTTACATACTGGCCTGAAGTTTGAACCACACAACTCAATACAAATTCTGTTAATAGTAGTGCACAGTGCTTGGGAATGAGATAAGTTACTTAAGGCCTTCACCATCCTGGCCTTGCAGAAGATCATGAGCCTACTAACATGCCTAGTATACTGCTATTAAAACCAGTATTTGAGACAGCTACCACACTAAGGCTATCTATAACCAAGAAACTCATACAGAGTCATTGCCATCGAAAGCATCCAGAACTGAAGCCAAACCACCCTATACGACATATATTATACTCATATCCTCAAGTGAACAAACAAATACCATCCAAATGAAAGTAAATTCAAAAATAAGAAGGGCTATTTTCTCCAAAGAAAAACAAAGCAGCAAAATAATTCTAGCAGTATGAAAAAACAGTGTTATGATACCCTCAAAGGATCACAGTAATTCTCTTGCAAAGGATTCTAACCAAAATGAAGTCTTTGAAATATTAGATAAATGATTCAAAATATTGATTTTAAAGAAGCTCAATGAGATCCAATAGAAAAACAAAAACCAATACAATGAAATCAGAATATCAATTCAGGATGTAAATGAAAAATTTGACAAAAAGATACATTAAAAAAATTCTAAACAGGACCACTGGAAATGAAAAATACAGTGAAGGAATTACAAAATGCCACTGGAAGTTTTAATAATAGACTAGACGAAGCATAACAAATAATCTAACAGCTTGAAGACAGGTCTTTGGAATAAACCCAGTCAAAACTAAAAAAGACTTTAAAAAATAAAGTTTTAAAGATGTCTGAGAATATGTAAAATGTTGAACCTATGTGCCATACGTATTCCTGAGGACAAAGAAGAAACAAGAAGTTTGGAAAACCTATTTGAAGAAATTGAGAAAAACTTCCCTAGACTTGCTAGAGATTTAGACATCCAAACACAAGAGGCTCAGAGGACTCTAGGAAAATACAAAGAAAGAAAGATGTCATCAAGACATATAGTCATCAGACTATCTAAAGTCGATATGAAGAAAAAAGTTATAAAATCAGCAAGAGAAAACATCTAATCACATATTTTAAAAAATCCTATCAGCCTGACAGCGGACTTCTCAGTAGAAACCTTACAATTCAAAAGAGATGGGGTCCTATTTTCAGAGTTCTGAAAGAAAAAAACCTGCTACCCATGAATTTTGTATCCTACCGGAATAAGCTTCAAAAATGAAGGGGAAATTATCTCCAGGGCAATCAAATGCTAAGATAATTTGTTACCACTAGACTGATGCAACAAAAATGCTTCAGGGAGTTCTAAATATGGAAACAAAAGATTGATACTTCCTATGATAAAAATACAGGTCTTTAAACTCACAGGTCATAAAACTCACAGGTCTTATAAAAATAATTACACAAGTGAGACTGCAAAACAACCAGATAATAATTAACATTATGACAGGAAAAGCCTCATATATCAATATTAACCTTGAATGTAAATGGACTAAACGTTCCACTTAAAAGGTATAGATTTGAAGAATTGACTTAAAAAACATTATTCAACCATATGCTGCATATAGGAAGTCCACCAAACTGGGAAAGACACTTACAGACTGAAGGTAAAGGGGTGGAAAAAGATATTCCATGCAAACAAAAATCACAAGCAAGCAGGAGTAGGTATGCTTATATCACATCAAACTGATTTTAAGTCAACAACAGTTAAAAAACAAGAACAAAAAAAGAAAAACAAGGTCATTATCTATTGATAAAGGGATGAGTTCAACAAGAAGATATAAAAATCTTAAATATATATGTGCCTAAAACTGGAGCACACAGATTCATAAAACAAATACTACAAAACCTATGAAGAGATAGACAGCAATACCATAATAGTGGTAGTTTCAAACCTCACCAACAGCACTACAAAGATCGTCAAGACAGAAAATCAATAAAGAAATAATGGGTTTAAATTGTATTTAGACCAAATGAACCTAACAGAAATTTACAGAACATTCTACCCAACAACCATAGGATATCCATTCTTATAAATTCATGGAACATTCTCCAAAATAGACCATGTGCTTGCCATAAAGCAAGTCTTGAAAATTTTAGAAAACTGAGTAATATCAAGAATATTCTCAGACCACAATGGAAGAAAACTTGAAATAAATCTCAAGAGGAACTCTCAAAGTTATACAAATACATAGAAATTAAACAATCTGCTCCTGAATGATCTTTGGGTCAAGAATGAAATTAAGACATTAATTTAAGAAATTATTTAAACAAATGAAAATGGAGACACAATACACCAAAATGTCTTGCATGCATTTTAAAAACTACTAAAAGGGAAGTTGGTAGCGTTAAATGTCAGTATAAAAAATAAAAATAAAAAGATCACAAACTAACAACCTGATGTCTCACCTAAAGGAAAGACAAAGTCAAGAACATACCAAGCCCAAACCTAGCAGAGGAAAAGAAATAATAAAGATTAGAGAAGAACTAAATGAAAGTAAGACCTACAAAACAGTAACAAGGATAAATAAAAAGTTGGTTCTTTAAAAAGATAAACAAAATTGATAGACTGCAAAACTAGACTAACCAAAAAGAGAGAGAAGATTCAAATATGCACAATCAGAAATGCTAAAGGTGACATTAAAACTGACACCACAGAAATATATAATATCATCAGAAATTACTATGAATGTCTCTTCACACACAAGCTAGAAAATCTAGAAGAAACAGATCAATTTCTGGAAACATGCAACCTCCAAAGATTGAACCAGGAAGAAATAGATATCCTGAACAGACCAATAATGAGTAGTGAGATTTAACCAGTAATACAATTTTTCTCAAGAAAAAAGGGGTCAGGACCAGAAGGATTTACAGCCCATTTCAACCAGACATAAAAATAACTGGTACCAATCCTATTGAAATTGTTCCAAGAAATTGAGAAAGAGGGAATCCTCCTTAACTCATTGTATAAAGTCTGTATCATTGTGATTCCAAAGTCACAACAACAACAGCAAAGAAAACTACAGGCAATATTCGTAAATGCATATGGAGGCAAAAATCCTCAACAAAATACGGCAAGACAAATTCAATAGCAAATCAAAAACTTAATACAACGCCATCGGGTAGGTTTTATTCCAGGGGTGCACGGATGGTTTAATTAAATGTGATTAACCTAACAATCAGAGTTAAAAACCAAAAACACATCATCTCAATATATGCAGAAAAAAAGGATTTGATAAAATTCAGCATCCCTTCATGATAAAACTTTCAAGAAACTAGGCATTGAAGAACATACCTCAAAACAATAAAAGCCATATGCAAGAAACCCATAGCCAATATCAAACTGAACAGGTAAATGTTGAAAGCATTCTCCATAAGAACTGGACAAGACAAAAATATCCAATCTCACTACTCCCATTCAACTTATTACTGGAAGTACTAGCCAGAGGAATCAGGCAAGAGAAAGAAATAAAAAGCATCCAAATTAGAAAACTGGAAGTCAAATTATCTGTTTGCTGATGATATGATCTTATACTTAGAAAACTCTAAATATTTCTCCAAAAGACTGCTCGATTTGATAAATGAATTCAGAATAGTTTCAGTATACAAAATCTAGGTGCAAAAATCAGTAGCATTTCTATATGCCAATAACAATCAAGCTGAGAACCAATCAAGAAGTCAATCCTATTTACAGTAACTACAAAAAAAAAAATTACCAAGGAATAAATTAAACTAAGGAGGTGAAAGATCTTTACAAGAAAAACTACAAAACCTTGATGGAAGAAATTGCAGAAGACACAGACACACAAAAATAAAAAAGTATCCCATGTTCATGAATTGGAAGAATCATCATTGATAAAATGATCTTTCTGCCCAAAGCAATCTACACATTCAAAGTAATTTCATCACATTACCAACATAATTTTTCACAGAATTAGACAAAAATCCTAAAATTCATATAGAATCAAAAAAGAGCCTGAATGGCCAAAACAATCCTAAGCAAAAAGAACAATGCCAAGGTGCTACATTACCTGACTTTAAATTAAACTACAAGCTATAGTAACCCAAATAGCATAGTACTGGTATAAAAAATAGACACACATAACAATGGAAAGGAATAGAGAAGATACCTACAATCAACTGATAGTCAACAATGTAGATAAAAATAAACTATGGCGAAAGGAAACCTTATTCAATAAATAATATTGGGAAAATTGGCTAGTCATAGGCAGAAGAATGAAACTTGTCCTCTATCTCTCACCATACACAAATATTAACTCAAGGTAAATTAAAGACTTAAACATAAGACCTGAAACTACAGAAATAATAGAAGCAAACCTAGGAAAATCTACTGGACACTGGCCTAGGCAAAGAATTCATGACTGAGGCCTCAAAAGCAAATTCAACCAAATCAAAAATAGACAAATGGGACTTAATTCGACTAAAATGATTCTGCACAGCAAAAGAAATAATCAACAGAGTGAATAGTCAACCAGCAGAATAGGAGAAAATATTTGCAAACTGTGCATTTGACAAATGACTAATATTTAGTATCTGCAAGAAACTTAAACAACAAGAAATAAATAACCCCATTACAAAGTGGGCAAAAGACATGAACATTTTTCAGAAGAAGACATACACATGGCTAATAATCGTGTGAAATATGCTAAACATCACTAATCAGAGAAATGCAAATTAAAACCACAATGAGATACCATCTTACACTAGTCAAAATGGCTATCATTAGAATGTCAAAAAGTGGCAGATGTTGGCATGGATGTGGAGAAAAGGGACACTTACACATTGTTGGTGGGAATGCAAATTAAAACAATCTCTATGGAAAATAGTATGGAGATTCCTCAAAGAACCAAAAATAGAACACTACTGGATCCAGCAATCCCACTACTGGATATATTTCCAAAGGAAACAAAATCTTTATATCTAAAAGACGTCTGCACTCATATGTTTATTACAACATTGTTCACAATAGGAAAGATAAAGAACCAACCTAAGCGCCCATCAACAGAAGATTGGATAAAGAAAATGTCACACACACACACACACACACACACACACACACATACTACTCAGTCATAAAAAAATCATAAAATAAAATAATATATTTTGCAGTAACATAGATGGAACTGGAGGCCATTATCTTAAGTGAAATAATTCAGAAACAGAAAGTCAAATACTGCATGTTCTCACTTATCAGCAGGGGCTATATAATGTGTACACACTGAAATAGAGTGAAATGATAGAAACTGGAGACTCGGAAAGGTGGGAGGGTGCAACGTGGTTGAGGAATGAGAAATTACCTAATGGGTACAACGTACACTATCCAGGTGATGGTTACACCAAAAACCTAGACTTCACCACTACACAAAACTTCCATGTAACAAAACTACACTTGGACCCTCTAAATCTGTAATAATATCAACAAAAAAAATCTGTGTATCACTTTTGATTCCCCAGTAACTTACCCACTAGTAGCCTGCTATTTATTGGAAGCCTCAAAGACAGTATAGTTGATTAACACATATTTTGTACATGTATTATGTACTGTATTCTTAAAATAAAGAGAAAACATGTTATTAAGAAAATCATATGGGGGAGAAATACATTTATAGTAATGTATGTTATTTATCAATACCATATGTGTATGTCATCTGTTTACAAGATCAATCATCTCTGAAATGGTGGACAATAACAGTTGCAGACCTCAATCTACTGTCCATATAAACTTTCACTTTTCTTTGATTCTTGGACGCACTTCCGGCATCACTAGTAGCACTTCGTATGGGTCCTATGATGTTATGCAGGGTTTATGATATTCCACTAAACATAATTTAGAAATATGAGAACCATGAAAGATAACTTTTTAGTGTGATACACAATTTACTGGAGAGATGAACTGCTCATTTGGAGGTGATCAGCATCACATGGCTTTTTAAGTGGATACTCCCTAACACTTGAGTTGACCACAACAGGAGGTGGTTATGAAATTATTAGAACACTACAATATGTACTACATTTAATTTTATAGTTTTGATTTAATGTTGCATCTTTACATTTGTGTACATTTGTCTCAACTGCAAATAGTGCCACGTATGGTCTGTGTTTGTGTGCATAAGCTTTGATAAATTTTAAGTATGTATAATAGATTTGTGTACATTTTATGGTAGTATATGATAAAATAGACTGTTACTTGGATATATATATAAAATGCATTAATAATTTACCTTTTTCTTAATTTCTTTCTTATTTCTAGACTATGTGGTTTGCTGTTTTTTCAAATTTTTAAAAATTTCCAAAATTTTTTCGAATATATATATTGAAAAAAATTCACATATAAGTGGACTCAGATTGTTTAAACTCATGCTATTGAAGGGTTAACTACATATAAAGATACATAAATACAATAATGTATGTGTATATATAGTATATACACATCCATACACATCCAATAAAATATTATTCAACCTTAAAAGGAAGAAAATTCTGACACATTCTATAACATGGACAAGTCTTGACAACATTATGTTAAGTGAAATAAGCCAGTTAAAAAAGGACAAATACTATATAAATCCACTTATATAAGGCACCCAGAGTAGTCAAAATCATAGAGACAGAAAGTAGAATGGTTGTTAACAGGGGCTGGGGAGAGGAAAAAATGGGGAGTTATTTTTTTCCTGGGTATGGAGTTTCAGTATGTGAGGATGAAAAAATCATTTAGATGGGTGGTGGTGACAGTTGTAAAACATGAATGTACTTAATACCACCGAACTGCACGCTTAAAATTGGCTAAAAGTGTAAGTTTTATATCATCTATAATTTACCACAATAAAAAGATGAGAATAAGATTGATATTGTATTTCAAAATATGGGACCCATAAATGAAGAAGGAAAACATTGGAATACACAATACTTTGCTCAACTTCAAGGAGAAGATTGGTAACCATTCAACCAACTGAAATGTAAACAAATTATAATTTAACTATCAACCTATATCAAGATATAATTTCACACACACACACACACACACACACACACACACACACACACACACACATATATATCCCAGTCAAGCAGAATTAAAGACCCTCAATCTAAAATCATAATGGTGCCCAAAAATCAATTTTAGCTCTCACACAGTCTTTGAGAATCAAATACAGGAGACAGATTTTTCTCTGCAGAGAAAATTGTATATATAAATATATTAATAAAATAGTGCCTTCTAAGATCGTGGAGAAGCCCTGACAGCCATGGAGTAGAAAGGAAATTGTCATCCTAGATTTTTCTTTTTTTTAACTTTTAAGTTCAGGGGTATACGTGCAAGCATGTACACGTTTGTTAGGTAAACTTGTGTCATGGAAATTTGTTGTACAGATTACTTCGTCGCCCAGGTATTAAACCTAGTACCCAGTAGTTATTTTTCTCTCCTCCCAATCCCCATGTTCTGATCGTCTCAGTGTGTGTTGTTCCCCTCTGTGTGTCCATGGGTTCTCATCATTTAGCTCCCACTTATAAGAACATGTGGTATTTGATTTTCTATTCCTGCATTAGTTTTCTAAGGGTAATGACCCCCAGATCCATTCATGTTCCTTCAAAGGACATGATCTCGTTCTTTTTTATGGTCACATAGTATTCCACGGTGTATATGTACCATATTTTCTTTATCCAGTCTATCATTGATGGGGATTTATGTTGATTCCATATCTTTGTTATTAAGAATGGTGCTGCAATGAACATATGCATGCATGTGTCTTCATAAAAGAATGATTTATATTCCTTTGGGTATATACCCAGTAATAGAATTGCTGGGTCAAATGGTACTTCCATCTTTAAGTCTTTGAGGAATCACCACATTGTCTTCCACAATGGTTGAACTAATTTATATTCCCATCAAGAGTGTATAAGCATTCCTTTTTTCCTCCTCAACCTCACCAGCATCTGTTATTTTTTGATTTTTTAATAATGAATAGCCATTTTGACTGTTGTGAGATGGTATCTCATTGTGGTTTTGATTTGCATTTCTCTAATGATTAGTGATGCCAACCTTTTTTTCGTATGATTGTTGGCCGCATGTATGTCTTCTTTTGAAAACTGACTGCTCATGTCCTTTGCTCTCATTCTATTCGGGTTGTTTGTATTTTTCTTGTAAATTTCTGTAAGTTACTTATAGATGCTGGATATTAGACCTTTGCTGGATACAAAAGTTTGCAAAATTTTTCTCCCATTCTGTGGGTTGTCTGTTTTCTCTGTTGATAGTTTCCTTTGCTGTTGAGAAGCTCCTTAGTTTAATTATATCCCATTTGTCAATTTTTGCTTTTGTTGCAATTGCTTTTGGTGTCTTCATCATGAAATCTTTGTCCATGGCCATGTCCTGAATGGTATCACCTAGGTTATCTTCTAGGATTTTATAGTTTTGGGTTTTATATTCAAATCTTTAATCCATCTTGAGATGATTTTTACATACTGTGTAAGGAAGGAGTGCAATTTCAATCTTGTGCCTATGGCTAGCCAGTTATCCCAGCACCATTTATTGAATAGGGAATCATTTCCCCATTGCTTGTTTTTGTCAACTTTGTTAAAAATCAGACAGTTGTAGGTGTGATGCCTTATTTCTGGGTTCTCTATTCTGTTCCATTGGTCTGTGTGCCTGTCTTTGTACCAGTGCCATGCTGTTTTAGTTACTGTAGCCCTGTAGTAGAGTCTGAAGTTGGGTAGCATGATGCCTGCAGCTTTGTCCTTTTTGCTTAGGATCGCCTTGGATATTCAGGCTTTTGCTTTTTGGTTCCATATAAATTTTAAAATAGTTTTTTTCTAGTTCTGTGAAGAATATCAATGGTAGTTTAATGGGAATAGCATTGAATCTATAAATTGCTTTGGCCAATGTGGTCATTTTAATATTGATTCTTCCTGTACATGAGCATGGTATGTTTTTCCATTTGTTTACGTCATCTCTGATTTCTTTGAGGAACATTTTGTAGTTCTTGTTGTAGAGATCTTTCACCTCCCTGTTTAGCTCTATTCCTAGGAATTTTATTTTTTTGTGGCAATCGATCATCCTAGATTTTTCTATGGCTCACTTATATGTAATGTAATCTAAAATAATGACCTGGCAAAATAAGAGTCCTTCTTGTCTTATGTTTTGTTTTATTTAAAGTAATTTTATAAGACAGCTTAAGCAGTTAAGATTAACTTTATATTTTGACATTTTAAAATTTAAAGCTTAATGGTTTTTCATGCTATTAATTAGATTTCACTCTACTATGTCATTTATGAAGCACAGTATATATACAACAGCATTTCTCAACTAATAAGCTAATGGAAACATACTTTTTAAGGAACGAGTCAAAAGTGTTCTTTTGAGTGGTAATAAGATTTGTGATGGGAGACACTCTCACCTTCTTGCTTATATACACATATAAAAATTTAAAGAACTTCATTCTCTAAGCCAAAAAAAAAAATCAGTATATGATAGTAGAACCAGGAAAACAGAACAGCATGCAAGAGTAGAAAAGGGAAGAAATAAAAATAAGTAGGAAAACCAAAATAGAGTGGAAGAGGAAGAGAGAAGGTGAGAGAGAAGGCAAGCAGTAGGAAGGCATAATGTTAAGTTATTGTCATATATATCTTTGCATTAAAACTTTAGTTCTTTGACTCTTTACTGGGGGGCAAAATTATCTCATCTGCTGTTGTAGCTACATCAATCTAAAGTCACAACGGTGCTCACACATCAGTTATGATGATACCAATGTTTTGTGACAGCATAATTTAATCAGATCACTGTAATTAAATTTTCCAAGTCATTAAATCACCTTTTACAAAGTATATTACTTTTATATCAATTATTAATTCAATTTAATGAACATTTCACGCTCTCTTTCCTATATATTATTTTTTAAGTTATCTTATGTGCCTCCTTATACCCTACAGGTTCCTTTTAATTTTCAAAGAGCAATAGATTCAGGAGATAAATGTATTAAACAAAGATGTTCAGCACATCTTGAAACCTTTCCATGAAGAACAATCACACAGTTTAAACAGATTTTAGAAAATATTTAAGGCTAGAATGTGTGTGAATATATAATTCTAAAGACAAAGAATATAAATTTTACTCTTGTTGTCATACATTTTGACTGACAATGAAACTAATAATTTAAAACTGTAAATCTCAAATGATTAAAAGAGGAAGAAGACAAAGAAGAAAAAGAAGCAAAAGGGACTACTGCCATTACTAGAGGTTTTCCTAGAAGAAAGAGTAGGAGATTTTCAAAAAATAATCATAGAATAAGAAAGATACTTTTAAGGGTGACATCAAGCCTTGAGGCCAGAAATAAAAAAAGTTTCATATACTCAGATATATAAATAAGCTATCATTTTGCAGAATAAAATTCAGAATAAGCAAAGGCAAAATGATTAACCAGAAAAAAATCATATTTTTAACTCATAGCAGAATGACAGTTTGTCCCCAAACCTATTACACTCTTCTTCTATAGTATTAGTTTCACTATGCAGCAGATATCAACCTAAAGACTATATTTCCTAGATTCCCAACATCTAGATACGGCCTTCATCAAAGTTCTGACCAATAGTGTTAGACTGTGAGTGAGTTATACTATCTTTGAATCTTTCCCTTATAACAACGATGGGTAGGTTCCTCTAGATCTCTCCATTCTCCATCTCGGGGAACAGTAAGAACTAGAGCTGTCACATTGGACCCATCATTGGAAGCCATATATTGATCCTTGGGCTCTGTGTGTCTATCAGAACTATTATATGAGAGAAAGAAAAAGAAACTTCTAGTTCATTTAAGCTACTCTACTGGGACATTTTTTAATATAGAAATAGAAGCTGTCCCCTAAATGACACATTGTTCTTTGAAGTGATAGCTTCTCTACTATTTAAAGATCTCTTTTAATTAAAATAATAAGATTAACAATGCAATAGAAAAATTAGCAAAGGAGATAGTTCACAAAAAAGGAAATAAAAATTGATCTTATACATATGAAGAATTATTAAATTTCTCACAAAATTAAAGAATGAAAACAGAGATTTTATTGAGAGAGTATTTTGAACTATCAGATTGCCAAGAATCTGAGAGCTTGGTAACATGTTATGTTCATGAGCATAAGGGGAAACAGGTACTCTTGTGAATTGTTGATTAGAGTATAAAAGTGTAAAATGCACATAGATACAAACTTTTTGATATTCCACTCCTAGGAACTCATCATATAAATATATATGCACAAATGCAAAGTGGCATGTGTATAAAGTAATTTATTTAGTCACTGTTTGTTTTAGCAAAGGATCACAAATCACCCAAGTATTTATTGGCAGGAGACTGCTTGTGTAAATTATGGTCCAGATGCTATGGTTTGGATGTTTTGTGCCCTCAAACCTGATGTTGGAGATGGGGACTAGTGGGAGATTTTTGGATCATGGGGGCAAATCTCTCATGAACAGATTAACGCTCTTCCTTGGGGAAAAGAATGAGTGACTTCTCACTCTGCTAGTACCCATGAGAGCTGGTTATTAAAAAGAGCCTGACACTTCCCCTCTCTTTTCTTTTTGTTTCTGCTATTGCCATGTGATCTGTGCATACACTGGCTCTTCATTGCCTTCTGCTATGACTGGAAGTAGCCTGAGGCCCTCACCAGAAGCTGAGATGGCAGTAGCATGCTTCTTGTCCAGCCTGAGGAATTGTGAACCAAATTAACCTCTTTAAGTTATAAATTACCCAGTGTTAGGTATTCCTTTATAGCAACACTAAATGGACTATAGCACCAACCAATTAAATACCATACAGCAGTAGAAAAGGTCGAGGAAATCCTTTACACACTAATATATAATAATCTCGAAGATATATATTTTACTGATAAAAGGAAAGAACATTATATATAGTTTAGCAATTTGCAGATGATCAGATGCTGTGCAGAATTATGATTTATTTTTGTTTCCTATAATTAAGATAGCTTGAAGATTATTTCACATTCCTTTTTCTTTTTTAAATAAACAGGTTTGCTTTGGAAAGGCTTAATGATGGAATGTTAGCATCTTCACTATGGTAAAGGAGAACAAAAAGAATGTTGCTGGAACATAAAATAGTATTTAAACGTTAATGAACACTTCTAGTTTTATTAGTTATGGCCTTAATAATTAGTCTCTTGGCTTAAATGTCCACTGGTTTTACTTTGATGCAGTTGAACAACACTGGGGTTAAGTCTCTAGTATTTAGGTTGGCAATATATTAACCATATTTTAAAAGTACCAATTTCTTTTTTTACAGAAAAGATAAAACTCAAGAGAGAACAGTGTATTCCTTTTGAGGGGCTTTTATAAATTATTAACTATAATATATGATGGATTTTTCCTAATTTTTTTATATTTCCTTACAATTTTGGTGGCCATTAATTTAACTTTAGGCTTTTGGTCATATGCTAGTCTGAGCTTCCAAAAAGATACATACATGTTTCACTTTTCATTAGCTGAATGAGGGTATTTTAAGAAGTTGAAAGAGAATTTATTTTCAAGTTGTGAGTAAATTCTCTTTTGAAATTCACCCGATTATTAAATAACTTGAAGTTTTTTAAAAGCTGACAACTTTTTATGAATCTTTGAGCTAACAGTTTCTAAAAGTGTAATTCAGATATTAATGGGCTGTGTATTAAATGGTTTTATTTTCAGTTTTGCAGCACAGAACACTGTTGAAATATCCATATCAACTTGATTTTTTTAACCTAATTCGGGTGTCCTTTGACATCTCTTAAGTGTTGGGGGTGGGGGTCAGAGCCAGTTATCTGGCTTCTGTTTTGTCTATTGCTTAGATTCGTTCCTGTTGTCAAAACTCTCGCCCCCCAAATTGGTGTGACACATGCTCATGCATAAAATGTTAAAATGTATTTGTATTTGTTTTCAACATCACCAAGGTGCTATGGGAAATTAAAGTAACAAAATTAGAAAAAAATAAAATTATTAAAAAGCAAAAAAAAAAAAAATAGGGAAAACATTAACTTAGACTTGAGTATAGTCAGAGCATATTTCTGTATTTTTAAAAAGATAAGAAGGAAACTGGTAACCTTATATACCTCTACTAAGGGGAAGTAGATTATTGGTTTATAGGAGTGGAAGAAACTCTATAATTTATTTGTGACTTATAAATTTTAAATCATGTGGCCATATTATTTAAGCAAAAAGTAAAATATAAAAATCAAAAAGTTGGTAGAACCCCATATATATATTTTTCAATTTTTAATAAGATCAAAATTTTGTACCATGGGATACAGGCTGTATTCCAAATACTAAAGGTAAAATACAACAAATATTACATTAATCATAATGTTGATTGTTTTCATTGGTAGAGTAAGATAATTATTAATGCAATATGAAGCAAAAATAAAGCAATTAGAATGAATGACATTCTTAAAACTTAGCTTTAAATGCATTAAAATTTGAAATATAGACTTTGAGTTTCAAGAGACAAATAATTTTTCCAAATGGGAGGAAATGGGGATAAATACATGAAAATACAAACCATCCATTTGCCCTCTGAACATTTTCACCCTTATATTAAACAGCATGGAGTCTTACATTCAGTATTTGGAATTGAAGTTATGCCTACTTACACTAATGTTCAGTGTAAGTATACACTATATGTGGAAGGTTAGGTTTTCACTCTTATATTTGTAAAGTATCGTCAAAGCCCCCAAAAGAATTTCTAAAATTTTAAATATCCATGTGTATTAGTCTGTTTTGACACTGCTGATAAAGACATACCTGAGACTGGGCAATTTACAAAAAACAAAAACAAAAAACTAGAGGGTTAATTGGACTTACCATTCCGTGTGTCTGGAGAAGCCTCCCAAACATGGCGAAAGCAAGAAAGAGCAAGTCACGTCTTACATGGATGGCAGCAGGCAAAGAGAGAGGGCTCGAGCAGGGAAACTCCCCCTTATAGAACCATCAGATCTCGTGAGACTTATTCATTATAATGAGAACAGCATGGGGAAGACTTGCCCCCATGATTTAATCACCACCCACCATGTTTCTCCCACAAAATGTGAGAATTCAAGATGAAATTTGGGTGGCGACACAGCCAAACCATATCACCATATAACAAGTGATATAACTTTGTCTTTAGATAATCCAGCAAGTTTTCCAAATTGTGAGTGTGTGTGTGTGTGTGTGTGTGTGTGTGTGTGTGTGATTTCATATGTCTGATGCCTGGGAAACATACAACAATAATAAAACTATTCTGTACTTCAATGGAGGGGGATCCTACAATATAAGACAAAATTATTATACCTTATGACATTCCTCCATTAAAATGTCTTCAGTGCAATAGAGCAATAAAGAAAATGCCTTGTAAGCAATGTAAATTTTCAGGCCCCACTCCCTGACCTACTGAATTAGAAACTCTGGGAGCAGTAGAAATCTGTGTTTTAACAAGACTTCCCAGTGATTACAGTTTTAAAACTACCATTTTAATTTAATGGGAAGAATCAGTATTAAGCATCACCTAAGACAATATTATTTTTTGGCATGACACCAAACAAATAAATATCTCTTTAAAACTTTATTGCCAAGTTTGAAATATGATGTTTGAATTGAAACTATATATCTGTATCACATAAAGTATTACATATATTATTACAGAAACACACATGGAGTGTGTGTGTGTGTGTGTGTATAAAATTACATAGGTTATTTTAGAAGCAGAAGTTCTCTAAGCTGGAGTCTATATATTTCCATATAATTATTTTGCTCTGCAACTTTATGTATAATAGTTTATGCACTAAAGTCACCCTATTTTGAATATTTGTTCAAATTGTGGTAATTAATTACCATGGAATGAGTAATGAGGCATTCAAGAAAATTGAGACTTCCAAAATCTACCACAGTTTTGGAATCCAACATAGAGTCCAATGCCTCTTTAATCAATAATAATTTTAAAACACCATCTCTTCCATTTGAAAGAAGTAATTTACTTTCAGCATGCTTCACACATACACAAACACACACACACATACACGTGTGCATAAATTTCTTTAAAAATTTTAACTATGAAGACTAATAAATACTAAAATATTATAGCATGATATTTAAAATAGGGGCATTTTAAAAAGAGGTATTTATCAGGTTCCTCTTTTTTCATACTAAATTACTACTGAAGTGTTCTCTCATTTCTATCTCTGCAATTTATTTTTAACCCACTCATCTCTCTTTTATTCTTTCCTGAACTTTTTGCACTTTACACAGAATGTTGCTTTTCTCATTATCTGAAATCCCTGATCTCTGTGTCAACCCACTCCTAAATTATTCTAAACTGTATAAATGACTTCCTTAATCACAGGTCTGCTTCTAGTTTTTGTGGATTCCTCATTAGTTCCTAGTTATTTATGGAATAGAGCTAACAATCATGCTTTTAGATATGGAAGGGACTTTAAGTATTCAATCTGCTTCATTTCACATGAAACTGAGACCCAGATAGGTTACAAAAGTTCCTGGGGTCAACTCAACAAATTATTGTTAGGGGAGCACTAGAACACTCAAGTCAACTGATCTCAATTGACAATAGCGTCTTAACTTTTAATCCAAGACTTTGAAGTTTCAGATTACAGTCTAAAGCACATCTTTCTATATTTCCTTTCATAAGCCTTACGTATGGATTTGTGGAATTATTTACTATTTCCTATATATACCCCAGGTTTACTCACCTCATGCTCACGCTCTTTTTCTTTGCTTAGAAATTCCTTTGTTCCTCTCAATTTTTAAAAACACATATCTCTAGTATTAAAGGTCCATCTCATATGTCACCTCCTCCATTGAATCATTTGAGATCTCCAAATTATAAGTGGTCTCTTTTCTGAGACCGCTCATTACTCTTAAGCAAATGTCATAATATTTTCTATCTCATATGAGTACTTAATATATATATTCCATTCCTCTCTTGAACTATTCTGGAAAGATTTCTTTTGTCTAATTCATATCTATATCCAACATAGAGCCTAACAGAATGTGTTAGGCATAGCATTATCTGTTAAATGAGGATTTAAATTAACAAATCAAAGCATTTCTCCAATTTTAATGAACATAATTGATATAGTGCAGCTATATTGTCTAAAACTGGGAGGTTCTTATATACTTTTGGGGACTACTGAACAGTGTTCAGGTACAATGATTTTTTAGGATTTTGGAGAGCTCTTCTGAAAGTGTTCTATCCATAAATGTCTTGCTACTTAACATTATAAAATAATCTTCAATAAACACTATGGCAAAGCATTACCAAAAAAACAAAACAAACAAAAAAAACCTCTGAAGCTGAAGCTTAAGGACAAACTCACTTTAGAGTATATTTACCTGTGATCTTGAAGAACCATGTGGTTTACCTTTAAAATTACCATTGTTTTATTGTACAGGAGTCAGGGTCAGGGCTGGTGGACACCATTGCAAAACATAGCGTTGTGGCTGGAAAAATTGGTTCTCTATTCTAACAACTAAATATTACAACAAAGAACAAACTCAACTTCAACAAAATGTAGGCTGAATTTAATAACTCAGATGATCAAGTTCAGAGTCAGAATGGGAGGGCATAGATATAAGGAGTAGAAAAATTCCTGACAATTTTTTCTTACTATCTAATGTAAACTCTGTCTGCTGCATAAATTTTTATTCCTATGATTTTGTAGAGGTTCTGTTCTTCTAACTAAATTCAGATGAAGGCAACAATTCAATCAAGGCAGGTCTGCTCAAAAGTACTCTTCTCTACGTTACATTTTAAAATGTTGCATATATTATATCTTTGTTGTATTGTTTTCCATATCATTTTAAAAATTTTACTTCTATCTGTTATTTACAGTCTCATTAGTGATATTACCCATTTATTCCCATTCCCAGTAAAACAAAATTAATAGTAATGAGTAGGACTTGTATATATTATACAAGTAAAAAATTAATAGGAAATAGAGTTTTGTGAGCGATATGGTAGAATAGGAAGGCCCAGACCTTCACTTCTCCCATGGAGACACTAATTCAACAACAATTCATGAAACCGATTTTCTGTGTAAGAAATCCAGAAACTAGTTAAGAGATTTCTGCAACCCAGGAGAACATGAAACAAAAGACGTGGCACCCTCTCATGTTAGTCCCTCTCTTCATTATAGTACCACATGGTCAAAAAGAAACTCCTAGCTCCAGATTCTCCTTGAGGAAGGAAAGAGAAAACTTGACCCTATCTTCTTATGTTATGACTTTTCAGGGGTCTGTCAAAGGGGCTGGTGTCTGTTTCATCTCTCTTAGAGCACTGAAGGGACCCAGCATATTCTAGATGCTTGCAGGTTGCTAAGAACCGAAAAGAAACTGGTGATATGTTGCTTCTGCAGAGGAACACTGGTACAGCTGACAGGGTGATACAGCTCAAAAGCATTTTCCTTAGAAAGAAGGAGAAGACTGGAGCATGTGCTCAACACTGTAGCTTTTCAGGAGGCCGCCGGAAAGGCTGGTTTCTGTCTTGCCTGTCTTAGAATGCACACAGGACCTGGAATACTCTAAATGCCTAGGGTCTGCTGAGACTTGAAAAGAGCAGGGTGGTGTGCCGCTGCCTTAGTGGACCCGCAGTACAGCAAATATACACCAGAGGGAGCACGAGATTACAAGCTCTTGAAAAAAGAATTCTGCAAATTGCTCTAAAGGAATCTACATGAGCAGAGAAGACACATCCACAGAAAAGGTCTGACAAGCTCCCAGAATTTCTAGTTGGGATGATTGGTGAAGGTTTTCCCTGTACAAATCCAGTTGGTAAATAATGTTAGAGGTGTTTGCTTTTTTCAAATGCAAAGATAACAACACAAAGTTGTGAAGAATATAAAGAGGGAAAATGGCTCAATCAAGAAACAAAATTAATCTATAGAAATTGATCCTAAAGAGGCAGAGGTATAAGATTATGAAATGAATAACTCAAAATAACCTTCATAAAGATGCTCAGTAAAGTCCAGAAAATGATTCATCAACAAAATAAAATTTAAACAAGAGATAAAAGGTATTTTTTAAATTAGCAATTTTACAGCTGGGAAAAATTCAAAAATTGAACTGAAAAAATTAGTAAAGGGGCTAAATAGAAGACCTGATTAAGCATAATAGAAACAGTGAGTAAACTTGTAGATAGGTCATTTGAAATGATCCAGTCAGACCTTGAAGACAGGTCATTTGAGGAAAAACACACACACACACACACACACACACACACAAAAGAAGAAAAAATAGTGAAGAAAGCCTAAGAAGCTTATGGGACACCATTAAAAACACCAAAATATGAATTATGAGTGTCTCAGAAAGAGAAAAGAGAGAGAAGGGGAAGAAAGTTTACATAAAGAATATAAGATTGAAAACTTCGAAAATCTGGGGAAGAAAATACACATCAGATTCAAGAAGTCCAATAGATTTCATGTAGGATGAAACCTGAAAGACCACAACAAGGTACATTATAATCACATTGTCCAAAGTTAAAGATGGATAATTTTTAATGCAGTATGAATAAAGTAATGTAAAAGGAAACCCCATAAGATAATTTGTGGATTTTGCAAAAGAAATCATATAGGGCAGAAAAGAGTGAGATGTTTTATTAAAGTGCGAATGACAAAAACTGCCAACTATTGAAATGGAATCCAGCATAATTGTTGTTCAAAAATAAAGAAGAGAAAAAGACTTGACCAATAAAGAAAAGGTGTGCTAGTTCACCAACACTAGACCTGCCTTGAAAGAATGCTAAATTGAATCCTGTAAGTTAAAATGAACAAATGCTAAACAGCAAGATGAAAGTATAAAGCTCACTGGTAAAGGTAAATATACACACAAATGAGAATATTCTAATACTGTAAAGTTGGGGAATAAGTCACATTTTTAATAGTTTATTTTTAAAAATAGTTTTAATTATTATGGATACATAATCATTGTAATTATTTAAGGGGTACATGTGATATTTTGAAGTCCAAAGACAAGGTACAAAATAACAATAAATATGAAATATGTTAATGTATGCACAATAAAAATGTTTGTGACAACGATAACATAAAATGGGTGGGGTATGTAGAAGAACAGAGTTCTTGTATGTGCTTAATGTTAAATTGTTATCAGCTTAAAACAGGTTGTTTATAACTACACAATATTATATATAGGCATCATGGTAATCATAAAGAAAATACTTATAGAATATACACAAAGAAAAATAAGAAAATAAAAGCTTGTCTGTAAAAAACAAACAAAAACCAAAAAATACCCCCAAATACAAAGGAATGCAGCAAAAGAAGGAAGTAAGAACAAAAGATCCACAAGACAGACAGAAAAACAGCTAAACAGCAATAGTGTCTTTCCTTATCAATAATTACTTTAAATGTAAAAGACGTAAACTCACCAATCAAAATACACAGAGCAGCTGAATGAATTAAAACAAAAAAAGACGACGACACTGCATACAAATGACTCACAATAGATTTAAGTACATATAGGCTGAAAGTGAAGGAATTGAAAAGATATTTCATACAATTGGTAAAGAAAACAGAGCAGGAGTGTCCATACTTTTATAAGAAGAAATAGACTTTAAGTTAAAAAATGGTCACAGGAGAAAAAGAAGGACATTATAAAATGATAAAAGGTCAGTTATCCAAGAAGAAATAACATTAATAATTTTATATTTATATATATTTATACACATACACATACATATAAATACACACACCACATATACACACAGACATACATATAAGTACACACACCCAACACCAGAAGCACTTAAATGTATAAAGCAAACACTGAAAGAACTGAAGAAATAAATAAGTTATAATAGTAAGACATTTCATTAACCCACATTCAATAATGGATAGAATGACCATGCAGAAGATCTAGAAGGAAACATAGGACATAAGCAACACTATGGAGTAAATGGACCTAACGATATATATACAACATTCACCAAACAGCAGCAGAATACATTCTCCTGAAGAGCACATGGAACATTCTCCAGGATAGATCCTATGTTAGGCCACAAAAAAAGACTTAACAAATTTAAGAAGATTGAAATCATACCAAGTTTTTACTGAATAAATGGAATAAAATTAGAAATCAATAGAAGGAAGGAAAACTGGAAAATTCACACATATATGGAAATTAAATAAAAGTCTTGAACAGCCAATGGATTAAAGCATAAACCAAAAGGGAAATTAGAAAATATGTTGAGACATATGAAAATAAAAACACAACATACCAAAACCTATGGGATGCAGCAAAACAGTACTAAGTGGGACTTTCATAGCAATAAATGACAACATTAAAATAATAGAAAATATCTCAAATAAACAGTCTAGCTCTACATCTCAAATATTATAAAAAGAAGATCAACCTAAGCCAAAAATTAGTATAAGGAATAAAATACTTAATAAAGCTGAAATAAACAAAATGGAGAATAGAAAACTGACAGAAAAAATCAAAATATCACAGTTGTTTTTCTTAAAATATTAATAAAAGTAACCTCGAGCTAGATTAAAAAAAAAAAAAAAAACAGGCAGAAGACACAAAATCCAAAATGAGAGAGGAAACATTACAACCAATGCCACAGAAATATGAAAGAATCATAAGAGACTATTGTGAATAATTATATGCCATTAAATGAATAACTTGGAAGAAATAGATAAATTCATAGAACACACAAGCTACCAGACTGAATCATGAGGGAATGGAAAATGTAAACAGATATGCTAGTAAGAAGATTGAATCAGTAATCCTAAAATTTCCAATAAAGAAAATCCCAGGACAAGATGGCTTCACTACTGAATTCATCCAAACATTTAAGAATTAAAGCCAATCCTTCTTAAACTCTTCAAAAAATTGGAGAAAAGCAAACACTGCAAACTTGTCATTGACTCCAGAACTTCCCTAATACCAAAGCCAGATGAAGACCCTACAAGAAAAGAAAACTACAGACCAATATCCCTAATGAATATACATCAAAAAATCCTCATCAAAATACTATCAATCAGAATTTAATCACATTAAAATGACAACACATCATGACTACACGGGATTTTACCTGGGATGCAAGGATGAGTCAACATACGAAAGTCAATGAATATGATAAACCACATTAAGAGAACAAGGAATAGGCCAGGTGCGGTGGCTTACGCCTGTAATCTCAACACTTTGGGAGGCCGAGGCAGGTGGATCACGAGGTCAGTGGTTCAAGACCAGCCTGGCCAACATCGTGAAACTCCATCTCCACTATAAATACAAAAATTAGCCAGGCATGGTGGCAGACGCCTGTAATTCCAGCTACTCAGGAGGCTGAGGCAGGAGAATCGCTTGGACCCGGGAGGCAGAGGCTGCAGTGACTGGAGATTGAGCCACTGCACTCCAACCTGGGCGACAGTGAGAGACTCTGTCTCAACAACAACAAAAAAAGAGTACAAAGAATAAAAATCACATGATTATCTGAATATATGTTGAAAAAGCATTTGACAAAATTCAACATTGTTTCATGATAAAATACTCTTAGCAAACTAGAAATAGCAGGAAATTACCTCAATCTAATACAAGCCATATAGGAAAAAACCCACAGGTAACATCGTACACAATGGTGAAAATCTGAAAGCTTTTCCTCTGTCTTTAAGAACAAGGCAAAGGTGCCCACTCTAACCACTTCTGTTCAACATAGGACTGAAAATCCTAGACAGAGCAATTAAACAAGATAAAGAAATAAAAGACATCAAAATCAGAAAAAAAAAAACAAACAGTAAAATTGTCTTGGATGACATGATCTTACATATAGAAAATGCTAAAGATTCTACACACAAGAAAACTCAGAAGTAATGAACATATCCCGCAAAATTGATAGATACAAAACCAACATTGAAAAAATCAGTTGTGGTTTTTTGTTTGTTTGTTTTTTTGTGTTTTGTTTTTTGTTTTTTGTTTTTTTAAGATGGGGTTTCGCTCTTGTTGCCCAGGCTGGAGTGCAATGGCACAATCTTGGCTCACTGCAACCTCCATCTCCCAGGTTCAAGCGATTCTCCTGCCTCAGTCTCTCGAATAGCTGGGACTAGAGACCACTAGCACCACTACGCCCAGTAAATTTTGTATTTTTAGTAAATGTGGGGTTTCACCATGTCGGCCAGGCTAGCCTTGAACTCTTGACCTTGGGCGATCCACCTGCCTCAGCCTCCCAAAGTGCTGGGATTACAGGCATGAGCCACTGTGCCTGGCCTAAACATCAGTTGTGTTTCTATATAGTAATGATGACTAATCCAAAAAGGAAATTGAGAAAAATGACCTCACGTACATTAGTATCAAAAAGAAAAAAATAATAAATTTAACCAGGGAGATGAAAGATTTGTACACTGAAAACAATAAAACATTGATGAAAGAAAAATAAGAAGACACAAATAAATGGAAATATATTCTGTGTTCATGGATTTGAAGACTGAATATTAAAATGTTCATACTACCCAAAACAATTTACAAATTCAATGCAATCCTTATCAAAGCAAATAGCATTTTAAAAAGAAATAGAAAAGAAAAATACATATGAAACCACAAAGAACCCTGAATAGACAAATTTTGAGAAAGAACAACAAAATTAGAGGCCTCATATTTTATGGTTTCAAAACATCATAAAACTACAGTTATCAAAACAATATGGTAATATTGTAAAGACAGGCCCATAGATCAATGGAACAGAATAGAGAGCCCACAGGTATATGTTCAACTCATATTTGACAAGAGTGCCAAGACTACAGAATGTGGAAAGAATAGTCTCTTCAGTAAACAGTGACAGGAATTGTGGATATTCACATGCAAACTAATGATTTGAACTATTGTGTTGCATTGTGCACAAATATTAAATCAAAATGGATTAAAGAATTAAGCATAAGACCTGAAATTGTAGAACTCCTAGTAGAAACCTAGGGGGAAGGTATCAAGTCATTGGTCTTGGCAATGATTTCTTGCTTGTGATATCAAAATCACAGGCAATAAAACCAAAAATAGACAAATAGGACTACATCAAATTAAAAAGCTTCTGCCCAGCAAAGCAAACACTCAACAGAGGAAAGGTCGTCTTTGGAACGGGAGAAAATATTTGCAAACTCTATATCTGATAAGGAGTTAATATGCAAATTATATAGGCAACTCTTTCAACTCAATAGAAATAAAAAGGGAAAGAAAGAAAAGAAAAGAAAAAAGAAAAGAAGAGAAAATATTTAAAAGTGGGCAAAGGACTTGAGTAGACACTTCTCCAAATAAGACATACAAATGGTCACCTGGTGTAGGAAAGGGTGCTCAACACCAGGAATCATCCAGGTAATTCAGGTCAAAGTCACAATGAACTATCACCTCACACCTTTTAGGATGGCCATTGTAAAACAAACAAAATTCAACTGTTGGCAAAGATGTGGAGAAATTTCAACCATTACGCACTGTTGGTGGGAATGTAAAATGATACAGCTCTTACGGAAAAACAGTATGGATATCCCCCAAAAGATAAGAAGAGACTATAATGTGGTCCAGCAATGGCACATGTGGGCATTTTTTCCAAAAGAATTTAAATTGGGATCTTGAAGTGATAGCTGCCCTTCCATGTTCATTGCAGCATTATTCACAGTAGTCAAGAGGTAGAAATAACTTAAATGTCTATGGACCAAAAAAACGGATAAAGAACACATGGTATATACATACAATGGAATATTATCCAGTCATAACAAGAAGAAATTCTGGTCAAATGCTACCACATTCAGGAATTTTGAGGAAATTATGCTACGTGAAATAAGCCAGACACAGAAATGCAAATACTGCATGATTCCATTTGTATGAAGTATCTAAAATAGTCAAACTGAATGGAGAAAGTAGAATTGTGGTTGCTATGGACTGGGGGGAGGGGAAATCAGGAGTTGCTTTGCAAAGGGTATAAAATTTCAGTCAAGCAAAATAAAAATGTTATAGAAATCAGCTGTGCAATACTGTATTTATAGTTAACAATACTGTACTGTATGTTTAAAAATTTGTAAAGTGAGGGGATTTCATATTAAATGCTTAACACAATTTAAAAATTTAAAAAATAACAGGAAATAAATCCCAGTAATAGCCTTACTGCTAAGTAAGTGGTAGTATGTGCCTGTCATGCATGCCTGTCACATCTTCTTCTACCCCAAGACTTTGGTTAGTACAAAAAAATTCAACTTCTATAGTAACAGCTCTTTCTCTGGGAAATTGATTTTAGCCATTTCCTCATAAATCCCAGACAAGCATTCTTTCTAGTTCACTGACATTTCAGTGATCATGGCAAATAGATGAATTCAGCACTTAAAAAATTAGATGTGTGGAAACACAATTAAAGTGATAGTCATTGACTACAATAATAAACAATGTTAAGTATCACAACTTCACCTAAAAACAACTGTGTATTCTTGCAGATGTCTAAGAAGTTTGAATATGAGTTGCTCCCCAAAATAAAAAATTTAAGCAAAGAGTGACTCCTTCTCCTTTCTCTTGAGAGTCTTAGAGTTATGACAGTATCGTCAGCTACCTTTTCTTACTGTTTAAATAACTGGCAATGATCAGATGCTCACTACAGAATTGTGCTATTTTTCAAATAAAATCTAAAACTAAAATACTACACTTCACTTAAAAATGCTATACGATAGGAATGATTTTGCTAGTAAGACTAGCACAAAATCAGTTGATATAGGGTGATCATAAATTACTAGTTTTTACTTTAACCATTCTATTTTCCCCTCTTATTGTAGTAGCATGTTTTGTATTATAAATGGAAAGTACAAGGTAATAATATTCCTGAAACAAAACATAGTGAAAATCATCTGAAGAATAAACAAATCAAACGAAGAGAAAAAAATAAATACAATGCCACATAGTAGTCAAAATTAAACAGGAATCCTTGAAGGTGTGTGTATTTTTCAAGATATTTTTCATAATGTGCTTAAACTTACTTGGGGAGGCAGTGTGGTGCAGAGGAAAGAATGCGCACTGCAGAATCTTATCATTTTCTAGCTGTCAGACCTTAGACAATCCAACTAATTTTCATATCTTCACAGAATAGGAATATTGTCAACCACAGAATAGGAATATTCTCAGCTAATGTATCAGCTTGCTGTGAGAATTACAGATTATTTTGTGTACTGGCCACCTGCTGATATATATGTGCCTCGGAAATACAGAATTAAGAATGTGTAATTGTTCAGTAAATTATAGCCAATATTATGGTCACAATCACTATTGTTTGAATGAAGAGACTTTTGCCCATTAACAGTCTTTCCTGTCCTCACTTTCTACATGTTCCCTAAACCTACAAAAGACCCTTTGTCTCTTGAGTAGCTAAAAGCTGTCAACATTTGAAGAAATGTTTGTCACTTCTCTTGGCTCTCCTATTACATAACCTCTCTCAGTCTTGGTATGTAGCTATACACGGTACATCCAAGTAATCCTGACTGACTCTAATACTCTCTCACTTGTCTGTCTTTATTAACTCTCAGGGGCAGATGCCTGGTTTATATGGCCACAAATTTATACAGTTTGGTTGTTCTTTTTTAAAAACAAAATACAAAATTTTGAATACAAAATTACATGGAGAATATTTCTTTATACTGTGAAAGGTGATCACAACAAATTTGAAAAAACTGACATATACCTTCAAAAAACAGTCCCCAAAAAACATTTTTATTAATGATCGCTCAAAACACCATTCTCCCTACAATTTTGGCTGCGTATTTCTGATCCTCTTTTAATATGACAGAGATTGTTTATTCTGTCTAGAGATAATGAGGACTAATTCTTTCTATTAGCATAGTGTGTTTTGTTAATAAATGGTATAAACAGGCTTTATCAGGTTTACAACTCATACTGATAGTGTTATTTAATGTTTAGGATTTTTTTTTTTTAATTTGAGGAACCTCTTTTACATGATTTGTAAGAATTCAGTGTATTTTAAGTTTTCTTCTTCCAAAAAGAATCCTAAATATTATTTCAAATAATGATGCTCATTAGCCAATTTGCTGTCAATAACTCATTTCAGTGGCATAATGCTCTATGTTATCTTTGTTGATGTCAACGTTTCTAATTAAACCAGCAAGAAATTTAATTACATTTCAATACAGTTCATATAACTCACTCCTCTTCATTAATTGACTCATCAGACAAATACAAGAGCCTGTTCATTACTTCTAATAGAACTTTATCTCTTCCTGTTATTACTATTTTGATTTATGATCTGAATTTTAATTACTTTTTGTTATATTGTTTTATTTCTTGATGTCATAATTATTTCTATTGATCCCATTGACCTTTATTATTTTCATTTCATCTTGCGTTTGACACTTGTTTGATTTTTCTCTAATATGTTTTGTTTTAAAGATGGATATAACAAAAGAAGATAAAATTCATGTATTTCAAATCAGGAACCTATTGTTTATCCTTGTTTTATCAAGACTTTTCAAAATAAAAGTTTTTCAAACTGCAGATAAAATGACATACATCCAGATCTACTACTCTTTAGTTATGTCTTCAACATGTGCATTGTTATCCAATATGATTGGAAGTAGGCATGTGTGCGGGATTTATAACAGAAGGAGATAGTTGTCTTAATAATATGTCATGATGTATTACTTTTGTGTTTTACAAAATTATATCAGCACAAAATATTTTGCTAGGAACCCTTCCAGTTCTTAATGTTTAAGCTTGATTCCTTAGTTTCATGGTAAATTTGCCTCTATCATTAAGACTTTAAAGGTGCCCCTGTATCTTACATCCTAAGATAATGTGCCTTTTCTGTTGTACAAACTTTTAAAGCCCTCTTTCAGTCCTTTTCATCATAGCCAAACTTTCCTAGACAATAGTTTTCTAATTCATTACAATGTCTTCTGATCCTGATTCTACATATTGAACTAAACATATGAATTTTAACAAAGATCTCCTCCTTAGAAAATACAATATACTCCTTTTCTTTTCATGTTCTATAATGACACTTTAGTATTTTCTCTTTAGTTGGTGTTATTGGACTGCATATTTGTGTACCCCAAAATTTGGATGTTGAAATCCTAACTGCTAAGCTGATGGTATTAGGTGGTGGGGCCCTTGAGAGGTGATTAGGTATGAGGATAGAACCCATATGGATGAGATTAGTTCTCTTATAAAACAGACCCCCACAGAGCCCTCTTTCTTTTTCCCACCACCATGTGAAGATAGAAGCAGCAGCTGGCAGTCTGCAACGTGGATGAGGGCCATCACTCAAACTTGACCATGCTGGCATTGTAATCTTGGATTTCTAGCACTCTGACCTTGGATGTCCAGTGATAAATAAGTGCATTTAAGTCACTGAGTCTATGGTAATTTTTTATAGCAACCCAAGCTGAATAAAACAGTGGTTATTTTCTTCTTAAAATTCTGTCTTCCTTTTGCTTTCTTCCCTATTTTCCTTCTGGTCATTTCTTCTTGGTTACATTTATGGACTTTTCTTCTGCTGCTTTTCTTTAGATGTATCTCTCAAGTCTTTTTTCCTTGATCGTGTCTTTTCCTCAAAGATCTCTCCCCATCCACACTCATTGTTTTACGTACCCCTATTTTTTTGAGAAATCCCTGAATTATACTTCTAACCCAAACTATTAGCTCCAGACAATTTCCCATCGGGTATTCAAAACTCAGAAAATCCCCAAATTAATGATTCTCTTAATAGCCTCTTCCTTATTTTATGTCACAGTGAACTGCATTATCATTTAAAAATGTGTTCCAATATGGAAATAACTTTGTCTTATTTCCTTCAGCCATCATTTCTGGGGTGAGGGATCCATAAAGACATCTCTATTCAAAGGCATAAAGAACCTTCTCTCCTGATCAATTGAAAAAGAAATATGTTTGAGAATTTATATTGGGACTAATTTCTTCTTATTTATATGAATTAACTTTCATTTTCATACACTGAGTGAAATCAAAATTTTCAACAAAAATCAGAGGAATAGTTTTAAGCAAAATGATACTTTCTACAATAATGCATAAGTTCCCTATCAGCTATATCCAGCACTGAGCTGACAGTCATAGGCCTTCTTGAAATGCACCTGATCTATCATGGCTGCAATAATCACAGGCCTTGCATAAATCCTCTAAGAGGAGCCAGGAAATGAATAAGATGTCCATGCTCTATTTATAGTACACAAAGGTCAAGTTTCTAGCTTCACTGTTTATTTATCCAGTTTCTTACTGGCTGTCACAGATCTTGGGCTGGGAATTCACAGAGGAGAGTAGCCACCCTCGGTACTCAATCAGAAAAATTAATTGGAGTTCAGGTAATGTGGAATGCTTTGATGGGTTTCACATGCAGCTACTTTAGTATTTGACACAAGCAGGTTATAAGATTATAAGGCCGTGTTGAGAAATATATCACCCAGGAAATAATTAATTCTTGTATTTGAATATGTTCTAAGATACCTTCCTAATACCTTATGTTTATAATGAGGTCTATTTCCTTAACATATTTACTGAAACACAGGGCAAGATGGATTTGCCATCTTGCCAATTCTGGGTGAAAAATGTCAAAACTGCGTGTGTGTGTGTGTGTGTGTGTGTGTGCGTGCATTTGTGGAAGGGAATGTGTCGATGGAGAAAAGGAAGAAGGGAGAGAGAGGAAAAGGCAGTACCTGGCGGAAAGGAGAGGTGGCCTGGATGGCCAACCAGAAATAGCTAGTGTGTGCAGCTCTCAGAGAGGAATGGATGGGATGCGTGCATAACCTTCAACTGAAACATTCAGGTACACGCATTGGAACTAACCAGAGAATCAAATCTCTGTTCTCGACTCATGGAGAACAGAGAAAAGCAAGGCAGGATGACAGCTCACTCAGGAAAAACATGGAGCCAGGGGAACCCTCTCCAGCCCAGGGATGTGGTGAGTGAATGAATGACTCCAGGAAATCATGCTTCTTCCATGGATCTTTGCAACCCTTGGATCAGGAGATTCCCTCGTAAACCCACTCCAGCACGGCAATCAGGCAGACACACAGAGCTATGTGGAGGCTTGGCAGAACAGACACTCAGGTACATGCAAAGACCCAAGAGCCTTAGCTATCCAGGCTTTCCAGGCTTCCTGGCAAAGGTAACTGCAACTCCAACAAAGAGGGAGGTTAGATCCCTGTACATAACTCTAGGAAAAGGGCTGAATCCAGCGGGCTGAGTGGCAATAGTCTGCAGGTCCCATTTCCACAGCATCTGATAAGACCCACTGGCTTGGAATTCCAGCCAGTCCGTGGTAGCAGCAGTGCACCTCCCTAAGACAGAGCTCCCAAGGGGAGCGGCAGGCTGTCCTCTTTGCTATTTGGGTGACTTAGCCATTCCAGCCTTTGGATTTTGGAGAGTCCAAGATAACCGGGGACAGAAATGGTCCCCCAGAACAGCACATCTGCTCTACCAAAATGTGGCCAAACTGCTTTTTTAAGTGGGTCTCTGATCCCATTCTTCCTTACTGGGCAAGACCTCCCAAACAGGGTCTCCAGCCACCCCCACCAGTGCTCCCTAGCTGACAGAGATTTCAAACATTCCTGCGACAGAGATCCCAGAGGGTGGAGCAGGCCACCATCTTTGCTATTTGGGTGAATTAGCTGTTCCGGCTTTTGGGCTTTGGAATGTCCAAGGCGACCAGGGACTGAAGTAGAACCACAGTACAGCACAACTGCTCTATGAAAATGTGGCTAGACTGTTTTTTAAAGCTGGTCCCCTACCTCATTCCTCCTCATTGTATGGACCTCCCAGATCGGGTCTCTAGCCACTCCCTACAAGTGCTTTCAGGCAGCAACATGTCCGTATCTCCCTGGGATGAAGCTCTCAGTGGGAGGGGTAGGTTGTCATCTTTGCTGTTTTGCAGCCCTCACAGTTGATACTTCCAGGTACTGGAAAATCTGAGGTGACTAGGGACTGGAGTGAGCCTGCAGCATACCACAGCAGCCCTACAGAAAATTGGCCAGACTGTTACATGAGTGCCCATTCCCATATCTCCTCATCATGCAGGTCCTCCAGGCCTTGGCCTCCAGCAACCCCCTGCCAGAGCTACCGAGCCAGCAGCAGCTCTGCAACTTCCTGGACACAGACCCCAGGACAACTGAAAGCTTCTCTGCCACAGCCTCTGCAGTGGAACTGCCCTTGCAACTCTCAGACTAATGAAGGAGCAAAGACCCTAAGTGCCTTAAACAAATCTCCAACAAGATGCAGGCAACACAGAAGAGGTCAGTCTGTCTCCCACAGGTCCCACATACTCCCCAGTGCTCATAACGAGACAGAAAAGCCTCGGCTTGGGCTCACAGCACAGACACTTCATCCTGGGCTGATTGTAATGAGTGACTGCTGACCTACATCTCTCTGGGATGGAGCCTCCAGCAGACAAGCAAAAAACCCTTCGCCACAAGTTCCCTTCTTCTGCTGCCTCCAGGTTGGGGTAGTAACATAAACACTGAGATCACCCCAGAGTTGCAATGGGCAGCCCAGGGGTGCCAAGCCAAGCTCTACAGCCAGCATTCAAAGGGGAGAGGAACCCACACTCTCAGAGCATTGAGAGGGAACACAGCTGTAACTGTGAGGAAACATAGGGAAGCCACACAGCTGAGCAAGAGTCTACCAACTGAGCAATATGTCTAAGTGTCCAAAGCTTCAGCCCTCAAAATACCTTCCTAACATACCCCCTCTGAAACCAAAGACAAGAAGTCAGCTTCAAATAAAGACACTTCACAAAGCCTTAGTCTTGTGAAAACATCCAGAAAACAAGTCTATTGACTGCATTCAATCCATACTACAGTTAAAGGAACACCCACATGCAGAGATCAAAAAGAATCAACATGAGAACTCCGGTAACTCAGATGGCCAGAGTGTTGTATGTCTTCCAAACAGCTGCATGAGCTCTCCAACAAGAGTTCTTAATCAGGCTGAATTGGCTGAAATGACAGAAATGGAATTCAGAATATGGACAGAAAAAAAGATCATTGAGATTCAGGAGAATGGCAAAACCCAAACCAAGGAAACTAAGAATCAGAATAAAATAATAAAAGAGCTGAAGTACACAACAGCAGGTATAAAACAGATCCTGATGGATCTGACGGAGCTGAATCACACAATACAAGAATTTCACAATGCAATTACAAGATTTAACAGCAGAATAAACCATGCTGAGAAAAGGATCTCAGAACTTGAAGACTGGCTGCCTGAAATAAGGCAGTAAGAAAAAAATGTAAAAAATAAAAAGGAAAGAAGAAAACCTCTGAGAAGTAGGGGATTACATGAAGAGGCCAAATGTATGAATCATTGACACCCCTGAAAGGGTGAGCAAACAACTTGGAAAATATATTTCAGGATATTGTCCATGAAAATTTCCCCAACCTTGTTAGAGAGGGGCTAAGAGTCAAATTCATTAAATATAGAGAACCCCCTGCAAGATTCTACACAAGAAAATCATCCTCAAGACAGATAATCATCAGATTTTCCACGGTTGAAATGCAAGAATGTTAAAGGCAGCTAGAGAGAAACGGCAGGTCACTTACAAAGGGAACCCCATCAGACAAAAAAACAAATGTGTCAGCTGAAACCCTAAAAGCCAGAAAAGATTGGGGGCCTATATTCAACATTCTTAAAGAAAAAAATATCTTCTACCAAGAATTTCACATGTAGACAATTTAAGCTTCCTAAGCAAAAAATAAATAATATACTTTTCAGATAAGGTGATGATGAGGGAATTCATTACCACCAAACCAGCTTTACAAAGAGACTTTAAGAGAAGCACTAAATATAGAAGAAAAAAGATTGCTACCAGCTAATACAAAAACACTCTTAAATACACAGACCAGTTACAGTATAAAGCAACCACACCAAGCCAGAATATTAACCAGCTAACAACACAATTACAGGATCAAATCCACACATACTGACACGAATTTTGAATGTAAATGGGCTAAATGCCCCACTAAAAAGCACAGAGTGGCGCGATCTCATTCCAGTCAGAATGGCCATTATTAAAGTCAGAAAATAACAGATGGTGGTGAGGTTGCAGAGAAAAGGGAGCAGTTATACACTGTTGGTGGGAGTCTAAATTACATCGGCCATTGTGAAAAACAGTATGGTGATTCCTCAAAGGGCTAAAAGCAGAACTACCATTCAACCCAGCAATCCCATTACTGCGTATACAGACAGAGGAATATAAATCATTCTATCATAAAGACACATGCATGCAAATGTTCATAGCAGCACTCTTCACAATAGCAAAGACATGAAGTCAACCTAGATGCCATCAATAATAGACTGGATAAAGAAAATGTGGTACATATACACCATGGAATATTATGCAGCCATCAAAAGAAGTAGATCATGTCTTTTGTGGGAACATAAATGGAGCTGGAGGCTATTATCTTTAGTAAAATAGGGCAGGAACAGAAAACCAAATACCACAAGTTTTCATTTATAAGTGGAAGCTAAATGATGAGGACTCATAAACACAAACAAGAGAACAATAAACACTGGGTTCTAGTTGAGGGTGGAGGGTGGGAGGAGGGAGTGGAGTGTAAAAGATAACCATTGGGTACTGAGTTTCATACCTGGGTGATGAAATATCTGTACAACAAACCCCCAGGACACAAGTTTATCTGTACAACAAACCTTCACATGTACCGTTGAACCTAAACTAAAAGTTAAAAAAACAGAAAACATTTGTGTCAGTGCCAGAAATAAAGACACCAAAAGTGTGCAAAAAAGAAAAAGACAGTAAAAAATTAGAAATAATTTTAAACTGACTTTCTAGTATTACCATATTATTCAACACTGCAACCATCTCTAACTCTTCCAAATCTTTTTCTACACCATCCTCTTTTCCACAGCATTTGTAGCTGTTTTAGTTGAGTCTTCCACCATTATATAGCCTTAAATGCTTAAAAAAATCAAATACTAAATGTCCCTGCTTTGGTTTTTCTATTTATCACATGAATCAATCTATAACATACCCATGAGTTTGACTTTTTAAAACACAAATGTGTTTATATTGCTTCACTTTTAAAATGATCCACTCTATCCCTAATAACTTAAACATATAAAAATTAAAAGTCAATATTCCCTCACATGAAGACATACAAATGTCCAACAAGTATATGGAAAAGATATTTAACATTGCTAGTCATTATGGAAATGCAGATCAAAACCACAATGAAATATAATCTCACTCCAGTTAAGACAGCTAATGTCAAAAAGACCAAAAACAACAAATGCTGACGAGGATGCAGAGAAAATGGAGCTCTTATATAGTGTTGTTGGGAATGCAAACTAGTATAGCCTCTTTGGAAAACAGTACAGAGGTTCCCCGGAAAACTAAAATAGAACTACCATATGATCCAGCAATCCCACTACTAGGCATGTATCCACAGGAGAGGAAATCAGTATATAAAAGTGATAGCTGCACCTCCATGTTTACTGCAGCACTAATCACAATAGACAAGATATGAAATAAACCCAGCTGTCCAAAAACAGATAGGTAGATAAGAAATTATGGTATATGTACTCAATGGAATGCTATTTATGCATAAAAGGAATGCCATCCCATCATTTGCAGCAATAAGATGGAACTGACAGACATTAAGTGAATAAGCCAGGAACAGAAAGTAAAACAATGCATGTTTTCACTCATATACAGGATTTTTTTTAAAAAAGCTTATCTTATATAAGGAAAAGTAGAGTAGAGGTTACAAGAAGCTTGGAAGGGAAGGGAGAAGAGAGGAATAGAGAGAATATTGTTAAAGGAAATAAAATTTCTGCTAGAAAAAAGTAGTAAGTTCTAGTGTTTCATAGCACCGTAGGATAACTATAGTAAACATTAATGTACATTTTCAAATAGCTAAAAGAGAGGACAGTAAACACTCCCAACACAAAAAGATAATGAAGGTTTGGAATAATTGTGAATATGCAAATTACCCTGATCTGATCACTAAACATTGGAAGTATTAAAATGTCACTATGTACCCCCAAAATATGTACCATCATTATGTATCCATTTAAATCATCAATATCAGTTCACATTTTGACCCTTACATGGGCCTCAATTAATAGACTGCATGTGAGATGATTGAGGGTAGAGAACATAAATATCTGTGAGTGTGATAAGATACTTGTTTTGCTTCAGGATAGATGTGGAAGTAGAATTTAAAAAATGTTAGGAAAATATAAATATGTGTGTGGATAGTTTCTTTATAATTTAGATATAAGTATTTGAGCAATACACTAGGCTATTATGCTTCTACTGGCATGATATATTTAATCTGTACAATGTACAGCAGGATATAAGCAAAAATTAAAGAAATATGGCATTTCAAAAAGTAAGAGAAATGGCAGAGACACATTGGAAAGACAAATCTATATTCCAATATCTCTGATGAACATAGACACAAAAATCTCCAACAAAATACTGGCAAACCCAATCCAGAGGCACATCAAAAAGTTAATTCACCACAGTCAGGAAGCCTTCACTCCTGGAATGCAAGAATGGTCCAACACACACAAATCAATAAATGTGGTTCACCATAAAAACAGACCTAAAAACCAAAACAATATGATTATCTCAACAGATACAGAAAAGACCTTCAATAAAATTTGGTATCACTTTATGTCATCAGAGGAACATAACTCAAAACAATAAGAACCATCTATGACAAACCCACAGCCATTATACTAAATGGGCAAATGCTGGAAGAATCCCCCTTGAGAACCAGAACAAGAAAAGGATGCCCACTCTCACCATTCCTATTCAATATAGTACTGGAAGTCTTAGCCGGAACAATCAGGCAAGATAAAAAAAATAAATAAATAAAGCGAATCCAAATAGGAAGAGAGGAAGTAGAATTATCTCTATTCACAGATGATATGATTCTAAACCTGGAAAACCCTGAATATTCCATGAAAACTACTAGAACTGTTAACTTCTGTAAAGTTTTAGGATGCAGAATGAATGAACATAAATAAGTAGCATTTCTCTACACCAATAATGTACAAGCTGGGGGCCAAATCAAGAGAGCAATCCTATATACAATAGCCACAAAAAGAATAAAATACCTAGGAATACAGCTCATCAAGGAAATGAAAGATACCTACAAGGAGAATTACAAAATACTATTAAAGGAAATCAGAGTTGATACATACAAATGGAAAAACATTCCACACATGGATAATCGTAATCAATATGGTTAAAATAGCCACACTTCCCAAAGCAATTAACAGATTCAATGCTCTTTCTATCAAACTATTAATGTCATTTTCACAGAATTATAAAACACTATTCTAAAGTTCATGTAGAATTTAAAAAGAGCCCAAATAACCACAGCAATCCTAAGCAAAAAGAACAAATTCGGAGACATCACGTTACCCAACTTCACACCCTACCGCAAGGCTACAGTAAACAAAACAGCATAATACATGTACAAAACCAGAAGCATAGATCAATGGAACAGTTTACAGAACCCCAAAATAAAGCCGCACACCTACAACCATTTGATCTTTGACAAAGTCAACAATAACAAGCAATGGAGAAAGGGCCTCCTATTCAACCAATGATGCTGGGGTAACTGGCTAGCCACATGCAGAAGATCGTATCTGGACCCCTTCCTTGCACCATATACAAAAATTGACTCAAGATGCATTAAAGTCTTCAAGTAAGAACTAAAAGTATAATAATCCTAAAAGAAAACCATTTTGGACATCAGCCTCAGGAAAGAATTTATGACCAAGTCTTCAAAAGTAATTGCAACAAAAGCAGAAATTTACAAGGGAGATCTAATTAAACTAAAGAGCTTCTGCACAGCAAAAGAAACAATCAATAGAATAACAGACAAGGTAGAGAATTAGACAAAATAGTCACAAACTATGCATCTGACAAAAGTATGATATCCATAATCTATAAAGACCTCAACAATTGAACTTGCAAAAAAAGGGTAGAGCCTGATGGCAGAATAGAAGGCTCCATGCTCATCTCCCCCAAAAGGACGCCAATTTAACAACTATCTACATAAAAGAAAAGCACCTTCATAAGAACCAAAAATCAGGTGAGCACTTAACAGTACCTGATTATAACTTCACATCGCTGAGAAAGGCACTGAAGGGGTAGAAAAAGCATCATTTAATTGTTGACACCACCCTTTTTCCCCTTCCCCCGGCATGCATGGTGCACACGGCATTTTTGTGTGATGGATAGAGGGAGAGTGCAGCAATTCTGGGGCATTGAACTCAGTGTTGCTATGTTATAGCAGAAAGAAAAACTGGTCTACACTCAGCTGACACCCACCCACAGAGGGAGTATTTAAAACAGCCATAGCCAGAGGTGAAGTGCTGATCCCAGCAGTCAGAACTTGAGTTCTCACAAGCCTCACCACTGTGATAATGAACTCTGGGGTCCTAAATAAACTTGAAAGGCAGCCCAGGGCACAAGGACTGCAACTCCTAGGTGAGTCCTAGTGGTGAACTTAACCCAGAGCCTGTGGACTTGGGTGGGGGAGTGGCACACAACTTACTAAGACACCAGCTGATGTGGCTAGAGAGTACTGGCGTCATAGCCCAGGCTTCAAAGGAGACTCCTTCTTTCTGCTTGAGGAGAAGAGATGGAAGAGTGGGGATGACCTTGTCTTGCATCTTGGATACCAGCTCAGCCACAGGAGGATAGGGAACCAGTCAGAGTTGTGAAGCGTCTATTTCAGGACCTAGCTCCCAGATGACATTTCTGGACACACCCTGGGCCAGAAGGAATTCTGCTGCCTTGAGGGGAAGGATCCAGTCCTGGCAGAATTTGTCACCTGTTAACGGAATAGCCCTTGGATCCAGAATAACGTGCTGTGATACCCAGGTACTATGTTAAGGGCCTTGTGTGAGACTCAGCACATTCTAAGCTGTGGTGGATACAGAGAGTGACACCTTCTGCTTGAGAAAAGCAGAGGAAAAAGTGAAGAGCTTTTCTTGCACCTCACGTACCAGGTTGACCCCAGGGGTATAGAGAACCAAGCAGGCTCTTGGATTCCCCAATTCTAGAACTTGGCTCTTGGATGGCATTTCTGGACCTGCCCTGAGACAGAGCGGAGGTCGTTGCCCTGAAGGGTGTGTCCCAGGACAGACAATATTCACCACAAGCTGACTGAAGCACCTTAAGGAAACATTGGCAGTAGTCTGGCAGTACTCCCCTTTGGCCTCTGGTGGCAGTGTCCATGGGGTGAGGCTCCTCTGCCTTTGGAAAGGGGAGGAAAGAGTGAGAAGGACGGCATCTTGTGGTTTGAATGCCAGTTCAGCGACAGTACAATAGAACACCAGGTAGAGTTATTAGGTTTTCGACTCTAGTCCTTGGCACCCGGACAGCACCTCTGGATCCACCTGGGGCCTGAGGGAACTCACTGCTCTTATGGGAATGACACAGGCCTGGCTGTCTTTGCCATCTGCTGATTGCAGAGCCCAAGGGCCTTGAGAGAACATAGGTGGTAGCCAGGGAGTGGCTGCAGCAGGCCTTGGGTGAGAGCCAGGGCTGTGCTGGCCTCCAGTCTGACCCAGAGCAGTCCTTGTGGTAGTGGCTAGAGGGGAACATGTGCCACTCTAATCCCCTGCTCCAGATAGCTCAGAATGGAGAGACACTGTTGGAAATAAAGTAAGGGAAGTGAACAAGAGTTTCTGCCTGGTAATCCAGTGAAGGCAGCCCCTTCCCACAGCTCCACTAGGGAGTTCCCCAGGGGTGACTCTAAGTGAGGACATCGAGCCCACATTTCCCCTTGGCACTGCTCTACTCTAGTCTCTCTGTGGGAGCTCTGCTACTATGGCAGGCTTCTGCCTGGGCACCCAGGCCTCCTGATACAGTCTGTAAAATCTGGGAGGAAGTTGCCAAGTGTCTTTCACTCTGGTCATCTGTGTGCCTGCAGACTTCACACCACATGGAAACTGCCAAGGTTTACACCTTGTGCCCTACAAAGTGGTAGTCCGAGCTGTACCTGGGCCCCTTTGAGCCATAGTTGGAGCTGGAGTGGGCTGAATGTGGGGAACAGTTTCCTGAGGCTCCACAAGGAAGCAAACCTGCTCGGCCCCCTACCTTTTCTCCACTGTTTTAGATATTAGCACTTGGCTCCCTTTTAGTCACACAAATCTCTCTAGCAAGTGGCCGCTCTGCATCCTGCTTGTATTCTTCTGAAAATGCTCTAAAGAAACAAATCAAAACAAAACAAAACAAAACAAAAACATAACCAGGCTGTGAATTTTCTGCTTCTCTTTTAATTGTAAGTTCCAAATTCAAGTCATTTCTTTGTTCCCATATCTGATAGGGTTTTAGAAGCACCTATTCCACATCTTAAATGCTTTGCTGCTTAGAAATTACTTTCACTAGATACTCTAGGTCATCATTCTCACGTTCAACTTTCCACAGATTCACAGGACATGGACACAATGCAGCCAAGTTATTTGCTAGGGTGTAACACAGGTAAAATTTGCTCCAGTTTCCAGTAACTTCCTTATTTCAATCTGAGGAAATGGAAGCCTGGCCTTCTATTTCTGTCAACATTTTGGTGAGAACTACTTAATGAGTCTCTAAGAAGTTTCAAACTTGCCTCATCTTCCTGCATTCTTCTGAGCCCTCCAAATTCTTCCAACCTCTGTTTATTACCCACTTAAAAAGACACTTCCACATTTTCAGTTATCTTTATAGCAATGCCCTACTGATTGGTACAAATGTTCTGTGTTAATCCATTAGCACTACTGTAAAGGAATACAGGAGATTCAGTAATTTATAAAGAAAATAGGTTTATTTGGCTCACGGTTCTGTAGGCTGCATATTAAGCAAAATTCTGCATGTGCTTCTGGTGTGGTCCTTGTATAGCTTACAATCGTGGTGGAAAGCAAAGGGAAGCAGGTGTGCCACATGGTGTGAGAGAGAACAAAACAGAGATGGGAATGTTCCAGGCTCTTTTAAGCAACCAGATCTCAACTATCAGAACAAGAACTCACTCATTACCATGGAAAGGGCAAGAAACCATTCATGAGGCATCTACCCCCATGACCCAAACACCTCCCACCAGACCCACTTCCAACATTGGAGTTCACATTTCAACATGCAATTTGGAGGGGACAAAATACCCAAACCATATCAGCAAATTAGTTGAGTCACTGTGGAAAGCAGTTTGGACATTTCTCAAAGAACTTAGAACTATCATTGACCCAGCAATCCCATTACTGGGTATATACGCAAAGGAATATAAATCAGTCTATCATAAAGACACATGCACATGTATGTTCATGATAGCACTGTTCACAACAGTGGAGACATGTATCAACCTACATGCCCATCAATGGTAGACTGGATAAAGAAAATGTGGTACATATACATCATGGAGTACTATGCAGCCATTATAAAGAATTAAATATGACCTTTGCAGCAACATAGATACAGCTGGAGACCATTATTCTAAGTGAATTAATGTAGGAACAGAAAACTAAATACTGAATGTTTTTACTTACAAATGGGAGATAAACGTTAAATACACATGGACAGAAAAATGAGGACAATACACACTGGGACTGTTTGAGCAGAAAGATTAGAGTGGGGCATGGGTTGGAAGGCTAGCTTACAGGTACTATGGTCACTACCTGGATGATAGTATCGTTCATATACCAAGCCTCAGTTACATGCAATTTACCCAAGTAACAAACCTGTACATGTACCCCTGGAACCTAAGATAAAATAAGAAAAAAAAAAAACATGGTAAACAAAAAAATAATAATAATTTTGTTTCAAAGACACAAATACACAGATTAATGTCTAAATACTAAATAAAATATTACAGGCTTGCTTTCACAGAAAAAAATTGGTACATATATACCATGGAATACTACGCAGCTATAGAGAATGAAATCATGTTCTTTGCAGCATCATGGGTGCAGCTGAAGACCATCATCCTATGTGAATTAATGAGGAACAGAAAACCAAATACTGCATGTTCTCACTTATAAGTGGAAGGTAAATGCTGAGTACACACAGACACAAAGATGAGGACAACAAACCTTGGAGACTACTAGAGATGGGAGTATGGGATGGGGGCAAGGATTGAAAACCTAACTATGAGGTACTATACCTAGTACCTGGGTGATGGGATCATTCATCCCCAAACCTCAACATCACACAATATAGCCAGGTAACATAACTGTATCTGTACCCCTGAATCTAAAATAAAATTTTTAAAAAACATAAAAAAAAATGAGTGTACAAGGACACAAAGATGAAAACAATAGACATTTGAGACCACTTGTGGGGAGAATTAGAGGCGGGATAGGGTTTAAATGCTATCAGGTAGTACGCCCAGTACCTGAGTGACAGCATCATTCATGTATCAAACTCCAGAGACATGGAATTGACCCATGTAAGAAACCTGCACATGTACCCCCTTAACCTAAAACAAAATTTTTTAAAAAGGGAAAGAAGTTGTAATTTAACAAAAGGAAAACTCGCAATTCATTTTATCTGGCTAGTAAACAACCTTGATTTCAATGTACTTTTAAAGATAGTAAAATAAAATTAAAGGTTTACTTTACCTATTAACACAGAAATAAGTTATACAAATCTGATGATTACATTTAAGAGACGTATTTTCAAGTACAGTGATTTGCTTTTATCAGGAATACATCAGAATATCTAGAAAGTGTCAACATCAGGAAATCTATAAAAGTAATTAACTGTATTCCACTTTAAACGAGAAATATCAAGGCTATCTTAATATAAATATTATAGTAATTTGAATCAAGGAGAATACGAATTTCAGAAATAATTATGTAACAAAAACCTGCAGCAACAAACTTGAGATATATTCTTTTTAAATCAGAAGCAAGGCAAGCATGATTTATATCAGCGTTATCATTTAACAAAGTATTTGTATTCCTGACCATTACTATAGGACAACAAAAAGGGGAAACATGAAAGCTAAGAATTAGACAGTAGAAATCTGAGTTTGGTACATGTTATGATGATCTGCATTAAAAAAAGCAAGAAAAAACAGACAAGGCATTAGAACTAATAAGAGAGCACAGTGAAGCTACTAAATATTTAATCAAACCACAGAAGTTAGTAATTTTATTCCATGCTAGTAAAACCAAACATAAAATATAAGAGCAAATCGAGTGCTATTTACAAAAGCAACAGAATTTGTGCAGAGCTCATTATTTAACTTAAAGAATGCACACTAAGATACAGGTAAGGGAATAAGTAAAAGGCTAATGAAACAAGTAAGCTCAGAGGGGAATCTAGGCAAAATATATAAAGGACCCTCTGTAGTATTTTGCAACATCTCATGAATATGTAAATATTTTAAATATAAATTTCTTAAAACACTTAAAGACAGACGCATGTATTTAAGGTGAGTTGATGTATTATAAAAGTGATACGAAAGAATAAATTGACAAAAGGACTGCTTAGTTGATACTGTTGGGAACATTGATCACTAATCGGCCAACAATAAAAATTATTTGCGATTTAAAAGAAGATGTAATTACAGATGCCAAATAAGCAAAAGAGAAAAATATAAAAGACAATGCTATTTTGCATCAATATTCATCAGGAATACTGGCCTGGAGTTTTCTGTTTTTTGATATGTTTTTGTCTGGTTTTGGTATTAGGGTATTATTGGCCTCAGAGAATGAGTGAAAATAACCCCTCCTCCTCTGTTTTTCTGAATATTTTATGTAGGGTTGGTATTAGTTCTTTAAATGTTTGCTAAAATTTAGCATTGAAGATATTGGGTCCTATGCTTTTCTTCACTGGGATACTTCTCCTTATGTCTTCAATCTCATTACTTGTTATTGTCTATTCAGGTTTTGAATTACTTCATGGATCGATCTTTGTTGGTTGTATGAGTCTAGGAATTTATCTCTTTCTTCTAGGTTTTCCAATGTATTGGCATATGCTTGCTCACAGCAGTCTCAAATGATCTTTTGAAGTCCTGTGGTTTCAGTTTTAATGTCTCCTTTTTCATCTCTGATTTTACTTATTTGGTTCTCTTCCATTTTTCTTAGGTTAAAACTTTTGTTTACTTTAAAAAACAATGTTGTATTTTGTTGATCTTTTATATTTTTTCTTTCAATTTCATTTATTTCTGCTCTCATCTTTCTTTTATTCTATTAATTTTGAGTTTGTTTTGCTCTTGCTTTTCTAGTACTTTTAGGTGCATCATTAGTTTGTTTCTTTGAAGTTTTTCTACTTTTCCTAAGTAGGCAAACATTTATATAAACCATCTTAGTAGTGCTTTTGTTGTATCCCATAGGTTTCTGCATGCCAAGTTTCCGTTTTCACTTGTTTCAAGGAATTTTTAAATTTTGTACTTAATTTGTTAATTGACCCACTGGTCCTTCATACTTTTAAACTTTTTGTTGTTTCTATTTACATCTTATTGCACTATGTCTTGAAAAGTTGTACAAAATAGTTATTTTTGATAGTTTCTTTTAGTATTTCTCAAGATATGAATTAATATGACACAATTACAGTATTATAATATTCTGTGTTTATCTCTGTAGTTTTTATTACCACTGAGTTTTGTACTCACTGGTAATATTTCTTATTGTTTGTTAATGTTCTTTTCTTTTAGATTGAAAGACTCCCGTTAGCCTTTCTTGTAGGACAGGACTGGTGTTGATAAAATCCCTTGGCTTTTGTTTTTCTGAGAAAGTCTTTATTTCTACTTCGTGTGTGAAGTCTATTTTCACTGAATATACTATTCTAGGATTTTTTCTTTTAGCACTTTACATATGTCATGCCACTCTCTTCTGGCCTGTAAGGTTTCCACTGACAAGTCTGCTGCCAGATGTACTGGAGCTCTATTTTATGTTATTTCTTTTTTCTTGCTACTTTTAGGACACTTTCTTTATCTTTGACTTTTGGGAGTTTGAATATTAAATGCCTTGAGGTAATCTTTTGGGTTAAATCTGCTTGGTGTTCTATAACCTTCTTATATTTGAATGTCGGTATCTTTCTCCAGGTTTGAAAGGTCTCTGATATCCTTTTATATAAACTTTCTACCCCTATCTCTTTCTCTACCTCCTCCTTAAGGCCAATAACTCTTAGATTTGCACTTTTGAGGCTATTTTCTAGATACTGTAGGTGTGCTTCACTAATTCTTTTTTCCTTTGTGTGCTCTCACTGTGTATTTTGAAATAGCCTGTTTCCCAACTCATTAATTCTTTCGTCTACTTGATCTATTCTGCTGTTGAGATACTCTGATGGAGTCTTCAGTATGTTAATTAAAGTTTTCAGCTCCAGAATTTCTGCTTAATTAAAAAAAATCAATTTCTTTGTTAAATTTACCTGATAGAATTCTGAATTTCCTATCAAATATATGGGTTTCTGTTTGTTTGGTTTTAGACAGAGTCTTACTCTGTTGCCCAGGCTGGAGTGCTGTGGTGCAATTTCAGCTCACTGCAACCTCTGCCTCCTGGGTTCAAGCGATTCTCCTATCTCAGCCTCCTGAGTAACTGGGATTACAGGCATGTGCCACCACACCCACCTATTTTTTTGTACTTTTAGCAGAGATGGGATTTCACCAAGTTGGCCAGGCTGGTCTTGAATTCCTAACCTCAAGTGATCCTCCTGCCTCGGCCTCCCAAAGTGCTGGGATTACAGGCATGAACCACCATACCGGGCCTTTCTGTGTTATCTTGAATTTCACTGAGCTTCCTCAAAGCAGCTATTTTCAATTCTCTGCCTGAAAGGTGACATACCTCTGTCTCTACAGGATTGGTCCCTGGTTCCTTATTTACTTCATTTGGTAAGGCCGTACTTTCCTGGATTGTCTTGATAGTTGTGGATATTTGTTGACATCTGGACATTGACAAATTAGATATTTGTTGTTGACTTCACAACAGGGGTTTATTTGTACCCATCCTTCTTGGATGGCTTTCCACGTATTCAAAGGAAATTCAGTGTTTTTATTTAAGTCTTTGGTCACCGCAGCCATATCTTATTAGGGTGCACCTCAAGCCCAGTGATGCTGTGACTCTTGCAGACTTATAGAGGTACCACCTTAGTGGTCTTGACTGAGATTCAGGATAATTCTCTGGAATGTCAAGCAGAGAACCTTGTTCTCTTCCATTACTTTTTCCAAAAGAAACGTAGTATCTCTTTGTGCTACCTGGGGCTGGGGTGGGGGTGGGGGTGACATAGCACCACTGGGACTACATGTGTCAGACCCAAAGCCAGCATAGCACTGTTTCATCCAAGGGCCATGGAGACAACTGCCTGTCTACCACTGGTGTTCACTCAAGGCCCAGGGGCTCTTTTGTCAGCAGGTGGCAAATCCAGCCAGGCTTGTGACCTCCCCTTCAGGGAGGTCAGTTCCCCACTGATCCCAGGGTAGATCAGTACTATCTGGGAGCTTAGGCTTGGAGTTGGGAACCTTGGATATCTATTTGCTTCTCTATTCTACTATAGCTGAACTGGTACTCAAGCCACAAGACAAAGTCATTCCCACTATTCTCTCTTCCTTCCTGATGCAGGAATCTCTCCCAGTGGCCAAAATGCCCCAGGCCTGTGATGAATACTGCCTGGTTACCAGTGATGTTCACTAAAGGCCCAAAGGCTCTTCAGCCAGCTTGTGGTGTATGCTGCCAGGCCTTGGTCTCTTCCTTCAGGACAGTTGTCTCCCCTCTGGCCCAGGGTCAATAAATGCCATCCAGGAGCCAAGGCCTGGAATCAGGTACCTCAGAAACCCACATGACGCTCTACTCCACTGTGTGGCTGAGCTGGTGCCCAGGCTGTAAAACAAAATCCTTTTTATTCTTTCCTCTCCTTTCCTCAAGCAGAAGGAGTTTTTCCCCATGGCCACCAGAGCTGGAACGTGCTGGGTCACACCTGAAACCAGCACAGGCCTGGGTCTGACCCAAGGCCTGTAGCAAGTGCAACCTGGGTACTGCTGATGCTTATTTATGGCATAAGTGATCTTTAATTGAAGGTGATAAATCCTATCAGGACTTGGTCCTTCTATTCAAGGAAGGTGGTTAATTTCTGGTCCCTGATGTGTCTAGAATTGTTGTCCAAGAGCTAGGGCCTGGAATGTGGGCCTCAGGATTCTGGCTGGTGCCACATTCTACTGTGGCTGAGCTGGTATCCAAGGTACAAGACAAAGCTCTCTTTACTCTTCCTTCTTCTCATCTTGAGTGGAAGGAAGGAGTCTCTCCTGAAGCTGTAAGCCACATTGCCGAAGGTTGGAGGAGGGGTGACACAAGAACTCCCTTGGTCTCCCCAGCTTGTATCTCACTAAGTCACATGCATCCCAAGTCCATTGGCTCTGAGCCCAGCACAGCAAGAGAACTGGGCTAGGAACTGTAGTCGTTGTACCCTAGATTGCCTTTCAAGTTTATTTAGGACATTAGAGTGCTTTAGCCCATGGTAGTGTGGCTAGCTGTAATTCAGGCTCCAATCACTAGGATAGAGGATTCCCTTCCAGCTATGACAGAACTGAATTCTACCCATGCTCCCTGGGCACTTGCAGAGTTCAATTCTGTGTAACTTTTCTCTGTGACAGGGCAGCACTGGGTTATAATGAAAAGTCCTGCAATCATTGTGCTCTCTTTCCCCTAAGCACACAGATTCTCTCTCCTCTCTTAGTGGCCAGTGTCAGGGGCTGGGGGAGAGGTGGTGTTGGCAATTTAAGACTTTTTTTTTTTTTTTTTTTTTTTTTTTTACTCTTTTCAGTGCCTCTTTCCTTGATGTAATGTTAAAACTAGGTACCTGATTACTCACTTGATTTTGGGGTTTTATGATGGTGCTTTCTTGTGTGGGTGGTTGTTTAATCTTGTGTTCCAGCAGGGGGAACGATTACTGGAGGGTTCCATTTGGCCATCTCGCTCCACCTCTTCCTGGTTGAATATGTTTCTTTTTCTTAATGCCATGTGACTAAATAGAGACAATGGGGAGACAGACGATGATGTGTGAAAGAGTTGAAATTCTCATCTACAATTATAGGAAATCAAAGAACGATGTGAAAAATAATGAACCCAAGCTATCATACTTTCTTCTTTTAAGAATGTAGAGGTAACTATCTGTATGAAGAGTTAATGAAAACATAAGTGATTGCCTCTAGGGAGTAAAATGCGGGGTGGGGGTGGTTAAGGGGAAGAAAAAGCCAAGCATTTATAATAATAAAAATAAATGCTTTTTAGCATGATTTAATACTATAAACTAAATAAAAATAAGTATAATTTATTGTGCACATTGTTTCAGGAAATATTTTAAACATTTTACATGTGTAATCTAATTTAATACTCACAGAAAAGCAATCAGTTAGGTATTATTTGTTACCTCCATTTCACAGATGAGTAAATTAAATCATATAAAAGTTGTTACTGCCCAAAGTCACACAGTGTTGGTTAGTGGTGGAGTCAGTGTTTATTAGATCATAAAAGCATAAGTGGTCAGACTCCAGAAACTTTGTTGTTATTCTATGCTTTGATAAAAATAGAGAATATTTTATATTTTTTAATTCATTCATTTATTTAATTAACTTATTTATTTATGAGACAGAGTCTTGCTCCGTTCCACAGGCTGGAGAGTAGTGGTGCAATCATAGCTCACTGCAGCCTCAAACTCCTGGGCTGAAATGAATCTTCCATCACAGCCTCCTGAGTAGCTAGGTCTACAGGTGTGTGCCACCATGCCTAGCTATCATGATATATATTTTGAAGAGGAGCCAAATCAGGAGAAAGATGGAGCAATAGTCACAGTGGGAATTAAGAATATATTTGCTTTTTTGTCCTTGAGTTTTTTGTATGGCTATGGGAGTAATTTGGGATGGGAGAGCGATGAGAGAAAGAAATAGTTTGAGACTCAGATCAATTGAACCATACAAATGGTAAAGGAGTATGTACACATCACCGAGAGGAGATAAGCAAGGTAGATGTGCCTCCGTGTGGTGAGAAACTCAAACTAAAAACAGAGGTTATGTACAGGTGTTCCATCTGACAATCACAGCTGAGTTTCCAGCTGACAAATCGCACCAACTAGCTATCAGCCATGTAAGTAAATAATCTTGAACATCTAGCTTAGTCTAGCCTTCATATGTTTCCTGTCCCAGCAACAGTTCTTTTTTTTTAATATCTTCTTAGTTTCAAATTGCTAAATGGGTTATCCAACCACCCCAGATCCCTCAATGTTTGGAAATGGACTAGAAATGGGAGCGGGAGAAGAGAAGTCTGTCAGGTTTCAGAGTCTAATCCAGTTTCACAATTCACTTATAATCTGATACCCATCTATGCCTTTTTGGCACTCAAAAGCCCAGGTCTTTCCTGGAAACAGCAAGGTACCTCATTCCCTACTAGGGACCACACATAGATCTGCTAAGCTAGGTGTTGGGAACCACTGAATCAGAAATAAAGAAAAGAATTTGTGCCAAAAGCACTCAGTATCCACAGGGAACACAGGCACAGCTCATAAATGCGCAGCCAGAATATGAGAGCCATACAGAATCCAATATTAGAGGCAAATGACCCAGTTACATCATCTTATATGGCATTTCTTCTTCTGTTATTCCATTTAAAAATGAGATATAATTTATAAATACCTATTTAAAGTATATAATGTATTTGTATTATGTTCAGAGTCCTGTCACAATCACTACAATCATAATTTGAGAATATAGTCATCACTCCCTAAGAAATCTTATACATATTAACAGTCACTTTCCATTCCTCCCTCCACTCTGAGCTTCAGAAAACCACTAATCTAGTTTCTATCTCTATAGATTTACATATTGTGGACTTTTCCTAGAAAATGAATAACACTACATGAGGTCTTTTGTGATTGACTTTTGTTACTCAACATTTTCAGTGTTCATTTATGTCGTAGCATGTATCAGTACTACATTTATTTTTATGGCTGAATAATATTTCAATGTATGAATATACCAAATTTTGTGTATTCCTTCATCAGTTGATTGACATCTGGACTGTTTCCACTATTTGGCTACTGTGAATACGTTGCTATGAATGTCTGTGTAAGTTTAGGCTTAAATACCTGTTTTTAATTATTTTTGCTATATCACTTGGAGTGGAATGGTAACTTTAACATTTTGGGGAACTGCCAAACTGTTTTCCAAAGCAGCTGAGCTATTTTATGTTTCCACAAACAATGTATACGTGTTCAGATTTCTCTTTGTTTTCACCAACACTTGTCATTCCATGTCTTTTTCATCATAACCATCCAAGGGGGTATGAAGTTGCATTTAATAGTTTCCAGTGAATTCTCTACTTAAAAAGGATGTGACATATCATTTCATGCACTTACTGGCCATTTGTATATCTGTTTTGGAGAAATATCTATTCATATCTTTTGTCATTTCTAATTGAATTATTTGTTCTTTTAATATAGAGTTGTAAAATTTTTTACAGGGTCTGAATACAAGTTCTCTATCTGATATATAGTTTGCATTTTTCCCATTCAGTGAGCTGTCATTTGACTTTCTTTATTGTGATTTTTTTAAACATAAAAGTTTTAAAATTTGATGAAGATTAATTAAGCTATTCTCTCTTCTGTTTTTGCTTTTGGTGTCATTCCCTAAAACAAGGTCATGGACATTTACACTTATTTTCTCATAACAGTGGTTTTTTTTTATTATTATTAGATGGAGTCTCGCTCTGTCATCAGCCTGTCGAGTGCAGTGGCACGATCTTGGCTCACTGCAACCTCCACCTCCTGGGTTCAAGCAATTCTCCTGCCTCAGCCTCCCAAGTAGCTGTAACTACAGGCGTGTGCCACCACGCCCAGCTATTTTATGTATTTTTTTTTTTTTTAGTAGAGACAGGATTTCACCATGTTGGCTAGGATAGTCTCGATCTCTTGACATCATGATCCACCTGCCTCGGCCTCCCAAAGTGCTGGGATTACAGGCGTGAGCCACCATACCCGGCCAAGAGTTTTATAGTTTTAGTTCTTATATTTCAGTCTCTGTTTCTTTTAGTGTTAATTTTTGCATATGAGGTAAGTATGCAAGTTCGCTAATTTGCATATGAATATACAATTGTCTCAGCAGCATTAATTAAAACAAAGTTCATTTCTACTTTGTCTTGTTCCCTTATCAAGTTCTATTGCCCAAAATGTGAGGATTTATTTCTGGACTCTCAATTCAATTTCAGTGGCATATATGCCTACCTGTACACCACTGCCACTCTCCCTTGATTATAATAGCATTGTAATAAGATGTTAAATTGGAATCTATGAGTCCTTCAATTTGTTTTTCTTTTAAAAAGATTAGTTTAATTACTTTGGATCCCATGTGATTCCACATTAATTTTAGGATGAGGTCAAATTTGCAAAAAATTGAGGTTAGGATTTTTGATAGGGGTTGCATTGATTGCTGTAGATCAATTGATTATTGTAAGGCTATAATTTTGGCAAATATTGCCATTCTAATAATATCAAGTCTTCCAATTCAAGAAGATGGCATGTCTTTTTTAAATTTAGATCAAGCTTGCCCAACCCTTGGGTCCAGGGTCACATGCAGCCCACGATGGCTTTCAATGTGACTCAACACAAGCACCTAAACTTTCTTAAAACATGATAAGATTGTTTTTCCTATTTTTTTATTTTTTTGTTTAGCTCATCAGTTATCATTAGTGTTAGTGTATATTATGTGTGACCCAAGACATTTTTTCTTCTTCCAATGTGGCTCAGGGAAGCCAAAAGATTGGACACCCTTGATTTAGATCTTCTATAGTTTCTTTCAGCAATGTCTTGTAATATCTACTGTACAACTCTTATACTATTATGGCTAAATTTATTCCTAAATATTTCATCATTTTTGAGGATAATGTAAACCAAACCATTCTTAATTTCATCTTCACTTTCTTCACTGCTAGTGCTTAGAAATACAATTTATTTTTGTACATTGATCTTGTAACTTTAACTTTGAAGAAGTTATTAGTTCTAACAGGTTTTTAGTGGATTCTTTAGGATTTTCTATATATAATATAATGTCTTCTGCAAATAGAGTTTTATTTCTTCTTTTTCAAACTTGATGCTTTTTATTGTTTTCTTGCCAAATCAGCCTTGCTAGGATGTTTAGTACAATGTTAAATAAATGTTTTAGGAGTGATGTCTGCTCACATCATTTTTTGTCCTCTATTCTATTGATATGGTGTGTTACACTGATTGACTACTGAATTTTAAACCATACTTGCATTCCTGAAATCTGGGATAAATTCTACCTGTATATGTATATGTGTGTGTATGTATACATAAAACATATATGTATACAAATATACATATATGTATACACATACACACACATAAAACCATGTCTATATGTCTTTGGTTTCTTTTTTATACATTGGATTAGTTTTGTACTATTTAGTTGTTTAGCATATTTGGATCTATATTCATAAGGCATATGGCCTATAACTTTTCCTTTAGTGATGTTCTTGTTTGCTTTTGGTATCAGAATAAAGCTAGCATTATAGGGTGAGTTGGGAGGTATTCCCACTTCCATATTTTGGAAGACTTTCTAAAGGATTGGAATTAATCATTCTCTAAACGTCTGATAGAATTGATCAGTGAAGTCATCTGGGCCTGGGCTTTACTTTATATGTAGGTTATCTAGTTATTAATTCCATCTTTTCCATTGTTATTGGTCAATTCAAATTTTCTTTCTCTTTTTGAGTCAACTCCAGTTGTTTGTGCTGTTTTAAAGTATTTATCCATTTTATGCGTCATGTTAGTTTACATGTTTCTTCATAATACTCCCTAATGAGTTTTTTTTTTTTGCTTTTTTGAGATTTATAGTTATGTCTTCTCTTTTTGCAATTTTGATAGTCTTGCTTTTGTCAGCCTACCAAAAGATTTGTCAATCTTGTTGATGTTCCCAAAGAACAAACTCTGGTTTGCTGATTTTTCTCTCTCTATTCTACACTTCGTTTGTGTCTACTCCTTTCTCTATTATATTCTTTCATATGATTGCTTTGGATTCAGTTTACTGTTGTTTTTCCTGTATCTTATATCAGAAAATTTGGTTACTGATTCGAGATTTTTCTCTTGTTAATAAAGGTATTTGTAGGCATAAAAATTATTTCAGCATTGCTTTAGTTGCATTCCATTAAGTTCAGTTATGTTGTGTTTTCATTTCTGTTCCCCTCAAAGTTGTTTTCTTTTCTAATTTCCTTTGAGATTTTTTCTTTGACCCATTGGTTATTTGGGCATGTGGTCTGAAATTTACACATATTTGTGAGTTTCTAAAATTTTCCTGTTGCTATTAACTTCTAATTTAATTCCATTGTGGTTAGAGAACGTATTTTATATGGCTTCAATTATTTTAAATTCATGAAGGTTTGTATTGTGATATAGTATACTGTCTATCATGCAAATATTTCATGTAGTTTTTAGAAGACTGTGTATTTTGTTATTCATGGGCACAGTGTTTTATTAAGGTCTGTTAGGTCAAGTTTGTTTATACTATTTTTTATCCTTGTTGATATTCTGCCTAGTTGTTGTATGTATTATTGATAGTGGGATATTGAAGTTTCCAACTACTATTATTGAATTTTCTTATTTCTGCTATCACTTTTGCCATTTTTGTTTCATGTATTTTCCAGTTCTATTCTTAGGTACATACAATCTTATAATTATTTCTTGCTCATAGACAAAACTTTTATAATTCTAAAATGTTCTTATTCTGGGAAATTTTTTTTCATTTTAAAGTCTATTTTATGTTAGTACAGACACTCCAGTTCTCTTATGATTCCAATTAGTATGTTTTTTCTCATAACTTTTAAAATCTATTTATAATTTGAATCTAAAATGTGTCTTCCACATATATTATATGAATCTTTTTTTAAAAATCCAGTATGAAAATCTGCCTTTACATTGAACTGTTAAATCTGTTTATCTTTGTTGTTATCAATATGACTTGATTGGCATTTGTCATTTTGATTTATTTCTTCTTCATTTCCCATGTCTTTTTCTGCTGGTTTTTTTCTTTTCCTGTTTTCATTTTCATTAAACAAATACTTTTTAGAATTACGTTTTTATTCCTGTAATATTTTAACAATAGCTTCTTAGTTATTTATAAATAGTTGCTCTAGGGCTTACAATATGCATCTTACCTCATCAGAATTCACTTTAAATCTATACTAAATTAAATGAAATGGAATGTAGAATCTTTACCACTATACAGCTCCATTGTTTTCTGCCCATTTTGTGAATTCGTTGCTATAAACATGTCATAAATGTATGTGCATATATATATATGAAACCTGACAATATATTGCCATATTTACTATTGAATATGTTTTTACATATTTTTAAGGAAGCTAAGATCAGAGAGAAGAACAAGTATACATTTACGAGGCTTCTTACATAATTTTTCTTATTTACACTATCAGGTTCTCTTTATTTATTCCTATAGATCGAAGTTATCATTTAATGTCAAGTAGGAAAAGAGTTTTTCTATATAGGTCTCACAATATAATTATCACATTTTATAAAATTGCTTTATACATATGTTGAGAGGAAAATGAATATACATTTATATTTTATTTTAACATTGCTTGTGTAACTGCCAACATCAACACTTTTTTTTAATGTAGATTCAAATTACTGTATGATGTTCCTTGGCTTCAGCATGAAAAGCTTCCTTTAGTACTTCCTGTGAGGAGAGTCTTTTAGCCACAAATTCTTTGATATTTTTGTTTCTGTATTTTTGTAAGATACTTTTGCTGGATATAAGATTCTTGAATGACAGATGTTTTTCTTTCATTGCCTTTCATTCTTCTGTAATGTCATCCCCCTGACTTCTGGCAGCCATTTTTTTTTTTTTTTTTTTTTTTTTAATGAAAAGCCACCTATTAATCTTATTGTGGTTCACTTGTATATGATGAGGTTTGGTTTTGTTTGCTGCTTTCAAGGTTTTGTTTTATCTCTCAGTTTCAACATGCTGACTATGATACTTCTAGGTATGGATCCTGTGTTTATTCCAGGTGGATTTTGTCAAGTTTAAAAAATATATTTTAATGTTTTTCATCAAATTTGGAAGTTTTCAGTTATTATCTGAACACTTTTAATGCTTTTTAAAATCTTTCCTTTTGGTACTCCCATTGCAAGTATATTGTTGTGCTTAATGATGTCCCATATTTGTCTGAGCTGCTAATTAGTTTAATTTTTTTCTCTCTGTTCTTCAGTTTGCATAATCTCTATTGATTTACCTTGAAATTTACTAATTCTTTCCTTTGTCAGCTCAAGCCTACTGTTAAGCCCTACTAGTCAATGTAATTTTTATTATTGTACCTTCTAACTCAAGAATTTCCTTCTGATTCTTTAAAACAGTCTCTTTTTGTTGATATTATTCAACAAGACATTGTTACCATACTGTTCTTTAATTTTTTAAAGTACATTATGTCCCTTTGCTTTTTAAACCTATTTATAGCATTTTCTTTGAAGCTTTGTCTGAGAAGACTAACATCTGTATATCCTCAAAGGCAGATATTATTTATTTCAATTTTGATTATGGGTCTGATTTTTATATTTCTGTGCATGTTTCATAATATTTTGTTGAAAGTGGATATTTTAGATAGTATTTTATGTCAACTTTGGATATAAAACTCCGCAAGGCTACTTATTGTTGGTGTTTATTTCTTGGTTGACATGACTGGGCTACTTCAATGAAGTACCTTTCTCCTGAAGTGTGCAACCTTGATATAGTCCTCAGAAGGTTACACTTTGGCATACAAACAGTTTTCCTGACCTTCAGAGATGAGTCTGGCTTTAACTGGACTTTGACTCTCTCTTTCCTTGATCTTCCCATTAAACTTATAGTTGATTTACTGTATTGTTATCCCACTGAGCTATTAGCCTTCTCCAATTGCTAACTGATGGGTTTATTATTTTCAGCAATATTCTCAGACATTACTTGCTCCACATTGATACCCAGCCTTGGCAGGCACTTGGTGTAAGGCTTGCTTTGACCTTCTCCTAGGCAGACCTCTTTGATATGGAGCAGGAACTAGGTGGGAAAAACTTGCTTTTCACCAGGCATTCCCTCAGGATTCCCCATAGAAAGCAAGCACTGGGTGGGGCCGGGGGGGGGGGGCGGGGGGCAGGGGGCGGGGAGTAGGTAGGCAGATCAATGTTGCTCCCTGGTTGCTGCCACCACCCGATATAGAACTCCCACAGCCCAGAATCTAAGAGAATTGAATATGCTGATTTTGACCAGCTGCTGAATCTACCTGGAATAGTTCTTTAATTATAGGCAACTGGTGCAGATGGGAGCTGCCACTTGCCTAGCAAGCCCTCTGGAGCTCTCTTGAAAAACAGCTGTGTGGGTAATGGGTCTTCTTTCTTCACTTGCTCCTTGGCCTGGATCCATCCTACATAGCAAGAGTTGCAGATGGGGAATTGAGAGCTACACTGCTGCTACTAGCCACATGATAGAACTCTTCCCCAGCACAGGGATGTAAAAAGAGAATCTGCTAATGTTCACTGGTTACTACTCTGAATGGCTCTTCCACCCCAGGATATTGTGGAGATTGGGACTGCCACTCAGCCACCAAGTCAGGGGGTTATAATTATAGTCATTAGTTCAAAAGGCAGGATCTCTCACAGTTCTTACATAGTTTGAGTTTCATTTAATAACTTATTCTCAGTTTGTTGCTAGCCTTTTGATGAATCTCCAGAGGCTTCGAGTAATTGATTTTGATAATTGTTACCAGGTTAATACATGTCTTTTCAGGGCAGAGTTTTCTCTAAGCTTCTGTCCCTACCCTTCCAGAAGTTCCACCCAACCACTATCGAGTACAACTACCAAGTTATCCTAGTTAGAACCACCTAGCTAAGCCTAGTCAACACACATAACAGTTAGAGATAATACAAAAATTATTGTTTTAAACAGCTAATTTTGGGGTGGTATCTTATCCAGTGATAGATAACAAAAACATGTTTCCTGATGTATTTCAATTTTTTTTATTACCTGTTGTGGGATATATAAGTCAAGGTTGTTAATCTTTACTGAGAAAAGGGAAGATAATTATTTTGAACATATAAACATATTTGTAAAAATAAGTATGTTCACACATTTTTGGAAGTGACATACAATATCCTATCATGACTAGGATTCCTTAAACATCTTTTCTAGCATAAAAAATGTCAAGACGAAAGATATTTATAATCTTGTTTTAAACAACACACTCCAGGTTGCTTTTGGGATAAATCATATGAAGTGCCAGAATTCTTCAGAATAGCTATCATTCTTTATTCTCTATCCATTTTGTCTCATCCATTATAACAAAGGGCACAGTGACAGTCCTTCTATTTCAAAAAAGAAAAGAAAGGAAAAAAGAAAAAAAAGAAGTCCTTCTTGACTTTTTTTTGACATGGGTCTCATGAATTTTCTTCTCATTATATTATGCAGTTTTCAAGGCTTTGTAAATAGAATTTTCCACGTATAACTGCCTACCACTTTAAAAAGGTATATATAGACTTTAACTGCCTATCAAATGTGAATGAACTCCAACTTGGCAGAAAATAGCTAATATATTCAACTTGAATATATCCTTTACCAATACTTTTAAATCCCTGCAAATCTCAATTTAAGTCAGGCAGTATTAAATTAAAATACTCTTTGGTAATTCTGAAAACAACAATACTTGTTGAAAATATTTAAAATGTTAGGCACATATTTTCTATAAGAAAATTTCTGATTTGAAGAAGACATTTTGTGGTTTTTTTTTTTTTTCCTGATGTTACATTTTTCCTTTGAAGTAAATCAAGAGCTGGCAGTTGTGCTCTTAGTGAGTTTGCTAGCAAGTCAGGGAGCAAGATTTAAAAAAAAAAACAGTGAAAATTTTAGATATTTATTTGGAGTATAGTTTACAGTTCAATATCTCATGCTTCTTTGGCTATATAACTTTACTAAAGAGAAAAAAAAATATTCTTTGATATATATGTGTCAAGTTAGTTACATCTACATATGGGTAAATAAGGGAAATTATTAACTTTAAAATGGAGATGAAATATAACCAAAGTATGTCATTTAAGTGACGACAAAGTATAATTTATGAATTACCTAAGAATATGACAGTTTTCAAAATTCCCTTTCCATACCATTATAAAGTATAATATCTATTTGGTCAAGGTGGCTGACTAGAAGCAGCTAGTGTGAGTCGCTCTGGCAGAAAGGAGAGAGAGTGGCGCATAAGCACTAGCTCTTCAAGTGGATTGTACAGGAGTCCACATTGGGATTCATCGAGGAAGCAACAACAGCCCACGGAAAGCAGAAAGGAGACAGGCAGGACAGTCATCTATCAGGGATTACATGGAGCCAAAGGAGGCTCCCTACCACAGGGAAAGGGTAAGTGACTGCCCTCAATCTGGGGAGGCAGTGAAGGGCGCATGAACTGTGGCATGCCTCCAGCATATCACAGCTGCTATACAGAAAGCAGCCAGAATGCTTCTCAATTGGCAAGGCCTCCCAAGTGAGTTTCCAGTGTGGCCACACTACTCCCACCTGATTACTTTAGTCATTGGAAGCTCTGTGTTTCTTTGGGGTGGAATTCCCAGAGACAACCAACAGGCTCTCTGCCATTGCCATTGTATTGACACCTGCCCTTGCTGCACTTGGCCTGAAGAACAAACAAAAACCCCAATTGCTGTGCTCACACCTCCAGCATGTGGCAGCTACTCTAATGTAGAGGAGGACAGTTTCTCTTCCCTGTGAGCCCTTGGATCCCCTCCCCTTCACCAGGCAGGGCCCCCAGCTTGGGCCCATAGCACAGCTACTCTAACCCTGGCTGAACATTCCCGTTGGCAGTGGCTCTGTCTCTCTGGAGTAGAAATCCCACAGGCAACTTACGGCCCCTCTGCCTTGACCATTTCCATGGTACATGCCCTTGCTGCCCTTGGGCTGGGGAGTAAAGACCCTGATTACTTTGCTTGCACCTCCAGCATGCTGCAGCTATCCTGCAGAGAGGAGGCCAGAGTGTCTGACACATGAGCTTCCCACTCCCCCGCTCTTCACAATGTAGGAACTCCTAGCTTAGACCTGTAATGTGCCACTCCATCCCCAGCTGATCATTCCAATTAGCAGTGGCTCTACATTTCTCTGGGGTGGAGTTCCCAATAACAAGTGAATGACTTTCAGCCATTGTCATTGCCAAAGTCTCTGCTCCTGCTGCCTACAAGCTGGAGAGTGAACAAAAAGCCTGAGCTTATCCCATAGCTGCAGTACAAAACTCAGAAATGCCAAGCTGAGATTTGTGGCCAGCACTCCAGCGGGAGAGGAGCCTATACTCTCAGAGCACTAAGAGGGAGCATGGTTGCAAACATGAGGGAATACAGAGGAGCCATATGGCTGACAAGAGCGTATCTACCAGCCATTATGCCTGAGCGTCATCTACTGAATTGCAGCCCAAACTATAACACCAAAAATACTTTGCTAATATACTCCCCTGTGAAACCAAGGGCAAGAATTTAGCTACAAAAATCCTGCACAATGCCTTGGCCCTCTGAAAACATCCAGAAATGAAGCCAACTGACTATACTCAAATTATACAACGGTTAAAGGAACATCAGCCCACACAGAAGAGAAAGGACCAGTGCAATAACTCTGGCAACTCTAAAAGCTAGAGTGTCTTCTCATCTACAAGTGACCATACTAGTTTCCCAGTAGTGGTTCTGAACCATAATGAAACAGCTTAAAACAATGCACATAGATTTCAGAATCTAGATGACAATTAAGATTATCAATATTCAGGAGAAAATTGAAACCCAATCCAAGAAATATAAGGAATCTAGTAAAATGATTCAAGAGCTGAAAGACAAAATAACCATTTTATGAAAGAAGCACATTGATCTGATAGAGCTAAAAATTCACTTCGAGAATTTTATTATATAATTGGAAGTATTAACAGCAGAACGGGCCAAGATGAGGAAAGAATCTCAGAGTTCAAACACTGGTCCTTCAAATCAACTCAGTCAGAAAAAAAAATAAATTTTAATTTAAAATATGGGGCCTATTGTGGGGAGGGGGGAGGGGGGAGTGGGGGAGATTCAGCATTAGGAGATATACCTAATGTAAATGACGAGTTAATGGGTACAGCACACCAACATGGCACATGTATACATATGTAACAAACCTGCACATTGTGCACATGTACCCTAGAACTTAAAGTATAATAAAAATATATATATAGGCATAGATATAGCAAGAGATAAAAACAAATGTGGGAAAACTCTCATTGTTGGATCCAGGTAGAGAGCATAATGGGGTTATTATTCGGGTTTTTTTTTTTTTCAACTTTTATCTACAACTTAAACTTTTCAAAATGAAAAGCTGGGAGAAAAAGAAAAATAAAGAGCACATGGGGAAAAAAATTTTAAAACTTGAACAAAACCCCTGAGAAATATGAGATTATGTAAACACACCAAAACTATGACCTATCGGCATACCTGAAAAAGAAGAAAAGATAGCAAGCAACTTGGAACACATATTTGAGGATATTGTCCACAAAAATTTCCTCAACTTGCCAAAGAGGTCTACATTCAAATTCAGGAAATTCAGAGAACCCCTGTAAGATATTATACAAGACAACCATCCCCAAGATACATAGTCATCATATTCTCTAAGCTCAATACAAAAGAAAATATATTAAAGGCAGCTACAGAGAAAGGACAGTTCATCTACAAAGAGAATGCCATCAGGTTAACAGAGAACTTTTCAGCAGAAACTCTACAAGCCAGAAGAGACTGGTGGGACTACATTCAGTACTCTTAAGGAAAAAAATTCCAACAAAGAATTTTGTATTCAGCCAAATGAAGCTTCATAAGCAAAGAGAAATGAAATCCTTTCCAGACAAGCAAATGCTATGATAATTCATTACCACCAGACCTGCCTTATAAGAGCTTTTTAAGGGATGCTAAACATGGAAATGAAAGACTGTTAATGGTCACCACAAAAATGCACTTACATACATAGACCACTGATACTCTAAAGCAACTACACAATCATGTTTACATAACAACTAGCTAAAAACATGATCATGGGATCAAATCCACACATATCAATATTAACAGGCTAAATGCCCCACTTAAAAGGCATAGAGTAGCAAATTGGAGAAAGAAGCAAGACCCACCTGTATGCTATCTTCAAGAGCCCCATTTCACATGCAAAGACACCCATAGGCTCAAAGTAAAAGGATGGAGAAACATCTATCAAGCAAATGGAAACCATAAAAGAGCAGGGGTTGCTATTCTTGTTTCGGAAAAAAACAGACTTCAAACCAACAATGATCAAAAAGGACAAAGAAGGACATTACAGTATGACAAAATATTCAATTCAAAAAGAAGACTTAAATATTTCAAATGCATATGCACTCACCACCAAAGCACCTAGATTTATAAAGCAAGATATCAGAGAGCTACAAAGAGAATGAGATGACATGTACCCTAGAACTTAAAGTATAATAATAAAAAAATAATTTAAAAAAAAAAAGAGAATGAGATGACCACACAATAATAGTGGAAGATTTCAACACCCCACTGACAGTTTTAAATAGATCATACACAGAAAATTAACAAACACATTTGGGAACTAAACTCTACACTTGACCTGACAGGCATCTAAAGAACAGACTGCCCAACAAGAACAGAATGTGCATTTTTTCTCATTTGCACATAGCATATAATCTAAAATTAATGACACATTAGGCCCTAAAACAATTTTCAACAAATTCAAAAAAACTGAAATCATGCCAACCATACTCTGACTGCAGAAAAATAAAAATAGAAATCAATGAAAAGATTTCCCAATACCATACAATTACATGTAAATTAAATAATCTGCTTCTGAGTGAATTTTGAGTAAACAAAGGAATTAAGGCAGAAATCCAGAAATTCTGTGGAACTAAAGAAAACCAAGATACAATGTACCAGTATCTCTGGGACACAGATAAAGCAGTGTTAAAAGGAAAGTTTACAGCACCAAACGCCCACATCACAAACTTAGACCTCAAATTAACAATCTAACATCACACCCAGAAGAAATAGAAAAACAAGAGGAAATCAACCACAAAGCTAGCAGAAAAAAAGAAATAACCAAAATCAGAGCCTATTTGACTGAAATGGAAATGACAAAAAAGATACAAAAAATCAAGGAAACTAAAAAGTGTATTTTTGAAAGACTAAATAAGATTGATACACCAGCACCTAGACTAATAAAGAAAAAAAGAGAGAAGATCAAAATAAACCCAATCATAAATCACAAGGAGGACACTAACACCGATCCTACAGATATACGAAAGATCTCTCAGAGACTATTATGAATATCTCTATGCTCACAAAGTGGAAAGCCAAAAAAATTGGATAAATTCCTGGAAACATACAACCTTCCAAGATTGAACCAGGAAGAAAACAAAACCCTGAAGAGACATATAATGAGTTCTGAAATTGAATCAGTAACGAAAAACCTACAACCAGAAAAAGCCCTAGACCAGTCAGATTCACAGCCAAATTTTACCATGTGTATAAAGCAGAGCTGCTAACAATCTTACTGAAACTTTTCCAAAAAGTTGAGGAGTAGGGACTCTGCCCTCACTCATGAGAAAGCAGGCATTATTCTCATATCAAAACTGGGCAGAATCACAGTGAGAATAAAAAACAAAACAAAAACTTCAAGCCAATATCCCTATTGAACACAGATGCAAAAATCCTCAATAAAACACTAGCAAATATCCAGGAGTATATCAAAACTTAATCCACCATGATTAAGCAGACTTCATACCTGGGTTGCAAGGTTGGTTCAACATATGCAAATCAAGAAATGTGATAAACAGAACTAAAAAGACACATGATCATCTCAATAGATGTATAAAAAGCTTTTAATAAAATTCAACATTCCTGGGTGTTAAAAACTCTTAAAAAAACTATGCACTGAAGGAATGAATATGCATCAAAATAATAAGAGCCATCCATGAGAAACCCACAGTCAACCTCATACTGAATGGGCAAAAGCTGGCAACATTCCCCTTGAGAACTAGAAGAAGACCAGGATGCCCACTCTCATCACTTCTATTCAGTATAATACTGGAAGACTCGCAAAAGCAATCAGGTAAGAGAAAGATAAAAGACATGCAAATAGGAAGAGTGAGAGAGTCAAACTATCCCTGTTTGCAGAAGATATGGTTCTGTACCTAGAAAACTTCATAATTTCTGCCAAAAGTTTCCCACATCTGATAAACAACTTCAACAAAGTTTCACGATACAAAATCAATGTAGAAAAATTAGTAGCAAGCATTTCCATGCACCAATACTGTTCAAGCTATGAACCAAATGTAGAACACAATTCATTCACAATTGTCACAAAAAGAATAAAATACTCAGAAATAGAGGTAAACAGGGAAGTGAAACATGGCTGCAACAAGAATTGAAAAAAACTGCTGAAAGGAATCAGCAATGACACAAACAAATGGAAAAACATTCCATACTCATAGGTGGGAAGGAACAATATTGTTAAAATGACCACAGTGCCCAAAGAAATTTACAGATTGAATGCTATTGCTATCAAACTACCAATAACGTTTTTCACAGAATTATAAAAAAATTCTGAAAATCATATGGAGAAAAAAAGAGCTTAGCCAAAACAATCTTAAGCAAAAAGAACAAAGCTGGTTATATCACACTACCTGACTTTAAACTATACTACAAGGCTATAGTAATCAAACTGGCATGGTACTGGTACAATAACAGACGTATAGACCAATGGAATACGTTGGAGAACCAAGTAATAAGGCTGTACACCTACAACCATCTGATCTTTGACAAAGCTGATAACAACAAGCAATGGGGAAAGAACTCCCTATTCAATAAGTGGTGCTGGGAAACCTAGCAAGCCATATGCTAAAGATTTAAATTAGACCTCCTTTCCCTTACCATATACAAAATGATCTCAAGATGGATTAAAGACTTACATGTAAAGCCTAAAAGTATAAGAACCCTAGAAGAAAAGCTAGGAAATTCCATTCTGGACACTGGCCCAGGCAATGATTTCATGATAGAGACTCCAAAAGCAATTGCAACAAAACAAAAATTGACAAGTGGGACCAAATTAAACTAAAGGGCTCCTGCACAGCAAAAGAAACTATCAACAGAGCATACAGATAGCCTACAGAATGGGAGAAAACATTTGTCAGTGATGAATCTGATAAAGGGTCTAATATCCAGAATCTATAAGGAACTTAAATCAACAAGCAAAAAACAATCCCATTAGAAAATGGGTAAAGACATGAACATACACTTTTCAAAGGAAGCCATACACATGGCCAACAAGCATATAAAAACGCTCAGCATCACTGATGATTAGCAAAATAAAAATCAAAACCACAATGAGAGAAGATCTTCATCAGACGGAATGGTTATTTATTAAAAAGACAAAATAAAAACAGATGTTGGTGACTTTGTAAAGAAAAGAGAACTCTTATACATAGCTGGTGGAAATGTAAACTAGTTCATCCACTGTGGAAATCTGGAGATTTCTCAAAGAAATTAAACCGGGGCCTATCATGGGGAGGGGGGAGAGGGGAGGGATTGCACTGGGAGTTATACCTGATGTAAATGACGAGTTGATGGGTGCTGACGAGTTGATGGGTGCAGCACACCAACATGGCACAAGTATACATATGTAACAAACCTGCATGTTATGCACATGTACCCTACAACTTAAAGTATAATAATAATAAATAAATTTAAAAAAAAAGAAATTAAAAGAGAAATACCATTTGACCTAGCATTCCCATTGCTGGGTATATATCTAAATGATTATAAATCATTCTACTATAAAGATACATGCACATGTACATATATCACAACACTATTCACAATAGCAAAGACATGGAATCAACCTAAATGCCAATCAACAGTGGACTGAATAAATAAAATGTGGTACATACACACCATGGAATACTATGTAGCTATAAAAAAAGAATGGGCTCATGATCTTTGCAGCAACGTAGATGCAGCCGGAGGACATTATCCTAAACAAATTAATACAGAAACAGAAAAACAAATACTGCTTCTTCTCACCTACAAGTGGGGACCTAATCATTTAGTACACATAGGCACTAAGTCAGGAAAAATAGGCACCAGGGCCTATTTGAGTGTAGATGTTGGGAGGAGGGTGAGGTTCAAAAAACCACTTATTGAGTACTATGAAAAAATCAACTATTGAATACTACATTTATTACCTGGTTGATGAAATAATCTGTACACCAAACCTCTGTGTCATGCAATTTACCCATGTAATAAACCTGCACATATACCCGCGAACCTAAAACATTTTAATGGAAAATATGGACTTATTCAAACTTAGAAAAATATAATTAAATGGCTGTCAACATAAGAAACACTTAGCAGAGAGAGAAAAAATATTATGAAAATGATAACATCTCTGGTTACCTTATAGCATATTTTCCCTTTCTGTCCTTTTCTATACTCAGTTTCATAAGTATAATAATAATTGTAGAAACTAAAATTAATATGTTAAACTTACAAAGAAAAGTGTCGTTATAAAAACCATGTTTTAAAAGTGCTATGGTATGTTTTCTGTCTTAAGAAAATTTTGACTTCTTGTAGTTTTTTTTTTTTATACTTTAAGTTCTAGGGTACATGTGCATAACGTGCAGGTTTGTTACATATGTATACTTGTGCCATGTTGCTGTGCTGCACCCATCGACTTCTTGTAGTTTTTTTAATGGTAACCTAAATTAGAGAAAACCTGTTATTCAGTTAGGTAAGAATCCTCAATATTTCTGTAGAATCTCCGAAGTGGTCGATTTTAAAATATACATTTCAGTATCAAAACCCCTCAAAACTACCACCAAATCTGTCAGATAAGCCTACAGCACAAACCCACCAAAGGCCCCCATAATGTAGAACAATAAGTTTAGAATATTTTCTTGAGTTCATTCAATGGATTACAAATTTAATGAATAGTTTAATAACTTCCTAGTATTACATATTCCTTGAAAAAACTACATATATACATATTTTAAAACTGTTTTAAAAAGAATTTAAAAAGGATACTAGTGGCCTCATATATTTACTTATTAATCTTAGTTTAGAAATGGAGAAGATAAACATGAATGAATCACAGATTATGGAATGACATGAATAAGTCAGGTCATATAGTCAATATAACTTATAGAAAACTGCTCATTTTCCTTATGTGCTGCAAAACCTGGATATCCACATACAGAAGAATAAAACTAGACCCAAGTCTCTTACCATGAACAAAATTCAACTCAAAAAAACATAGGACTTGAAACTATAAAACTAGTAAAATAAAATACAGAGAAAACACCTCAGAACATTAGTCTAGGCAATGATTTTATAGCTAAGACCCCAAGAGCACAAGCAACTAAAACAAAAATAGACAAATGAGAATATATTAAAAGAAAAACCTTTTGCACAGCAAAATAATCAATTAGATTGAAGATTCGACCTGTTCAATTTTAGGGAATAGTTGCAGAATATCCATACAACAAGGAATTAATGTCCAGAGTATACAAGTAACTCAAATGACTCAACAGTAAAATAAACAAACAAAACCCGAATACTCCTATTAAAAGGTTGGTAAAAGAGCTAAATAGACATTTGTCTAAAGAAATACAAATAGCCAAGAGGCATATGCAGAAATGCTCAACATCATTAATCATCAGGGAAATGCAAATCAAAAACACAATGAGATATCATCTTACTCCTGTTGGAATGGCTATTACTAAAAAGAGAAAAAATATCACACATGATGGTGAGGATGCAAAAAGGAGACTCATATATTGTTGGTGGGAATGTAAATATGTACAGCTAGTATGAAAAACAGTATGGAGTTTTCTCAAAATAACAAAAAACTGAACTACCATGAAATCCAGCAATCCCACTATGAAGTATTTATTCAAAGGAAAGGAAATCAGTATGACAAAGTGATACCTGCACTCTCATGTTTTTTGTAGCATTACTCACAACAGCAAAGACAAAAAAGCAACCTAAATGTCAACAAATGAATAGATCGAGAAAATATGATTATTAACAGAATGTAATTCTATTCAGCCATAAAAAAAGAATGAAACCATGTTATTTGCAGTAACATGACTGGAACTGGAGGTCATTATATTAAGTGAAATAAGCCAGATACAGAAAGACAATTATCACATGTACTCACTCATATGTGGGAGCTAAAATGGTTGAATTAATGGAGATAGTATGTAGACTGACAGTTATCAGAGGCTGAAAAAGATGTGGATGTAGGAAGTGTCCGAAGAGAGGTTGGTTAATGGATACACACAGAAGAAATAGATTCTAATGTTTGATGGCAGAGTAGGGTGACTACAGTTAACAACATTGTATTGTACATTTCAATAACTTGAATGTTCTTAGCACCTAGATATGAAAATGCTTGTGGGTTTGGATATCCTAAATACCCTGACTTTATTAATATACATTCTATGCATGGTACAACATATCATATGTCCCCCATTCCTATGTACAATTGTGTAACAATTTTAAAAATACCTGAAGCAGAATTGACACAGATGATACAATTGGTAGCCAATATGTTAAAGAAGCTAGAGAAAACATCTATAATACTAAGTAAAGACACAGAATACAAAATATACTCTAAAGTCAATTTTATTGCTAAAACTTCAGTGACTAAGGTGAAAACTATACTGGGATTAAATACAGAATAGACAATGAGATGTAAAGATTAAGCCATTTGTAAACATGCCAATGTAAAGTATCTAAAGTGAAAACTAGAGAGTAAAAATACTGATAAATGTGAAAAGGAGTACACCAATAAGATTTGGCACAACTTAAAGGAAGCTAATATACATGTATTTGGAACCCACAAAGGAAAGAAAGGAGTGAAAATATATTTAAAAATAATAGACAATATAAACTCAATATTTCTACAAAAGCTAGGCACAAGGAATCAGAAAACAACTATAGCAATGAACCTCTTAATCCGACTATGTAAAAACAGTGGTAAAAACAAACATTTTAAAGCACCCAGGAAATAAAAGACATATCACAAGCAAAAGAACTAAGACAACGAGTAAAGGAAAAAAGATAACAGCATATCGTTTTTTGTTGTTTTTGTTAGAAACAACGCTAACAAGTAAGCAATGGTACAATATATTTATAGTATTGAGGTAAAAACGGCCGTCATCTTGTAATTCTGTATCCACTGAAAATGTTTTTCAAAAATGAGGGTGAAATAAAGGCATTTGAGATATACAAAAGCCTCAAGAATTGGTCACCAGTAGACCTTTACTATAAGAAATCTCAGAGGAAGCTATTTATGTAAAGGAAGTTATACATACAAAAGGAAAGTGTTACCAAGTGGAAATCCTGGGTTATGCAGAAGAATGAAGAAAACTGGAAATGTTTCCTATTATTTAATTAGTTTTAAAAATAATTTACTCTTCACAGCAAAAATAATGAGTTCTGGGTTTTATATGTAAAAATGTGACGATGATAGCACAAAAAGTAGGAAGAGAGAAATGGAAGGATAATGTTCTAAGTTTCTTATACTATATAAGAAGTGGTATAATATCACTTGAATGTAACTGTTGCAATTTAAAGAGGTATATCATAAACCAAAAAGAAACCACTAAAATAGCATAAGAATGAATTTAGCTAATAAAAATCAAAGGATAAAATTATTAAAAAATACTCAAGAATAAAAATGAAGAGAAAATAACAAAGCAAATAGAAAACAAATAGCAAGATGGTAAATGTAAATCCAAACCTTTCAACGATCATATGAAATATACATGGTCTAAGTGAAATAGTAAAAAGGAAGATCCTATAGAGCTACATAAAATAGAAAGACCAAACTATATTTTGCCAAAAAGAGACTCACTTTAAAGACACAAGTAGGCTAAAAGTAAAGGGATGGAAAATACCTAACCTGCTTATACTAATCATAAGAAAGCTGGAGAATCTATATTAATACCTGACAAAATAAATTTCATGACAAATGAATGTTCCTAGGGATAAAAAGGGCCATTTCTCAATGATATATTGGTCAATTCAGGAAGAAGATATAATCATTCTAAACTTTTATGCACCTTAAAACAGATTTTCAAAATAAGTCATACAAAAAGTATTTTAATTGTAAGGAGAAATAGAAAAATCCTTAATTGCAGACAGAAATTTGAACATTCCTCTCTTTACATTTTATAGGACAAGTAGATAGGAAATCAGAAATGAAATAAAAGTTTTATAGAATACAATAACCAAATTAACCTAATTTACATTTGTAGAACATTCTATCTCTTGATGGAATAATGTATTCTTTTCAAATGCACACAGAGCATGCACCAAAACCAAACCTATTCTGGGCAATAAAACAAGTGTCAAATTTAAAAGGATTCAAATCATACCACATATGTGCTGTGACCACAGAAGAGTTCAATTAGAAGTCAATTACAGAAAGACAGCTGGGAAATTCTCAAATATTATACTTTTAAATAACTTAAGCAATGAATAAAGATCATTGAAATTGGCCAGGCGTGGTGGCTCACACCTGTAATCCCAGCAATTTGGGAGGAGGAGGCGGGCGGATCACTTGAGGTCAGGAGTTCGAGACCACCCTGGTCAACATGATGAAACCCCGTCTCTACTAAAATTACAAAAATCAGTGCAGTGTGGTGGTGCGTGCCTGTAATCCCAGCTACTGAAGAGGCTGAGACACGAGAATCACTTGAACCCAGGAGGCAGAGGTTGCAGTGAGCCGAGATCACGCCATTGCACTCCAGCCTGGGAGACAAAGCCAGACTCTGCCTCAAAATAAACAAATAAATAAATAACAATAACTGAAATTATTTTGAACCATATGAATATCAAAGAAAACATATGAAGATATGTGTGATGTGGTTAAGGAAATGATTACATTGGAAGTTTTAGCACAAGGTGCCTATATTTGAAATGAAACAAGGTGTTAAACGACCTCAGTTTTTACCTTAAGAAACAAACAAAAGAACAGCAGATTAAATCCAAACTAAACAGAGAAATATAATAAAAATTCAGAGTGAAACTTAAAAATATATATAGTAGAAAAACAACAGAGAACACATGTAATAAAAATGTTAGCCTTTGAAAACATATATGGATGGCAAATGAGTACATGAAAAGATGATCTATAGTGCAAAATAAGACACAGTGACATACCTATAAGAATGGTTTTTTTTTTTTAACTGACTATATCAAATATTGGCAAGAATATGGGATGACTGGACCTCTCATCTACTATTGGTGGGAATTCAAAATGATACAAATGCTTTCAAAAGAAGTTCAAAGTAGTCCTGAAAATGTTAAATATGCACTTACTATGTGTCCAGTCATTCTGATCCTAGTTATATCTTAATAGTAGTAAACTCATATTTGTATACAAAAGTTTGTTTACAAATGTTCACAGCAACTTTATATGGGCAAAAACCAACCAAACAAACAGAACACACGCGCGCGCGCGCACACACACACACACACACACACACACACACAAAATAGGAAAAGAACTCCAAATTATCCATCCACAGGTTTATGGATAAAGTATTTTGGTATGTCCATATAACAGAATATTATTTAGGAAAAATAAAGAAACAAACTATTAAATAGGCAATAACATTGATGGATTTCAAAATAATTATGCTGTGTGAAAGAAGTCAGACAATATAAAGGGTACATAGTATATAATTTCATGTATATAATGTTCTCAAAAATACAAATGTATAGTGACAGAAAACAGATCAGGGGCTCCCTGGGGGTGGAAGTGAAAGGTGGGGGTAGTTGCAAAAAGATGAAAAAGGGGTGCGAGGACACTTCTGGAAGTGATGCATACGTTTAATTATGACTGTGTTATCACAGAAGTATATATCAAAACTTACAAAACTGTACATGTTAAATATATACAGTTCTCTGTATACCAAATATTCCTTAATAAAGCTAAGATTTAAAAAAAATCAATTACACAATCTAACCTTTATATGTATAAATCTATACATGTTACAAAATGTAATGGAGTGATGCAAGATGGGATGCATTTTGTGGTGAACTAATTGTTTCTGAAACGGTATATATTCTTCCGTATGTCTAGGTAGTGTGACATAATTGAATGTAAAATATCATAGAATTCAAAATACCAGAATAGTCACTGATCTCAACTAAACAGCTAGCAAAATTTGGGCAGCATATTTATCCTCTCAGTTCATTTATGAAACATAGGGGTTTCCCTCAAACTCTTCCCAATTCTCTTGTTGTATATCTACATCTAGGCAAAAAAAAAAAAAAAAAAAAACTTCTGGTGGAACCTTACCCCTCAGTTGATGTATGACTATGTCAACAATGCCCGCAAATTAGACACAATGATACTATTTCTAAAATGCTAAATTTTCCAAGGTCTCAAAATATTCCGAATATGAGACTGATAAAGGAAGCAAGAAAATGTAAAACAAGGCCTATCTCCAGTATTGTAGCTCTCTTTCTGGTAATCTTTACATATCTCTCCCTTCCCTCAGTTTCCTTTCTTACATGGAGGTATTTGACTGTTTATATTTTCCCCAATACTTTCCATTTTGAATGTTAGTTATCATGGTATAAGTTTTCACATTCAACATTTCAGCAGTGATCACAGGAGTCACTAATTTTAACCCAAGTTTGAACATTCGAGCATCTCATTACCAAAGTCTGTAGTTAGGTATTTAAAAGTAAAGTAACAATTATAATTCTTAAAATTTTAAGAATTGCACAAAACTCTAAGGTAGGTATTAGTTGACTGTACAGAGGGGAAACTGATAGAATGATTAAGTTATACTATCTATATGATGCTCTATACCCCACTCACATTTACTCTAGATTGAAATTAAAATCTATCCCTGCACAGTACTTTATCTTATAAAAATCACTCATATTTCATAAGCTGTAATAAGATAAAAGCTTATGGATTTTGATGCCTAGCCTTCACCTTTCCTGTTGCCATTATGTACAAAAGAAAAATTGATTCTGACCTTGAAGTCACAGTGTTAAAAATAAATCTCTGCAGCACTGATGTTTCTTTTCTGTCTCTGAAATAACTGTTTAAGCTCACTCAGGGGATTACTCTAATGATCCACTAGTTTCTATAAGTTCTGAAAAGAAGTAAAAGAGAGGTTTGCGTAGGGAAGTGTTTATCAGTTCCTAACACATTTCAAGGAAAAATATATGTGTGTAAATGGTGCTGAGTATCCCCACACAGATATTTCATGTGGCCTATATCAATCAAGTTAATATCTACTACTGAGAGAACAGGTATTTTCCAATCACCTTGGGGGAAAATTTAATGCTTTATAATCCATAAGACATGTGGAATTCACAACGAAAGAATATTTATTTAAAATATTTACTTACAAAGCCAACATGATTTTCAATTGATGGCATACATAAAAGATGGGACAAATCATGCCTAGTAACAAGCAAATACATTTTATTTTAAATTTTCTAATTATAGTCCTTCATTAATCTTGATGTAAATTTAAATTAATGTTTTACTAACATATGCCTAATTGATCATTGTGGTACACATTCACTATATTACTTTTTATACAAATCTAATTATGTTTATTGTAGAAGACAAACTACACAAAAAATTATTAAAAGAGAAAATATACATCCACTGATATAGTACAAGAATGTACTATATCATTAATATTTATTACATATTAAATTAAATTAAAATTAATTTATTTAATAAATTTATTAAAACACAGAGATCTTTTTCCAATAATGACAGAATAAGGTCTTACCAGAATGCAGAAAATAAAAAACTGAAAATTATACCAAAAGAGATACATGAAGGAAATGGAGAATGAAGAGAAGATTCCAGAATCTAGTGGTGAGCACATACTCAAAGAGGGGAGTATACATGAAGTGAAAGTCCATTTTCATGAATTTGAGCCCAGAGTCAGGTACAATCACTCAGTGTGTTGTTGCAGGATAACTGCTGGGAAAACTATGGTGTTTTTGGTCCAGAAAGTCAGAAAACTGAAGCTGAGGAAACTGTGGCTGAAGAACAGCATGAGGGAATCAGGCAAGTGAAAGTTACAGAGAGAACACCTAATTCTCTCTGTCCACATTTGTGCCTGATCCCTGACACATGCATGCACAGTGTGTATGAGCCATTGTTTGCCAACTCTAGCATAAAGGACAGGGGATATATGGACCTGTAGGATTGAATAGTTTCTACAATTCATGTAAAGTGACAAAGTATTTACTATAACTGGAAAATAAAAAGTTAAAGATGTTTGATTTTTCAGTAAGAATACAAAGACATATAGTTAAAATAAAATAAAAATCATCATATAGTTAATTTTATTTCTTAGAATATTTTAATGTTTCCAGTAGAAATACAATTCTAAAATATAAAACTGAAAGGTAGACAGGAAAAGAGAAATAGATAAAAAGAAGAAATAGGAAATAAATAAAATGGTAGGCACAAACTAAACCATATAAATAGTACATTTAATGTTAGACTTCAATCAAAAGGCAGAGATTTGGCCTGGCGCGGTGGCTCAAGCGTGTAATCCCAGGACTTTGGGAGGCCGAGACGGGCGGATCACGAGGTCAGGAGATCTCGAGACCATCCTGGCTAACATGGTGAAACCCCGTCTCTACTAAAAAATACAAAAAAAAACCAGCCGGGCGAGGTGGCGGGCGCCTGTAGTCCCAGCTACTCGGGAGGCTGAGGCAGGAGAATGGTGTAAACCCCGGAGGCGGAGCTTGCAGTGAGCTGAGATCCGCCCACTGCACTCCAGCCTGGGCGACAGAGCAAGACTCCGTCTCAAAAGAAAAAAAAAAAAAAAAAAGACAGAGATTTTAAGAAGGGATTTTTAAAAAGAGACGCAGCTTGCTGTCTACAAGAGATGCCCTCTAAATATAGAGTCACAAATAGGTGGAAAGCAAATGGATAGAAAATTATATACCACAAAAATAGTAAGTATAAGATGGTTAAAGTGGCTATATTAATGGAAAAATAGGTATTAAAACACAAATACTACCAAAGATAATGAGAAATATTTTCTAACAATAAAGGTATCAATTCTACAGAAAGATATTATGAATGTGTATGGCTCTAAGAGAGTTTCCAAATGCATGAAGAAAATAGTCATATAAATAAAGCAATAAATCAATAATTCCAAAATCAGAATTGAAGATTTTAAAAGCCCACTCTCAGCAGTTGATATAACTGGGCAAAAAATCAGCAGACATACAAAATTAAAAATATATATATACTTTTCAGTTGACTAGTATTTATGGAAGTCAAACACAATAACATCAGAATATATATTTTCATGTACACATAGTATGTTACATGATAGACAAACATGCTGAACCATAAAGCAAGTCCCAATGATGTTTAAAAGAATGGAATTCCGACCATGACATAATTAAACATGAATAACAACTAAAAATAATTTGGAAACGAAAACACACCTTTCTAAATAATAGATGAGTCAGAGAAGAAATCAAAAAAGAAATTAGGAATTGTACTGAACTGAATGATAAAAAAATAAAAGTTGAGGCATGGAGCTTAAGCAGTTTTTAGAGGGAAATTTATACCTTTAAGTATTCATGCTAGGAAAGAAGGAAGTATAAGAAGTAAAAGAAAGAATGGCAAATTAACCTCAAAGTAAGTAGATGGAAGGCTTTATAAAGCTAAGAGCAGAAATCAACACAATTGATGAAATAAACCACAGAAAATGAATGGAACTAAATTCTGCTTCTTGGAAAGATAAGCAAAATATGTAAGCTATTTTCGAAAGACCAAATTAAAATAACTACAATGGAAATACCAATTTCTGGAATTAAAGACCGGGCATCACAGCAGATCCTACAGAAATTAAATGGATAATAGGAGAACATAATGAATAACATTATACCCATAAATTTGACAACCTAGAAAAAAAATTTTTAAATATAAAAATGACCAAAATTATGTAAAAATAAACAGAGAACTTAACTACTCTTACGTTAAATATTGACATAGCCCTAATGAATATAGATACAAAATGCTTTAATGTTTTAGCAAGATGAATCTAACAATATGTAAAGATAATACATCATGACCAAATGTAGTTTATCAAACTAATATAATGTTGGTGTGCACCTCAGTAAGATGACAGACATCCCAACTGTATGTATATATGTATTTATGTATTTATTTGTATGCCATTTGTCATCTTCATTTTTTAAGCTTTATCAAGGTATATATAACAGACATACAAAAATCTACATTGTTAATGCCTACATTTTGATGAATTTATATATATGTATAAATATACAGCATCATCACCATCCAGATGCTAAATATATTTATCACTTCCAAAAATATCCTGGTGCTTTTGTGTGTATTTGTGTGTGTGTTTAAGAACACTTAACATGAGATCTTAACATATTTTAAAGTGTAGAATACTGTACCGTTTACTATAAGTATTATGCTGTACAACAGATCTCTAGAACATACTCATCTAGCACAATTGAAACTTTATTCCTATTGAGCAAAAATTTCACATTAACCCTCCCCAATCCTGGCAACTATCATTCTTCTGTTTCTATGAGTTCAAATATTTGTGGTACTTCATATAATTGGAATCATGCAGTACATATTCTGTGATTGGCATACTTAACATCACTTAGGTTCATCTATGCTGTTCACAAAAAGTAGGATTATCTTCTTGTTTAAAGCTTTGTGATATTCCATTGCACATATATACCATATTTTCAAATCCATTCATCTGATGGATATTTGTTTTTTTCCATATTGTGACTATTATGAGTAATGTTGCCATCAACATGGAGGGGCAGATATATCTTTGAGATCCTGATTTCCATTCTTTTGGCTATATATCTGTAAATTGAATTGATAAATCATACGGTAGTTCTATTTTTAATTTTTTGAGAACATTCATACTGTTTTCCATAGTAGCTGCACTGTTCTTCATTTCCACCAACAATGTATAATAGTCCCAATTCCTCCACATCTTTATCAACACTTGATATTTTGTTTTTCAGATAATAGTCATCGTAAAAGGTATGAGGTGATATCTCATTGCTTTTTTGATCTGCATCTCCCTGAAGATGAGTATTGTTGAGCACCCTTGCATATATCTTGGGGCCATTTGTTTGTTTTTTTGAGAAATTTCAATTAATATTCTTTGCCATTTTGTAACTGGGCTTTCTTCCTACCGGGTTGTAGGAGTTTCTTACATATTTTAGATATTAACCCCTTACCAGATGTATGGTTTGCTAATATCTACTTTCAACACATAGCTTGACTTTTTACTCTACTGTGTTAACTGTTTCCTTTGCTGTGCAGAAGCTTTTTAGTTTTTCTATTTTGGGGTTTTTGCTTGTGTTTTGGTGTCATATCTAATAAATCATTGCTAAGACTAATAAAGAAGCTCATAAACAAGGCTTTCCTTTATGCTTTCTTCAATAAGTTTTACAATTTCAAGTCTTACATTTAAGTCTTTAATCCATTTTGAGTTTATTTTTGTGCACAGCGTAAGACAGGGTTCCAATTTTACAATCTGCATGTCAATACCTGGTCTTCCCAGTACCATTCATTGAAGAGACTATTCTTTCCACACTTTCGTGTTCTTGTCATCCTTGTCAAAGATATATTGACTGGATATCTGTGGGTTTATTTCTGGAAACTCTATACTGTTTCATTGGTCTTTGTGTCTGTCTTTATGTTAGAATCCCACTGTTTTAATTATTGTAGCTTGGTAACATATTTTGAAATCAGGAATTGTGATGTCTCCAGCTGTGTTCTTCTTTATCAAGATCACTTTGGCTATTCTTTTGTGGTTCTATATAAATTTTAGAATTGTTCATTTCTGTAAAAAATGTCATTCAGATTTTGATAGGAATTGAATCTGTAGATCACATTGAGTAGTACCAACATTTTAACAATACTAATTGTCTCAGTCCATGAACATGTATTTTCATTTATTTGTGTCTGCTTTAATATATTTCATCAGTGTTTCATAGTTTCCATGTATAAGTCTTTCCCCTTCTAAGTTATATTTATTCCTAAATGTTTTATTATTTTGGGATGATATTATAGATGTTATTGTTTTCTTATTTCATTTTTAGTTAGTTCATTGCTACTCTGCAGAAATACAACTGATTTTTGTATGTTTTGTATCCTGCAACTTTGATACATTTGTTTATTAGTAACAATCTGAGTTTGAAATGGGCAAAGGTTTTAAATAGACACTTCACAAAAGTATATGCAAATAAATAAGAATCATATGGAAACCCACTGAAAATCTCCAGGCATCTGATAATAAAAATTGTCCATGGAATGAAAACACTACAGATACAGTAGTGTGGTTAATGTTAAAACTATTGAACATACCAAGTGCTACTGAGGATGTGGAACAAGCAGATCTATCATACATGTTTGGCGAGATTTAAAAGTGATCAAATACTCTAAAAAACAGTGAGATTGTATCTTATAAAGTAACTCAGACAACCACCATAAGACCTTACAATTTTACTCCCAGGTGTTTACTAAAGAAAATTAAAAATATGCTGATATATTATGTATCCATTATTTTAATAGACCAAAACTTGAAACAATCCAAACCTCCATCAGCTAGTGAATGGATAAGCAAATTGTGGTATATTCCACACTGTGGAATGCTATACAGCAAGGGTAAGATATTAATTAGTAACACATGCAAGAACATGGATAATTCAGTGAGGGAGATCAAACACAATGTACTACATATTATATGACACCATTTGTGTGAATTTCTAAACAAATTTAGGGTAATATGGAAAGGACAAGTGGTGTCCTAAGACCAGTGGTTGGTAAAGGGAATCAAGAGTTCAGAATTAAAAAAAAAAAAAAAATAGAGTCATGAAAATATTCTACATTTGGAATGTGGTAGAGGTTACATGCCTATATAGAATTATTAAAATTCATCACACTTTATACTTCAAATGAATGAATTTTATGATATATAATCTATATCTCAGTAAAATAAGACAACATTTTAAAGTCTCAAAGTACTCTTGTTGGTTTTTTTGTTCTACATTATTTGTATCCCAGTTTGAGTATTCTGGATTTTTTTTTTTTTTTTTTTTTTTTTTTTTTTTTTTTGTATTTTTACTCCTAGCTTCTTGTTTTCTCCATCTTGGTAACCTCTCAATTTTAGGACTTCAACTATGACTTTAAGTTGTCATGTTTAGGCCGTAGGCCTCATATAATGACCTGGGGTCTTATCTCTCTCTCTGGCACTTCAACCTCAGCATTCAAAAATTGAAACCACTCTGACCCTTTCAGATTTAGCTGAAAGTGTTGCCAGTATGATCTTTATGAAGAGCTGCTCTTATCATTTAATTCTTATTAGAAGCTTCAGTGGCCCCCTGCAGTTGTAATGATGCAATCTCTACTCCTCCATCACAAGGAGTAGGCTTTATGATTTGACTTTGGCTTAGTTCTTCATTACCTACATCATGGCTCAAAAATTAAAATGTTTTAGGGTGTGTGTGAAGGAGGCAGAATGAAAGGGAAAAAAGTAGTATGGGTACATTTTATCAGTGTCTCCACTGTCAGGAATCCACAGGTGTGCTGGTGAAATGGAGAGTGAAGGCATCATCTGAGGACTTTAGGAAGCTGTCCTACAGCTCCTTCTGCTGGGCCCCGATTTCATAGTAAAATGTTATAACTAGATATTTGAAAGAAAAAAAAACATAAATGTTAAATACTGAGTAAACCAAATGAAACCTTCCAGCGGTCTGGGTTGTTACTCTGTAGAAATGCAACTGATTTTTTTATGTTGATTTTGTATCCTGCAACTTTGCTAAATTCATTCATTAGTAACAATATAAGTTTTAAATTGGCAAACATTTTAAACAGACACTTCACATATATGTGAATGAATAATAATTTAGGCTTTCCATATTCGAAATCTCCAGCTATCTGAGAAATAAAAAATGGCCATGATGAAAACACTACACATGGTAGTATGGCTAACATTAAAGCTAACATACTACATGCTACTGAGGATGTGGAACAAATAGATATCTCACACATATTTGGGGAGATTGCAAAGTGATCAGATACTCTAAAACACAGTGAGGTTAGCAAATAATTAGCCCAGCAAAACACTGTCTTTCATCACCTGGAAAGGTGTTATATATATATACATTCTTTAGCATTTAACTTAGGTATCACTACTAAGGAAGGCTTCTTTAATTTCTCTTTTAAGAAAGCAGTATGATTTGAATGCCTTTTGTTTGTACTTCAAGGATATTTAATACTTATTATCTACTTTATCAGATGTAGTTATAAATACTTTACTAATACTAACTCATTTAATCTCCTCCTCAACACAATGAAGTAGGGGCTTTAGTTATTCCCACTTCACAGATTATATAAGTATAGCACATAGAGGTTTAGTAACATTCCTAAAATATACAGTTAGTAAGTAGTGAAGTCAGGATTCAAATCCTGATAATATAACAAGAGAGCCCATATTATTATTCACCATATTGCAATGATTCTCAGATTTTATGACATGGTGCTGTAATAATCAGTGTGTGTATGTTTGCTCTCTGAACTGTTAAATACTTAATATCCGGGGTTCTGTTTTATTTTTTCTTTAATTCACCAGGCTTAGAACTTATCAAGTGCCTACTAAATAGGAATTGAATGAATGAATGCATGAATGATTGAATAAGATGAAGAGGTATGGAACATTTTCAATACTGTTTCTATTATTTTTAATGTTCAGAGGCTACTCAATATAAAATTCCAAACAATACAAAAAGTTGCAAAGTATAGATTGTATGAGTTAAAATTCCTCCATTTTTCATTCTGTTCTGCTTCCCCTGTCCCTAAGTATAATTTCCAGAGATTTGATATTCTTTAGGAAATTCTGTAAGAATCCCTATAATTTGAAAAAGGAACTACAGAATCAACATAAGTAAATATTATGCTCTATTTTAAGAAAAATACTCAAATTCTAGTCTCGAAAGAGATTAAAATAAACATTCTATAGCTTTTAATTTTCTTTAAAACTATTAGAAAGTCATAGTGTAGCTTATCTAAACTATTATATGTAGGGAAATTAAACTACAATGTTTATTTTAATATTGCCAGTACTATTAAATTTAAACTTGAATTTGAACTGATGGAGGAAAAATGAGGTAGTCTAAGCTACTCAGAAAATAGTAGCCTACTGGTTGTCCGGCAACATGGAAGGGAAAACTAGCAGGATCTGGACCCAGGACAGACGCTGCTTAGCAAATTGCAACTACAAATTAGTTGGTGGGAAGGAGATCAAAAGACCTAGGTATACAAACACTTATAGGTTGATGACCAGTACTCTACATGTATGATCAGGATTCCAGATAGCTTGATGAGAAGATAGAATTGAGGCATAAAGAGGTACAAGGCTGGGCCGGGCGCGGTGGCTCAAGCGTGTAATCCCAGGACTTTGGGAGGCCGAGACGGGCAGATCACGAGGTCAGGAGATCGAGACCATCCTGGCTAACAGAGTGAAACCCCGTCTCTACTAAAAAATACAAAAAACTAGCCGGGCGAGGTGGCGGGCGCCTGTAGTCCCAGCTACTCCGGAGGCTGAGGCAGGAGAATGGCGTGAACCTGGGAGGCGGAGCTTGCAGTGAGCTGAGATCTAGCCACTGCACTCCAGCCTGGGCGACAGAGCGAGACTCCATCTCAAAAAAAAAAAAAAAAAGAGGTACAAGGCTGAAACATTACTTAGGTAATAAGTACCAGATGGATAAAAACGTCTTACTATGTGATACAAGAGTTACCAACACCAAATACAAGGCAATACTGTTGCTATATCAAATCTCAAAATAAAACCTCAAAATAAAAGTAAATATATTCTACTTCTTTGGAGTGCCTATGTTCGAAAGGAGTTGGACTATTTTAATCAGTGTCTACAGCCTGACTATGTCTGGTAACCCATCAATCAAATAATTACTTTCCCCAAGGATCCCTTATGGTCCATCTCCAGAGAAAAGAATCTGCAGCTCTGCATCTGAGCAAGAATATGTGTCAGATACATTTTCAAACAGCCAATTCTGCCACGTGCAAGCATGCCTAGGACCTAAAGCATGTTGCTCTTTTCAGTCAACAATACAGATAATTAGGGCTTTGGGCTTCTGTCAGGGATTTCAACCATAAACTGATGAAATCCACGGCTTGTCAAAATCATGCTGGCAGCATCTGTTAGTTGTGGGAAAAATTTAACTATTTATTAAGTATCAATTAGGTATCAAGCCACATGTTGTAGAAAATTATTAGGTATTATGAATATAAAAACTTTAGTAAGATAGGCAGGAAAACAGCAGATAGGAGACAAGACTAATGTACAGCTCCCACTTGACAGTCAGAACAGTATATGCAGACTCACATTCTGAACTTTTGCTCCAAGAACTACCACAGCACCATGCCAGGAAAACCAAAAGAATTCACAGACCCCTTGAAAGCAGCAGCTTGGGGCTGCAAACTCCGTAAGACATCTGAAAAACTGTTAGTTCCCAATGTGTGAGGGGGGAAAATCTGCCTCCAGACACGCATCCCCACTGGGGAACCTTAAAATCCAGATCACGGGAGGAGAAGGATTTAACCTTACCTAGAGCTGAAACACTTAGTGAGCCGAGTGAAATATAAAGTAGAAGAAACAGTGGGAAGAGCCCCGTAGGCACTCCTGATTCCCAGCTTGAGCCCCAGGAAGCCATCCCTGGCTTTATTTCACAGGGGTCCTTGGGGGAGGCAGCCAGTGGAATTGGGGAGGGGCCACAGGGTGAAGGAAAGTTCTAGCTGAACTTTACAATAATTTCGACTGAGTATGAATTTTCCTGAGCAGAATCCAGGGGGGCGAACAAGAAGTGCAGATAGGATACCAGCTCAGAAGTCACAGATGATGGTGCAGGCAGCTGGGGAGGGTTGAGACCTGAGAATTTTGTTTGCTTTCTCAGTAGGGAGGCTCGTAGCCTAGGGCAGGACCTGAGCCCTGTGCACCAGCAGCCTGAATATAAACTTGGACCTATGGCAGGGCACAACAGGAGTGAGACCAGCTTTGCTGGCTGTGTGGGAGCTGTGTGAGGCCTGTCACTGCTGGATATCCCCCAAACTCCCCTGGCAACCTGTATGATGCAGCAGAGTCAGCCATAATCCCCGTTGGAACATAATTCCATTGCCCTGAGAACCACCCCCCACCCCCCACAGAGGCCTTAGCAAGCCCCACCCAAATATAACCTGAGCTCAGGCCTGCCTAATTATGCCCCCATCCGATGATTTTTCTCTACCCACCCTGGTAGCCAAAGACAAAATACATAAACTGGGAGCTATTTTGCCCTGCCCATCACCTGAGAAAACTGAACACCTATTCTGGCCAAGGTAGGCAAGCTTATATCCTACTTCTTCTACTGCGGATGGTGCTTTCTTGAAAGTTCCACTCCCTGGCCAGAGGCCAACCAACTCAAACCATTACATCAAGTGATAACTGAACAACCCTGCTCTAAAGAAGGAGAGAACAACAGCTACTTTTACCACTTGTAATTTCTTGGCTAATCAGAAGTCCCAAGTCTGTCCACCTGGCAACTTCACTGCTAGCATAACCAGCATTTGAGAAAACCAGCACACTAGACAGAACTACAACCAAGGACCCTCACAGAGTCCACTTCACTCCCTGCAACCTCCGCTGAAGCATGTGCTGGTATCCGTGGCTTGGAGGCCTGAGGATGGATCACATCACAGGATTCTTTGCAGACATTCCACAGCACGAGCCAGAGCCTGGTAGCCCTGCTGGGTTGACTAGACCCAGAAAGGCAGGTAACAATCACTGCAGTCTGGCTCTCAGGAAGCCCCTTCCCTAGGGGAAGGGGGAGAACACCACATCCAGGGATCACCCTGTAGGACAGAATAATCTGAACAGTAGGCCTTAAAATCCATTTATTTCCACTGAAACAGTCTACCCAGATGAGAAGGAATCAGAAAAGTAATTCTGGTAATATGACAAAACAAGGTTCTATAACACCCCCAAAATATCATACTAGCTTTCCAGTAATGGATCTAAACCAAGAAGAAATCTCTGAATTGCCAAATAATGAATTCAGAAAGTTGATTATTAAGCTACTCAAGGATATACCAGAGAAAGGTGGAAAAACAACATAAAAAAAATTTTTTTAATAAAAAACAACAAATGCAGGGAATGGATGAAAAAGTCTCCAGAGAAACAGATATAGAGAAAAGACAATCACAACTTCTGGAAATGAAAGACACACTTAGAGAAATATAAAATTCACTGAAGAGTTTCAACAATAGACTAGAACAAATAGAAGAAAGAACATCAGAGCTTGAAGACAAAGCTTTCTAATTAACCCAACCTGACGAATACAAAGACAAAAGAATTTTTAAAAAGAACAAAGCCTCCAAGAAACTTGGGATTATGTTAAACAACCAAACATAAGAATAATTGATATTTCTGAGGGAGAAGAGAAATCTAAAAGTTTGGTAAACTTATTTGAGGGAATAATTGAGGAAAACTTCACAGGCATTGCTAGAGATCTAGACATCCAAATACAAGAAGCTCAAAGAATACTCGGAAAATTCATCACAAAAAGATTATCACCTAAGCACGTAGTCATCAAGTTATCTAAAGTCAAGACAAAGGAAAGAATCTTAAGAGCTGTGAGGTGAAAGCATCAGATAACCAATAAAAGAAAGCCGATCAGATTAACAACAGGTTTCTCAGTAGAAAACCTACAAGCCAGAAGGGATTGGGGTCCTATATTTAGTCTCCTTAAACAAAAGAATTAGCAGCCAGAAATGTTCTGTGAAGTGAAACTAAGCTTCATCAACGAAGGAGAGAGAAAGTGGTTTTTAGACAAACAAATGCTGAGAGAATTCACTACTACCAAGCCAGAACTACAAGAAATGCTAAGAAGGAGTTCTAAATCTTGAAACAAAACCTTGAAATACACCAAAATAGAACCATCTTAAACCATAATCTCACCGGGCCTATAAAATAATAACACAATTAAAAACAGGTATTCAGACAACAACTAGAATGATAAATTTAAAAAGTACCTCACATCTCAATACTAACATCGAATGTAAATGACCTAAATGCTCCATTTAAAAGATAGAGAATTGCAGAATAGATAGAAATTCATCAACCAAGAATCTGTTGTCTGCAAAAAACTTACCTAACATAAGGACTCACATAAACTTAAGGTAAAGAGGTGGAAAAATATATTCTATGCAAATGGAAACCAAAAGTGAGAAGGAATAGCTAGACTTATATCAAACACAAGAGATTTAAAAGTAATGACAGTTAAAAAAGACACAGAGGGACATTATATAGTGATAAAAGGACCAGTCCAATAGGAAAATATTACAACCCTAAGTATATAGGCACCTAGCACTGGAGCTCCTACATTTATAACACAATTACTGTTAGACCTAAGAAATGAGATAAATGGTAACACAATAACAGTGGAACATTTCAATACTCCACTAGACAGGTCATCAAGACAGCAAGTGAACAAATAAGCAATGGACTTAAACTATACAATAGAACAAATGGACTTAACAGATACAGAACATTCTACCCAATAACTGCAGAACATACATTATTTTCATACATTATTTTCATCAGCATGTGGAACATTCTCTAAGATAGACCATATGATAGGTCACAAGACAAGCCTCAATAAATTTAAGAATATCAAAATTATATCAAGTACCCTTTCAGATAACAGTGGAATAAAATTGGAAATTAACTCCAAAAGGAACCCTCAAAACTACACAAATACAGGGAAATTAAATAATCTTCTCTTGAACACTTCCTGTTCCCCAAAACTATCGAAATAAAGAAAAAAAGAAGGAAACAAAGAATTTCTTTAATAAGACTTTGATATAGTTTGGCTGTGTCTCCATCCAAAATCTTATCTTGATTTGTAATCTCCATGATCCCCATGCGTCAAGGGTGGAAACAGGTGGAGATAATTGGATCATGGAGAGAGTTTTGTACAGCCTGTTCTTGTGATAATGAGTGGGTCTCAAAAGATCTGATGGTTTTATAAGCATCTGGCATTTCTTCTGCTTGCAATCACTTCGTCCTGCCACCCTGTGAAGAAGGTGCCTGCTTCACCTTTGCCTTCCATCATGACTGTAAGTTTCCTGAATCCTCCCCACCCATGTGGAACTGTGAGTCAATTAAACCTTTTTCCTTTACAAAAGGAGTCTTATTTCTTCATAGCAGTGTGAGAATGGCCTAATAAACTAGTATCACAGATTGAGGTGCTGCTATAAAGATACCCGAAAATGCGGAAGTGACTTTGGAACTAGGTAACAGGCAGATATTGGAACAGTTTGGAGGGGTTAGAAGACAGAAAGTTGTGGGAAACTCTGGAACTTCCTAGAGACTTGTTGAATGGCTGTGACCAAACTGCTGATAGTGATATGGACAATAAAGTCCAGGCTGGGGTAGTCTCAGATGGAGATAAGGAACTTGGAACTGAAATAAAGGTGACTCTTGCTATGCTTTAGCAAAGAGACTGGTAGCATTTTACCCCTGCCCTAGAGATCTGTGGAACTGCGAACCTGAGAGAGATGATTTAGCGTATCTGGTGGAAGAAATGTCTATGCAGCAAAGCATTTAAGATGTGACTTGGCTGCTCTTAAAAGCATTCAGTTTAATGCATTCACAAAGATGGTTTGAAATTTGGAACTTATGTTTAAAAGAGAAGCAAATAATAAAAGTTTGGAAAATTTGCAGCCTTAGGATGCGACAGAAAAGCCTATTTTCTGAGGAGAAATTCAAGCTGGCTGCAGAAATTCTCATAAGTAACAAGGAGCCAAATGTTAGTCATCAAGACGATGGAGAAAATGTCTCTAGGGCATGTCAAAGGTCTTCACAGCAGCCTCTGTCATCACAAGCCTAGAGGCCTAGAAGGAAAAACTGTTTCATGGGCTGAGGGCCTTGCTGCTTTGTGCAGTCTTGGGATTTGGTGCCCTGCATCTCAGCTGCTTCAGCTGCAGTTACGGCTAAAAGGGGCCAAAGTACAGCTTAGGCCGTTGTTTCAGAGGGTACAAAACCCAAGTCTTGTCATCTTCCATGTGGTGTTGAGCCTGTGGGTGCAAAGAAGTCAAGAAATGAGATTTGGGAACCTCCACCTAGATACCAGAGGATGTATGGAAACACCTGGATGTCCAGGCAGACATTTGCTGCAAAAGCAGAGTCTTCATGGAGAACCCCTGCTAGGGTAGTGCAGAAGGAAAATGTGGGGTTGGAACCCCCACACAGAATCCCCACTGGGGCACTGCATAGTGGAGCTGTGAGAAGAGGGCCACCATCTTCCAGACCCCAGAATGGTAGATCCACTGACAGCTTGCACCGTGTGCCTTGAAAAGCTGCAGACACTCAATGCCAGCTGATAAAGGCAGCAGAGAGGGGACCTGTACCCTGCAAAGCCACAGGAACAGAGCTGCCCGAAGCTGTGGGAGCCTATCTCTTGCATCAGTATGAACTGGATATGAGACATGAGACATGGAATCAAAGGAGATCATTTTGGAACTTTTGTTTTGTTTTGTTTCGTTTTGAGACGGAGTCTCAGAGTCTTGCTCTGTTGCTCAGGCTGGAGTACAGTGGGATGATCTCGGCTTACTGCAACCTCTGCCTCCCGGGTTCAAGTGATTCTCCTCCCTCAGCCTCCGGAGTAGCTGGGATTACAGGCACGTGCTACCATGCCTGGAAAATTTTTTTATTTTTAGTAGAGACAGGTTTTCACCATGTTGGTCAGGCCGGTCTCGAACTCCTGACTTCATGATTCACGTACCTCGGCCTCCCAAAGTGCTGGGATTACAGGTGTGAGCCACCACACCCAGCCCATGTTGGAACTTTAAGGTTTAATGATTGCTGTATTCAATTTTGGACTTGCATGGGGCCTGCAACCCTTTTGTTTTGGCCAATGTCTGTCATTTGGAATGAGTGTATTTGCCCAGTGCCTGTACTTCCATTGTACCTAGGAAGTACCTAACTTGATTTGATTTTACAGACTCATAGGCAGAAGAGACTTGCCTTGTCTCAGATGAGACTTTGGACTTCGACTTTTGGATTAATGCTGGAATGAGTTAAGAATTTGGGGGACTGTTGGAAAGGCATGATTGTGTTTTGAAATGTGAGGGCATGAGATTTAGTGGGGGTCAGGGTCAGAATGATATGATTTGGCTGTGCCCTCACCCAAAATCCCATCTTGAATCATAATTCTCATAATCCCCATAATCCATATATGTCAATGGCAGGACCCGGTGGAGGTAATTGGGTCATGTGGGTGATATCCCCTGCACTCACTCCATCCTGCCGCCCTGTGAAGAAGGTGCCTGCTTCTCCTTTGTCTTCTGCCATGATTGTAAGTTTCCCACATCCTCCCCAGCCACACATTACTGTGAGTCAATTAAACCTCTTTCCTGTTATAAATTACCTAGTCTCAGGTATTTCTTCATAGCAGTGTGAGAATGGACTAATACAGACTTTAAAAAGCATAGATTATAGAAAGAAAAATTAATGAGTTTGCATCATTATCAAAGATTTCTGAAAAACAGGAATGATCAATACAGTTAACAGATGAGTGACCTTCTGGAAAAAGATACTTATGGCATCTAAAATAGACTAAGGGTTAATAAATAATATATGAGCAATTCCTTAAAAAAAAAAAAAAAAGCTTTGGGATGAACAAGTGTGTAAATTCACTTTTTTTTTGAGTAAGGACAAAGAAAATGAGAAAAGATTTGGCTTATGGAAAAAAATGTCCACTACAGTCCTATTAAGTATAAATTTTGTAGAAAATTACTATTCAAGGATGTAACTTATTACCTAATTTTACCAGAAAAGATAAATCAGGGATTTCCATAGGCCTATCAAAATATGATGCCACTTTCTATAATGATCTAATAAAATTTGTGTATAAATTTCTTGTAGATATAATCTATATCTATTCATCATCCGCATCCTTTCTTTGTCTAACATACTGCATCAGGCACTTATAAAAATAGAACAAACATTTTCTTAATAAATAATAGACCTCAATCATAAAGTCCAGAAAATATACACTCATTCAACAAATGTTGATTAAACTATATGTTCCAAATATTGTGCTATGTACTAGATATAGATTGCACAAATATAAGCATAATGCTGTTTTCATGAAACATACAGGTTAATGGAGACAGAAAATGCACAGTGATGATAAATGATATGTGGTATAAAGAATAATAGAATTCTATGTTAATAATTGTTATTGAGATAATATTGTCATTGGAAAGGGTTTTCATCTTCTCTCAGGAGTTGTCATTAAAAAATGAGTCAGTCCTCCAGGAGCTGGTTATTTGAAAAGATCAACAAAATTGATAGATCACTAGCAAGACTAATAAAGAAGAAAAAAGAGAAGAATCAAATAGATGCAATAAAAAATGATAAAGGGGATATCACCACCGACCCCAAAGAAATACAAACTACCGTCAGAGAATACTGTAAACACCGCTATGCAAATAAACTAGAAAATCTAGAAGAAATGGATAAATTCCTGGACACAGACACACTCCCAAGACTAAACCAGGAAGAAGTTGAATCTCTGAATAGGCCAATAATAGGCTCTGAAATTGAGGCAATAATTAATAGCCTACCAACCAAAAAAAGTCCAGGACCAGACGGATTCACAGCCGAATTCTACCAAAGGTACAAAGAGGAACTGGTACCATTCCTTCTGAAACTATTCCAATCAACAGAAAAAGAGGGAATCCTCCCTAACTCATTTTAGAGGCCAGCATCATCCAGATACCAAAGACACAACAACAACAAAAAAAGAGAATTTTAGACCAATATCCCTGATGAATATTGGCACAAAAATCCTCAATAAACTACTGGCAAACCAAATCCAGTAGCACATCAAAAAGCTTATCCACCACGATCAAGTCGGCTTCATACCTGGGATGCAAGGATGGTTGAACATATGCAAATCAATAAACATAATCCATCACATAAACAGAACCAATGACACAAACCACATGATTACATCAACAGATGCAGAAAAGGCCGTTGACAAAATTCCACACCCCTTCATGCTAAAAACTCTCAATAAATTCGGTATTGATGGAACATATCTCAAAATAATAAGAGCTATTTATGACAAACTCACAGCCAATATCATACTGAATGGGCAAAAACTGGAAGCATTCCCTTTGAAAACTGGCACAAGACAAGGAAGCCCTCTCTCACCACTCCTATTCAAAACAGTGTTGGAAGTTCTGGCCAGGGCAATCAGGCAGGAGAAAGAAATAAAGGGTATTCAATTAGGAAAAAAGGAGGTCAAATTGTCCCTGTTTGCAGATGACATGATTGTATATTTAGAAAACCCCATCATTTCAGTCCAAAATCTCCTTAAGCTCATGAGCAACTTCAGCAAAGTCTCCGGATACAAAAATCGACGTGCAAAAATCACAACCATTCCTATACACCAATAACAAACAAACAGAACCACATCATGAGTTAACTCCCATTCACAACTGCTACAAAAAGAATAAAATACCTAGTAATCCAACTTACAAGGGATGTGAAGACCCTCTTCAAGGAGAACTACAAACCACTGCTCAATGAAATAAAGGAGCACACAAACAAATGGAAGAACATTCCGGCTCATGGATAGGAAGAAGAATCAATATCGTGAAAATGGCCACACTGCCCAAGGTAATTTATAGATTCAATGCCATCCCCATCAAGCTACCAATGACTTTCTTCACAGAATTGGAAAAAACTACTTTAAAGTTCATATGGAACCAAAAAAGAGCCCACATAGCCAAGACAATACTAAGCAAAAAGAACAAAGCTGGAGGCATCATGCTTCCTGACTTCAAACTATACTACAAGGCTACAGTAACCAAAACAGCATGGTACTGGTAGCAAAACAGAGATATAGACCAATGGGACAGAACAGAGGCCTCAGAAATAACACCACACATCTACAACCATCTGATCTTCAACAGACCTGACAAAAACAAGAAATGGGGAAAGAATTCCCTATTTAATAAATGGTGCTGGGAAAACTGGCTAGTCATATGTAGAAAGCTGAAACTGGATCCCTTCCTTACACTTTATACAAAAATTAATTCAAGATGAATTGAAGACTTAAATGTTAGACCTAAAACCATAAAAACCCTAGAAGAAAGCCTAGGCAATACAATTCAGGACATAGGCATGGGCAAGGACTTCATGACTAAAACACCAAAAGCAATGGCAACAAAAACCAAAATAGGTAAATGGGATCTAATTAAACTAAAGAGCTTCTGCACAGCAAAAGAAACTACCATCAGAGTGAACAGGCAATCTACAGAATGGGAGAACATTTTTGCAATCTACCCATCTGACAAGGGGCTAATATCCAGAATTTACAAAGTACTCAACAAATTTACAAGAAAATAAGATCAAAAAAAAAAAAAACCATCAAAAAGTGGGCAAAGGATATGAACAGACACTTCTCAAAAGAAGGCATTTATGCAGTCAACAGACACATGAAAAAATGCTCATCATCACTTGTCATCAGAGAAATGCAAACCAAAACCACAATGAGATACCAACTCACGCCAGTTAGAATGGTGATCATTAAAATATCAGGAAACAATATATGCTGGAGAGGATGTGGAGAAATAGGAACACTTTTACACTGTTGGTGAGAGTGTAAATTAGTTCAACCATTGTGGAAGACAGTGTGGCAATTCCTCAAGGATCTAGAGCTAGAAATACCATTTGATTCCAGCCATCCCATTACTGGGTATATATCCAAAGGACTAAAAATCATGCTACTATAAAGACACATGCACACATATGTTTATTGTGGCATTATTCACAATAGCAAAGACTTGGAACCAACCCAAATGTCCATCAATGACAGACTGGATTAAAAAAATGTGACACATATACACCATGGAATACTATGCAGCCATAAAAAGGATGAGTTCATGTCCCTTGCAGAGACATGAATGAAGCTAGAAACCATCATTCTGAGCAAACTATCACAAGGACAGAAAACCAAACACCACATGTTCTCACTCTTAGATGGGAATTGAACAATGAGAATACTTGGACACAGGGTGGGGAACAACACACACTGGGGTCCGTCGGGAGGGGGTGTCTGGGGGAGGGATGGCATTAGTAGAAATACCTAATATAAATGACAAGTTGACGGGTGCAGCAAACCAACATGGCACATGTATACCTATGTATCAAACCTGCACGTTGTGCACATGTACCCTAGAACTTAAAGTATCATGATAAATAAATAAATAATAAAAAATAAAAAGGTGTCAGTCATGGGTGCCAGACCATAGCAAACAAGAATCACTTAAGGGGTTAGACAGGATTCTGTTTTTCACTCTTCAAAAAAAAATGCAATTTTTAATTTTTATCGATACATAGTAAATACACATATTTATTGGGTTACACGATATATTTTGATACAGGGTAAATGAGGTAGCCATTACCTCAAGCATTTGTCCTTTGTGTTACAAACAATCCAATTATTCTCCTTATTTTAAAATATATAACAAATTATTGTAGGCTGTAGTCACCTATTATGCTGTCAAATACATCTTATTCATTCTATTTAACTATATTTTTGTACCATCAACATCCCTACTGCCCCCTGCCCACTACCCTTCTCAGCCTGTGGTAACAATCATTCAACTTTCTATCTCCATGAGTTCAATTGTTTTAATTTTTAACTTCAACAAATGCGTGAGAGTGTGCAGCTTGTTTTTCTGTGCCTGGCTCATTTCACTTAAAGTAATGTCCCCCAGTTCCATTTATGTTGTTATAAATGAGAGGATCTTATTTTTTTATGGCTGTATATTATTTCATTTAATTCATTTGAAGTTCATTTCTTTCTGCTCTGACATTTGTTATTTCTTTTCTTCTATACTTTTGGGTTTGCTCTCACTTTTCTATTAATTTTTTGTTTTTTGTTAGCTGATGTATTTATTAATTATTATACTTTAAGTTCTGGGATACATTTTCTATCATAGTTCTTTCAGGTGCACCATTAGGTTTTTATTTACAGTTTTTCTACTTTTTCACGTAGGCACTTATTGCTACAAACTTTCTTGTTAGTACTGCTTTGTCTGTATCCCATAGGTTTTTGTATGTTGTGTTTCCATTTTCATTTAATAAATGTTTAAATTTCCTTAATTTCTTCCTTGACTCACTGGTCCATCAGGAGTGTGTTGTTTAACTTGCATGTGTTTGAGTAGTTTCCAAAGTTGTCATTATTGATTTCTAGTTTTATTCCATTGTGGTCAGAGGAGATACTTGATATTATTTCAATTTATTTGAAATGTTTATGACTTGTTTTGTGGCCTAATATATGGTCTATCCTTGGGAATGATCCATGTGTTGAGGAGAAGAATATGCATTCTGCAGCTGTTCTGTAAATACTTATCAGATGCATTTGGTCTATAGTGCAGATTAACTCTGATGTTTCTTTGATTTTCTGTCTTGATGATATAGCTAATGCAGAAAGTGGGGTGTTAAACTCTCCAGCTATTATTGCATTGTATTGGAGTCTCTTTCTCTTTAGTTCTACTAATATTTGCTTTATATATCTGGATTCTCCAGTGTTAGGTGCATATTTATTTACAATTGTTATAGCCTCTGGTTGGATCAACACATCTATCATTATGTAGCGACCTTGTCTCCTTTTATAGTTTTGTCTTGAAATCTATTTTGTTTCATGTAAGTATAGCTTCTCCTGCTCTCTTTTGGTTTCAACTTGCATGAGATACCTTGTTCCATCTTTTTGTTTTCAGCCTACATGTGTCTTTATAGATGACACATGTATAGATCTGTGTTTCTTACAGGCAACAGATCCTTTGGTCTTATTTATCCATACAGCTGCTCTATGTCTTTTGATTGGACAGTGTAGTCCATTTACATTCAGTGTTATTGATAAATAAAGACTTACTCCTGCCATTTTGTTATTTGTTTTCTTGTGTTTTTTTGGAAGATTTTTAGAAAATAATTTTAAGATATTTTCTACGTAAGATGTTCTGAAAATGATTTCTAGCTTACCTGTTCTATACCTGAAAGAAAGCATAGTATGTGTGGAAAGTGTGTGAATGGAGATGGAAAGATGCCTGCAACAATGTCCGTTCTTTTGTATCACAGTGTTTGAAATTTATAGGAATCCATGTTGATGGGAGATGCTGAAATTTGCTGCCAATAAATACTTCTCCCTTAGCCTGGGTATACAGGTAGCATAAAAGAACAGGGAAGCCAAGGATTTTAGAAATCAAACATTCAGTCTGGTATTTCCTGTCTTTTTTTTTCCACAAAAGTATATGCTGAAATTAAGAAAATCTGTTTTCCTACTTTCTACTGAAATATGGTCTCCTTGTAACATTTGGCTTCGTGTTGTTCCTGTTTCACTCTGCTGGCACTTTTCATACACTTACCTGTGTGGCACTCGTTTGTCTATAAACATGTTTTGTTTTGTTTTGTTTTTTTCCAATAGGTTGGAAGCTTCATAAAGGTAGGGATTGGATGCCAATTCTAAAAAGATACTAGCTGCCTCTGATGAAATCTGGTTAAGTGCAGAATAATTTCTACAGAAAACATCACTTTTATTTAAAACTGTTTTTTACTATTAAAAAATAGAAACAGTAGCTTAGAAATGGAGAAAAAATCTATCTCTGAGTTTCATTGTAAATACTAGAAACTCAGTAGGCTTCTTTCAAGGGAATGGGAACTGGACCTTTTATTCGCTTTTCTGTTACCATTTAGGCAAATATACAATTTACAGCTGGTCTCTTATACTGTCAGAGCAATTTGACTTTTCTCTTTGGATTTGACAAGAGGGAATATTCTTGTCTTGAATGCCATTAATAGTAATGTAACACATGTACACCAGCTATGAATGAATCCCAAATGTTTTAAATAGGTCTATGTAAAGAAATGCATAAAACAAAGGATGAAAAGAAAGTGCTACCAAGGGAAGGGGAGCTGTAGTTGTATGCTGTGTTATGTTCTAAGCATCAATTGATATGCAGATTCTGTTTGACCAAAAAAAAAAAAAAAAAAAAAAAAAAAACCAAAGAAAACAAAAAACCTAAAACACCTATTTTTTGTGTATGAACTATTTGGTGACAATCACCTTAAGACTAGCTTTCTTTCTTTTTAACATAAGAAATTAAAATACACTAAGAATGAAAACTTGCAGGAGTCCTTTGATAAAGAAAAATTCTCTTACATCAAGTTTAATATTTCTAATAAACAGGTGCCAACATTTATCTAACATGACATTCCCTGCAATACAATGCTAACTGACCAAAGTTTACTTTTAATGTATTATATTCTACATATTCAAATACATCTACTACAAATGCAAAATGTATTTTATTAAACATAGCATGACAGCAGAATATGTAAAAAGAGTGTGCTTGTATTTGATTGACATAACACTTAAAAAAATTTTTTTTCATCTACTCAGCATGAATGTAAAACTGTTGGAACATATGTCTAGTTTAGGCAGTATATGGTCACTTTTGCAAGCAGAAAAAAGCATCGCTTAGTTCTGGCATCAGGTGGACCAGATCCCTTCATTTCTACTTGTAGTTATTTTAGACAAGTTAAGCATGTGTTAGATTTAAGCCATTGCCTTTCAAAACACCGACTTCTTTATTAAAGTCTTTTATTTTCACATGGCAGTCCATATACCTTTCTGATTATTTCAATTAGTCTTTCCAGTTCTATTGCTGGTTCTAAAGAATTGGATTTTTTAGGGGGAAGAAGAGTGGGAGTATTTAGAGACAGTGTGTTAGTGATCAATAGTCATATGCTTAGATTCATGTAATTTATGTTTACATCCTATTTCTAACTCTTGTGATTTCTGTTAACTTGATTAATGGCTAAATTTCTCTTCCATAAGTTTTCTTTTCCATAAAGAGACACAACATCAGCACTTCCCTCATGAGCTAGTTGTGAAGGTCAAGTAAGGCAATATAAATGTTTAGTGTGGGGAATGGCAATTGTAAATGCTTTATTAAATTACCTACCATCTTGTTATTACTATTGTCACAAGTAAAAAGTTAAATGTCACATAAATGGAAGCTATATTGAGAATGAGTGTGTTCAGATTGTATAGTTACCTTATATGCATACAATTTCTACTCAATAAATTAAAAATTATTTTTAAGAGTTAGATTTAAAATAATTTTCATTGGTAATATGATGTAGATTTTTGTCAAATTTAATGGTATATTAGAATCAAATTTATTTCAAAGGTTGATTTCCAGATGGAAGCAGTGTATTACTACAAATACTCTCATTTCCTACATATTGCCATTATTTTAAAATAATCTAGATTAATTTTCAGGGGTAGTAAATGTTAGCAGTTCTCATCTTTCCACAAAGCAATCAGGTTTTTTTTTTTTTAATCTTAGCATGACATTCAAATCTTATTTTCTGGTCAAAACATTTTGGGATCAATTATGCTAACAAAGATTAAATGGAATATGAAAATAAAAATTGTTTTCTTGAATACATATTTGAATTCAAATGGGAGTTATCAGTATTTGAATTAGATAATTTCTATTAATTTTAGAAAATACAGTACTACTTATTGGCTTCATGGGAGCAATAAATATTTTATAAAGATTAACGTTTGTAAATTTATAAAATTCTTTACAATAGAAAATGATTATCTTTATATTCAAGCAGAATTTATCATACAAAAATATACAATAAATATGCTAAGCACACAGCTCCAATCTTTCATGACAATTCTACCAACTCTCTCTTAAACAAAAAATTTTCTGCTTTGTTGTTAATGAACTGTCACAGCAGAAAATAATTTTCTATTTTTCATTGATAATATGATGTCAAGGTAAAATTAAGACACAAGTAATGTTACTTCATAAGGATTTCCCAAGAATTTGTAAATTATCAAATTTGGTGCTCAACCTACTAGACCATAAGATATCAATGTTGCCAAAATATAATGATTACAATGACAATAACGACAATGACAGTGATGATAGAAATTCTTACCTGTACTGAGAGTTTTCTATGTATAAGGGACTCTGCTAAACACATATACATATCCTTGTTCCATCATTATAAGAACTTTATAAGGTATGTACTTTTATATATTCCATTTTACAGATAAGGAAATTACTATGGTTTGAATGGATGTGTCTCTTCCAAAATTCATATGTTGGAACTTATACCCTAGCACAATGGTATTAAGATATGGGGCCTTTTGGGAAGTGATTAAGTCATGAGGACCCTCCCTTCATGAATGGCATTAATACCTTTATGAAAGAGGCTTAAGGGAGCTGCCTGCGCCTTCTCTATCTTCCACTATGTGAGCACACAGCATTAGTTTCTTTTGCCTGTCTTCTCTTATGCCATGTAAGGTTGCAGGACAAGGAGTTATGTTGTAAGGAGAGGCTGGACCCATATCAGATACCATGATTTTGGGCTTCTCAGTCTCCAGAATTCTGAGAAATAAATTTCTGTTGTTTATAAATTACCTAGTTTATGATGCTGTATTATATAGCAGCAGGAAAGGACTAAGAGAAATTAAACCTTAAAGAGGTTAATTTGACTTCAGTCATTTAGTGTGTTGTAGAAGTGGTATTTAAACCAAGGACTGTAAATCTATGACAATTCAAGCATTTAACAACTGATACCTTACAAACAACAGTCAAAGATGTGTAGAAGGATGTTCTTCAGCTCTTGCTAAAGAGGAAAATATTCAGGTGGTACAGCACATCCTTGGCCATGCTTACCTTCTCAAGGAAAAATCAATGAGAGTTGTATGTTTATCTTTTTCAATATCTGAGGTCCTAACAAGGGCTCCAAGTTAACACCTAAGGGCCACTGAGGCATGTCATATGACTCTGCTCTACTCAGGCAATCATCAAGGCACCAAGGAAATTCTTACTCTCAGATATAGGTGACTATAGCAACTTGTCTGTCTTGAACACCGCAGGAAAGGTGAATGCATTGTGTCATGCCCATTACTCATTCATGGTTCTATGTGCCATGACGCACTGATTGAGATTTGCTGTAACTCACAGTAATTTAGCAACTATCATTTACCTACCAGATGAAGATGTTGATTATGTTAATATTATAGATCCATACAAATAAATTGCTGTATTCTATCAAATTGAATATGTATCTTTTCTGAATCACTATAGCTCTCCCTTTTCTATAATACAATGTATCATGATTATACATTGCATTACAATTTTTATGTGTACTTTTCTCTTTTAAAAATGTACTGTAATTCCTTGAGTTTCAGGCCTGGGACCTCTAGATTTCTTTCACATTCCCCACAGTTCTGAGCAGTTGGGCCCAATAGTGCTGAATAATCGTGCTTGATGATCATTCTCCAAGCCTATATTTTATGCTTCATCATTCACAGCCAAGGTGGAATTAATTCTTTGAGTTTTCTTTAATAGTAGGAATGAATGTATTCATATGTATATTTCTTTTTATATTTCAACCTGCCTTGAGACAACAGCTCCCACTTTTCAGATGCTGGCCAGGAGGTGGAATGTACTTTCTTATAATAAAACACAGTAAAGTCCACCCACCTTCAGAAATGCAATCCCTCGATCAGGATGTAAAAGTAGCTATTATGTGTTTGGCACTGTAATTGGTACTAAAGTTTATAAGACAGAAGATAGATGCTGTTAGCAATCTGAAATCTCATTGGAAAGCTCTGTAGTACTTTAAAACAAACAAATTACGCACACTGTAGCAGAAAACATATGTAAAAGCTGTAGGATACATTATAAACATGCCAACCTGGAGTAATAGAAGACAGTATGTACCTTCTTAACCATTTCGTGAGACACTACAGTCAAAGCTTGCAGCTTTGCCTCAAAGCACATCATATTTGCTTGAACCCTTTTTATCTTTTCCATGATAGTTTAATCGCATTAGATTGGAGCTGACTGCTGGTTGACAAAAAGCTATGTCCCATCTTTTATTCAAACCAAGTAACATGATATCCCAGAATTAAAAGGTCCAAACACTTTTTTATTGCTCTTTTTTACGTACATATTTTCACTTTTGAAATATATATAACTCAGTGGCTGGGAAACTAAAATCAGCAGTCCAAGTTCAGTCTGCTTCCTGATTTTGTTAAAAAGAAAATTTATTGGAATACAACCACACCCATTCATTGATGAAGTTTTGTTACTGCTTTCATGCTAGATAGTATTTTGGAGACCACGTGGTCTGCAAACGTTTAAAATATTTATCTTGTCCTTTATTTAAAAAGTTTGCTGACAATTTCTAAAAATATTTAGTTCAATAAAATGTAGTAATGTGTTTCTCAGACATTTACCATCTATACGTATCAACAAAACATCCTGAAGACTTTTTTCTTTGTCTATTTTTTTGAAACGAAGTCTCTCTCTGTCCCCCAGGCTGGAGTGCAGTGGTGTGGTCTTAGCTCAAGCGATTCTTGTGCCTCAGCCATGTGCACAACCACACTCAGCTATTTTTATTTTTATTTTTTAATTTTTAATAGAGATGGGGTTTCTCTATATTGGCCAGGCTGATCTTATACTCCTGACCTCAAGTGATCTGCCTGCCTTGGCCTCCCAATGGGCTGGGATTACAGGCATGAGCCACCACACCAGGCTGTTCTGAAGACCATTTCCTTGAGTATGGGTAGGGAGTCACAACATCCAAATACAGTAGTCATTCAGAATTGCTTGTAATGTGTCATTTTCTATGAAGTATAAAGAATTTATTCTAGGTTATTTATATGCTATAGAAATATTAGATAAATACAACCAAAGGTCATAGCTTTAGCATTCTCATAACCTTCATCAAGTTTACAAATACCAAAATACTTTATTTCCTACTGTGGACATGTGCTGGGTTAGGGTCTAAGGATATTGAAGTGAATAAAATATAGTTTTGTCTTTAATGTTTTCACACTCTAGTTGGAAGACAGAAAATTATATTGGAAAACAACATTTTTAGCGTGATAAAGGCCCTGAAGAAAAACAACACATAAATGAGGAGGTAACCCCTGTGTCCAAGGGAATTAGGGAAGATCTGCATAAGACATGGTATTTAACCTGAGTTCCAAATGATGGACAGTGATAATCAGGTAGGGAAGGTGGTCTAGGCAGAGAGAGGGGCACATGCAAAGGCAGAAACTTTATTGTGCTCACTGAGTCTACATTTATGACAGTGTTCAAAACATTAAATATCCTGTATGTCACAATTACTATTGATACAATCAGAAAGGAGAGACTGGAGACAAGGAGACCAGTATGTGAGGGACTAAGAAAAGTGAGAATTAGAAAAAGTATCATGTTGGAAAAGAGGTAAAGATTATTAAGTACATTTCACAGAATTTCTTGACCCATTGCATATGCAAATTAGAGACAGAGAGCAATCAATATTTGAGACAATTTAATACAATTGCAAGATGGTTCAAACTGTATGTACAAAAAAAATGGTTGCTTATGTTTACATAAAGGTTCAGCTGTAGAAAAAGATAATAAAAATGAAGATATAGTCAGCCCTTTGTATCTCTAGGTTTTGCCTTTTTTTTTTTTTTTTTTTTTTGAGACAGAATTTTGCTCTAGTTGCCCAGGCTGGAGTGCAGTGGTGTGATCTCTGCTCACTGCAACCTCTGCCTTCCAAGTTCAAGCAATTCTCCTGCCTCAGCCTCCCGAGTAGCTGGGATTACAGTCACCTGCCACCACACCTGGCTAATTTTTATTTGGTATTTTTAGTAGAGATGGGGTTTCACCATGTTGGCCAGGTTGGTCTCGAACTCCTGGCCTCAGGTGATCCACCCGCCTTGGCCTTTCAAAGTGCTGGGATTATAGGCATGAGCCACCGCACCAGGCCTTGCCTCCACCGCTTTAATCACTACATATTGAAAAGATTTGAGAACCAATCAAAACACAAAATTTGAACACAATACAGTATTATAACTACTTGCACAGCACTTACATTCTTTTTGGTATTATAAGTATTCTAGAGATTATTCAAAATATATGGGAAGTTGTGCAATGCTCACATGCACATGTTATGTCATTGCATATATCAGGGACTTAATGATCTGTGAATTTTCTTATCGCTTGATCCAATCCTCTGCTGATACTGAGGATCAACTATACATCAAGGGAAAAACTAGAAGGAAGAAATAAAGATAGCTTTTATATCAGGAACATAATATGGTTCCCACTGGTACTGGGAAACTTCTGTTTGAGCCCCAGACACATTCTCCCCCCAACCCTTTTCTTTCCCCCTCACACTCTGCCAGGGAATAGTGACATGTATGGATAATATCTGTGGGTTCAAGTGATCTTTGACACCTGGTGAGGTTTGGTCAATGGATATCCTCAGAGGGAGAGAAGAGAGTGAGCTACAATTCCCCTGCTTCTTCCCAGGTGAAGTTCTAGTAGGTCAGTTCTCTCTCTTAAGAGAAGGTTACTGTTCCTCTCTCAAAGAGGCTTTCTCTGGACTCCTCTCTGCTTATGAATAGTGAAAAATAACCATTTTTTCTGCTTCTTTTGGCCAGAGGAGGTGACAGTTCTGCAATTCCTAGTTCTGTGTTTCTGCTCTTTCACTTTTTAAACCTTTTATAAACCCTTGTTGAATTAGCTTAGTTTGAATGGATCAGCCGTTACTGTCACAAAATTTAAGATCTCTTCATCTACTTAATACTTATTTATTCTCTACCTACTTTGTGCCAGTATTCTTCTGGGTGTTGGGGAGTCAGCATGGAACTCAATGAAGTCTCTGCTGCCACAGAGTTTATAGTCTATGAGGAAAAAGTAAAGAAGATGGAAAAGGAAGTTCAGGTATTTGGACTTTTCTTTCTAAAGCTCTAATAAAATTATAGTAAAGAAATAAAAAACAGAAACATTTTATAAACAAGAGAATGACAGAAGACTATTAGCAGATAAGAGATTCCAATGAATTTTCAGAAGATAGAAATGAGGTGGAAGCACAAGATGAATTATACCATACAATAAGAGACATATTATAGATATGTTTCTTAATATACATAAGGCCCACACAAACTTCTTGCAGGGCCTATATTATGTGAAACTTAGCAGTGTGATACAATCTGGACCAGGGATCTCTAACCGTGGCCCAGGGATTTCCAGGAGACAAGGCCACCTCAATGCAGATGCAATATTCATAAACCTTAAAACAAAGCTGGCCCTTAATATTCTTACCTTTACCTAAAACTATTCTTATAACTTACACTCCTTTATAAAAGGAATACCTGGTAAGTGACCCAGACCAAATACAGGTATAAGAAAGGGGGAAGAAAGCTCCAAACTTTGAGAATGATCCCCAGATGGATACTTCCTAGTCAATTGGTCATCTGAACCCTTGACTGTATCTGGACCGTGACACCAGCCTGCTCCCACTGTCCATCTTGTAAAAGCCCTGCCATAATAAACTGCTTGAGCATCAGGCAATGTCTAAGACATATTTGATGCAAATGAAAATAAATGGGGAAAAATTACTCCTGCAGAACCTGGTTAACTAGGACCATCTGAGAGCCCTAAAGAGGACACAAATAAAATTATAACTAAAAAAAAAAAAAATACAGAAAACATGGGCCATCAAAAAAGGGTGAACCAATAAAAACAAAAACAAACAAAAAAACACGAATAGGCATTCCTAGAAGAGAGAATAAAATAAATGCAAAGAAAAGTTATAAAATAAAAAAATAGGTTGGCAAAAACCAAAATGAAGCATGAATCCCCAGAGAGCCCAATGGTGACACTGTCCTTATGCTGAACAAGAATAAAAATCCCCACAGCTCAACATGGCATCTTAAATTTTGAGAATGCCAAGGATAAAGGCAAGCTCTCACAAACTTCCAATGAGGTAAAATCTACAGAGACCGATTCCCGACAAAGGATTGAGAACTGGCCTACAATCAACTGCCCTAGCGTTATTGCATGGTTGTCACCTAAGTTCTGTGACAGTGACTTTGAAAATAATATTGTATATACATTTAATCTGCCTATCAAATGTAAGGACAAAATTTAGGTATATTCAGAAATTCAAAAACTGAAAAAGTTACATCTCATGCACCTCCTCTGAAGAAATTGCTTGAATCTACTACACTAAGAAACTAGAGGACGAAAATCAAGAAACAGGAAGAAAATAGGCTTTAATAAATGGAACTCATCTAGGAGTCAAGTGGTAAAAATTCCAAGATGACACCTCTATAGTAGGCTTAGAAAGCAATAAGTGCAAATTAAACTGAGAGTCAAATGTCTCTAAGATTGCTTTATTGAAGAAGACAACTGTAAGGAATTCCAATAATAGAGTGTAAACAAAAAGATGTAAGTTATTAGTGATGCTACAAAAGAGGTTTTCCCACCCATCTTAAAATAGAAAGAGAAAACCAGTAAATTCACGGGTGGGGGTAGCATGATGAAAAAGAAAGTCATGGTTTAATTGTGAAACAAACCAAACTTGTCACGATTGACTTAAATGCAAAAGTATCCATTTGACCTGAATCAGGAACGCTTTCTGTGAAGTGCCACAAAAATTGTGAGATTAGACTTATGCAAACTAGTGTGCAACCTTAGCACACTGCTTTGTAGCATAGCGAATCATAGAGTCAAATTCATCTAACTACTTGTTCTCAATTTAAAAAATAAGCACAGAAGCAATATATGGGCCACTTAAATATGGTTATAGAAATAAAAGTAAATGCCATTAACCCTGACAAATTAAAGGTAAAGGTGAGAATAAATGGAAGATAAGATACAAAAAGTGAATGGAAGTGTAGGTTTGCTAATCTCCTACCACTCACAGAAGAGAATTTGAAATCTTGACAAAAGTCAGGAAATAATAATATAATTCCATGTTTATTTCTGTTTATTATGAAAGTAAACAAAAAAACTAAATCAAAAATGTTAATTGAAAAATACTGTTATCTTTGTGATATGAGGACAATACATATTGTCTTAATAAAAAATTGTAATAGGAGATAGTTTCTAATGGTAGGAATTATTAATCAGTAGAAGTAAAACAAGGAATAGTTAGTTAAATGTGTCAGATGCTAGTAGGCAGAGATAGAGATTGGGGAGAGGAATAGAGGAAAGCCAAATGGAATTATTATCTTGTGCATTTATTACCTTCATATTTAAAAAAAATAGAATAGTATATAATACACTGTTCCTTGTAACCTATTACGCAAAACTGAATTCGTACTATATGTGACCCTCTGTATTTTAAGGATATCTCAACCAATTATATTTTTGTACAAATAAAATTACAAGAGCAATCATCATGTTAAAACTCTAACATGACTTAATTCAAAAGAAATAAGATTAATCCCCAAAATGTGCTTTGACAAGTAGAGAATATTTAAAAATACAAACTACTTTGCACTAATAAAAATTATTGGGTAAGAAAATAAAATAATGATGAGAAGCAGGAGAGGTGATGGGAGTTAAATAAAAGGGTATTACTCAGATGAGTAAAGCATTTTCATTTGATTTCCATCTTTTCCTAAAAGTTTGGAAGTTTAAAGTAGACTCTTTCCCAAATTTATATTCCAATTTTAGGCACACATTACTGCCAATAGGTATATGAAGATGTGCTCAGCATCACTAATCATCAGGGCAATGTATATCAAAACCACAACCTCACACCTTTTAGAATAGCTTTCATCAAAAAGACAAGAAAAACAAATGTTGATGAAGATATAGAGAAAAGATAATCTTTGTACATTGTTGGTGATAAAGCAAATAGTTACAGCCTGTGGAAAACAGTTTGAGTTTTCCTCAAAACAACTAAAAATAGAATTACCATATGATCCAGTAATTTCTTTCAAGGGTATATATCCAAAGGAAATAAAGTCAGTATCTCAAAAAAACATCTGCCCTCCCATATTCATTGCAACATTATTTACAACAGCCAAGATAGAGGACTAATGTGGTGTTGATGGATAAATGGATAAAGAAATGTTTATACACATATATGTGTGTGTATATATATGTATATTATATGTGTGTGTATATATATGTGTGTCTGTATATATATACATATATATGTATAAATTCTGTCACTTGTAACAACGTGGATGGATCTGAAGGACATTATGCTAAGTGAAATAAGCCAGACGCAAAAAGACAAATATTGTATGATTTCACTTACATGTAAACTCAAAAAAAGTCAAATGCATGGAAGCAGAAAATACAAAAGTACTTGTCAAGGCCTTGGGAATGGGCAAATGGGGAGATGTTGCTCAAAGAGTAAACACTCTCAAATGAGTAAGTTCTGAGGATCTAAAGTATCACATGATAATTATAGTTAGTAATTTTGTATTGCTTGCTTGCAATTGGCTAAGAGAATAGATCTTAAGTGATTTTACCACATACACAAACAATAATAACTAAATGTGATGAAAGATGTGTTAATTTGGTTGTGAGAATTGTTGCAAAATGTGTAACAAATCAAGTTTTATGCATTAAATATGAATACCTTTTTGCTAATTATGCCTAAATAAAGCTGGGAAAAATTGGTTGGTGAGTACATGTAGTTCAGCTGTATCATTTTGTGTACTCTCAGTGTGCTTAAAACACTTGAACATTAAAAATAAAATAATGGGCTGGGCACAGTGGCTCAGGCCTGTAATCCCAGCACTTTGGGAGGCCGAGGTGGGCAGATCACCTGAGGTCAGGAGTTTGAGACCAGCCTGACCAACGTGGAGAAACCCCGTTCCTACTAAAAATACAAAATCAGCCGGGCGTGGTGGCACATGCCTGTAATCCTAGCTACTCAGGAGGCTGAGGCAGAAGAATTGCTTGAACCCAGGAGGCGGAGGTTGCAGTGAGCCGAGGTCGCACCATTGCACTCCAGCCTTGGAAATGAGAGAAACTCCATCTCAAAAAATAAAATAAAATAAAATAAAATAATAGGTATGCCCCATAAAATAGTGGGCAAAGGACATGAACAGACACTTTTCAAAAGAATGCATACATGTGGCAACAATCATAGGTAAAAAAAATCTCAACATCACTGATCATTAGAAAAGTGAAAATCAAAACCACAATAAGATACCATCCCACACCAGTCAGAATGGCCATTACAAAAAAGCCAAAAAATAACAAATTATGGCACGGTTGTAGAAAAAAACAAATGCTTATATATTGTTGGTGGGAGTGTAAATTAGTTCGATTGTTGTGGAAGACAGTGTGGAGATTCCCCAAAGACTTAAAGACAGAAATACCATTGACACATATATCCCATCACTGGGTATATACCCAAAAGAATATAAATCATTCTATTATAAAGACACACAGATGCGTATGTTCATTGCAGCACTATTCACCATACTAGAGACATGTAATCAACCCAAATCCCCATCAATGATAGACTAGATAAAGAAAATGTGGTACATATATACCATGGAATACTATGTAGCCAGAGAAAAAGAACAAAATCATGTCCTTTGCAGGAACATAGATGGAGCTGGAGGCCACTATCCTTAGCAAACTAATGCAGGAACAGAAAACCAAATACCACATGTTCTCACTTGTAAGTGGAACTAAATGATGAGAACACACGGTTACATAGATGGGAACAATGTACACTGGCGCCTATCGGTGGGTGGAAGGTGGGAGGAGTGAGAGGACCGGGAATAATAACTAATGGATACTAGGCTTAATACCTGGGTGATGAAATAATCTGTACAACAAATGCCCATGGCACAAGTTTACCTATGTAAAAAAACCTGTACTTGTATCCCCGAACTTACAATAAAAGTTTTTTTAAAAGGCTCTGATGCATTCTTCAGCATGCCAATTGCATTTTTCAGCTCCAGAATTTGTACATGAAACTTTGTAATCATTTCCATCTCTTTTAAATTTATCTGATGGAATTCTGAATTCTTTTTGTGTTATCTTGAATTTCTTTTAGTTTCCTCAACATAGCTATTTTGAATACTGTATCTGAAAAGTCTCATATCTCTGTTACTCTAGGATTAATTTCTGGTCCCTTGTTTAGTTCATTTATTGAGATCTTGTTTTCCTTCATGGTCTTGATACTTGTAAATCTTCTGTGTCTGGGCATTGAAGAGTCATATATTTACTGTAGTCGTTGCAGTCTGACCTTGTTTGTACCCATCCTTCTTGTGAAGGCTTTCAAATATTCAAAATATGGTAGATATTCTTACCTAAAGTGTATCTGTTTTAGGGGCATGCCAAGCCCAGTAATGCTGTGCTTCTTGCAGACTCCTAGCGGTAGCACCTTAATTGTCTTGGAAAAAATTGGGAAGGATTTTCTGGATTACCAGGCATAGACACTTATTCTCTTCCCTTACTTTGTCCCAGACAGAGTCTCTCTCTGTGTTCTTAGGCCCTTGGAGCTTAAGATTGAGTGACACAAGCATCCCTGTGGCCACCACCACTAGGATTGTGCTGGGTCAGACCTGAAACCAGCATGGCACTGGGTCTGCTATAACCACTCCCTGGTTACCACCTAGGTTTTCTTAAAGCCCTGAGCCTCTACTGTTAGCAACTGGCAAAGCCAGCCAGGCCTGTGTCCTTCCCCTTAGGGCAGCAAGTTTCCCTTGGCTCTGGGCAGGTCTAGAGGTCCTATCCAGGAGCTAGGCACTAGAGCCAGAAATCTTTGAAGTCTACCCATTGTTCTATTGTAGTGTGGATCACCTGACATTCAAACCATAAGATGTAGTCTTTCCTACTCTCTCCTGCCCTTTTTGAAGGAAAGGGAGCCTCATCCCAAAGCCACCACCATCAGAGGCCCATGGGGAGTACTGCCAGACTACCGTCAATATTCCCTTAAGTCCAAAGGGCTCTTTGGTCGGCATGTAGTGGTGAATACTGCCTGAGGTTGGATTCACCCTTCAGTACAATATGCTCCTCTCCGGCCAAGGGCAGGTCCACAGATGCCTTCCAAGAGCCAAGTCATAGAATCAGGGACCCCAAGAGCCCACTTGGTCCTTTATGCCCCTGTGGCTGAGCTGGTTCCTAAGGTGCAAGCCAAAGTCCCCTTTACTTTTCCCTCTGCTTTTCTGAAGCAGAAGGAGTCTCACCCTTTATCCAGCACTGCTGAAAATATGTTAAATCTCATCTGAAACTAACAAGTCTGAGAGTCTCACACAAAGCCCTTGATGTAGTACCTGGGTACTGCTGCTGCTGGGTATTCAAGGGCCAAGGGCACTTCAGTTAGCAACTGATGTATGCTGCCAGGACTGTCTTTCCCTTCAAGGCAATAGGTTGCCACCTGGCCTGGGGTATGTCTAGAAATTTCCTCTGGGGGCTATGGCCTGGAAAGGGGGCCTCATCACTCTGATTGGTGCTCTATCCTGCTGTGGCTGAGCTGGTATCCAAGAGGCAAGACAAAGTCCTTCCCACTCTTTCCTCTCCTCTCCTCTCCTTAAGTGGAAGTAATGAGTCTCTTTTGGAGTCAAGAGCTATGCAGAAGGAGTCTAGGGGTAGGGGACAGGTGATGCCAGCACGCCCTTAGCAATCCAGGCTGGTGTCTCACCAGGTCACATGCCCTCCTAGTCCTCTGGCTCTGGGTCCAGTTCAGCACTAGGACTCATCTAGAAGTTGCAGTCCTTGTGGCATAGATTGCCTTTCAACTTTATTCACAGTCCCAGAGCGCTTTAGCCCATGGTGGCAAGTCTTACAGGAACTCAAGTTCCAGCCTCCGGGATCAGTGCTTCCCCTTTGGTAAGGGCTGTTTTAAAAGCTCCCTTTGTGGATGGGCATCAGCTGAGCTTGGACTGATTTTGCTTTCTGCTGTAACAGGGCAGCACTGAGTTCCATGCCTCACAATTGCTGCACTCTCCATCTCGCCAGTGCACAGAAATGCTCTCCACACCACATGGCTACAGCAGGGGGTTGGAAGAGGGGTGGCGTTTGCAATTTAAGACGGCTTTTCCTACCTCTTCAGTGCCTCTTTCAGTGATTTTAATAAGACTAGGTCCTGTGAGTGCTCACCTGATTTTTGGTTCTTTTTTTTTTTTATTTTTAGGGCCTGCATGGTTCCCTTATGATTTTTGGTTCTTATAAGTGTGATTTTGTGTGTGTAGATGGTTGTTAAATTGGTTTCCTTGAAGGGGATGGGAATAGCCAGGGTAAGTCTTCCATTCTGCCATCTTGCTAAACTAAAGCTCTTAATGGATTAAATGTTTCCTTATATAGCTAGAGATTTTAGAATTTTGAGTGATTTATGATGTTACATTAACATTACCATATCTGTATCTCTCATTTGCTCTGTTATTTTCAATACAGGCTAAGATACTGGTTTGTAAGTTCTTATACAAATTCATGAGGGTTTGTCAATAAATCCAGTTGTTCTGATTACAATAAATTATTTCCAATAAGCTATACTCACTGGAAAAAAAAATACCTAATGGGGTTTAACTGTGAATATGATAGTGAACACTGCCCATCAGGTAATAAGCATGGTACCCACTAGGTAGTTTTTTGTTTTTATTCTCTCCCGCCTCCTACCCTCTACCCTCATATAGGCCCTGGTGCCTGTTGTTCCCTTCTTTATGACCATCTGTACTCAATATTTTGCTCCCACTTATAAGAAAGAACATGTGATATCTGATTTTCTGTTCCTTTATTCGTTTTTTTAGGATAATGGCCTCCAGCTCCATTTGTGTTGCTACAAAGGACATGATCTTATTCTTTCTTATGGCTGCATAGTATTCCACAGTATATACGTACCACATTTCCTTTATTGAGTCTATTGTTGGGCATTTAGTTTAATTCCATGTCTTTCCTATTAAGTTTAGCCCAAGTTCTTTACCACTGCCTTTATCATTGCCCTTTTCACAACTCAAACTTTCAGTATTTCTTGTCTGGTGATACTGAAATAGCCTCTGAATCTGCTTCTTGTCTCTAATTTTACACCACCCAGATTAATCCTCCTATTGCTCTCTGTAAGACATCTGATGGTGTCACCTTCTGCCACAAATTATTTGATGATTCCTATTCTGATTATCTATTGCTTAAAAAAAAATGCTGCAATATCTGGCAGTTTAAAGCCATTTTAGTTGCTCACAATTTTGTGGGTAAGGAATTTAGAAAAGGTTCAATTGGGTGGTTCATCTCTGGTACACTGATGTGTTGGTAGCAGCTGGGGAAGCTGGGGCTGCAGGCTCCATTTCCAAGATGTCCTTTTAAATAATGTTTGACCCTTCAGTGTTTCTTGCTCTGCTTGCCTTTCTCTGTCTGTTTCCATGCCTCCAACTCTCTCTCCATGGCATATCAACTTTCAGTACTCTCTACATATCTTGGGTTTTTTACAGCATGGTGGTCTCATGGTGGGCATAGTTACTACAAGACACTTACATTTCAAGGGTAAAGAATCCAACAGACAAAAAGTATATGGTTTTAGAATCTTAAAGCCAGGGCCCACAAACTGGAACAGTATCACTGCTACCATATGCTAGTGCTAAAAGCAGTCACAGTGCTTTCCTTATTCCAAGGGGATTCTAGACCTCAAATCCTTATGGGAGAAATTTCCAATAATGTGTGGCAATCTTTAATTCAACACAATTTTCTAATGCTTTCAATATAAAGTTCAATCTCCACACACTGTTCATCATTGGGCCATTGCCTTCTTTCCAGCATCAATTCATGCAACATCCATCAAACTAATCTTCACCGGTCTCCACAAATACACACGTATATTCCAATAATAGTCTCTCTAATGCTCCATGTTCTCCCAGCCTTTCATATGTATTTAGACTTCTATGTTCCACTGAAGACAACAAAGACCTAATAATCGCTCCATCACCAGAGTCAATGTTGTTGAGGAATGAACTATATTCAATTTTATCTTTAGAACTATGCAGAAACGCAATGAAATTTCCAAATGAAAGCACTTTTAAATCAGAAAAGCTTAAGACGTAAATATCAGCATCCAAAATAGCAAAGTGTTCCAGCTATTTCAAAAGATACAGACTTTAAAAGCTCTTATCTTTTATGTACAGGTAGGATGTCTTTCTGGTGTCATTTTTACAGTTAGTATGAACATGTGCATCTTCCAAATACACAGCCATGCAGTGTCAGAGCAAGTCACCATAAAACATCACCAAGCAGCAGCAGCAGAAAGAGAGAGACCTCTGAATTTAAAGTATGCCTTTCATGAGCTACAAAGATGATGATGAGTTTGTACGACACTTTATGCTCTGTTATCACATAAAGTTTAGCCTTTCCAAATATGAAAACCTGCCATGGAATCTTCAATATTATGTACACAAATACTGGCCCATACACTACACCTTATTTGCCTTTATTACGGTCTACATTGAAAGAGAGTAAAAAGTCTCCTATACAACCCAACATGTATAAGAATGACTTGATAGTAGAATAAAAAGTTCCTGAAGACTATAAAAACTTATGGTGTAGATTTATGATTTCATATGAATCCCCACACACTCCTAAGGGACGTTAACCAGAACAACAAAAGCCTTCGCTGTTTATGAGTTTTCATGTTTCAAAAATTCTCTCTCAAGGAATTTCTCTCTGCTGTGAAAATAGCTATATAGTTACACATATACACTACTGAATAGCAAATATCTACATGCCAATTATGCAGACAAATCTGAACTGTATTTGCCCCCAAGATGTCCCAAACACTCTTGTCAGGGTATCTGACTCCAATGAAATAGGACTGTGTCTCAAATTCAGGGTTTGAAAGGTATCTTCTTTAATTATCTTCACAACTTCAGGCATAGATAATACAACTAATTTTAAAAATACAAATCAATATTCATGGAATCAGAAGGTCAAAAATTCTTAGCACTAACCTAATATGCCTCATAACTTTTGCAAAGATTACTGAATTCTTCCATCCACTCAATAAAAAGGAGAATCAGGATAGTGATCCATTTTAATGTGCTCCCCGATGCATAAGAAAGTTGGTGAACTACACCTTTTACAGTTAAACTATCAAGCCCTGGAGTCAGAACAAGTTCAAATTCAACTTTTACTGCTCATTGGCTAAGTGAAAGCATGTAAGATTTTGAAATTCTCTATGTCCTGGTTTCTCAACTATAAAATATAAATCATAATATTATGTCAGGATTAAATTATGTGTGTGTTCATCATCATGCTACTCAGAATAGCAAAAACATGAAACCAACCTAGGTGCCCATCAATCACAGACTGGATAAAGAAAACGTGGTGGCCAGGTGCGGTGGCTCATGCCTCTAATCCCAGAACTTTGGGAGGCAAAGGTGTGTGGATCACTAGGTCAGGAGTTCAAGACCAGTCTGACCAACATGGTGAAACCCCATCTCTACTAAAAATATAAAAATTAGCCTGGTGTGGTGGCACACACCTGTAATCCCAGCTACTCAGGAGGCTGAGGCAGGAGAATGGTGTGAACCCAGGAGGCGAAGGTTGCAGTGAGCCGAGATTGCACCACTGTACTCTGGCCTGAGCGACAGAGCAAGACTCTGTCTCAAAAAAAAAAAAAAAAAAAAAAAAAAAAAAAAAAAAAAAAGGAAAGAAAAAGAAAAAAGAAAAAAAGAAAAAAAGAAAAAAAATTGGCAAATAAGTATACAACATCAAATACATCAAATACTATGCTGCCAGAAAAAAATGAACTCATGTCCTCTTCGACAACATGGATAGAGCTGGCGGTCATAATCCTAAGTGAATTAATGCAAGAATAGAAAACCAAATGCCATATGTTCCCACTTATAGGTGGCAGCTAACATTGTGTACACATGAACATTAACAGGGGAATAATAGACACTGTTGATATGAGAGAGAGGAGGCAGGCAGGGGCACATGGGTTGAAAAACTCCCTATTGGGTATTACACTCACTACCTGGGTCCAATATACCCACTGAATAATGCTACACATCTACTTCTGGTATCTAAAAAGCTGAAACTTAGAAAGTAATTAGTGTATTCATTGTCTAGTGACTCTCAACCAACAATAACTGTTTTATTAATAATCTTTATTTGGTGGTTATATATATTTTTGGATTCCGTTTATTGTGTCTAATCTGAATTTTCTCAGAAAACACTAAGATCAGTTATTTTAAAAATGTGTGGCCTTGAATTAATTTTCATATAAGGAGTAAGGAAAGGATCCAGTTTCAGCTTTCTACTTATGGCTAGCCAATTTTCCCAGCACCATTTATTAAATAGGGAATCCTTTCCCCATTTCTTGTTTTTGTCAGGTTTGTCAAAGATCAGATGGCTGTAGATGTGTGGTATTATTTCTGAGGACTCTGTTCTGTTCCATTGGTCTATATCTCTGTTTTGGTACCAGAACCATGCTATTTTGGTTACTGTAGCCTTGCAGTATATTTTGAAGTCAGGTAGCGTGATGCCTCCAGCTTTGTTCTTTTGACTTAGGATTGTCTTGGCAATGCGGGCTCTTTTTTGGTTCCATATGAACTTTAAAGCAGTTTTTCCCAATTCTGTGAAGAAACTCATTGGTAGCTTGATAGGGATGGCATTGAATCTATAAATTACCTTGGGCAGTATGGCCATTTTCATGATATTGATTCTTAGAGACTTAAATGTTAGACTTAATACCATAAAAACCCTAGAAGAAAACCTAGGTAATACACCATTCAGGACATAGGCATGGGAAAGGACTTCATGTCTAAAACACCAAAAGCAATGGCAACAAAAGCCAAAATTGACAAATGGGATCTAATGAAACTAAAGAGCTTCTGCACAGCAAAAGAAACTACCATCAGACTGAACAGGAAACCTACAGAATGGGAGAAAATTTTTGCAATCTACTCATCTGACAAAGGGCTAATATCCAGAACCTACAAAGAACTCAAACAAATTTACAAGAAAAAAACAACCCCATCAAAAAGTGGGCAAGGGATATGAACAGACATTTCTCAAAAGAAGACATGCATACAGCCAACAGACACATGAGAAAACGCTCGTCATCACTGGCCATCAGAGAAATGCAAATCAAAACCACAATGAGATACCATCTCACACCAGTTAGAATGGCGATCATTAAAAAGTCAGGAAATAACAGGTGCTGGAGAGGATGTGGAGAAATAGGAACACTTTTACACTGTTGGTGGGATTGTAAACTAGTTCAACCATTATGGAAAACAGTATGGCAATTCCTCAAGGATCTAGAACTAGAAGTACCATACGACCCAGCCATCCCATTACTGGGTATATACCCAAAGGATTATAAATCATGCTCCTATAAAGACACATACACACGTATGTTCATTGTGGCACTATTCACAATAGCAAAGACTTGGAATCAACCCAAATGTCCATCAGTGACAGACTGGATTAAGAAAATGTGGCACAAAAGTGCTAGGGTTGCAGGCATGGGCCACCATGCCCAGCTGAACAATCTTGATACTCATAAATTTGCATGGGTTTTACAGTTACAGTAATTGTAATAATAATCTGTAATTATTGAGAGCTTACTATGAACTGGGATTATGATAAACACTATATATAAGATTTAATCTTCCTCGTAAGTCTCCCAACTGGGTCCCATTATCATCCCCATTACACATAAAAAAAAAAAAAAAAAGAAAATGTGGCATATATACACCATGGAATACTATGCAGCCATAAAAAAGGATGAGTTTGTATCCTTTGTAGGGACATGGATGCAGTTGGAAACCATCATTCTCAGCAAACTATTGCAAGAACAGAAAACCAAACACCACATGTTCTCACTCATAGGTGGGAACTGAACAATGAGATCACTTGGACTCGGGAAGGGGAACATCACACACCGGGGCCTATTATGGGGAGGGGGGAAGGGGAAGGGATTGCATTGGGAGTTATACCTGATGTAAAGTACGAGTTGATGGGTGCTGACGAGATGATGGGTGCAGCACACCAACATGGCACAAGTATGCACATATACCCCAGAACTTAAAGTATAATAATTTTTTAAAAAGTGTGGCCTTCTTATATAAATGATACAAATATATATGTTTCTAATATCTTTTCTGTAGGCATGGCAGGAACAATATTTATCCACTCTGAATATGATATGATATGAATATAACATGATATCAAGCACAAAAGCCTATGCTCACAATAAACTAATATGTTTTGCTTTTCCAAAGTAGGTTTCTTTTGATTCTCACTCCCAACATAAAACAAATTTTATTATTACTACTTTTTAGATGAAGCAGCAGACTCATAAATGTCAAGACTCAGTCATGATCTGATAGCTAGTATCAAAAATAGTTCAGTTGTTCTAGTTCATCCTCATTCCATTCTGCCTGTTTTTGTCTCTTCCAGCACAATTAGCTATATGGCCACTCACCATTCCTGCTCTCTTTCTACAAGGTAAGAGTTTTTGTGGGGAGAAGGCTGTTAAACAAGGGATTCCAATTTGTACCCTCCTTATCATGTGAGGCCACGTGCCTTGTTCTGCCTTGCTCTATGTTAATGATGTGATATATGTGCCTCTTGAGAAAAGGGAAACTAGAGACTTCTTTATGCTGCTAGTCTTCACCAGCAGCTTTGAGGCCATGTTAAGAAAGGCAGCATTGTGAAATAGATGAGTAAAAACTCCATTAACAGACTGCACAAAGCCAGAATGAACGCTATAATCACTACTTGAATTCTAGTTGAGACCATATGTTCTATATCCATACTTTAAAGGGTATATAGTTTGGGAAGTGTTAGAAAACCAGGAAATTTCAAGAAAAGATAAGTACTATAACATAGAATTGAACAGAGATGAACATAGAAGGAGCATAGAAAATGATGGTGAACTCTAACTCAGAGTCTAGAAAAGGCTACCATAGAATATAAAAGATAATTCACATGATCCTTACAAAATAATTAGACTTTGCCAGATAGAGAAAGAAACACTCAGTGAAAGAGTATTCTCTCCTATGCCAACAAACTAAATGAACTCTCCAGTGATGTGAGTCTTGAGTATTGTCTTCTATCTGAACACTATTCCAGTTGTCTATTGATGTGTGAAAAAAACACAACTGCCAAATCCAGTGGCTTAAAAATAATCATTAATTAGTTCATGAGTCTACAATTTAAGCAGAGCTTGATGAAGAAGGCTGAGTTGTTCCCTGTGTGGCAGTAGTGGAGGGGGCTTAACCAATGGGTAGGAGAGTTAAAGAATCATTTAATATGGCTTACTTACAGGGATTACAAGTTTGTACTGGCTGTTGACTTGGTTCACACCCTGGGATGAAGACTTTGATTTCTCACCACGTGGGCCTTTCCATGTGCCCTATAATTCCTCAGAGCATAATTCTCTCTAAGGCCAAGGGTACCAAGAGACAGAAATAGGTGGGTTGTATCATCTTTTATGACCTATCCTGGAATGTCAGAGTGTCACTTTTGCCATAGTCTTTTAGTTTGGATAGTTACAAAGGCCCATATGAATTCAAGAGAAGGGGACATAAACTGCATGTCTTGATAGATGAGTGTAAAGGTGCTAGAAAATATAATCTGATAGAAACACCACAGAATGAGAACAATCTAAGGATGAAAAGATGAGTTAGTAGCTACCTGAAAAATCTATTCTAATCCCAAGATGTCACGCCAAGTTCACAAAAGAAAGCTTAGGTTGTGCTTCTACTTGACTGTTCAGAATTTCAAGTTTGTTTCATATTACCTTTCATATAAAGTGCTTGAGGTTGACAGTATCTGATATAGCACTGGAAGCTATTGATCTGGGCTTTCCAGTTTGATTTGAAGTGTGGCCACCTGCATTGAGAAAGTTGTGGTTGATGGTTCTTAGTTTCCAAGAGGACAAAGTAAATATAATTGCTTAACAGATGTATCATGTTACATTTGAGAGAATTATAGAGTAAGGCAGTTATAAGACTGTTGGATAGCTTACTAAAATGGGATCACTTCTAGACACCGTCAAGAAAATGTATAATCTCGTTTGTTGAATTGTTTCAACTCTAATCTAAATTAGAATCAAATAGTGGATTCAATGACTTTGATCTTAGAGACTCATCTTTTACACTTTGATTGGTTAAGTTTTATGTGCACACTCCAGATTCTATAGATTTAAGGTTTTAACATGACCTAGTCTCCTGCCTCCAGGGTGTATAGTTTAGGAAGAGCAGGAAACCAGATACCTGTAAGATAATGTGATAAGCATTATAGCATAGAAATGAACACTGTTATAGGAAACAGAAAAAAAGAAAAGGCAGTAAGCTCTGGAGTTTTAGAAAAGTCCCTGAAAGAAAGATATTTAACATGACCCTTGAAGAATAGAATTTTTCAGGTAGAAAAGAGATATAAAAACTTAGTATAGCAGCAGACCTATGACACAAACTCTGTGCTGCCTTTGAATTTGTGTGATGACCAGCTAAACATAAGGTAATTATTTTTATATATGTATACATTTAAAATAATGAATCTATTGCATGTTAAGATAAATATATCTCTATGAAAAAACTGCTATATCTCTAAGACAAAATGGAATTAGTGACATTGTTTTACATATTTTCAAATTTCTTAATCATCTGGCTTAATTGAAGACAAATAGATACTCCTATCTGCTTCTGTACCTAATTCATTGCAATGAGCTGTTTCGGTTGAGTTCTGTGAAGAAAATACGTATCCTCACACAATAGTTTCAGTACAGGAAATATTTTATGTTTTTTAACTTTTTATTTATCTATTAAATTGTATTATTTCAATAGTTTTGGGGGTACACGTGGTTTTTGTTACATGGATCGGTTCTATAGTGGTGAACTCTGAGATTTTAGTGTAATCATCGCCCGAGTAGTGTACACTGTACTCAATATGTAGTCTTTTATCCCTCACCTCCTTCCCATTCTCCCCTACCCCATCTCCAAAGTCCATTAGATCCCTCTGTATGTCTTCATATCCTCATACCTCAGTTCCCACTCATATGTGAGAACATACAATATTTGGTTTCTCATGCCTGTAACTTCCTTAGAATAATGGGTTCCAGCTCCACACAAGTTGTTGCGAAAGATATTCTTTTATTCCTTTTTATGGTTGAGTAGTATTCCTTGGTACCTATATATCATATTTTCTTTAGCTACTTGTTGGTCGATAGACACTTAGGTTGGTTCTATATCTTTGCAATTGTGAACTGTGTTTCTATAAACATGTGTGTGCAGGTGTCTTTTTCATATAATGACTTCTTTCAGAAAAGTATTTTAATAATGTTTTCAGATAGTTTTGGAAATTATTTGACACGGCACTAAAGTGGTAGTTTCTTAGGTTTAGTTGCAATGTAAAATCGGAAGCCATACTGACATTTAATATCTTTATGATTTTAATGATTAAAGTAATTAAAATCCACTAATCTATCTTGCATGGTTTTTTATTGTATATATTACAGGTGTACAACATAATGCTCTGATATAAATATTCAAATGTATACATAATGAAATGACATATACTACAATCAAGCAAATTAACATATCCATAACTTTATACAGTTAGCTATTTTTAGTAGTAAGAGCACCTAAAATCTATGCTATTAGCAAAATTTCAGTATACCTTTTTTTAGTACAGTTCTCATGAAACGGCATACTGGTATATGAAAATTGATTCATCAAGTAAATGCAAATAAAAAACACATATCAACCCACACCTGTTAGAATGGCTATAATCAGAAAGAAAAAAGAGATACATGTTGGTGGAGATAAGATATGGAGAAAAGGAAACCCTTGTATACTGTTTGTGGTGATGCAAGTAGGTACAGAAATTATGAAAACAGTATGGAAGATCTCTGAAAATTAAACATAGAAATACCACATCACCCAGAAATCCCTCTTCTGGGTATATATCTAAACGAAAGGAAGTCAGTACCTCATAGAGATATCTGTGCTCATAATTTCAGCATTATTCATAATAGCCAAGATAAAGAAACAACTTAAGTGTCCATCGATACATAAATGGATAAAGAAACTGTGGTGTGTGTATATGTATACATATAAATGTACAATAAAACATTATTTAGCCTTAAGGAGATACTGCCATTTGTGACAACATGGATTCAGCCTAGGAATCATTACACTCCATAACATAAGAGAGACACAGAAAAATACTGCATCTTGTCACTTATATGTGAAATTTAAAAGTTGAATGAATAGAAATAGAGAGTAGAACAGTTGTTACCAGGGACAGGGAGGGAGAGAAAATGGGGATATCTAGGCCATATGGAACAAACTTGCAGTTATATAGGATGACTAAGTCTAGAGGTCTAATGTATAGCATGAAGCAGTTTTATTATTATTATTTATTAAATAGTAAAAAAGAATCCTTAGCCATGAGATTCTGGAATACCAACAGCTTTCCAGCACAGAGATCTTGTTTCATATGAGTCCTCTCTGTTGTCTTTTACATAAAAAGAAGTAAACGCTGTGTGGTGAAATCAATGATGGTTAGGAGGAAATGCAGGTTCACAACTTTAAGTGAACTGGACTGTGGAAATGAAATTTCATCAGATGGCCAGAGAGGAAAAGCAGAGCCATGAAGAGAGAGAGAGACTTTTCAGTCCCTGACAATGTGTTATCAAGAGAAAACACATTGTCAATCACGTTGTCAGGAACAAATCTTCCAGACAAAGGAAACACGTACAGAGAAGTAAATGCATATTGACTGGAACTCATCCTCAGACATGTGTAACAGACACATCGATTGACATGTGTAAGACACATAGATCTATATATACAAGTGGTTATTGGTTAACATTCATTTTCTCTTAGATGTTTAAAAATGGGAAACAGGTGATACCTGATGAAGTTCTCACTACAGTGTTACAATTGTGTAATGTAAAGAATAAGAGCACATGGCTCAGACTAACAGTTCTAAAATTTGAAAGGGTATCAGAATACCCTGGAAGGCTTGTTAAAACAAAGACTCTGGGTCTCACTCCTGGAGTTTCTATTTCAGCAGGTCTGGTGTGAAACCCAAGAATATGCATTTTTTAAAAGTTCCCAGGAAGTGTTGATGCTACCTGAGTTTTATAATCCTAAATTGGAATCTTGCCTCTATCACTTAAAATTTATTAACCTTTGGGAAAGTTAACTTCTGTCTCATTTTCTCATTTGTGAACTAAAGATGTAACACAGTGTTGAGGGCTCCACCCATATACTCCCAGCACTCATCTTTCCAATTCATGCTGCTGGAGTCCCACTGCAAAAACCTGCCACTGTCCGCTTAAGGACCTATGTTAGGTGCATCCACAGGGCTGACCCAAAGTGCTAGCAAGTTAATGTGCAAAGAGGAGCCCTCAGCCAATGAGGGAGAGAAGCGAGAAAATAATGCTGCTGCCTCCTGTCGCTCAGGTGGGATGAGTCTTAGGCATGTTCTCACCAGTGGTTCTCAAAATGTGGTCTCCAGACCATCACCTAGGAACTTGTTAGAAAAATTGCAAATTCCTTGAAGCTATCTAAGATACACTGACTCAGACTCTGAGGATGAGCCCTAGAAATACAGTTTAACAAACTTTCCAAGTGATTCTGATGCACAACGAAGTTAAGAACCACTGCTCTACACCATCTCCCAGAGAATATCAGCAGGATTGAGTCCAAGATGCCCTGAGCAGCAACCGGCTTATTAAAATATCCTGTATTGGCTTTCATTCCTTTAAAACCTAACCTCTCCAAGTCTCTTATTAGTACTTTCTAGTGTTGCCTCAGTTACACAAACACACACAAATAATAAAACACACATACTCAAATCCTTAACCCAGTCTCTGCTTCTGCGGGAATCTATTCTATAAGAAAAGATATTAAGAGTACCCATATGTCATAAGCAAATGATGAAAACTACATGTTATAATTCATAAAAGGGCTTAGAACAGTCCCTGGCACGTGTTGAGGTGGTAAAGTTACATTTGTGATTATTATTATTATTATTAATGGAAATATTAATGTACAAATGTAAACAAATTTAACATTTGAATGTTCTAACCAAAATGAAAAAATAAATATTGTTTTCCGTTTTTGGAAGTTAGACAGCATTACAATTTTATAATACAATCTTATCAAGTTCTTTTTCCATATTTCCACCTTTCCTATATATAAAATCTGTTGTAGTTCAATTAACTCTCCATACACTTTTGTCACTGCTGACATTCTGTGACTTAATAATTGTTGTCACTTTAACGGGGATGTCACTCCTTAAACATTCATCTGTATAAACTTGTAAACTCACATCCACCACAATGTATTTAAAACTGTGTTTGAAGTTGGAAGCTGTCATTCTATTCTATTACTAAGGTATTACTAAGAAATACAGTCCAGGGCAGTATCACTGTGGCTTCCTAATACAACTGATATTTGGGTAATTTGACATGATTATAAATGATAATTACCTGGTAAATAAGCCTCAAAAAAGTGCTTTCTTATCAGCTCTGGTTTGAAGTTCCACACAGATGTTTTTCAAAATGGAGATTCACTAGTGGGAATAGTGTTTGGCAGGGGTTTGGCATCTATTAATCAACACAGATGATTTTAAAAATGCGCTGAATCCACCCAATGAGCACATCTCCAGAAATGGATTTCAGAATTTAGCAGCTTAAATAATATGGGATATATTGAGTATTTAAGATTTATTTAAATTTTTAAAAATTTTAATTACCTGGTAAGTAAGCCCCAAATTTTTAAAAATAGTACGATAAACTCATGTATCCCTTCAACCTAAGTTCATCAAATTTTAACATTTTGCCGAATTGGCTTCATCTCCTCTTTATTAAATATATACATTCACAAACACAAATACATACACAGTTGATGTTGCTGAATATTTGAGATTTAAGACATCAGGATCATTTACTTCTAAATTCTTCAAAATTTAACTTCTAACAACAAGGCATTTTTGTCCTTTTTGAAACAGATATTTTGTAACACCTTTTGGTATTATCATAAAATTCATAACTAAAGCACATGCCTATGCATAAAATTAGAAATAAAACTATATAAACTCTAAACTGTACTACTACAGAAAATATTAGGAGAGTTAATATAACAGAAAAATAAAAGTAGAATCATCTACACTAGATGGCAAAATGAAGACATCTTATAGTATGTTATCACTATCTGTGCATTTTCAAAATACTGAATCCTTAATTCCTAAGAACCACAAGAGACCTGGACTAGCTAAAGCTATCTTGAGCAAGAACAAACGTGAACACATCAGATTTTCTGACTTCAAAGAAAATTACAAAGCCTTAGTAGTCAAAACAGTGTGGTACAAAATGAAAACAGATACATAGACCAATGGAACAGAAGAGCCCAGAAATAAACCCCAAAACATATGGTCAAATAATTTGTGACACAGCCACCAAGAATACACAATAGGGAATGGATAGTCTCTTTCACAAACATTTATGGAAAAACTGGATATCCACATGCAAAAAGAATGAAATTAGACCTTTATCTCAAACAATATATAAAAATTAACTCAAAATGGGTTAAATATTTAAACCTAAGGCCTGAAATTACAAAATGATGAGGAGGAAACAGTGATACATTTTTGAACAAAACAAAATACAAGCTTTCCTGACAGTACACAGGCATTGAAATACTGGAAATTCGGGAGTTAAAATAGTGCAAAAGTGCTTTGCATTGATTTATAAAACACAGTGTCTATGCTCTGATATACATAAACAAGTTTCCCTCCTACAGGAATATTTCAGGGCATTGTAAAGTTGTGTGTAATGGAGGGATAGGTCTCTGCTGTTCAAGACTGAGTTATGTGTAACAGGATATCAAGCAAAAGCTTGCTTTGACTTCTTTCATACCCAGTAATTTCCTAGACACCTTGTCAGGAATTACAACTGTCATTGAGAATAAATGATTTAAACAAAGCAGAGAAAATACAAAACATTGTTTACAGCTATAATACATTAATTTTTATGAATGACTATTCTTATTTATTTATTTATGACAGAGTCTTGCTCTGTCACCCAGGCTGGAGTACAGTGGTGCGATCTTGGCTCACTGCAACCTCTGCCTCCTGGGTTCAAGCGAATCTCCTGCTTCAGCCTCCCAAATACCTGGGATTACAGGCACCCACTACCATCCCTGGCTAATTTTTGTATTTTTAGTAGCGATGGGGTTTCACCATGTTGGCCAGTCCGGTATCGAACTCCTGACCTCAAGTGATCTGCCCGCCTTGGCTTCCCACAGTGCTGGGATTACAGGCATGAACCACTGTGCCCGGTTTTGTTTATCTTTTAATTCAACAACTCATAAACAAAACAAAAATTTTATTCATTTGATTGAAAAAAGGAAAGTCTGACAAACTGTCTTTTCACAATTACCATAATGCTTGCAGCTATAAGCAAACCTTTTTTTCTGAGATTATAAGTAGCAGTGATGAGCCTCCAGATGGAACATTAGTACAAATGATTCAAGAAACATAGATCCTTTAAGTCATCTTGATTTATTTGCTTACATGATTCCACCCATCCTGCACCTCTCCACAACAATCCCTTCGCAAACTATTACTATAAAATGAAGGTAGAAATATTTCTCCCTGTGTGCCTAAGTAACTCCCAATGTCAAAATAATAATGTAGTCATAAACAAATATGATGCGTTATGTATCAAACAACTCTAGGATATTAAGTGTATACTGAACTTAAATATGAGTTATGCATTTTTAAAAATTATAACCACGTTCTCGGTGATTGTGGATAATAGTTCAGCACAGTGGGATAAAGACAAATATGTCAGTTATCTGAAATTAACCATATTTAAATGATTATGATTTAATATGCTGTTTCTTCTCAAAAGTACATTTTACAAAATAATCTTGAGGTAATGAAATTATCCTATAGTAAATAACTCATTGTTTGAAACACTAATGTCTCCCTAATACACTTTTATCTAGAAATTGCAAGGAAAACTTCGAATAGATCATCTAAGAAAGAACACTGTAATTCAACAGAGAAGAGACAGGAAATACCTAAGGCAAGGGAGGAAAGGTAAACAAGGCAGCCTGCTCCTCCAGGATTGTCTAGGAACTCAAAGAGGCTCCCCAGTGTGAGGAAAGGGTGAGAGATCCAAGCAGTTTATATTCCCATAGTCAACTCCTGCAATCCTAGCCACAGGCCAGCCCCTTGATCCTCATGGACCGTGAACATAGGGAGCTGTCTGGAGATCATGTGAAGGCATTGCTCCACACAGGGAGCTCATGCTAAGTCCTACATATACCCACAGGATGCAAGCAAGTTCAACATAGTGCCATTTTGAGAGCCTAGCTCCCATCAGGTTGCATCTTGTCCTGTGGTCTAACAGCCCCTTCCTCTCCACATCTCTGAAGCCCCATTGATATTCCTGCCCACAACTACTGCTACTGCTGGTTGCTCCCACTGGGGCTGAAGTGTGAGACTGTGGCAGTGTCCCCGACACGCCCAGCAGTGGAGCTGCCACACATTTGCATATTCCCAGAGGGTAGACTCCCCAGGCTTGCAACTGCTGCTGCTACTGGCTGCTCTATCTAGGTGTGGAAGCACATGCCACTGGCAGTGATCTCACTGCCCCTAGCAGCAAGGTTGCCAGTAATTTACACACGCCCTAAGGAGAGAATCTCCTGTCCACAGGCACACACCAATGCTAAGTGTTGCTTCCAGTGAGTGCTGAAACACACCTCACTGGCAGTAAACCCACCACCCTCACAAGCATCAAGGTTGCCAAACATTTGCACATGCCCTGAAGACAGGCTACTTTGCCTGCAGCCAAAGCCATTACCGGATGTAGCCATTGGGTGCTGAAGCAGAAGCCACTGGAAGTGACCCCACCAACTTCAGCAGCAGGGTCGCAGAACATTTGCATGTACTCTAAGGACAGGATCCCCACCCACAGCCACTGTCACTACTGACTGTTGCTTCCAAGTAACCCAAACGCAAGCCACTGGCAGCAACCCTGTCAACCTCAGCAGTAGAGCTCACATGCATTTATATGTGCTTTGAGGACAGGCTCCCCTGCACACAGGTGTCACCTGGTGCTGAACTGTGCACTGCCCAGTTGCCTGACTATGGCTGCTGCCACTGAAAGCACCGTGCTCTCTCCGGGAACAGGGCCCTAATGTACTTCCACATACTTGAGGAGAGGTTTCTCTGACCACCACCACTCCTGCCACTTCCACTTGAGAACTCCATGAGGGGCCTGAGGACAACCATATTTCTGCCCACAGTGGCCAGATGTACCATCAGGGAGCCTAAAGACAGGGTTGCCCAATTTGACCCCACCCTTCCCAGTGGCAAATTACACATTATCTGGGCTTGGATTGCCAAACTTTGTCCATCACAGTTAGTACCTGAGCACTTTGCCCAGGGGCCTGGAGATGAACCCACCAAGCCTGCCATTACAAGCACATCTGGCACCTATCTGCATGTGCCACCAGTGGGCCAAGGGACTAACCAGCACAGCTTGATGCAGTCAATACTAACACCAGTATGGATCTCCTGAGAGCCAGAGGATTAGTCCATCATTTCTATTGCCATTGTACACATCATACCCACTGCCCATGGACCCAAGGACCTACCCAGCCTACCACTGCCACTGCTGACACCCAAGCAAACTGCCTGCAGGCCAAAGAATCAGGCTGCCTGAGCCTGCTAATACCAGGGCTAGCGTATCCCAAACAAGAGCCCAAGGACAGGCACACGTGGTTTGCTGCTGCCACTAATGGAGCCTGAGAACTGGCACACCCGCTGTCTCGATTCCAGGGGAAACTTCACCATAGCCTCTACTTAAAACCATGCACAAAGCCACTGAGAAAATCACAGAAACCACTGAGGCCATTCACAGTGAAATAAATTATATGGGAACTACACTAGTGCACACAGAGAGAGTCAAAGCTAAAGTACCCTAGTCAATCAATACCATAGGTATATTTTTTGTAAGATGCCCTCCCCTAAGAGCAAATTCAAAAAATTGAAAGAAGCAACTTTTATACCAGATTTACAAAAATCAAACATGAAAAAGCAAGGAAATAATGCAACACCAAATAAATACAATTATCCAGCAACAGAGTCCAACAAGAAAGTTATGAAATGCCTAGAAAATCATTCAAAATAATGATATTAAGGATGCTCAATGAGATGCAAGGGAACACAGATAAACAATAAAAATAAATATAAAAAAAAACAATTCAAACAAGAACAAAAAATTTACTAATGAGATATATATAAAAAAGAGCCAAACAAAAATCCTGGAATTGAAAAATTAATTAAGAATAAAATATATATATGTGTGTGCATATATACATACATAATGAATAATATATATGAATAAAATAATAAAATATATATGTATATACACAAATATCCGTGTGTGTATATATACATATATGTGTGTATACACATATCTATGTGTATATACATATATACATGTATATATACACACACATATATGTGTGTATATGTGTGTGTGTATATATACATGTGTGTGTGTGATATATATATACACATATATATATATATCACACACACACATATATGTTAAAGAGCTTCAGTGACAGACTACGTGAAGCAGAAGAAAGAATTTTAGAATTTCAAGGTAGGTCTTTGGAAATAATGTAGAAGAAATTTAAAAATATAATAAAAAAATGAACAAAGCCTACATGACATATGGTATACCATAATTTTCCAATTTTCACTGTCCCTGAAGGCAAAGATAATGACAAAGGGGTAAAAAGTCTATTTAACAAAATAATCGTTGAAAACTTCCAACATTTAGCATGAGACGTAGATATACAGATGCAAGAATCTCAGAGATCTCCATATAATACAATGCAAAAAAGGACTTCAGCACTACATATTACAGCCAAATTGTCAAAAGTCAAAGTCAAAGAGAATTCCAAAAATAGCAAGAGAAAAGTATCTAGTCACTTATAAAGGAACACTCATTAGACTAACAGAAAATTTCTCAGCAGAGACCTTACAGGTCAGGAGAGAATGAGATAAACAACAACAATAGCAACAAAGAAAACTATGAGCTCTAATAAACTCAGTAAAGTTGCAGGATACAAAAACGACATTCAAAAATCAGTGGCATTCCTATAAAACAAAAATGAAGGAACTAAAGAAGACATCCAGAAGGCAATCACAACTAAAAGAGCTATAAAGAATACCTAAGAATAAAATTAACAAAGGAAATGAAAGACCTCCTAAAAAAGTAAAATCTTACAAATCGCTAATGAATGAAATTGAAGAGAACACAAACAAATGGAAAGATATCCCATGCTCATGAATAAGATGAATTAGTGTCATTAAAATGACCATAATGCAGAAAGAAATCTACAGATTTAGTGCAATCTCTAGCAAAATACTGATGTCACTTTTCCAAAAAACAGAAAACAATCCTAAAATTCGTCTGGAAGCAAAAATGAGACTGCATAGCTAAAGCAATCCTGAGCCAAGAACAAAGCTAGAGGTATCAAACTACCTAATGTCAAAATATATTGCAAGGCTTTAGTAATTAAACAGCGTATTATTACTTTTTTATTTGAATTCCTTTTATTTTTAAACTTTTAAGTTCAGGGGTACATGTGCAGGATTGTTACATAGGTAAACGTGTCATGGGAGTTTATTGTACATTATTTCATTATCCAGTTATTAAGCTTAGTACCCATTAGTTATTTTTCCTGATCCTCTCCCACCTTCTACCCTCCACCCTTTGATAGGCTCCACTGTGTGCTGTTCCCCTCTATGTGTCCATGTTTTCTCATCATTTAGCTACCATTTATAAATGAAAACATGCAGTACTTGGTTTTCTCTTCCTGCATTAGTTTGCTAAGGATAATGGCATCCAGCTCCATCCATGTCCCTGTAAAGAACATGATCTTGTTCTTTCTATGGCTGCATAGTCTTCTATGGCATATATATATGCAACACATTCTCTTCATCCAGTCTATCATTGATGGGCATTTAGGTTGATCCCATGTCTGCTATTGTGAATAGTGCTGTAATAAATATACCTGTGCATGTGCCTTTATAATAGAACATTTTATATTCCTTTGGGTATATACCCAGCAATGGGGAGGCTGGGTTAAATGGTATTTGTGTCTTTAGGACTTTGAGGAATCATCACACAGCCTTCTGCAATGGTTAAACTAATTTACACTCCCATCAACAGTGTATAAGCATTCCTTTTTCTCCACAACCGCACCAGCATATCTTATTTTTTTGACTTTTTTAATAATAGCCATTCTGAGTGGTGTGAGATAGTATCTCATTGTGGTTTTGATTTGTATTTATTTAATAATCAGTGATGTTGACATTTTTTATATGTTAGTTGGCTGCATGTAAGTCTTCTTTTGAGAAGTGTCTATTCATGTCCTTTGACCACTTTTTAATGGGGTTGTTTTTTCTTGTAAATGTGTGTAAGTTCCTTGTAGATGCTAAATATTAGACCTTTGTCAGATGAATAGATTGCAAAAATTTTCTCCCATTCCATAGGTTGTCTGTTTACCCTGTTGATAGTTTATTTTGCTATGCAGAAGCTCTTTATTTTAATGATATCCCATTTGTCAACTTTTTTCTTTTGTTTAAATTGCTTTTGTTATCTTCATCATGAAATGTTTGCTCGTGCATATGTCCTGAATGGTATTGCTGAGATTGTCTTACTTTGGCCAGTATGGCCATTTTAACAATGTTGATTCTTCCTATTAATAAGCATGGAATGTTTTTCCATTTGTGTCATCTCTGATTTCTTGGAGGAGTGTTTTCTAGTTCTCCTTGTAGAGCTCTTTCACCTCCCTAGTTAACTGTATTCCTAATTTTCTTCTTTTTGTGGTGATTGTGAATAGGAAGAGTTGGTTTGTGATTTGGCTCTCGTCTTGACTGCCGTTGGTGTATAGGAATGCTAGAAAATTTTGTACATTGATTTGGTATCCTGAGACTTTGCTGAAGTTGCTTCTTCACTTAAGAAGCTTTGGGGCTGAGACTATGGAGTTTTCTAGATATAGAATAATGGCATCTGCAAGCAGAGATAGTTTGAATTCCTCTCTTCTAATTGGAATTCCTTTTACTTCTTCTTCTTGCCTGATTATCCCGGGTATAACTTCCAAAACTGTGTTGAATAGAAGTGGTGAGAGGGGGCATCCTTGTCTTGTGCCAATTTTCAATGGGAATGCTTCCACTTTTTGCCCATTCATTGTGTTTGCTGTGGGTTTGTCATGTCTGTCTCTTATTATTTTGAGGTATATTCCTTCACTATCGAGTATATTGAGAGTTTTTGACATGAATAGATGTTGAATTTTATTGAAAGCCTTTTCTGGATTTATTGAGATAATCATGTGGTTCTTGTCTTTAGTTCTGTTTATGCAATGAATCATATTTATTGATTTGCATATTTGGAACCAACCTTGCATCCTGGGGATGAAGCCTACTTGATCGTGGTAGATAAGCTTTTTGATTAGCTGCCAGATTCAGTTTGTCAGTATTTTGTTGAGGATTTTTACGTCAATGTTCATCAAGAACATTGGCCTGACACTTTCTTCTCTTGTATTTCTACCAGGATTTGGTATCAGGATAATGCTGGCCTCATAAAATTAGTTAGGGAGGAGTCCCTCCTCCTCAATTTTTTTTTTTTTTTTTTTTTTACTTAGTTTCAGTAGGAATGGCACCACATCTTTGTACATCTGGTAGGTTGAGCTGTGAATCCATCTGGTCTTCGGCATTTTTTGGTTGGTAGGCTATTTATTACTTCTTCAATTTCAGAACTTGTTTCTTCCTGGTTAAGTCTTGGGAGGATGTATATGGCCAGGAATTTATCCATTTCTTCTAGATTTTCTAGTTTATGCGCATAGAGGTGTTCATGATATTTTCTGATGGCTGTTTATATTTCTGTGGTGTCATTGGTAAAGTCTCCCCTGTTGTTTCTGATTGTCTTTATTTGAATCTTCCCTCTTTTCATCTTTATTAGTCTATCTAATGGTCTACTGTTTTTTCAAAAATGCAACTCTTGGATTGATTTTTTGAATTTTTTGTGTCTCAATTTCCTTATTTTGGCTGTGATTTGATTATTTCTTTTCTTCTGCTAGCTTTGAGGTTTGTTTGCTCTTGGTTCTCTAGGCTTTTTTAGTTGTGATGTTTGGTTGCTAAATTGAGATTTTTCTAACTTTCTGATGCGGGCATTCAGTGCTATACATTCCTCTCTTAACACTGCCTTAGCTGTGTCCCAGAGCTTCTGGTGCATTGTATCATTGTTCTCATTAGTTTCAAAGAACTTCTTGATTTCTGCCTTAATTTCATTATTTACCCAAAAGTCATTCAGGAACAGGTTATCCAATCTTCATGTAATTGTATGGTTTTGAGTGAATTTCTTAGTCTTCAGTTCGAGTTTCATTGCACTGTGGTCTGAGAGACTGTTATTATTTCATTTCTTTCATATTTGCTGAGGAGTGCTTTACTTCCAATTAGGTGATTGATTTTAGAGTAAGTGCCATGTGGGGATGAGAATAATGTATATTCTTTTGTTTTGGGGTGAAGAGTTCTGTGGATATCTATCAGGTCTATTTGATCCAATGCAGAGCTCAGGTCCTGAATATCTTTGTTATTTTTCTGTCTTGATGATCTTTCTAATATTGTCAGTGGAGTGTTAAAATCCCCCACTATTATTGTGTTTGAATCTAAGTCTCTTTGAGAGTCTCCAATAACCTGTTTTATGAATCTGAATACACCTGCGTTTTGGTGCATATATATATGAGATAGCTCTTCTTGTTGAATTGAAGCCTTTGCCATTATATATTCTTCTTCTTTGTTTTTTTTTTTTTTATCTTTGTTGTTTTAAAATCTGTTTTGTCAGAAACTAGGATTGCAACCTCTGCCTTTTTTTCTGGTTCCTATTTGCTTGGTAGATTTTCCTCCATCCCTTTATTTTGAGCCTATGTGTGTCACTGCCCATGAGAAGGGTCTACTTGAAGACAGCATACCAACTGGTCTTTTTTTTTTTTTTCCAGCTTGCCACTTTGTGTTTTTTAATTAGGGCATTCAACTTATTTACAGGTAAGGCTAGCATTCATATGTGTGGATTTGATCTTGTGATTATGACGTTCGTTGGTTATTTCACAGACTTGTTTATGTGGTTGCTTTATATTTCCACTGGTCTTTGTACTTCATTGTGTTTTTGTAGTGACTGATAAAGGCATTTTCTTTCCATATTTAGCACTTCCTTCCAGAGCTCTTTTAAGGCAGGTCTGGTGGTAATGAATTTCCTTACAATTTGCTTTACTAAAAAAAGATCTTATTTTTCATTCACTTATGAAGCTCAGTTTGGCCAGATATGAAATTCTGGGTTGGAATTTCTTTACTTGAAGAATGTTGGATATTGGCCTCCAATCTCTTCTGACTTGTAGGGTTTCAGCAAGAGGTTCGCTGTTAGTCTGATGGGCTTCCCTTAATAGGTGACTTGGCCTTTCTCTCTAGCTGCCCTTAACATGTTCCCTTTCATTTTAACTATGGAGAATCTGATGATTTTTTGTCTTGAGGATGATCTCCTCATATCTTACTGGGGTTTTCTATATTTCCTGTATTCGAATGTTGGCCTTTCTAGCTAGATTTGGGAAGTTCTCATGAATGATATGCTGAAATACGTTTTTTACTCTTTTCAAAATTGATTTCATTCTCCCCATTTTTTTCAGGTATACCAATCAGTCATAGATTTGGTCTTTTTTACATATTCCCATATTTCCTGTATGTCCTGTTCATTCTTCTTCATTCTTTTTTTCAATTCTTCTCTGTGTGTCTTATTTCAGAAAGACAGTCTTCATGTGGTCAGATTCTTTCCTCTGCTTGGTCTATTCTGCTATAAATACTTGTGATTGCATTATAAAATTCTTCTAAAGTGTTTTTTAGCTCTATAAGTTTGGTTACATTTTTCTCTCTACTGGCTGGTTTGCTGCTGTCATCTGCAGTGCCTTATTATGATTTTTAACTTCTTTGCATTCGGTTACAACATGTTTTGTCTTATCTCATTGAAGTTCATTTTTATCCATATTCTGAACTCTCCTTCTGTCATTTCATCCATCTCAGCCTCAGCCCAGTTCGAAACCCTTGCTGGAGAAGTGATATAGTCATTTGGAGGAAAGTGGGTGCTCTGGCTTTTTGAGTTTTCAGCGTTCTTACAATGATTCTCATCTTGGTGGGCTTGCTGACCTTTGGATGGGTGTTTTTTCTTTGAAGAGTCTGGTCACTTCTTAGGGCTGCCGTGGTTTGGTGGGGGGCCACTATATCCCTAGTCACCTTGGATTTTCCTGTAACTGGAAGTATCCCCAGTGAAGACTGTGAAACAACAAAGATGACAGCTTTCCCCTTCCTCTGGGAGCTCCATCTTAGGGAGGTATAGACCTGCTGCCGAGCTGAACGCACCTATAGGACATGACTGGAGACCCTGATTGGGAGGTCTCATCAAATCTAGAGAAACAGGATTGGGGACCTGCTTAAAGAAGCAGTCTGGCCATGCTTAGCTGTCCTGTCCTGGGATACCACTTCCATCCCCAGTTGGCTTGGGCTCTCCAAAGCCTGGAGACTGAAATAGCTAAGTTTCCCAAAAAATAAAGATGGTGACCTCCCCCTCTCCCCGGGAACTCCATCCCAGGGAGAATTCAAATCTCTGTGGGCCACAGAACACTGGTGGGTGTGGCTAGAGTTCCTGATTGGGAGGTCCCACCCAGTGAGGATGAATGGATCAGGGACCCACTTAAGGAAGCAGTCTGGCCATGTTTTGCTAGGGCAGCTCTGCTGTGCTGAGGGATTTCTTCCATTCCCAGTCAGTTTGGACTCTTCAGAACCTGTAGGCTGGGATGGATGTGTTGCCCAAAGAGCAAATATGGTGACCTGCCCCTCTCTCCAGGAACTCTGTCCCAGGTAGGCAAAACACTGTTGCCAGTGGCTGGCTAGATTTTCAAGCCAATGGGTCTTAACCTGTGAGGAACCATGGAAGTGAGGCCTACAGACCAAGACTGCTCAGCCTCTTTCCTAGGGGTATGTACAGAGTTGTAACTCGCGCGTGGCCAGAGTTGCAGTTGCTTTTGCTGGGAAGCCCTAAGAAGGGGTACGTAAGGCTCCTGGTTCTCTGTGTGTGCCTAGTGGTTGTTTTGAGGAGACTCCAAGTAGCTGTGTGTGTCAGACTAAAGGCACTGGTGGAGTGGATTCATGAGGGGATCTCTTGACCTGAGGGTTGCAAAGATCCACGAGGGAAACACTGTTTCTCAGGGTCGCACATTCGCTCACTGCTTCCCCGTGCACATGGCATTCCCTTGGCTCTGTGTTGTCCCTGGGTGGGCTATCACTATGCCTCGCTTTTCCCTATTTTCCATGGGTCGAGTTGTTTCCTTGATTAGTCCCAATGTGTGTACTTAGATGTCTTAGTTGAAGGTGCTCTATTTACTTGCCCCTTTAGTCTCTGTGAGACTCACACACCTGTAGCTGCTTCTTGTCGGCCATCTTGGCCGTGCTCCCCCAGCATATTATTGATACAAAAACAGATGCATGGACTAATGGCATAAAATAGTGACCCATAAATAAATCCACATATTTGCAGTCAAAGGATTTTTGACAAAGGCACCATGAACATACACTGGGGACAGGATACCCTCTTCAAGAAACATTGCTGAGAAAAAAAATATCCATATGGTAAGATTGAAACTGGACCTGTATCTCTCACCATAAACAAAAATCAACTCAAGACTTCAACATAAGACCCAAAACTCTAAAATGACTAGAAGAAAACTTAAGAGAAACACTTCAGGACATTGGTCTAGGCAAAGATATTATAGCAAAAACCTCAAAAGCACAGGTAACAAAATCAAAACTAATAAAAGAGACTATATTAAACCAAAAGGATTCTGCACACCAAAGACAACAGTCAACACAATAAAGGGACAAACTGTTAAATGCAAGAAAATGTTTGTAGAATATTTATTCAATAAGAGACTATTATCTCACATGCATGAGGAAATCAAACAACTCAACAGTAAAATAAAAACAATTTCATTAAAATGGGCAAAGACACTTATCAGAGGAAGTCATTCAAATGCAAAACAGGTATATGAAAAAATATTCACCATCACTAATCACCAGGAAAGTGCAACTCAAAACCACAACAAGATACCATCTTACCCCAGTTAGAATGGCTATTACTGAAAAGAAAAAATAACAGATGCTACCTAGAATGTGGAGAAAAGGGAACCCCTATACACTGTCGGTGGGAATAGAGATTAGTACATCCACCATGGAAAACAGTATGGATAGTTCTCAAAAAACTAAAAATATAACTACCGCTTTATCCAGGAATCCCACTGAATATTTATGCATAGCAAAATAAATCAGTATATCAAAGTGATAACCTGCACACCTATGTGTGTTGCAGCACTGTTCACAATAGCAAAGATCTGGAATCAACTTTAGTGTCCATCAACAGATGAATGGTCAAATAAAACATGGCATATATAGACAATGGAAAGCTATTCAACAATAATAATCAAATACATCGGGTTATTTGTAGCAACATAAATGAAACTGGGGGTCCTTATATTAAGTGAAATAAGTCAGGCACAGAAATACAAATACCACGTGTTTTCACTCATATGTGGGAGTTTTAAAAGTTGATCTCATGGCAGTATAGAGCTGAAGGATAGATACAAGAGGAGGGAAAAATGTGTGTAGGTGAAGGTAAGATAAAGAGAGGGTGATCAGTAGGTACATAGATTAGAAGTAAGTACTAATATTCAATATCAGAGTAAGCTGACTCTAGTTAAGAACAACGTACCATATACTTCGAAAGAGCTAAAAGAGAGGACTTGAAATATCTCTGACACACAGAAATGATAAATACTTGCTTGAGATGATGGACACTCTAAATACCCCGAGGTGATCATTACATATTCTATGCATCTAACAAAACATCACATCTACCTCATATGTACAAATATTATGTATTGATAAAACAAACTATAAATATTAAGGGAGTAAATGTACAGTATTGTAAATGTTTATTTCCATATTTAGCAATGGAAATCACAAGGAACTGATGTAATTTAAAGAGGAATCTTTATTATTAAATGGTAAAATGTGCCTCTCTGATCTGATTTAGGTGTGACTAGATAATACAAATTATTCTATGTAATTTACATACGATTTTAAAAATTAGAAAGTAGAAAAACTGATGCCAAGTTTTTGTGAAATGCGTTAAAGTAAAATAGTCAGTGGTATATTTAGCTACTGACCTTTATTCTCTCCTGGTTATTATGGCAAGATGATGAAATCAAAAATGCAAGATAGACGTTTTCCCACCCAGGTTAGTGTCCCAGATAAAAGAGAAAACACGTTTTTGTTTTATGCCCAGTAGTACACGTGGCAATACTGAGACATATTTTAACAAAATATGTAAGTAAATTATATGCTCTAGAGCAAAATTTTGCTATAGGAATACATGGGATTTACCCAAATTCCTAATTCAGTTTTGACATGGATATTTTAAGAAATCATTTAGCTTCAAAATGCGTATCAACTGTACCAAAATTATGAAATTCCTACACATCCTGTATCTAAGAGCACTAATTCTGTTTTTCTACTCTAAATAAGATATATCTAAAGAAGATATAAGCATTCAACTTATTTATACCTCACCAAATTCCCCTGAATGACACCCTCAGGAAAACAAAACCCAGGAAACCTATTAACTAAATGCATGTATGGAAGTATACATAAACATGCAGGTACATATCTATATATGTACACATCATATATATGTATATATACACACACATATACACACATATACACACACATATCTATGCATATATACACGTATGTACGTATACACGTATATATACATGTATATATACGGATATATACACACACACATATATATGCAGATATCTCACAAAAAACACATGTTAACTCAGTCTCTCATCCATTTTATGGATGGGCTTCCTTTGGCAATGTCAAATGTGATTATATTTTATGTCATGTTAACATTGGATAGTAAATTGAGTGCAATGGCTTTCAGAGTGCAGGTTGTATTACAGCTATCAAATATCAGCCAGAATCACATTTGAATTTACAACCTAGAACTGAAAGGTCCTTTCAACCTTTTGCACTGAATATGGAAAGAAAAAGATTTAGAATGCATTTTGACTTTTGAGAGTTGATGCATTTAATAAAGACTTGTTAAAAACAAAATAGCTGTGAATGAATAACACACTGCAAGACATGACTAAAAGAACATTTGAAAAGAGTCCATTTATGCAGTATGTCATTTATCACTACAAACTATGAATATCCTGAATATCCTGTACGTAAAATTTTCCAAAAAGCACAGTGTTTTATATAAAAAAAAAGTACTGTTTATTTAAAAACTGTAATTTGTAAACATAGTCATGTAATTATTTCTGGCTAAAGTATTTTATTTTAGTTGTAAAGAAATTACTATGTTTATTTTAAAAGGCTTAACAAAAATATTAGATAGTGGCATAGTCTTAAAATCATAATATTTAAATGTAAAAATATTATAAAGCAACATATAAAATATATTATTTAAAATATATATCTAAAGAGAATATATAACATACAGAAGAAAACATTAAAACATCAATAGACTTTCCATATGGTGGTGAAATTATAGGTAATCTTTATTTTATTTACCATGCTTATATGCATTTCCCAAATTTTCTACAGCAAGTTGCTATTACCTTGGTAACAAAAAAGTAAAATATCCATATATCTGTGAAATTATATTCTCTCTGACCATGTAAACCTATATGGATCTCTCTAGCTGGTAATAAAGCCATGAAAATTATTAGGGAAAAGGAGAGTACAATCAAAATTAGATGTGTTTTCCATTTTGTGTCTTATCTATGGTATAGGCTTATTGACTCTGCATTCTGGGAAAAAAAAAAAAAAAGAGAGAGGTTAAAATAACAAACCTATTTTTCCTTCTTTCCAGAACCGATTTCTAATAGTGTCTTTTTCTATATCCACCTTAATTCTTCCCCTTCAAAATAATAGACAGTTTTCCCACCTTTGGATGTCTTACTGGTAAATTATTGTCTTCACTCAGGCCAGCAAGTGAGCTTCCTCACACTTCAAGAGAAAGCAAAAGTAACATACAAAAAGCCAAAGAAAAAGTAGAAATACTGCAGAAAGGCTTCTTTTAATGTGCAAACTGGAAGGCTGAATTTTAGCAGTTTTCTAAAACTGGCCTCAGCATTCACCATTGAATTGTGGAAAGATTGCAGCAAAGCTCTATGTCCAATTGAATCAAATCATCCAGAGCAGCTCTGTCCAATAGAACTTGCTGTGATGATAAAGATGTTCCACAGCTTCTCTGTCCAATAAGGTTGTCTTTTAGACAATTGTGGCTAATGATTAAAATGTGACTAGCTTTGCTGAATAACTGAATTTTAATTTTATGATTTTAATTAGTTTAAACATAAATTGCTACATGTGACTAGCATATCCGAAGTATTCAACTTAACACATGATACCCTTGATCCTAAAAAATGAAGTCGTAGGGTAAAAGAGAGTAAATAAAATGTCAGGGTATATTTTAATAGCTTTATGAAGATATAATTTGTGTATCATAAAATCAATTTATTTAATATTCATAATTCAACAGTTGTTTAGTGTATTTACAGAGTTGTCAAGCATTACCAATATCTAATTTTAATCACACTAAAAAAAACTCTACACATTAATATTCACACCCCACAGCCCCTTCCAATTCCAGCACTAGGTAACAACTAATGTACTTTCTATTGCTATACCTTTGCCTATACCGGACTTTTCCTATGGCATCATAGAACATGTGATTTTTTTGTGACTCCTTTCACTTCGAAGAATGCTTTCATAATTGAGCTATGTTCCAGTATGTACCAGCACTTCATTATTTTATTGCCAAATAATATGCCACTGCATGAATGTAGCACATCTAGCCAATCTATTTGTCAGCAGATGGATAAGGTGGTTCTTTTCCATGCCAACTGATATGAACAATGCTTCCATGAAGACTACTGCAAATGTTTTGTGTGAATATGTTTTCATTTCTCTTGCATATATACTTATGAATGAAATTTCTGGATAACGCTCTTAACTCAATGTTTAACATTTGAGGGACCACCAAACTATTTGTCAAAGCAACTGCACTATTTTACACTCCCATCAGTAATGTATAAGGGTACATATTTTTCCACATTCTCCCCAACACTTGTTTTTGTCTGCCATTTATTACAGCTATCCTAGTGAGTATGAAGTGGTATTTCACTGAGGTTTTGGTTTACAATTTTTTATTACAAATGATGTTGGGCATCTTTTCATGTACTTACTGAAGCAATTTATTTTGGAGAAATTCCTTTTAAAATCCATGACTCCTTTTTAATTAGGTGGTTTTTCTTTTTATTATTGACTCATGAGTTATTTATATATTAAGAACAGATAATATATAAATAACACATATCCCCATATCAGATAATATATATCCCCTTATCAGATATGTATTTTGCAAATATTTTTCTCATTCTGTGAGTAGTCTTTCACTTTCCTGATGGTATTATTTACAGTAGAAAAGTTTTAAATTCTAATTAAGTCCAATTTACTTTTTTTTTTTTTTTGCCACTCAGCCTTTTCTTATTGTATATAAGGAAGCTTTGCCTAGCTAAAGTCACATAAACTCAGTTTTATGTTTCACTCTATGTGTTGGAGTTTAATTCTTACATTTAGATCTATTATTTATTTTGAGTTAAGTTTTGCATGCAGAGTGAGGTGGAAATCTAATTTTATTCTTTTTCATGTGGATTGTCAGTTTTGTCAGCACCGTTTGTTGAAAAGGTTATTTCACCCATTGTCTTGGAACATTTGTTGAAAATCAACTTAACATAAATGTAAAGGTTTATTTCTAGACTACAGACTATAAATTCTACTCCATCATTTATACGACTATCCTTATGCCACTACCACACTCTGTGATTACTTTTTTTTTTGAGACAGAGTATCGCTCTGTCACCAGGCTGGAGTGCAGTGGCAGGATCTCAGCTCACTGCAACTTCCGCCTCCCGGGTTCAAGTGATTCTCCTGCCTCAGCCTCCCAAGTAGCTGGGACTACAGGCTTGCGCTACCACACCCAGCTAATTTTTGTATTTTTAGTAGAGATGGGGTTTCACCATGTTGGCCAAGCTGGTCTTGAACTCCTAACCTCATGATCTGCCCACCTCGGCCTCCCAAAGTTCTGGGATTGCAGATTACAGGCGTGAGCCACCAGGCCCGGCGATTACTGTAACTTTCTAGTAAGTTTTAAATTCAGGAACTGTGAGGCCTCTGACTTTATTCTCTTTCAAGATTGTTTTGTTGAAAGAGATTGGTACCAAGAGAAAGTACCAAGATTGGTTATTCTTGGTACTTTGTACTTCCATATGAGTTTCAGGATCAGTTTGTTAATTTCTCCAAATAAAAAAGTGAACTGGGATTTTGGTACAGAATACATCAAATCTATAGATTAACATATGGAGTGTTGACATATTAATAACATTACATCTTTTAATATGTGCATTTCTATTTATTTCAATCTTTTAATTTTAATTATTAACCTGAAAATGAAAGTAAGAAATCCATTTGCAATAGCACTAACAAGAATAAAAATACTCAGTGATAGATTTAACAAATTCAGTTCAAGACTTATACCCTTAAAATGGCAAACCATTGCTGAATGAAATTTAAAATATCTACATGGGTTATGTCTGTGTTTTTTTTTTCTGTCCCTTATTCACTGTTTCTTTTTGATATAATGAATATTTTCCATTATAACATTTTAATTCATTGCAAGACTTTTAACTGATATGTTGTTTCCTACTGACTGCTCTATAGCTTGAAATATGCATGTTAATCCCTAAATATAATTAAAACTATACTCACATAATTACAGAAAGATATAGAAACTTAGAATTGGGAGCTAAACACTTACAGAAAGATATAGAAACTTTACCTTCATATAGCTCTATTTTCTACCCCCTATATTGTGATATTATTGTTATACATATTACATCAGAACATGTAGCAAACATGAAAAACTTAGTTATAATTGCTACCTTATATAACCTATGTCTGTTAAAGATGCTGACACGACAATGCACAGTACATATCTATTTTGAGAGTTTACTATATTAATATTCTTATTTACCACTTCTGGATATCTTCCTTTTTCATTTTTTCCTTTGTTGGCTTGAGTATCCATCTGTTAGCATTTTTCTACTTCAACAATGTTTTTTTTTTCTCACCTAACTCTTTTGTACTTTTAGTGCCAAATATATATTTCAATTAATATATGTCAAAACCTAACAATACAGAAAGATACAAAGATATGTCATGTTATGCAGTTGCTTTTCAGTAAGTTAAAAGAAGAAACAAGTAGGCATATGCATCTATACTATTTTTTATATTTACTTATATAATTATACTCTTTTTTGTGTGGATTCAAATTACTGTCTGATGTCACTTGTCTTCATTCTAAAGAAACTTCTTTAGTATTTCTTGTAAGGTGTGTATGATAACAATAGATTCTCTGTTTTGTTTACTTGCTACTTAGCCTTCATTTTACATTTATTTATGCTTTGCTTTATGGAAGTTAGTTTTGCTGGATATAAGATTCTATTTTGTTGGTTTTGTTTTATAATTTCAAATTTTATTTTAAATTCAGGAGGTAAACATACAGGTTTGTTAAATGGATATGTTGTGTGACGCTGAAGTTTGGGGTACAGATCACAGGTAGTGAGCATAGTACCCAGTAGTTTCTCAGACATTATTTCCCTCCTTCCCTCCTCCCTCTAGTTCAGAGTGTCTATTGTTTCCATCTTTATGGCCATATGTACCCAAAGTTTAGCTCCCATGTGTAAGTGAGAACATGCGGCATTTGGTTTTCTGTTCCTGAGTTAATTCACCTACAATTATGGCTTCCAGCTGCATCCACGTTGCCACAAAGGACATAATCTCATTCTTTTTTATGGCTGCATAGTATTCCATGGTATATATGTACCACATTTTTTTCCTTTGAAAGCAACCATGTAATAGTTTATTTAATATTAGACATTAATTGGTATCTTTGAAAAAATATTATTTTGATGTACTTTTTTTCTACTTGTATTTCAATTTCTGGGGGTACATGTGCAGATTACTTATCTGGATAACTTGAGTGTCACTGAGACTTGGTGTACAAATGATCCTGTCACTCACATAGTGAGCACAGTGCCTAATAGGTAGCCTTACAAACCACACTTCCCCGCCCCCGACCCAATCTCCCCACTTCAAGCAGTCTCCAGTGTCTGTTGTTCCCAACTTTGTATTCAAGTATATTCAGTGTTTAGCTCCCAATTCTAAGTGAGAACATGTAGTGCTTGGTTTTCTGTTCCTGTATTAGTTTGCTTAGGATAATAACCTTCAGCTGCATCTATGTTGCCACAAAGGACATGATTCTTTCTAATGCTTGTGTGGTGTTCCATGGTGTATGTGTCCCACAGTTTTTTTGTTTTATTTTTGTTTTGATGGAGTCTCACTCTGTCACCCAGGCTGGAGTGCAGTGACACGATCTCAGCTCACTGCAACCTTCGCCTCCCGGGTTCAAGCAGTTCTGCCTTAGCCTCCCGAGTAGCTGGGACTACAGGTGTGTGCCACCACAACCAGCTAAATTTGTTTTTGTAGTTTTAGTAGAGACAGGGTTCACCATATTGGCCAGGCTGTTCTTGAACTCCTGATCTCGCAATCCACCTGCCTCAGCCTCCCAAAGTGCTGGGATTACAGGCATGAGCCACCTTGCCCGGCTGTCCCAGATTTTTTAAACCAGTCCACCATTGATGGGAATCTCGGTCGATTCTATGTCCTTGCTGTTGTGAATAGTGCTGTGATAAGCATGCGAGGGCATGTGTCTTTTTGGGAGAATAATTTATATTCCTTTAGATACATACTCAGTGGTGGAATTGCTGGGTTGAATGGTAGCTGTGTTTTAAGTTTTTTCAGAGATCTTCATACTGCTTTCCACAGTGGCTGAACTGATTTCCATCCCCACCAGAAGTGTATCAGCATTTCCTTTTCTCTGCAACTTCACCTTCATCTGTTGTTTTTTGACCTTTTAATAACAGCCATCCTGACTGGTGTGAGATGGTATTTCATTGTGGTTTTGATTTTCATTTCTCTAATGATTAATGATGGTGATCATTTTTTTCATATACTTGTTGCCTACACATACCTCTTCCTTTGATAAGTGTCTGTTCATGTACTTTGCCTATTCTTAACGGGGTTGTTTTTTGTTTGTTGAATTGTTACGTAGTTTGTGAATATTTTCTCCCACTCTGTAGGTTATCTTTTCTTTTTTTTTTTTTTCTTTTTTTTTTTTTTTTTTTTGAGACAGAGTTTCACTCTTTTTGCCCAGGCTGGAGTGCAATGGCATGATTTTGGCTCACCGCAACCTCCGCCTCCTGGGTTCAAGCGATTCTCCTGCCTCAGCCTCCCGAGTAGCTGGGATTACAGGCATGCACCACCACCCTGGCTAATTTTGTATTTTTAGTAGAGACAGGGGTTCTCCATGTTGGTCAGGCTGGTCTTGAACTCTCGACCTCAGGTGATCCACTTGTCTCGGCCTCCCAAAGTGCTGGGATTACAGGCATGAGCCACCGCGCCCAGCTGTAGGTTATCTTTCAATCTGCTGATAATTTCCTTTGCTGTGGCAAAGTTCCTTAGTTTAATTAGGTTCTACTTGTCCGTTTATGTTTTAGTCACAATTGCTTTTGGGGACTTAGTCATAAACTATTTTTTAAGGCTAATGTGTACCACATATTTTTTTAATCTAATGCGCCACTGATAGGCTTCAAGGTTGATTCCATGTCTTTGTTATTGTGAATAGTGCTGCAGTGAACATACAAGTTCATGTGTCTTTTTGGTAGAATGATTCATTGACTATCCCACTACATTATAGGCTCAATTGTTTCTAAAGAGAAGCCAGTTAATGTTATTGTTGTAAACTTGTACCTGATGTGCACTTTTGTCTTGCTGCTTTCAAGATTTTCAAGATTCTGACTATTATGTGATCAGGTGCTAATAATCCTTTTATTATACCTGGAGTTTATGGATATTCTTGGATGTTTGGAAAAATGTTTTTAATCAACTGTGAGAAGTCTAAGCCAGTAGCTTCAAATATTTTTGTTTTTATTTTTATTTATGATTGACACATAATAATTGTACATATTTACAAGGTATAATGTGATTTTGACACGTGTATACATTTTATATGATTAATTCAAGGTAATTACAATATCAATCACCTTAAAATGTATCATTTCTTTGTGATGAGAACATTTAAAACCTATCTACTAGCTATTTTGAAATATGTAATACATTGTTGTTAACTCCAGTCATCTTACTATGCGGAGAACATCAAACATGTATTTCTTCTTTCTAACTCTGCCTTTGTACCTGCTGACCAATCTCTCTCAATGCCCTCCCCCTCCTGCTCCTCTTCCCAGCCTCTGGTCTCCACTATTCTACTCTTTACTTACGTGAGAACATTTTTTGTATTCCACAAGTAAGTGAGAACATGCAGTACTTGTTTTCTGTGCCTGGCTTTTTTCCCTAACCATGATGTCCTCCAGGTTTATCTATGCTGCTGCAAATAACAGGATCTCATCCTATTTTATTGCTAATGGTATTCCATGATGCATATATACCACATTTTCATATTAATTTATCTGTTGACACTAAGGTTGATTCTACCTCTTGGCTATTGTGAATAGTGATGCAATAAACATAGGTGTGCATATATCTCTTTGCCATGCGGATTTCATTTCTATTGAGTATATATGCTGTAGTGGGATTTCTGGGTCATATGGTAGTTCTATTTTTAATGTTTTGAAAATTCTTCATACTGTTTTCCATAATGTCTGTACTAAATTACATTCCCACCAGCAGTGGGTAAGGGTTTCCTTTTCTCCACATCCTGACCAACACTTGTTGTACTTTGATTTTGTGATAGTAGCAATTCTACCTTGACTGACATGATACCTCATTGCAGTTTTTGGTTACATTTTTCTATCAAAATACTGATGACATTCTCCCCAGAAACAAACAAAAAAATGTAACCACAAAATACCTTGAATAGCCAAAACAGTCTTGAATAAACACCAAAGCTGGAGGTATCAAAGAGCCTGAATTCAAAACATGCTACAAAGCCATAGTAACTAAAACAGCATGGTGGTGACATAAAAACAGACACGTAGACCAAAGGAACAGAATAGAGAATAGAGAAATAAATCTACACATGTACAACCAACTAATTTTTGACAAAGTATTAAGTATACAGAATGGAAAAAGGAATGTGTTCTCTATAAATGGTGCTGAGAAAAATAGATATTCACATAGAGAAGAATGAAATTATACCCATATCTCTCACCATATAGAGAATAATAACTCATAATGGATTAAAGACTTACATAGAAGACCCAAACTATGGTACTACTAGAATAAATCACAGGGTAAAACTCTATGACATTAGTCTAGGCAATTTTTTTTTGCTAAAACTAAACAAGCACAGGCAACAAAAGCAAATATAGACAAGTGGAATTACAACAAAGTTTCTGCACAGCAAAGAAAACAATCAACAGAGCAAAGAGACAACCTACAGAATGGGAGAATATATTTGCAAACTATACATCTGATAAGGGGTTAATATCCAAAATATATAAAGAATTAAAACAACTCAACAACAACAGCCTGTCATTTGCAACAACATGGATTATATTGGAGATCATTAAGTGAAATAAGCCGGGTACAGAAAGGCAAACATTATATGTTGTCACTTATTTGTGGGATCTAAAAATAAAAATAATTAAACTCATGGACACAGAGAGTAGAAGGATGGTTACCAGAGGCTGGGAAGGGTAGTGGGGGCTTTGGAGGGAGGTGAGGATGGTTAATGGGTCCAGAAATACAGTTAGAAAGAATGAATAAGACATACTATTTGATTGTACAACAGGGTGACTATGGTCAATAATAACTTAATTGTACATTTTAACATAACTAAAGGAGTGTGACTGGATTGTCTGTAAGACAAAGGATAAATGCTTGAGGGCATCGATACCCCATTCTCCATGATGTGATTATTTCACATTGCAGGCCTGTTTCAAAACATCTCATGTGCTCCATAAATATATATACCTACTATGCACCAACAAAAATTTTAAAAAAAAATTAAAATGAGGAAATGTCATGCTATTTTGCTATCAAATAGTAGGTCTTCATTATACATTTAAAAATAACTAAAAGGGTATAATTGGATTGTTTTTTAACACAAAAGATAAAATGCTTCAGGGGATGGATACCCCAGTCTCCATGATGTCATTATTATGCATTGCATGCCTGTGTCAAAATCTCTCATGTACCCCAGAAATATATATATTTGCTAGACACCCACAAAATGTACAAATTACAAATAAATTGAGCAAAAGACCTGAATTGACATTTCTCAAAAGAAGACACATAAATGGCCAACAGGTATATGAAAAAATATTCAACATTTTTGAATATTATTTTGTCCCTTTTTCTCTACCCTCTTTCTGGTTTTCCCATGAGAGTCATCTATATTAAACTGGTCAAAATAATCAAAAGCAATTGGCTCACAAAAAACAGAGATGACACCCAAGTGTGATAACAAGAGAGGAAACTAGTCAGATGCTCAATAGGAAGATCAGGAAAAGACAAAGTACAAGAAAACCCAGCTGAAAGCGCCATCATCACTAGTGGTCAGGAAGACTGTATATAAAACCAAGGCTGCCACGTCTTTGGATTAAAAACATCTAAAGTTGAATACTGCAGAAAAAATAAACTTCACTGAATCAATCTAGCCAAATCACTAAACAAATGAACAAGCAAACAAACACAATGCACTCCAAAAGAGAGAGAGATCAGCACGCAGAGTGGCTACATTATCTAAAATCTCCAGTTTTCAACAAGGATTTTGAAGTCCTCAAATTCAGAATGAAATAAATTGACCTAGGTCACAGATTCAGTGGGTAACAGAGCTATAATGTAACATACTTGAAAGCAAGCCTCTTAAACATTAACAGTTCCCATTTATTGTGGGTTTCTATGTGTGAGGCACTGTGCTAAATACTTTATATGCATTATATTACTTCATCTTGCTCTCAATCATCCTCTGTGATGGAAATTATTATACTCAATTTTCAGATAAAAAAATGAGATCTGGAAAAGTTTACAGCCTGCCCAAGTAAGTGTTAGACTAAGGATTTGATAAGATAAATAGCAAAACATTCCCTGCTTATAGGCTGAGGCCTCAGAATGACAGTTTTATATATATAGTCTGTTTGCTACAATGGATTTTTTAACAATGCCAATTAGCTTATTCACATTAGGTAAACAAAGGAACAATAGTAGTTTAATGTTAAAGCCATTTTGAATCACTAGTCTTATTTCCTAGTAGGTTACTATTTTGATATGACTGGAGCAAAATAACTTTCACAAGGCTTTCATAATTAAAGGGAAAGCTTTAGGCATATGTGAAGACTTTAAGAAAAACACAATTGAAAATCCTGGAAAAATGTCCTCCAGAGTAAAAAGTGGTTGATTTAGTGCCTTCAAGAATCACTACACTTTCAACAATGTTAAACTATTTGAAGAAGGACCTACAAAGAGATTTCCCCAGTGTCTGTTTTTTTTTTTTCTTTTGTAAAGTGATGTAGACTACTAAACTCAGAGCATAGTGTTAATTTTGATGCAATTGGTTACTATTAGAAACAAATATACTCAAGGATCTATATCTTGAAGAAAGAAGAGTAAGCCTGATAGTGTAAGGTTGAAAAAGATGAAGGGCCTGCGACACTAGGTATAAAATACAGTGGAGATGCAACTTCATTAATGGTTTACTAAGATGTATTTCGGAAATATTTTTAAATTCTAAATTTCTGACACAGGGTTAGTATTCTTTTTTTCTTAGAGTCTGGGTTACAGTGTTCCTGAGGTTTTGAATGGTTTCCTTCTTGCTCTATTTTCCCAGTATATCCCTATGCTTAGTGTGTACTTTTGCATAACACATGCTTTTCAATAACACAGATGATACTATAGGAGAAATCTCATATATTAAAACTATATCCTTTAAAATTAAATTGAATTGCTTACCTTAAAACCCCCATGCTTATACTGGATTTACATGTCCATATAGATTAGTGTGGCAATTTTTTTTAAATTAACTGACATATAATTATTAAAAATATTTATGGGGTAGAATGACATTTCAATACATGTACAAATTCTGTAATAAATTATTTAGCATATCCATCAGCTCATACATTTATCATTTCTTTGTGATGAGAATATTCAAAATCCTACTAGCTATTTGGATATATACAATACAATATTGTTAATCACAACTGTCACTGTAAATTGAACGTAACTTTGTACCTATTGACCAATCTCTTCTTATCTTCCCTCTCTCCTACCCTCCTCAGCCTCTGGTAACTACTATTCTATTCTCTAATCTCTGAGATCAATATCTTTACATTTCACATGGGTGAGAAAATGTAGTATTTATCTTTCTGTGTGCCTGGCTTATTTCATTTAAAAATAATGTCTTCCAAGATCATTCACACTGCTGCAAAAGACAGGATATCCTTCTTTTTATGGCTTAATAGTAGTTCATTGTGTATATATACCACATTTTCTTTATTTCATTCATCCATTGGTGGACACATAGGTTGTTTCCATTTCTTGGTTACTGTGAAGAGTTCTGCTGTAAACATGAGAGTGTAGGTATCTCCTGGAAATACTGATTTTATTTTCTTTGGATATATACCCAAGAGTGGAATTGCTAGATCATATTGGAGCTCTATTTTTAATTTTTTGGGGAACCTTCACACTGTTTTCCATAGTAGCTATACTAATCTACATTCACAGTAAGAGTGTATAAATATTTCCCTTTCTCCACATCCATGTCAGCATTTGCTATTTTTCATCTTTTTGATAATAGTCATTCTAATTAAGGTGAGGTGATGACTCATTGTGGTTTTGATTTATATTTCCATGATGATTAGTGAGGTTAAACATTTTTTCATATATTGCTTGGCCATTTATATGTCTTTTTTGAAAAAAAAAATACCTAATGAGGACTTGTCCGTTTTTTGATTCGATAATTTTTCTGCTACTGAGTTGTGTGAGTTCCTTAAATATTCTGGACGTTAACCCCTTGTCTGATGCACACCTGGCAAATATTTTCTCCCATTCTCTAGGTTGTCCCTTTGCTCTGTTGTTTCATTTGTTGTAGAGAAGCTTTTTAGATTGATGTGATTGATGTAATCCCATTTGTCTATATTTGCTTTTTGTATTGTCTGTGCTTTTGAGGTTTTTTGTTTGTTTGTTTTGAGACAGAGTCTTGCTCTGTCCCCCAGGCTGGAGTGGCATGATCTCGGCTCACTGCAAACTCTGCCTCCTGGGTTCACGCCATTCTCTTGCCTCAGCCTCCCGAGTAGGTGGGACTAGAGGTGTCCGCCACTACGCCCAGCTAATTTTTTGTATTTTTAGTAGAGATGGGGTTTCACCGTGTTAGCCAGGATGGTTCTCGATCTCCTGACCTCGTGATCCTCCTGCCTCAGCCTCCCAAAGTGCTGGGATTACAAGCGTGAGCCACCGCGCCCGGCCACTTTTGAGGTTTTATCAAAAAAAAAAAAAAAAAAAAAAATCCTTGCCTACACCAATGTCATGGAGCCTTTACCCATGTAATTTTATCCCTGTGGTTTATAATTTTGGTTGTACATTTAAATCGCTAATTTTGAAAATTTTTTGTATATGTGTCGAGGTAGAGGTCTAGCTTCATTCTCTGCATGTGAATACGCAGTTTACCTAGCATCGTTTATTGAAGATTGTTCTTTCACTAATGTGTGTTCTTGTCACCTATTTCAAAAATTTGTTGGCTATGTGTCAGATGCATTTGTTGCATTGGTCTATGTGTCTATTTTTATGCCAACACTGTGCTGTTTCAGTCACTATATCTTTCTAGTCAATTTTGAAGACAGGTAATGTGATGTCTCCAACTTTGTTCTTTTTGCTCAGAATTACTTTAGCTATTCTGGCTCATTTGTGGTTCCACACAAATTTCAGGTTTGTCATTTCTGTTTCTGTGAAGAATGTCATTGGTATTTTAGTACGGACTGCATTGCATCTATAGATCTGTTTGGGTAGTATGAACATTTCAACGATGTTAATGATTCCAATCTATGAACACATAATATCTTTCCATTTATTTGTGTCCTCTTCAATTTCTTTCATCAATGTTTTATAGTTGTCATTGTAGAGATCTTTCATCCTTTTGGTTAAAATTATTCTTAGGTACTTTATTTTTTTGGTAATTATTGTAATTGGAACTGCTTATTTAATTTCCTTTTCAGATATTTTGCTATTAAAATGCTTCTTTTTGCATGCTGATTTTGTATTCTGCAAATTACTGAATTTGCTGATTAATTCTAGCAATTTTTGGTGGAATCTTTAGGGTTTTCTATATATAAGATCCTGTCATCTGTAAAGAGGGACAATTTGAGTTCATCCTTTCCAGTTTGGATGTCCTTTATTTCTTTTTCTTGCCTAATTGCTCTGGGTAAGACCAACAGTACTATGTTGAATAAAAATGGTGAAAGTGAGCATCCTCATACAGCCAAGACAATCCTAAGAAAAAAGAACAAAGCTGGAAGCATCACGTTACTCAACTTCAAACTATACTACCGGACTACAGTAACCAAAACAGCATGATACTGGTACAAAAACAGACACACAGACTAATGGAACAGAATAGAGAACTTAGAAATAAGACCCTACACCTACAACAATCTGATCTTCAATAAACCTGACAAAAACAAGAAATGAAAAACTGATTCCCTATTTAATAAATGGTGCTGGGAGAACTGGTTAGCCATGTGCAGAAAATTCAAACTGGAGCCCTTCCTTACACCTTATACAAAAATCAACTCAAGATAGATTAAAGACTTAAATGCAAAACCCAAAACTATAAAAACCCCAGAAGAAAATCTAGGCAATACCATTCAGGACATAGGCATGAGCAAAGATTTCATGCTGAAAACACCAAAAGCAATTGCAACAAAAGCAAAAATTGACAATGGGATCTAATTAAACTAAAGGGCTTCTAGAAAAATAGACTATTATCAGAGTGAACAGACAACCTACAGAATGGGAGAAAATTTTTGCAATCTATCCATCTGACAAAGGCTTAGTGTCAAGCAACTACATGCAACTTAAATTTACAAGGAAAAAAAAACCCTATTAAAAAGTGGGCAAAGGGTATGAACAGACACTTCTCAAAATAAGACATTTATGCAGCCAACAAACATATGAAAAAAACCTCAACATCACTGATTATTAGAGAAATGCAAATCCAAACCACAATGAGATATCATCTCATGCCAGTTAGAAGGGCAGTTATTAAAAAGTCAAGAAACAACAAATGCTGGTAAAGTTAAGGAGAAAAAGGAACACTTTTACACTACTGGTGAGAATGTAAATTAGTTCAACCGTTGTGGAAGACAGTGTGGTGATTCCTCAAAGATCTAGAGGCAGAAATACCATTTGTCCCAGCAATCCCATTACTGGGTATATCCCCAAAGGAATATAAATCATTCTGTTATAAAGATACATGCATGCGTATGTTCATTGAAGCACTATTTACAATCACAGAGACATGGAATCAACCCAAATGCCCATCAACTGGATAAAGAAAATGTGGCACATACATATATGACAAAGAATACTATGTAGCCATAAAAAGGAAGGAGATCCTGTTCTTTCTAGGGACATGAATGGAGCTGGAAGCCATTATCCTTAGCAAACTAATGCAGGAACACAAAACCTAACAGTGCATGTTCTCACTTATACATGGAAGCTTAACAATGAGAACACATAGACACATGGTGGGGATCAACACACACTGGGGCCTGTCACGGGGCTAAGAGGAGGAAGACCATCAAGAACAGCTAATGGATACTGGGCTTAATACCTAGATGATGTGTTGATCTATGCAGCAAATCACCATGGCACACATTTACCTATGTAACAAATCTGCTCATCCTGCACATGTAACCCAGAGCTTGAAATAAAAGTTAATAAAAAAGAATGTGAGCATCCTTGTCTTGTCATACATGGATTTGTAATAATTTGTCTTATATGGCCTTTTCCGTGTTGAGGTATGTTTATTTTATACCTTGTTTGTTGCGAGTTTTTATCCTGAAGGGATGTTATATTTCATCATTTTTTTTCTGTATCTATTAAAATGATCACATGCCTTTTGAGTTGACTGTTAATGTGATATCACATTTATTGACTTGCATATGTTGAAACATCCTTGCATCTCTGGGACGAATTCCACTTGATAATGGTGAATGACCTTTCAGTGTGCTGTTGGATTCAGTGTACTAGTATTTTGTTGATGATTTTTATATCTATATTCATCAGAAATATTGGCCTGTAGTTATCTTTTTTTGTTATGTTCTTATCTGGTTCTAGTATCAAGGTAATGCCAGACTTACACAGAATGACTTTGAGACTATTCACTTCTCTTCAATTTTTTTTGAAATACGGTTGTCCCCTTGTATATACAAAGGATTGGTTTTTGAACGATTGCATATACTAAAATTTGTACATACCCAAGTACTGCAGTCAGCCCTGCAGGATCTGCATATACAAAAAGTTGGCCCTCCATATATATAGATTTCACATCCCACAAATACTGTATTTGAGTTCAGTTTTAAAAACCCACATGTAAGTGGATCTGCACAGTCCCAACCCATGTTGTTCAAGGGTTAACAGTAGTTTGAAAATAATTGGAAATAGTTCTTTAAATGTTTCATAGAATTCATCATTGAAGACATCAGGTCCTGAGGTTTTCCTAGAACAAAACTTTCATATTTACTGTTTCAATCTTGTTATTCATTATTGGTCAGATCACACTTTCTATTTCTTCATAATTTAATTGTGGTGGGTTGTGTGTGTCTGGGGATTCATCTGATCTTCTAAATTTCCTAATTTGTTGGTGTATAGTTGTTCATAATAGTCTTTTATGACCTTTTGTATTTCTGTGGTGTTAGTTGTGGTATCTCCCATTTCCTCTGATTTTATTTGGTTTTCTGTTTTTTCTTAGTCTAGCTAAAGTTTGTCAATTTTGTTTATCTTTTTAAAAAAGAACTCTTTTTTAAGTTGATCTTTGGTATTGCTTTTTTAGTCTCTACTTCATTTATTTATGCTTTGATTTGTATTAATTTTTCTTTCCAGTAATATTGGGTTTAGCTTGTTCTTGCTTTTATAGTTTCTTGAGAAGCAACATTGGGTTGTGATATTTCTTTCATTTTTAAATTGTGGTATATATTATTATACAGGTCCATAACTGTTTTCCATAAGAATGTTGTGTTTTCATTTCTGTTTGTCCCAAAATATTATTTGAATTCTGTTTAGTTTCACTGACAGAAGAGCACATTAATTTCCATGTATTTGTATTTTATTTTTGTAGGTTATTATTTTATTTATTTGTTAACTTTTAAGTTTGGGGTACATGTGCAGATTCATTATACAGGCAAGTTGCAAGTTGTGGGGGTTTGGTGTACACATTATCTCATCACCCAGGCAATAAGCACAGTACCCAAAAGGTAGTTTTTCAATCCTCACCCTTTTCTGACCCTCCACCCTTAAGTAGGGCCCGGTATCTGTTGTTCTCTTCTTCGTGGCCATGTGTGCTCAATATTTAGCTCCCACTCCTAAGTGACAACATAACAGTATTTGCAGTATTTGATTTTCCATTTGTGTTATTTCGCTTAGCATAATGGCCTGTAGTTCCATCCATGTTACTGCAAATGGCATGTCATTCCTTTTTATGGCTGCGTAGTATTCCATGGTGTATATGTACCACATTTTCTTTATCCAGTCTACCCTTGATGGGCATTTAGGTTGATCACATGCTTTGCTATCTATTGTGAATAGTGCCTGTGTCTTTATGGTAGAATGACTTATATTCCTTTGGTTGCATGCCCAATAATGGAATTGCTGGGTCAAATGGTGTATTAGTCTGTTTTCATGCTGCTGATAAAGACATACCTGAGACTGGGCAATTTTCAAAAGAAGAGGTTGAAAGGACTTACAGTTCCACGTGGTTTGGAAGGCTTCAAAATCACGGCAGAAGGCAAGGAGGAGCAAGTCACATCTTACATAAATGGCAGAAGGCAGAGATAGAGACCTTGTGCAGGGAAACTCCTCCTTATAAAACCATCAGATCTCATGAGACTTATTCACTATCACGAGAACAGCACAGGAAAGACCTGCCCCCATGACTCAGTTACTTCCCACCGGATTTCTCCCACAATACGTGGGAATTAAAGATGAGGTTTGGATGGGGACACAGTGAAACCATATCAAATGGTAACTCTGTTCCTAGTTCCTTAAGAAATCACCAAACTGTTTTCCACAGTGAACTAATTTACATTCCCACTAGCAGTTTATAAGCATTCCCATTCCTGTACAACCTTGCCTGCATCTGTAATTTTTTGACTTTTTAGTAATAGCCATTCTGATTTGTGTGAAATGGTATCTTGCTGTGGCTTTTATTTGCATTTCTCTAATGATTAGTGATGTTCAGAATTTTTTCATGTTTGTTGGCCATGTGCATGTCTTCTTTGAAAAATGTTCATGCCCTTTGCCTACTTTTTTAATGGGATTGAAGTTCCTTATAGATTCTGGATATTATACCTTTGTCGGAGGCATAGTTTGCACATATTTTCTCCCATTGTGCAGGTTGTCTGTTTACTCTCTTACTGTGCAGAAGCATGTCAGTTTAATTAGTTCCCACTTATTAACTTTTGTTTTTGATGCTATTGCTTATAGCATCTTTGTCATGAAATCATTACCGGGTCTTAAGTCCAGAATGATATTTCCTAGGTTATCTTCCAAGGTTTTTATAGTTTTCATTTTTACATTTAACTTTCAAATCCATCTTGAGTTTATTTTTGTATATGGTGTAAGGAAGGGGTCGAGTTTCAAACTTCCGCATATGGCTAGCCAGTTATTCATGTACCATTTATTGAATAGGGAGTCCTTTCCCCGTTGCTTGTTTTTGTCAACTTTGTCAAAGAGAAGATGGTTGTAGGTGTGTGGCATTATTTCTGGGCTCCATTCTGTTCCATTGGTCTATATGTCTGTTTTTGTGGCAGTATCATATTGTTTTGGTTACTGTAGCCCTGCAGTATTGCTTGAAGTTGGTTAATGGGATCACTCCAGCTTTGTGCTTTTTACTTCGGATTGCTTGGGCTATTCTGGCCCTTTTTTGATTCCATGTGAAATGTAAAATAGCTTTTTCTAATTCTGTGAAAAATGTCATTGGTGGTTTGCTAGGAATAGCATTGGATCTTTAAATTGCTTTGAGGAGTATGGTCATTTTAACAATATTGATCCTTCCTACCCATGAGTGTGGAATATCTTTCTTTTTGTATCATCACTGATTTCTTTCCACAGTGTTTTTAAATTCTGTTGTAGAGATTTTTCACCTCTCTGGTTAGCTGTATTCGTAGGTATTTTATTCATTGTGTGGCTATTTGTCAATGAATTCTTTTCTTGATTTGGCTATCAGCTTGGAGGTTATTTAGTGCATAGAAATGCCACTGATTTTGTATCCTGAAACTTTGCCTAAGTCATTTATCAGGTCTAGGAGCCTTTGGGTAGAGACTATGGGCTTTTCTAGGTATAGAGTCATATTGTCTGTGAAAAGAGTGAGTTTGTCTACCTATCTGGATGCTTTTTATTTCTTTCTCTTGCCTGATTTTTGGGGCTAGGACTTCTAGTATTACGTTGAACACAGAAGTGGTAAGAGTGAGCATCCTTATTTTTTTTCTCAGTGCACACATGTGGTGGTGGGAGAGGGCATGCAAGTTCTGCCTGCAAGTGTGCCTACAATGTAATGGGGAAAGCTTCCAGCTTTTGTCTAATTAGTATAATATTGGCTGTGGGTTATAGATAGCTATTATTTTTATCTATGCTCCTTTTATGCAATGTTTGTTAAGTTTTTAACATAAAGGGAGGTAGAATTTTACAGAAAGTGTTTACTGCCTCTATTGAGAAGATCATGTGATTTTTATTTTTAGTTCTAAGATAAATCATATTTATTGATTTGCGTATGTTGAACCACCATTGCAACCCAGGGATAAAGCCTACTTGATTGTGATGGATTACACCTTTTTAATATGCTGCTGGATTTGGTTTGCTAGTATTTTGTTGAAGACTTTTGAATCTATGTTAATCAAGGATATCAGCCTGAAGGGTGGTTTTATTTGTTGTGTCTCTGCCAGGTTTTAGTATCAGGATGATCCTGGCCTCATAGAATGAGTTAGGAAGGAGTCCCTCCTCCTCAATTTTTTGTAATAGTTTCAGTAGAAATTGTTCCAACTCTTATTTATACATCTGGTAGAATTTGGCTGTTTCTGTTTGGTCCGAAGCTTTCTCCGGTTGGTAGGCTTTTTATTACTGATTGAAATTTGAAAGTCAATATTGGTCTATTCAGTGATTCAATTTCTTTGTCTCAATCTTGGGAGGCTGTATGTTCCCAGGAATTTATCCATTTCTTCTAGGTTTTCTAGCTTACGTGCATAGAGGTGTTCATAGTAGTCACTGAGGGTTTTTGTATTTCTGCTGTGTAGGTGTTAACGTCCCCTTTCTCATTTCTGGTTGTGTTTATTGGGATTTTCTCTCTTTGTCTAGCTAGCAATCTACCTTATTCTTTTGAAAAATGAACTCATGGACTCGATCTTTAGTATGATTTTTTTATGATTCGATTTTCTTTAATTCAGCTCTGATTTTGGATATTTATTTTCTGTTAGCTTTGGGGTTTCTTTGCCGTTGTTTTTCTCATTCCTCTAGGTGTAACGTCAGGTTGTTATTTTGAGATTTTTCTAACTTTTGAAATAGGTATTAGTGCTATACTTCTTTCTTAACACTACTTTAGTAGTCCCAGAGATGCTGGTGTATTGTGTCCTTTTTTTCATTAGTTCCAAATAACTTCTTGATTTCTGCCCTAATTTCACTGTTCACCTAAAAGTCATTCAGGAGTAAGTTGTTTAATTCCCATGTGATTTTATGATTCTGAGTGATTTTCTTAGTATTGGTTTTTATTTTATTGCAATGTAGTCTGTGAGGGTGGTTTGTATCATTGCAGTTTTTTAAAAATTTGCTGAGGATTGTCTAATGTTCAGTTTTGCAGTTGATTTTAGAGTTGTGTGCCATATGCAGGTGAGAAGAATGTATATTCTGTTGTTTTAAGGTGGAGAGTTCTATAAATGTCTATTAGGCCCATTTGGTGAAGTGCTAAGCTCAGGCCCTGAATATTTTTGTCAGTTTTATGTTTCAGTTTTCTGTCTAATACAGTCATTGTGCTTTTGAAGGCTTCAATTCCTATTGTGTGGTTAACAAAGTCTCTTCATAGGTCTCTGATAACTTGCTTTATGAATACAGATGCACCTATGTTGGGTGCATTTTAGTATAGTTATTCTTGCTTAACTGCATTCTTTATAATTAATGTCATGTTCTTTGCCTTTTTAAATCATTGTTTAAAGTCATATTATACAAAATTAGAATAGCAATCTCTGCTTTTTTCTGTTTTCTGTTTGCTTGGTAGATTTTTCTCCATCCCACTACTTTGAATTTATGGGTGTCCCAATATGTGAGATGGGTCTCTGGAAGATACCACACAGTTGGTTCTTGCTTCTTTACTTTCCACTCTGTGCCTTTTAACTGGGGACATTTGGCCCATTTACATTCCAGGTTAATATTGATATGTGTGGATTTGACCGTTTCATTGTGTTGTTAGCTGATTATTAAGCAGGCTTGATTGGCTGCTTTATAGTGTCAACGATCTATGTCCTTCAGTGTGTTTTTATAACGCCAATAATAGTCTTCCTTCCCATATTTAGCACTCTCTTGAAGACCTCTTGTAAGGCAAGTCTGGTGGTAACAAATTCCCTTAGCGTCTGCTTGTCTGAAAAGGATCTTCTTTCCCTATCACTTACAAAGCTTAGTTTAGCTGGATATGAAATTGTTGATTGGCATTTCCTATCTTTGAGAATGCTGAATTTAGGCCCCCAATCTCTTCCGGATTCTAGGATTTCTGCTGAGATGTCCACTACTAGCCTGATGGGGTTCTTTCCGTAGGTGACCTGCCCCTTCTCTCTAGCTGCCTTTACCTTTTTTTTTTTTTTATTTTAGCCAAGGAGAATGTGATGACTGTATTTTCTTGGGATGGTTGTTTTGTATATTAATAGTATCTTGCAGGGGGTTCTCTGCATTTCCTGAATTCGAATGTTGACCTCTCTAGCAAGATAACGGAAATTTTTATGAGTGATATCATGAAATATGTTTTTCAAGTTGATTGTTTTCTTTCAGAGATGCCACTCTGATGTAGATTTGGTCTCTTTACATAATCCCATATTTCTCAGAGGTTTGTTCAGTCTTCTTTAATCTTTTTTCTTTATTTTTGTCTGATGAGTTATTTTAGAGAACCAGTCTTTAAGCTCTGAGATTCTTTCCTCAGCTTGGTTGATTCTGCTGTTAATACTCATAATTTTATTCTGAAATTTTTGAAGACTTTCAGCTCTTTAACATCAGTTTGGTTCTTTCTTAAAATGGCCATTTTGTCTTTTATCTCCTGTATTATTTTGTTCAATTTTTGCTTAGAATAATTGAATTGAGTTTCAACTTTCTCCTGAATCTCGATGATCCTTGTTCCATATTCTGATAGAATTCCATATTCTGAAATCTATTTCTACCATGTCAGCCATTTCAGCCTGGTTAGAAACCACTGCTGGGGATCTAGTGCAGGTGTTTGGAGGTAAAAAGACACTCTGCTGTTTTGAGTTGCCAGAGCTCTTATGCTGGTTCTGTCTCATCTCTGTGGGATGATGTTCCTTCAATCTTTGAATTTGATGTCCTTTGGATGAGTCTTTTTTCTTCTTTTGCCTTTTCTGATGTCCTTTGGGGTTTCATTTTGGTATAAAGTGTATTCAGTTGACTGGCTGCCTTTCTGGAAGATTTCAGGGGGACAAGGCTCAGTTTAGCGCTCCTGGGCTGCCTGCTCTAACACTGAGGGGTCGATGTTGGGTTCCCAGCTTTGTTCTCTGGTCCCTTGAGGTTAAGAACATGCTATGCTGGCGGGGCTGAGATGTTCCTGGACTGTTAGCCGCAGCAGTCAGATGTATGGTGTCAGTCAAAGTGCTTCACTGAGGCAGAGGCACTGGGTTCCATTCTATTTTGCATGTCCCAACAGCAGCCACGTGGCAAGGTGCAAGTGTGGTGTCTGGGGCAGGGTACTGGTGGGAGCAAGTCTGTGCCATTCCTGTGCACTTGCATACCAGCAGTGGTTGGGGGAGCAGGGGGCTGTTGGACATGGGGCTGCTGGCCTCCATGCATGTATTTCAGCAAAAGTAGTGGTGGTTCAGTGGGCTGATGCTGTAAGCCTCCAGTGCATATCTACAGTCATGGTGGCTGTGCAGCAGGTGCAAGGTTGTCAGCATCTGTGTGTATATTTGTGCATGCAATGACCACACAGCCCAGGGGACAGGATGCACTCATGCTGGCATCAGTGGTGAGGCAGTGTTCGAGTGCACATGTGTGGTGGTGGAAGAGGGTATGCAAGTTCTGCCTGTGAGTGTGCCTACAATGAGTAAGGGGTGGCTGTAAGGAAAAGTGGGTCAGTGGAGGCTGGGGGAATGGGTAGGGGTGGGTTACTGTGCATTAGCAGGGTCACTGTACTGGAGGTCTGACAGGTACATTTTACTCTTGAAGAAGATAAGATGAGGGCCCCCAGGAAGCATACCAGTTGAGTATCCAAGACTGTACCGTAAGTGGGCACTGCCAGGCTGGGGCCCTAGGGGAGGCCAGCAGATGGGCATTCTCAGATCAGACTGCCTCTTTTCATGGGCAAGACTGCCCTGCTCCGTACAGGTCCAATAGCCCCCTAAAGAGTAAAGTCTCCTAGAACAGCATAGTGACACATGAGCAATGGGCATCCCTGGTCATGCTCCACTGAAGGCATTTTTGCACCAAACTCTCTGGACCCTGCACAGTCTGGAGTCTTGCCCCAACCATATCTCTAAGGAGCTCCCTGGAAGCTCAAGTGTTTGTGGGGGTCGTGGGGTCTCCTGGTGCCAGGATTTCAGTTGTTCACGATGAGAGTGGGTCATTCCTTGCCGGTTCACTCACCTCTTCCCCAGGAGTTCCTGGCAGGCAGGAACAAGTCCCAGTGCTTGGCAGCCCTGTGCAGGGTTTGCAGCTTCCTCCCCATTCAGTCCAGCATCTCTCTCCTGCCTCTATCTACTTTCAATGCCTTCCCTTCAAATATTTGCTCAGTGTGTCAGTTTTCCCAACATCCCAGTCTCTCATGGACAGATGTTTCTCCTGGCTGCATGTAGTCAGCCATCTTCAATCCCGCCTCCATATTTACTTTTAAAAGTTGCTAACTTTATCCCGTTATTGATTTCTTTTTTTTTTTTTTTAATTTATTTATTATTATACTTTAAGTTGTAGGGTACATGTGCATAACGTGCAGGTTTGTTACATATGTATACTTGTGCCGTGTTGGTGTGCTGCACCCATCAACTCATCATTTACATCAGGTATAACTCCCAATGCAATCCCTCCCCCCTCCCCATGATAGGCCCGTGTGTGTGATGTTCCCCTTCCTGAGTCCAAGTGATCTCATTGTTCAGTTCCCACCTATGAGTGAGAACATGCGGTGTTTGGTTTTCTGTTCTTGTGATAGTTTGCTAAGAATGATGGTTTCCAGCTGCATCCATGTCCCTACAAAGGACACAAACTCATCCTTTTTGATGGCTGCATAGTATTCCATGGTGTATATGTGCCACATTTTCTTAATCCAATCTGTCACTGATGGACATTTGGGTTGATTCCAAGTCTTTGCTATTGTGAATAGTGCCGCAATAAACATACGTGTGCATGTGTCTTTATAGCAGCATAATTTATAATCCTTTGGGTATATACCCAGTAATGGGATGGCTGGGTCATATGGTACATCTAGTTCTAGATCCTTGAGGAATCGCCATACTGTTTTCCATAATGGTTGAACTAGTTTACAATCCCACCAACAGTGTAAAAGTGTTCCTATTTCTCCACATCCTCTCCAGCACCTGTTGTTTCCTGACTTTTTAATGATCGCCATTCTAACTGGTGTGAGATGGTATCTCATTGTGGTTTTGATTTGCATTTCTCTGATGGCCAGTGATGATGAGCATTTTTTCATGTGTCTGTTGGCTATATGAATGTCTTCTTTTGAGAAATGTCTGTTCATATCCTTTGCCCACTTTTTGATGGGGTTGTTTGTTTTTTTCTTGTAAATTTGTTTGAGTTCTTTGTAGGTTCTGGATATTAGCCCTTTGTCAGATGAGTAGATTGCAAAAATTTTCTCCCATTCTGTAGGTTGCCTATTCACTCTGATGGTAGTTTCTTTTGCTGTGCAGAAGCTCTTTAATTTAATGAGATCCCATTTGTCAATTTTGGCTTTTGCTGCCGTTGCTTTTGGTGTTTTAGACATGAAGTCTTTGCCCATGCCTATGTCCTGAATGGTACTACCTAGGTTTTCCTCTAGGATTTTTATGGTTTTAGGTCTAACATTTAAATCTCTAATCCATCTTGAATTAATTTTCATATAAGGAGTAAGGAAAGGATCCAGTTTCAGCTTTCTACTTATGGCTAGCCAATTTTCCCAGCACCATTTATTAAATAGGGAATCCTTTCCCCATTTCTTGTTTTTGTCAGGTTTGTCAAAGATCAGATGGCTGTAGATGTGTGGCATTATTTCTGAGGGCTCTGTTCTGTTCCACTGGAAAAGAAGAAGTCAAATTGTCTCTCTTTGCAGATGACATGATTGTATATTTAGAAAATCCCATTGTCTCAGCCCAAAATCTCCTTAAGTTGATAAGTAACTTCAGCAAAGCCTCAGGATACAAAATCAATGTGCAAAAATCACAAGCATTCTTATACACCAGTAACAGACAAACAGAGAGCCAAATCATGAATGAACTCCCATTCACAATAGCTTCAAAGAGAATAAAATACCTAGGAATCCAACTTATAAGGGATGTAAAGGACCTCTTCAAGGAGAACTACAAACCACTGCTCAGTGAAATAAAAGAGGACACAAACAAATGGAAGAATATACCATGCTCATGGATAGGAAGAATCAATATTGTGAAAATGGCCATACTGCCCAAGGTAATTTATAGATTCAATGCCATCCCCATTAAGCTACCAATGAGTTTCTTCACAGAATTGGAAAAAACTGCTTTAAAGTTCATATGGAACCAAAAAAGACCCCGCATTGCCAAGACAATTCTAAGCCAAAAGAACAAAGCTGGAGGCACCACGCTACCTGACTTCAAACTATACTACAAGGCTACAGTAACCAAAACAGCATGGTACTGTTACTGTGGCATTTCTCTCAGTCGGAATCTTAAGTCTTTAAAGACTGCTAAAAATAGGTTGCTATGTTGACTTCACACTTCTGATTTTCTAATCTGGTACAAGTTTCCCGACAGGTTCGATTTAATTGTAATCAGAGGTCTCTGACTCAGTTGTGTGTTCACTAATACCTATATAGCATCTAATATCATCTACTATCTATATATTTGTTCTCGTTTAATTAACTTATGCTTATTAGTTTTTTATTGCTAATCTTAAAATTTACTAGTTTTCCATTATGTTCTCCAATATGCTGTCCCTTGGCCCAAATTTCAAGAGTCCATGAACATATAACAACTTTCTATTCTGTTTTTCAAGCCTTTATTTACTATAAACTCTTTATGCCGAGAAACATTTACTATATCCAGCACTTTAATGTCTATAGACAGAACTCAAGCAATCAGACAGCAAGCCTAAAATCTATTTAATAATACTGTCACACTTGTTTTGATTCTGTTATTCCTATAGCTGTGTGAAAGAATATTCTGTTTTTTCTGTAATAAATATGTATAATTATTTTAGTTATATATATTTAGAGAGAAAACATCAGATAAAATTCAAATTTCGTAGGTTGAGGAATACGTATTTCTATTATCTAAAATAAATCAAATTTTCAAATTTCAGATGCTCCCCAAATGCTATATGCTACCACAATAACACCTAGCTAATTATCATACTGTATCTTTGACCATGCCATTTCCAAATTATTGCTCCTTAGTTTTCTAAAAATTTCGAAGTCCAACTTAAATCTTACCTCCCCTTGGAAGCTTTCCCTTCTAATAAACACTTCCATCTGCTTTTCTCTCCATACATACAATAAACTTCATTTTTTCATAAACAACGATGTTCACAATTATGTACATAAAATGCAAGCAAATTTAATATATGAAGACTTTCAGCAATTGGACAAAATGTGAAAATGCAGATTATTTTCACATTTTCTTGTGTTCCATGAGTAATAAAGGAAGTTGTGCCTAGTGTCTCTCTCTCTCTCTCTCTCTCTCTCTCTCACACACACACACACACACACACACAGAGAAAGAGAGAGAAAGAATGTCACTAAATTAAGTCGTGGCAAAAACAAAATCTATGCTAAAGAACATTCTAATTGATCTCATGAATGTTTAAAATTATTGCGAAATAAAAGAATGAAAACTAAGGCTTTAAAAATATTTTGCTCGCTATCTTTAATATCGCCTATATAGTAGTTACCTACTTTTAACATTGTAACATTATCTTTATTCTTCTTCCCCTTTACCTCTACTTATTTTCCAGTTCTTTTCACCTTTTTATAACCAAAGGCGAGTTTAAAAGTTCAAAACTGTAATAATGAGATGAGTAAGGCAAATCATAATTTATTTCAATAAATTATTAAAGTGGAACAGCTTTGTAACCCCAATGATTTGCTTTTTGCAGAGAAGCTAAAGGCTAGCTTTACAGTAATAAGATTGATAGAATTTATAAAGACTGATAAAATTGAAAGCTTCGTGTTCACTCTTTCAACTATTTCTTCTCAGCCGACAATATTATTTTTCTCTAATACCTGATCTGCTGCATCTTGGTAGTCTATCTAAGTTTCAAATGCTTTTCACCGAGAGTCAATTTTATTCAGTGTTCAGGATTCTCTTATCTGCTGCTTAAAAGGTAACTTATTTAGTTGCATTTTTTCCTAGAAGAAGCATATCAATAAAGGGGAGAATATTGTTTTTTCAGTTTCCCACTGGGAAGATAAAACTCAGTAATCTTTTCGCAGAGATAAAAACAGACAAATGTAGTCAAGCCCAAACAATACACAAGAGAATTCAATTTGTTGTCCCATGAGGGCCATGGAAAGTAAATGCATGCATTCTCTCCGCTCAACAATTTAGATCCAATCAAGACAAATTGCACATTTACATGAAAATCCATGGTAGAAATATTTCCTTTTACTTTTAAGGTGCTTCTGATGCAGCAATAACAGGAATATTAGTTATAATGTATTTCAAAATATAATTCATTTAACAAATCTTTACTGTAACACATTGAGGCCTCTCAAAGGGGAAACTTTGCAGGTCTTGAAGAACAAAATTGAGTCATGTCTTTCATGCTGAACTCCTATGTTCTCCTATGTTCTTTTTTTTTTTTTTTTTTTTTTTTTTTTTTTGAGACGGAGTCTTGCTCTGTCGCCCAGGCTGGGGTGCAGTGGCCGGATCTCAGCTCACTGCAACCTCCGCCTCCCGGGTTTACGCCATTCTCCTGACTCAGCCTCCGGAGTAGCTGGGACTACAGGCGCCCGCCAACCCACCCGGCTAGTTTTTTTTGCATTTTTTAGTAGAGACGGGGTTTCACTGTGTTAGCCAGGATGGTCTCCATCTCCTGACCTTGTGATCCGCCCGTCTCGGCCTCCCAAAGTGCTGGGATTACAGGCTTGAGCCACCGCGCCCGGCCACTCCTATGTTCTTTAAAGTGCACAGCCCATCATTAACATTCAACATTAAATAACCGTGAGTATCAGTTCACATCTAAGAGTACTCCTTTCTCCATCAACCTTCATCCATCCACATGTTAAACTATAGCAGGATCATCAATTTAACTGGAGAAAAACTGACCTTTCATGTTTCTTTTATTCTACTTGGGTAAAATCTGAAAAATATTCATCTCTTTTGCAAGCTTTCTTCAGGGCTTCCTTTTTGTAGATTACCATAAAAGCCAAACCTGGATGAATCAATAGGCTTTACCCAACATATCAGATGTGCTGAAACAGAGACAAGTAAAAAAATATTCCAAGTCATCAATAATAAATTAGTTTGTCTGCAGTAGTGATATCAGGCCAGTATGAGGAAGGACTTACTCCTGAGCTCTTTATCCTCTCTATCATAAGAAAATTCCAGTGATGAAAGATACAATTTAAGAACAAAAACGTTTAAGAACAAAAACGTGTTCATCTACCCATCCAAATTATTTTCCTCTTACTTTCATCAAGTCAATTAACTGAAAACAATACTTTAAATTCTTTCTTCCACTCAACTGTTTTAGGTACTTCTGCCAAAAAACCAGGACCACAGTGTGCTATACAGTCTCCTATAAGAAATTCATCAGAGATTCTGTGAACCCACAGAAGTGACACTGAAATTAGAGGAGATTTGAGATTTCAAAAGGAATCAATGTAGTAAGAAAACAGTGGGTGGCAAATTGATTTCAAAATAGCAAAACCAGCTGAAGGAATCTGTGAGTCAGACATGGATATTTAAAATATATTATTTTGAAGTAATTATAATAGCCTGTAGACTATTAGTAAAACCGTTTTACATTCTAACCCCTAATAACATAATTTCTTAATTAAATATAATAAAGTCTATATCATAAGAAACTATAGTTTTCTCATTGCCAGAAACAATCAATCCATGTCTAAAGAAGTACCTTTAGTTTGTGTTCATTGCCATTTTAAAAGTGTGGACAGAATGATGAGTACCCTATGACTATCACATGAGCAGTTGAAGAGGCAAGCATTAAAAGATGGACAGAAAAATCTCAAACATTGGGAGGATAGTTATATGTTGCTACTGAATGTAGAAAGGAGATTATGAGGACAACACTAAGGGCGGGAGTGGATTACAATGTGTATAAGAAAGAATTCCATCACAGAGGGTATTGCCTTCCACAGTGCCATGGTCTGCCTTCTAATCTCCCAAATTCCATCTCTCTGAAGTTGTTCCATCAGAAGCAAGACATCTGAAAAGCTTACTATGGCTGAGTGTCCCTTTCTCTGTATAAAACTGACTAAATGACTTCAATATCATCTCAGAAACAGATATTTCAACTCTACACATAAGCCAATATCATTTTTCTATCCTACTTCTAACCAACTGTAAACAAAATGGGACTAAAAGAACATTTTCTAGAGATGTTTATAAAGTTTTGTTTTGAGGTTAGAAAATAATTTACATTGAATTTAATTTTAGCGATAATTCATGATAATTTTTTCACTACCCTCTTCAACTTCTGTCAACAACATATTAGACTAGCCCACAATTCCTAAATTAGTATTTGTCAATTCTCTTCATTGGGAAAGGTAGAAAAATAACAGGTTATAAAATAAAAAGAATTACCTATTCCTCTAGTCATTTACTTCAGCAGCAATTTCAATGTCTCATCAGTACCTATGAACAAAATAGAAAGCTCAAGGTGCAGTTACTTAATCTGCTCCTTCTGCACTAACGCAGAAATGGCTAGCTTAACCATTGCAGGCTCAAAGTTTACAGCCTCACTTTACCTAACATTAGCCATTTAGTGGCTTTCGTTGGCTTTGATTCCGGATCAAGTTCTTGAGGACTGTACTTTGTGTATTGTGCACTGAAAGAATAACTTCGCATTTGTATTTACATTATTCTCATTTGGTAATCCAATCTACCTGGAATTACAATGTCTTTGATAAGAATAATATATTTTTAAAAGAGGTCATATGTCTTTGCTAACATGTACTTTTGGAAAATACATGGCCTCTCCCTGCCACCAGTCATTTTGGGTTAAAAACTAAAAATGAAATCTCTTACTTACGAGTCATGGTTTCAAAAGACCTTCCTTTGTCATTTTCAAGTTAAACAAATATGAATATTACACTTCTTTTTTTTACCATTGATTCAGATTATAATTTATAGCTATAGTACCTGCCAGAACATCTCTTAGCTTCCTCTTAGCAACTCTTCCCTCTTCTAATCTATCTCCCTCTGTACTGTAGCCAGGGTGATATTTTCAAATTTGAGTATCTAATCAACTCAAGTTCCCTCTTGCTTAAAATGTTTTATTGCCTTTGAATCCCTCAAAGAATCCACACAACCATATCTGTTTTCGCCTACCACTCCAGTCTCATCTCACATCTCCCTCTCTTCTCTTGCCATATTGCTATCAGTTTCTATTTCCTCCAACCATTAGCTATCATTTGAAACCCTCCTCCCATGATATCCTCCTCCCTCCCTACTATAACAGAAAAACACTTTATCTTTCAGATAACTTCCTTGGGGTGAGGGGATCTATGCTGACTTCAGTTTATGTCAATTTATTTTTGTTATGGACTCTCAAAAACATGTTTTCTTTCTTTTGAAGTTCTTATCTTGAATGTTATTTGTGTATTCAACAGTGGAATTGTTTAATTGATGCCCATGTCATATACTAGCAAAGTTTCTTCACTGTGACATTACTAGCAATTGGGCTGAATAGTATTTTATTATGGAGGCTGCCTTGTGCACTGTAGTATGTTTAGCAGCATTTTTAGCCTCTGTCCACTAGATCCTAGTACCACACTTCCCTCCACCACAACTAGAGTGTGACAACCATAAACGTCTCCAGATACATTCGCATATATTGCACCAGGGTGTAGTTACCAAACCATTAACTCTATGAATGTAGTGACCTATTTTCTTGCTCATTATTTTATTCCTTTGCCTAAGACAGTGCTGAGTTTTAGTGGGTACTTAATAAATATGTTTAAATGATAAATGTTGAGTCATGAAGTTTTTTTATAGCAGAATTTGAAAACATACCTTGTCAAAATGTGAGAGCCATGAAAATGCACCTAGCCATTTATTTCAAAAGCTTTCAAAAAAAGCTTTCAAATGCTAAGAGAATTACATATTATTGTCTATACGAAAAGGAAAATTTAATCTAACTATGCTTCAAGCATTTTTTCAAAAAGCAAAGCATTTAAAACACTGTGATGTAGGAATATGTGAAAAGTCTACCATTTAATAAAGTTATCCTCTTTCAAATTACTTTACCACTAGTTAAAGGAGGACGTACAGAGTTGTTCATGTTGATAAAGGTAAAATATTATACTTGTCTCCGCATATTCCTTAGCTCAATCTGATTTTAAAGTAATAAGCTGAAACTTATTTTCTACATGACTGAGTACAGAGATTAAATTTGGGCTACTAAAATTAGTATCTGGTCTTACCAGTGTTTAATGTTTTTAAACATTTAACCATTGAACAAAAGATGGGTACTATACTTCAAGGGAATTATGCCTTTATCTCTTCTGGTTTTGTAATTCAAAATAGAAGCTCAACTAATGTTTATACAAATATAAGTACAAATTCAAATCAGTTAACTCAAAAGATTTTGTTATAAGAATAACTTTACCAGTCTATCTTGAATTCATCATAGAAGACCCAGTGTTCTGAAGTTGTGTTGTTGAATGCATTATAATTAAGTTAATAATGGATATAATAGTGATTTATTTGAATGCATCCACTCCAACTATTCTCTCAAGTCCTATATATCTGTAAGTAATTTATCTGTTCTTAGATTTGTTTGGTATTCAGAATATAATTATCACTTTGGATGAAACAAGACACAGTTTTATAAATGTTGTATAAAGGATTCTGGGAACAACTTGGAAACCATTTATTTTACTAAATACACTGGAACTGGCTCTTTAAAAGTATGATATCCTGAAATTAAGAGACCCACCAAAATTCTCTGGGTATATAGCTGTGAATTAGGTAGAATAGTTAAGGAAATAAGACAGAATCTAGAAATATTTTTTTTTTCTCTTTCAGTTCTACCAGACTTCAATGCTTTAATATTTATCTCTTGAACACTTCGCATTTTTCAGCTAAAGTATGCCATCTAACTACAGAAATATGATCCTTGATATGATTCAAGAGGTGCATCATACCATTGAAAATAAAATACAAGTTAATTGGGTCAAAGGAAACCAAGCTGATTATCATACCCACTTTATAGCTACAATCCCACCTTATAATAGATAGGCCTATGAGGAAATATGTACACTGCTCTGCTAGAGTTGTTTTTACCAGGAAAGTAGAGCTAAATCTTAACACTGGAGTCAGGTTCTGAAATTAAACAAACAAACAAAAAAAATCTATGCATAATTACCATTCAAAATCTCTTAGGAATGTGTCTTACTGGAAAACACTATTGCTCAATGAAAACATTATATTGGGGACTAGCATCTCATATTAATTCCCAACTAGACAACTTTTCCTTTAGCATGGGTACAGATGGCTGCTTATTTAGTGGAGCACCAGAATTAGTCAAAGGTTTGCTTTTAGAGGTCATGAGTTATGACTCACCCTTAGGAGAATGAAGTGCTTCCATTCTGAGAGGCACATGAAAATTCAATCTCCTGAGAGAACATCACATTCATATCTTTTGCCTCGAGCTGCCTGCAGGATATATGCTTATAAATTAGAGGTGGAAAAAGACCCATAATAACATTTATATTTTATCTCTAGCTTTGTCCTATACTAAAATTTTCATATAATAAATGCATGTCTTACCTACCTACAGAATCACAAAAATGGATTTATTTTCATTTGTATCCTCATATCCAAACATAAATTGGCAAACTATATACATTTACAAATGCTTTATTAAGAGTTTAATCTGATGTTTATAATTTTGATATTTTAAAATTTAACTTGATAAAGTACAAAATTCAATTCGTTACAGGATTATAAAATACATAGACCAAATATATAGGGTCAATTTCTTTTTTTCCCCCTGATTTCAAATCTTCATTCCCTATAAATCCTACCCCATCCACTTTTATTCAAGAAATTTTATGCTCTCCATTACCCATGGGTTCCCTTCTAAACAATGGCTCTTTTCTTGCATAACTTGACTCTGGTTTACTTTCAACTTTAGACACCACTACTTCTAAATACATACTGGTTTGGTTCTCCTAATCATTGTGACATAATCATTTTGTTTCTTGCATCCTCACAACGTGTTTATCCCATATTTTTGGTCCTAAACGGTCTTCCCACCGATAATTTCCAACTTAACTCCTACCAACTCTGTTATAACCAAAACAAGCCTTATGTCCTCTAATTCTGCCAGAATACTTCCCTATTCTTAGCTCATATGATGACAACTATTAATACCTCATCATTTTATTGAGAATTTATATTCTAGTTAGGGCCAGGTTCTTTTTATATATTATTTTATTCAATACTTAAAGCAGTGAAATAGAAGGATGACTATTCTCATGTTATAAACAGGATAACATAGGCTGAGAAGTAAATTACTTGAGGTAAAAACCACTAGGGTAGAGGAGCTGTGACATGAATCAAGAATGCTTTAACCCTCAAATTATGCTCTTTCCATATATACCAAGAAGCCTCATAACATCTTTGTGTGTTCCATTTAGACTTATTAAATTTGCTATGTTATTATTCCTACTGTGTTTTATGTGAGTAATCTCTAATCAACTAGATTTTGATTAATCAAAAGTCATTTCCTAAATATCCTAATGATAGCCCAAAACACAGAAAGTGCTTAATACAATTATTGAACCATTTTCTAATAAGACCACACGGAGTTTTTATGTCTATTTTTTTTCTGATGCCACCAGCCACAAAGTACAGCAATTCATTTAAAAACAAAACAAAACCAAACAAAAAACATAGTGTGGAGAAAAAGGAACGTCTATGCAATGTTGGTGGGAGGGTAAATTAGTTTGGCCATTGTGGAAGACAGCACGGAGATTCCTCAAAATCCTAAAGACAGAAATACCATTCGATCCAGCAATCCCATTGCTGTGTATATACCCGAAGTAATATAAATTGTTCTATTATAAAGACAGATGCACACGTATGATCACTGCAGCAGTATTCACAACAACAAAAACATAAAATCAACCTAAATGCCCATCTATGATAGACTGGATAAAGAAAACATGATACATATACAACATAGAATACTACACAGCCATAAAAAAGAATGAGATTATGTCCTCTGCAGGAAAATGGATGGAACTGGAGGCCGTGATTCTTAGCAAACTAATGCAAGAGAAAAAACCAAATACTGCATGCTCTCACCTATAAGTGGGAGGTAAATGATGAGAAAGCATGGACACAGAGGAGAACACCACACACTGGAGCCTATTGGAGGGTGGAGGGTAGGAGGAGGGAAAGGATCAGAAAAAATAACTAGTGGATGATAGTCTTAATACCTGGGCAATAAAACAGTCTGCACAACAAGCCCTCATGACACAAGTTCATTTATGAAACAAACTGGCACATGCACCCCTTAACTTAAAAGTAAAAAATAAACAACATAAAATAAAAAATTCTTACGGAACTGTTAAACTCTGCTATAATAAAACTTCATTTTCCTCCTGTAGCCCTCAAGTTCCTTATCAGTAAAATGAGCTTAATTGTAAAGTCATTTACAGCTTTAAAATTTTGGGCCAGGCTGGGCGCGGTGGCTCACGCCTGTAATCCCAGCACTTTGGAAGGCTGAGGTGGGCAGATTACGAGGTCAGGAGATCAAGACCATCCTGATAACACGGTGAAATCCCGTCTCTACTAAAAATACAAAAAATTAGCTGGGCGTGGTGGCATATGCTTATAGTCCCAGCTAATCGGGAGGCTGAGGCAGCAGAATCGATTGAACCTGGAAGAGGGAGGTTGCAGTGAGCTGAGATCGTGCCACTGCATTGCAGCCTGGGTGACAGAGTGAGACTCCATCTCAAAAAAAAAAAAAAAAAAGTTGGCCCAAACTCCCAGGATTATTAGGCAGTTCAAATGAGATAAATGTAAACAGTCTTCAATATGAAATACTATGTAGATATATAGAACTGTTATTAATCTGGGTTTAAGATTAATATGTAAAACAATACATTCATTTGCAATATGCAAAAAGTAACTAGGAGACGATCTGTTCAGTAGCTCTAATTCTCAAAAATGTGTTGAAATTGAACTGCATATTTATACAGAAATCAGGTTAAAAGCCAATATTATTATACACATTGTTACCAACTTCTGATTTTAAATATTAGAAAACACTATACTAAATACTTATAATAGTTATTTTTTGCATTACTTTAAATATATAGTATATGTGGTAATTGGCTTGTTGACAGCATGTTGGCTTTTAACGTTTCCAAATTTAAGTTTTGTACTTCGTTTTTGGTTTCTCTGTTTTACTTATTTTGTAATTATTTCCAGGGGAAGAAAAAGTTTCAAGTTTTCTTTGAGAGCTTGGCTTTCTCCTTTGATTTCTTCACTTTGTATATGAGAAAAAGAACAGCTTACGGAAATGCAGTATTTAATATTTTAGTAATCAATCTAAAGCAATAAATACTGCACAATCAGCATATTAAGAATGCACTTAGAAATCTTATTGATCTCAGGAACATTAACACTATCAGCATTATGACTGCATTCTGCTCTTGGATACATCTGCTATTCTCAGTGGCTCGATTTCATTAAGAGCGGTGTTCATATAGGCAAGGGCAAAACTACACTTAAAAATGGACTCAGTAACTGCCTGGAAATTTATTTTAGGAATTTTATATTTTATTATATATATGGGATATAGCATGCATACCCTATATTTCTTGGTAAAAACCTTACTATTAAAAAAACAACAACAAATAACCTTTAAAATATGCATTTACTTCTACTGCTCCATTTGGAACTTGTCAAATTTGGTTAATATTAACTGTTAACATAATAAAGTACACTGGCCTTTATGGATCCTGCGGTGAAATTTCCAGTATCATATATGTATTAATTGTGAAGTTATTTGAGTTTGATACAAGTACACACATAGGAATCCACTGGAAATATAAATACGAGTTAAGCATAACAATCCAGTGAATTCCCTTTGGAAACTGTCAATATGGGGGAAAAGGGTTATTGGGTTCTGTTATAAACCTCATTTTGCTAAGGTTAGAAAACCAAATACCACATTTTCTCACTTACAAGTGGGGGCTAAATGATGAGAACACATGGACACATAGAAGAGAACAACACACACTGGGGCCTATTGGAGAGTGGAGGGTGGAAGGTGAGAGAGGATCAGGATAAATATCTAATGGGTACTAGGCTTAAAATCTGTCTGTGAAAATAATCTGCACAACAAATCTCCATGATACACATTTATCTATGTAACAAACTTGCACACATACCCCTGAACTTAAAATAAAAGTAAAACAAAACAAAAAAAAAACCACTTGTTTTGAAAACACAAATTTGTTTCAATGCAACTGTTATATTAGGAAACAATTTGAGAATGACACCAACCACTGGGTGAACTCAGAAGTTGCATTCCACTCAATGGAACAATGGAGTTGGACACAAAACACATGCATTCACCTCAAGTATATACCAGTTACCTCAGTTCACTCCCACCCACATCTGGCATTAAAACTTTACTTATTTCAGATAGCCAACATTCTATCACTTCACAATAACTAACAAAAGCAAACCCTCTGCATGCTCACTTCCACGAGCATTGAGACTTTTTCAAGGTAAACTGTCTTATTTGTTGTATTATTTATATACATCTTAACCATCTAACATGTATAAAACCACGATCCCATTTTCATTAGATTCTTAGATATTTTTATATGACACTGACAAAATTTTTTAAAAGTGTCTTTTTGCTTAACTCCATTTTGCATAGACCTTGTGGCTTTTATTCTACAATTTGACATAGTGCAAAGAATTTTAGGAACACATGTCATTTTATAGCAGAACTCAATATACCATAAAACTATATATAAATAATTTTTAGAACTTATATTGATCTGACAGAGACAATGATAATGTTACAAGATGATTAATAATCTATTATATGTATTTGGCATAATTTTATGCATGGAAATTATGCCAACTCTGGATTTTAGGAAAATATAGATATAAAACAATAAGGAAAAATAATTTCATTTCATGTAGTTAATATTTTTATCTTCATACTACTAAAATAACAATTGGAAACATTTAGTGTTTTAATTTCATGAAGATGTTAATGATATGGTCTGTGTTATTAAACTTTTGAAGTAAATATGATTTCTATTTTATATGATCACCAGAACCCCTACTGTCAATTTGCTCAGGAATTAAATATACTTTTAGACACTACTGCACAAGTAAAAAATTGTACAAATAAAATTGCACACCCTACTGAGGCAAGAGCTCTATTTTAGTAACCTTAGTAAAAATTAGAATATTTTGAAGGGAAATATATCATAATGTACATCCAAAGTCATATTTAAAGCTGACAAATTAGGCCGGGCATGGTGGCTCATGCTTGTAATCCCAGCACTTGGGAGGCCAAGGCGGGAGGATCACTTGATGTCAGGAGTTCATGACCAGCCTGGCCAACAGGGTGAAACCTCATCTCTACTAAAAATATAAAAATTAGGTAGGTGTGGTGGCACGTGCCTGTAATCCTAGTTACTCAGGAGGCTGAGGCAGGAGAATCACTTGAATCTGGAAGGCAGAGATTGCAGTGAGCCGAGATCGTGCCACTGCACTCCAGCCTGGGTGACAGACCAAGACTGCATCTCAAAAATAAAATAAATAGCTGACAAATTAAATAAAAGTCATATTTATTTGTATGCTAAATCTATGGATGTTTCAACAATACAGTATTTTATAGCTTGGAACAAGATTATCAGATATAAAAAAATCACTTATATTATAGAAACATGACTTAGTTTAGAAAACCGGAAAAGGTCAAAAATAGCAGCACATACCTATAATTCATGTATTTCATTAGAAACCTATGAAGACTGAATAAAGACATATGAGATATATATATATATATATATATATATAAAGAAAAAGCAAATAAAAAAGACTACTAACATTGTCTTAAAGTTAAAATTAGCAATATACTCAATACTATCTTTTTCAGAAATATTTTAAAAATCTGAAATGCAAATTAATGCGTATTGTCTTCCACTGCCTTAGCTGTCTTTTTCCCATTCATTAATACTTAGATTATTATTATACTTTAATTTCTAGGGTACATGTGCACAAGGTACAGGTTTGTTATCTATGTATACATGTGCCACGTTGGTGTGCTGCACCCATTAACTCGTCACTTACATTAGGTATATCTCCTAATGCTATCCCTTCCCTGTCCCCGCCCAGCCAGGGCCTGGTGTGTGATGTTCCCCTTCCTGTGTCCAAGTGTTCTCATTGTTCAATTCCCACCTATGAGTGAGAACATGAGGTGTTTGGTTTTGTATCCTTGTGACAGTTTGCTCAGAATGATGGTTTCCAGCTGCATCCATGTCCCTACAAAGGACACAAACTCATCCTTTTATATGGCTACATAGTATTCCATGGTGTATATGTGCCACATTTTCTTAATCCAGTCTATCATTGATGGAAATTTGGGTTGATTCCAAGTCTTTGCTATTGTGAATAGTGCTGCAATAAACATACGTGTGCATGTGTCTTTACAGCAGCATGATTTATAATCCTTTGGGTATATATCCAGTAATGGGATGGCTGGGACAAATGGTATTTCTAGTTCTAGATCCCTGAGGAATCTCCACACTGTTTTCCACAATGGTTGAACTAGTTTACAGTCCCACCAACAGTGTAAAAGTGTTCCTATTTCTCCATATCCTCTCCAGCACCTGTTGTTTCCTGATTTTTTTAATGATTACCATTCTAACTTGCAGGGGCCTTTGAAAACAGTATGCTGAGAATAGATAGGGCTCAAGGACAGTATCTCCAATTGAACTTTTAATGAACTCCCATAGGCACCAAGAAGGCGGGCAGATAAGGAAGAGCATAGAAACAAGGAACTGAGTAGAAGGTTACATGTGGGAAAAGAAAGTTTGTTTTGCATTGCATTCTTTCTGCTGACGTGGGGTTTATGGAGTATAAATAAAGTGAGGCGGAGGCTCTGAGTGCGGCCGCCATGTTCTCTGTGTGTCTTTGTCTTTTGTGTGTTCTTTCATTCTCCATCACCCCCGGCATGGACCCCAACACTAACTGGTGTGAGATGGTATCTCATTGTGGTTTTGATTTGCATTTCTCTGTTGGCCAGTGATGATGAGAATTTTTTCATGTGTCTGTTGGCTGTATGAATGTCTTCTTTTGAGAAATGTCTGTTCATATCCTTTGCCCACTTTTTGATGGGGTTGATTTTTTCTTCTAAATGTGTTTAACTTCTTTGTAGATTCTGGATATTAGCCCTTTGGTTAGACAGGTAGATTGCAAAACTTTTCTCCCGTTCTGTAGGTTGCCTGTTCACTCTGATGGTAGTTTCTTTTGCTGTGCAGAAGCTTTTTAGTTTAATTAGATCCCATTTGTCAATTTTGGCTTTTGTTGGCATTGCTTTTGGTGTTTTAGACATGAAGTCCTTGCCCATGCCTATGTCCCGAATGGTACTGCCTAGGTTTTCTTTTAGGGTTTTTATGGCTTTAGGTCTAACATTTAAGTCTTTAATCCATCTTGAATTAAGTTTTGTATTAGGTGTAAGGAAGGGTCCAGTTTCAGCTTTCTACATATGGCTAGCTAGTTTTCCCAGCAGCATTTATTAAATAGGGAATCCTTTCCCCATTTCTTGTTTCTCTCAGGTTTGTCAAAGATCAGATGGTTGTAGATGTGTGGTATTATTTCTGAGGGCTCTGTTCTGTTCCATTGGTCTATATCTCTGTTTTGGTACCAGTACCATGCTTTTTTGGTTACTGTAGCCTTGTAGTATAGTTTGAAGTCAGGAAGCATGATGCCTCCAGCTTTGTTCTTTTGGCTTAGGATTGTCTTGGCAATGCAGGCTCTTTTTTGGTTCCGTATGAATTTTAAAGTAGTTTTTCCCAATTCTGTGAAGAAAGTCATTAGTAGTCTGATTGGGATGGCATTGAATCTATAAATTACCTTGGGCAGCGTGGCCATTTTCATGACATTGATTCTTCCTATCCACGAGCGTGGAATGTTCTTCCATTTGTTTGTGTCCTCTTTTATTTCACTGAGCAGTGGTTTGTAGTTCTCCTTGAAGAGGTCCTTCAACATCCCTTGTAAGTTGGATTACTAGGTATTTTATTCTCTTTGAAGCAATTGTGAATGGGAGTTCATTCATGATTTGGCTCTCTGTTACTGGTGTATAAGAATGCTTGTGATTTTTGCACATTGATTTTGTATCCTGAGACTTTGCTGAAGTTGCTTATCTGCTTAAGGAGATTTTGGGCTGAGACAATTGGGTTTTCTAAATATACAATCATGTCATCTGCAAAGAGAGACAATTTGACTTCCTCTTTTCCTAATTGAATATCCTTTATTTCTTTCTCATGACTGATTGCCCTAGCCAGAACTTCCAACACTATGTTGAACAGGAGTGGTGAGAGAGGGCATCCCTGTCTTGTGCCAGTTTTCAAAGGGAATGCTTCCAGCTTTTACCCATTCAGTATGATATTGGCTGTGGGTTTGTCATAAATAGCTCTTATTATTTTGAGATACGTCCCATCAATACCTAATTTATTGAGCATTTTTAGCATGAAGGGCTGTTGAATTTTGTCAAAGGCCTTTTCTGCATCTAAAATTGACACCCTAACATATCAATTAAAAGAACTAGAGAAGCAAGAGCAAATACATTCCAAAGCTAGCAGAAGGCAAGAAATAACTAAGATCAGAGCAGAACTGAAAGAGATAGACACACACACACACACACACACACACACACACACACAAAACCTTCAAAAAAAATCAATGAATCCAGGAGCTGGTTTTTTGAAAAGATCAATAAAATTGATAGACCTCTAACAAAACTAATAAAGAAGAAAACAGAGAAGAATCAAATAAATGCAATAAAAAATGATAAGGGGAATATCACCACTGATCCCACAGAAATACAAACTACCATCAGAGAATACTATAAACACCTCTACGCAAATAAACTAGAAAATCTAGAAGAAATGGATAAATTCCTGGACACATACACCCTCCCAAGACTAAACCAGGAAGAAGTTGAATCCCTGAATAGACCAATAGCAGACTCTGAAATTGAGTCAACAATAGCCTACCAACCAAAGAAAGTCCCAGACCAGATGGATTCACAGCCAAATTCTACCAGAGGTACAAAGAGGAGCTGGTACCATTTCTTCTGAAACTATTCCAATCAATAGAAAAAGAGGGAATCCTCCCTAACTCATTTTGTGAGGCCAGCATCATCCTCATACCAAAGCCTGGGAGAGACACAAGAAAAAAAGAGAATTTTAGACCGATATCCCTGATGAATATCAATGCAAAAATCCTCAATAAAATACTGACAAACCGAATCTAGCAGCACATCAAAAAGCTTATCCACCATGATCAAGTGGGCTTCTTCCCTGGAATGCAAGGCTGGTTCAACATACACAAATCAATAAACGTAATCCAGCATATAAACAGAACCAAAGACAAAAACCTCATTAATACTTAGTTTTAAGAAATCAACATGTACTTATTCTACTACTGGTAGGTAAAATAATTCAAGTTTCATTCTCTTTTCTAATGCTGGTTTAAGATAATATTTCAATGTTTGAGTGCAAAATTATTTACTCAGAAAATTCAGTGACAATTCAATTTCACTATAATCTACTTACATCTAGAAAACAAATTTAAAAAGATGCTTATCTTTCCTCTTTGCCTTAAGCACTATGGGAAAAATATTTTTGAAATTATTTAAAATGCAATTAAAAGTGATTTTTAAATTTAATTTGATTAGCAAAGTAAAATTCAATCACGTTTTAATTCTACAGATCAGTATCAGAAAATCACAAAGCAGATAGCATTAGAAGTTAATTACATGAAATTTTTTTACTTTTATTCATCTACCTAGGGATAAATTTACAGATGTATTTGGCTTCAAAAATCACTTATTCGTTCTTTATTGACCACAATGTACAAGCTAAGGTTAAAAACAATTGTACAAAGGCTTATCTGCCATCAGGATGTATATAGTTTATTTTTATTTTTTATTTTTTGTGCAAAATTAGTAGGTGTTTATATTTTGGGGTTACATGAGATATTTTTATACAGGCATGCAATGCACCATAATTACATCAGGGTAAATGGGGTATCCATCACCTCAAGCATTTATCCTTTGTATTACAAACAATTCAATTATACTTTTAGTTATTTTAAAATGTGCAATTATTTTTGACTAGTTTTTCAAAATTTAATATCTCTTGAGATTTCCAAGCCTTTTAACTGCATATATTTTTCAGAGATCATTAGCATAGAAAATTTAATTGACTCTTCCTGTACTGCTTTAAATCCTACAGTGCCTCCCCACTACCTATAAGATCATGTATGATCCCAGTATTCAATTTTGTCTTATGCCACACTCAAACACTGCACTTCAGCCATAACTGCTTTTTGTAATATACCAGAATTCACCACGTGGCTTGTGACTCAAGTGCTTTACTCTGTTTCCTCTGTTAACACTCCTCCCTGAATCCTTTGCATGTCTGGTTCCTTATAACCTTTTCCCAGAATCTTCCATCATCTATGTTTGTTCTTCTTGTTCATTCTCATTCTCATATGCATTTGTTCAGTCTCTCCCTGTCTGTCTGCCTGCCTGTCTCTCTCTTGCTCCCTCATTCGCTTTCTGCAGGCCTCTGTTTCAGCCTCTGAAAATCATCAAAAGCATGTGTGTTGCAGTGCACAAAAATTCACTCTTTAAGGATTATATCAAAAATGGAAAATTCTGCATCATACATGATAAATATTTCCAACGTGGGTAGATAATTCCCAACCATTTTCTAAAGTGCCCCTGTAAATTTATATTTCTGCTAAGAGCTCCTGAAGCTTCACTTCTTAGTTATCACTTGGCATTAACAAACATTTTGAAGCAATTTTTGCTACTCTTATGAGAGTGAAGTGATATTTTATTGTGACTTTAATTTATGTTTTCCTGATTATTAATGAGGCTAAACATCTTTTCAAAAGCTTTGAATTTCCTCACTGAAAAGTTCCACGTCAAGTATTTTACTCAATCTCTATAAGGCTTTTGATAGGGGCTCTTCACACAATCTGATACATGCTTCTACTCAGTTATATGCATTGGAAATATCTTCTGCCCAGTGATTGGTCTTTCCATTTTTTAATAGTGTCTGTTGATAAAAGGAAGTTAATGATTTGAATGTAAATGCTATTTTTAAAATGTTTTCCCTTACGCTACTGTTTTAAAGTCTTGTTTAGCAAAGCACCTATCTTCAGGTCAGGAAGTTAATCTCAATACTCTTCTATCTATTTAATGTTTCTACCTTTCAGCTTTTAATCCATTTGGAATTATTTCCTTATATGGTATGATATGAAGATACAGATTTCTTTCCACATAGACAGGAATTTTCTTAGCACCATTTGAGAAAGAACATTCATTTTCTACTGTTCTTCAACACTACTTCTGTCATAAATCAAGTACCATTTATGCCAGAATCTGGGTCTATGCTCTCTATTCTGCTCCATCAGTTTACTTGTCTACTGTGCAAATAATGCACTCATCTTGATTACCATAGCTTTTTTATATGCTAGGTTATATTACAGAAGAAGCTCTTTCAGTTTTTCTTCAAGAATAACGTTGTTATTCAGAGAGACAAACAGTACAGGTTCTCACTCATGCATGGAATCTAAATATGTCAAACCCATAGAAACAAATAACAGAGTGGTGGTTACCAGGGCCTGGGGATAGGGAAATACAGGGAGATGTTAGGCAAATATACAAACTTTTGGTTACACAAGACAATTTCTAGAGACCTAATTTACTACTATATGACAATGATTATATTGCATAGTACACTTGAAATTTGCTAAGAGAGTAGATCTTACATGATCTAAACATGAGAAAAAATGGTAAATATGTGAAGTAATAGATATACTAATTAGCTTGTGGTATTTTACAGTGTACATGTGTATCAAATCATCAAGTTGTATACCTTATATATAATTTTTAATTGTCAAAAATACCTCAGTAAAGTTGAAAGAAGAAAAACATGAATCTTTTTGTTTTCCTGGGCCATTTACAGTTCACTATGAATTTTAGAATTGGCTAGCTGGATTCCAAAACAAAAAAACACAGAACACCTGTTAAAATTCTTATTTTGTTTTCTTTTGGTCAGCTTTTTAAAGAAATCTTCTTTTTAATACTGACCATTTCAATCCATGAACAGAGTAAGTTTGTTTATATTTTAGTCTCTCAAGTTTTATTATTTCCACTGTGATGGTTGTGAGCAACTTTTATTGGATTTTCTCCTAGGTACTTGATAATTTTTATGCTACTTTATGTTGTATTGTTATTGTTATTTGTTCTATGTTATTTTTGAATTTCCCTTTTGATATCTTCTTCAACCCAATAATTGTTCAGGAACATGTTAATTTCAATATATTTGTGAATTTCCTAGAATTCCTCCTCTTACTGATTTCTAGCTTTATACCATTGCAGTTGGAAATTATACTTGATATGATTTCAACCTTTTTAATTTTGTTATGGCTTGTTTTGTAGCCTAATATATGGTCTTTCCTGGAGAATGTTCCATGTGCACTAGAAATATAAATCACATCTGATTTTTAGGTTTACTTTATTAATATTTGTTTTTAATATAAAATACTTTAAATTTACCTGAGATATAATTCATATACCACAAAAATGATTCTAAAATTTACAATTAAGTGATTTTTAGTATACAGTAAGTCCTTACAATATCATTAATAGGCTCTGCGAAACCACAATTTTAAGTGAAATGATGTATAATAAAATCAATTTGGCCAGTCGCGGTGGCTCATGCCTGTAATTCCAGCACTTTGGGAGGCCAAGGTGGGTGGATCACTTGAGGTCAGGAGTTCGAGACCAGCCTGGTCAATATGGTGAAACTCTGTCTCTACTAAAAATGCAAACATTAGCTGGGCATGGTGGCAGACACCTATAATCCCAGCTAGTCAGGAGGCTGAGGCAGGACAATCACTGGAACCTGGGAGGTGGAGGCTGCAGTGAGCCAAGATCATGCCATTGCACTCCAGCCTAGGCGGCAGAGTGAGACTCCCTCTCAAAAAAAGAAAAAAATATTACCATAGGCTAATTGAAATACGTAAGAGTAAATTTCCTATGGCATATTTCTGGTCACAAAAACATCACCAAGCTTCCAAATAAAGACCACAGACTCTTCTAATATTAAAAATTAAAGTAAATGTGAGCTATACATATATTTAAGAAAGGATAATAAAGACAAGTAAGAAAATTATTTACCAAAGTTTTGGTGAATCATTGAGTAACAGTGGTTATAGGTTAAATTAAGGCAGTGGTGCATTAAATGAAGGAATAAACGTTTGCAAACTGAATATTGTAAGGAGCACCTCTGACCATCACACAGTACAAAAACAAACAGTAACAAATAGGGTGGGCTGAATGCTGTCAAACTACATTGTTTATTGTTGTATGTTTGCATGATTATCATCTACTTCATAAATTTTTATTTTTTTAAAATTTTATTATTATACTTTAAGTTCTAGGGTACATGTGCACAACATGCAGGTTTCTTACATATGTATACTTGTGCCATGTTGGTGTGCTGCACCCATCAACTCGTCAGAACCCATCAACTCGTCATTTACATCAGGTATAACTCCCAATGCAATCCCTCCCCCCTCCCCATAATAGTCCCCGGTGTGTGATGTTCCCCTTCCTGTGTCCAAGTGATCTCATTGTTCAATTCCCACCTATGAGTGAGAACATGCGGTGTTTGGTTTTCTGTTCTTGTGATAGTTTGCTGAGAATAATGGTTTCCAGCTGCATCCATATCCCTACAAAGGACACAAACTCATCCTTTTTGATGGCTGCATAGTATTCCATGGTGTATATGTGCCAATTTTCTTAATCCAGTCTATTACTGATGGATATTTGGGTTGATTCCAAGTCTTTGCTATTGTGAATAGTGCTGCAATGAACATATGTGTGCATGTGTCTTTATAGCAGCATGATTTATAATCCTTTGGGTATATACCCAGTAATGGGATGGCTGGGTCATATGGTACTTCTTGTTCTAGATCCTTGAGGAATTGCCATACTGTTTTCCATAATGGTTGAACTAGTTTACAGTCCCACCAACAGTGTAAAAGTGTTCCTATTTCTCCACATCCTCTCCAGCACCTGTTGTTTCCTGACTTTTTAATGATTGCCATTCTAACTGGTGTGAGATGATATCTCATTGTGGTTTTGATTTGCATTTCTCTGATGGCCAGTGATGATGAGCATTTTTTCGTGTGTCTATTGGCTTTATATTCATTTATTTTCCAACAGACTTATTTCAGTTCAGGGTGGTGGGTGGCTTGAGCTTATCCCAGCACCTTAGAGTACAAAGGCAGGAAGCAATCATGGACAGGATGTCATTCCATCGCAGGATACATTTACACAAACTCACACTCACTCATACTGGGACAACTTAGACACACCAATTAACTTAACATTCACATCACTGAGATATGGGAGGACACTGGAGTATCTGAAGAAAACCCATGCAAGCGTGAGGGGAATATGCAAACTCCACACAGACAGTGGTCCCAGTTAGGAATCAATATTTTTCTCTCATCAATGTTATAGTTAAACAACATTGAATGAAAGAACATTATTCAAGGACTTGCTATGTTCAAAAATTTGTGCAACAATCACCGCCAGTAGAAGTTAAATGTCCATCAACATCCATTTCTCATGCCAACCCAAAGACTCTGGAAACCATTAGTCTACCTTCAGTCTTTATAAAGCTTTCTATTCTGGACCTTTTATAAATCAAATTGCACAATATGTGGTCTGGCTTCTTTCACTCAGCATATGTTTTTAAAGATTCATCCACGTTGTAGCATGTATCACTACTTTACTTTCTATAGCTGAATAATACTCCATTACACATATGTACCACTTTTTAATCCATTTATTAGTTGATGAGCATCTGGATTTTTTCACTTTTTGGGCTATTATAAACAATGTTGCTATGAATACTCACATATAAATGTTTTGTGTATGTGGACATATATTGTCAATTCTCTCGAGTGAAACTGCTGGGTCACGTGGTAACCCCATGTTGAACTTTTTGAGTTGTTATTAAACTGTTCCCCACAGCAGATGCACCATTTCAAATTTTCACCAGCAATATATGAGGTTTTAAATTTTTCCACATCCATGCCAACACTTACAAAATGTGTGTCATTTTATTCTAGCCATTCTAGTGGGTGAGAAGCAGTATCTCACTTTGGTTTTGATTTGAATTTCCCTAGTAAATAATGATGTTGAGTATATTTTAATGTGCCTATTGTCTATTTGTAGATCTTCTTTAGATAATTATCTATTCAAAATTTTTTCTCATTTTTAATTGGGTTATTTGCCTCTGTATTACTGAGTTGTGTCTAAGGCCATTTTGTACTCTTATAATAGAATAACCAAGACTGGTTAAATTATAAATAACAGTGTACTTTTTACAGTACAGGAGCTGGAGAAGTCCAAAATCAAGGGGCTGGCATCTTAAGAGTTCCTCTTGCTGTGTCATCCCATGTTAGAATGCAGAAGGGCAAGAGTGTGCAAGAATGAGAGAAAGCAAGAGAGAGTTTAACTTGCTTTTATAAGAAACCCACTCTCACAACAACAAACCCACTACCAGAATATAATGAATCTACTCATGAGGACAGAGCCCTCATAACCTAACCACCTCTTAAAGCTCCCACCTCTTAACAATGTTGGATTGGGGATTAAGTTTCAAACACATGAACTTTGGGGGACACATTCAAACCATAGTATTTATGCCTGGCCCCCCAAATTTATGTCCTCATATGCAAAGTACATTCATTCCATTCCAATAGCCCTTTTGTTGTCGATTCTACAATAAAATAAATTACAGAATTGGTTCTCATATGCTGAATTAACTTTGCATTCCTGGGACAAATTCCACTTGTTCGTAGTCTATAATGCATTTTCATATGTTGACAGTTTCAGCTTGCTATTATTTTGGCAGGATGTCTGTAAAATTCTTCTATGTCCTTTATGTATGTATTTGTGTTTACCAGTTTTCATTATTCTGTCATTCAGATTTAAGTTATTGTCTGTTGTTCTTTCATTTCAGCCTGGAGGTTGAGTATCATATTCCTATGATATGTATTGTAGGGCTGATGTATTAGCAAATAACTCTCTTGGCATCTCTCCATTTGGGAATGTCTTAATTTTTCCCTGTTTTTTGAGGGATGTTTTTTCTGGATATAAATTTCTTGGTTGACTTTTTAAAAATTGTTAGCTCTTTGAGTATATCATCCCACAGTCTTCTGGCCTCCATGGTTTCTGATGACAAAATAGCTGTTAATCATATTGAAGACCCTTTTTATGTAAGTAGCTTGTCTCACTGATTTCAAGTATTTCAAAGGTTTGATTGTATGTTTATGTATAGATCTCTTTGAATTTATCTTACATGGGGTTTTCTAAGATTCTTAGATGTGTAGATTAAATCCAATTTGAAAAGTTTTGTTTTTTAACATCTAAGTTCTGGAGTGGATGTGCAGGTTTATTACATAGGTAAATGTATGCCATGGTGGTTTGCTGCACAGATCAAACCATCACCTAGGTGTTAAGCCCAGCATCCATTAACTATTCTTCCTGATGCTCTCCCCCATCCGCACACCCCCCTGACATGCCCCAGTGTGTGTTGTTGTGTTGTTCCCTGCTCATGCGTCCATGTGTTTTCATTGTTAAGCTCCCACTTATAAGTGAGAATATGCAGTGTTTGGCTTTCTGTTCCACATTAGCTTGCTAAGGATCACAACTTCCAGCTCCATCCACATCCCTGCAAAGGACATGATTTTGTTCTTTGCTATGACTGTATGGTATTTCATGGTATATATGTACCACATTTTCTTTATCCAGTTTAGATTTTATCCAGTCTGTCATTTACAGGCATTTGGGTTGATTTTCAGCCATTACCGCTTCAGATATTTTTCTGTCCTTTTCTCCATCTTCTTGTCAGCATAGTTGATTTGTCTCATAGGTCTCTGAGGGTCAGTTCATTTTTCTTCATTCTTTATTCTTGCTGTTGCTCAAACTGAATAATCTTAATTGATCTACAAATTGTCTGAGTTTCTTTTATCTACTCAAATCTTCTGTTGAGCACCGATAGTTAATATTTTTATGTCATTCATTGTACTTTTTCACTCCAGAATTCCTATTTGGTGTGTATAGGTGTGTATGCATACACACACACACACACACACACACATATATACATGCACACACACTATATATATATATAAAACTATCTCTTTATTCATTTTCTCCTATGGTGAAATATTTTTCACCTGCTTTCCTTATTTGGACATGGTTTCAGTTAATTATTTGAGCATATGTGAATGGCCAATGTAAAATCTTTTATTAGTAAGTGCTTCTGGGCTTCTTCAAACATAATTTCTATTGAGTTTTCCTGAGAATGGGTCATACATTCTTATTTCTTTGTACATATACTATTTTTTTTTGAAAACTGGGCTTTTAAAATAATATAATGTGGCAACTCTGGAAATTAGATTCTCTTTCCTTTTCAAAGTTTATTGTTGTGCCTGTTTGTTTTGTTTACTTGTTTAGTGACTTTTCTGAACTAATTATGGAAGAGTGGTATTCTGTGTCATATGTGGCCACTGAAGTCCCTCCTCAGTTAACTTCTTAGTGGTCAGTTAATGGTTGGACAAATATTTTGTTAAATATCTAGAGCCAAAAAACAAAAAAATCAGTTTTTCCTGAAGGACTCTGTACCCATATGAATACCTTCACTACTCATTCTAGCAATGTACAACTCTGCCTTAGCTTCATTTCCTGCATTGTCAGAACCTCAAGGTCAGCTAGAGGTTAGAGATTAGGGGTTGTTAAGCCTTTCCTGTGCATTTTAAACTCCGGACATGAGCATAGCCCTATGTTTGTGTGTGGCCGCTTAATTCCCAAGATGATGTTGGATTTTTTCAAACCACCCTATGGCCATCTTGTTCCTTGAATTTTACTTTAAATGTTTTTGATTAGCCTGTTGTTTTCATCAACTCTTATTCTCCCAACGAGTAACTGCAATAAGTAATTGCCTCTGACTGTTTTTGAGAAACATACATAGAAAAGCCGTTCACACTTCACGAGCTTTGAATGAAGACAGATTTATGAGTGAGGTCTTTGTGAGAACCATGATACAGGGAAAATTATAAGTATCTGAAACTATGGCTTTGAACGATCACCCTTTTTTTGCCCCAAAGTTACTTATTTTAAAAGCTACCTTCAAACTGGGAGTGGAAAATTGTAATAGAGCAAGTTAAAACACCACAACGTTTATTGCTCTTACCAATATTCAGCTGTTATTGAATAAACACTACCTAGATTGCTACATGCTTTTAATTTCCAGAGTTTGAAAAATTGTATTCTGATGATTTTTGTCCATGTTCTCAATGCTTTTATGAAGAAGAGGATATATGCAGTTGCCTATTGACTATTTTGCTCAAGTTACTACCTAATTTTACTATATTGATGTTTTCTTTTATCCATGTACTTTGCTAATTTTTTAAAATTTTTTTTCTGAAGATAATTTTATTTTCATAGGAATACAACAATTGAATCTTCAAATAAAGACAGGCTATTCTTGTTGCAGTTCTGTACCTGTAATTTTTTTTGCCTTACTGCAATGTCTAGAACTAACAGAATCATTCAGAATATAGGTAATGATAATGGGCATGTTCCTCCTGTTCCCAGCCACTATAAAACTTGGAGTATTGTCATAATCTCAAATTAAAAGATTTCCCTACTCATCCTAGATTGCTAACATTTTTTGTTTGAGTCACTGATGAATTTTACAAAATTATTTTTCTTCATCTTATGAGGTGATTGTATGGCTGTATGTCTTAAATGTGTTAATATGGTGATTACCAAGAATTAAATACATCAGTCAAAAGCCATGAATGCCTAGTTATAAGAAGACCAGCTATGGCAAATAAAAAAGATCAGGAAGTAGTAATAAACATGCTTTTCTTTTTAAAAAAAAAATGAATATTTGGACCACACAGTTTGCACAAACTGCTGAGGAGAACACAAAAGATGACACTGGTTCAATTTAATGAAGTTTTCTACTGTCAGCTCTAGCAGGTGCATGAAATTGAAGAATTACAAGAGATTTTTGGCAAGTTCTACATTTGTCATCTCCCTTAAAAGCTTTGGTGACTGGAAATCATGTCAATAACACTAAAATATTCAAATAGGCACCAACTATATGTATAGGCGAGGGTTGCAGAACATGTACACTGTTTTAAGGTTGCCTGGATTTAAAACCCAGATCTGCCATTTAATAGCTATGACTGTGGGCATCATACTTATTTTCCTGAGTCTCAGTTTCCTCTTCTGTTACTATATTAACATTATCTTCACAGAACTCTTGTAAGGATTACATGTATTATATATGTCAACTGCTTAATAGAGACCCTGGTAATAGAAAATGCTACACAAGTGTTAGTTACTATTACGTATTTTTTGACCACTTTAACAGTTCCACTTAGATGGGTTCTATCATTGTTACTACCATTTATTTCTATAACTACCATAAATCTTCAGTCTTATTATTGCTATTTAGATTGTTAATATAACACCCACCCCAATAAATCAGTACTAATATTGGGGAATTTGATTTTTTAATCACTGTCCCCAACTTTTACTACAAAGGTCTATTAAAGGTGAATTAATGACAACTTGAGTCTAACATACATAGTATGGGATTTTTAATCTCATTAAATCTTTAAAGACTCATATTTCAATATTGCTTATGTTTAGAATTTCAGTAAAACTTAACTATAGGAGATCTTCAAGAATAATGTTCTCTGAGTTTCATACTTGTACATATTCTTCTGTTGTTGTTTAGTGTCCCTTAGTTTAAACTTGAAGAACTTAAAAAAATGGTAACCATGTGAGGAGATGGATACCCTAATAGCTTAACTTGAATAATCATTTCACTATGTATGAGCACATCAAAATAATGTGTACACCTTAAATATATACTTTTCTTTAGAAATAAGTAAATAGTAAAAAATAAGATTTGTTTTGACATTATAACTGTTTCAGGATCCTTAGGGCGTTACTTTTCCACCCAGAAACCTCTGTGGCCAGTGGTGCCTTTGTCGGAATTTTGGTTGGGTGCACTGGGCTCATTCCACTCAGTTGGCCTGGCAGACTGCACCTGTCTTATGCTACTGGCCTGTATCCCATGCCTGCCAAGGGTGAGCCAGGCCTGGAGTGGCAAGAGGTGTGTGAGCGAGTGAGTGTGTGGTCCAGCTGCTGCATACAACGAGGCACACCAGTGGCTGTGGTGTTGTGGGCAGCTCCAGGCACCAGCTCCATGCAAGGCTGTAGCTGAATCAGATTTACTACAAGTGGCTTCTAATGTGGGCACCCATATCTGGACAAAGGGAATGTGCTGGTACCTGGAAGCTTGGAGACACCAGGAATTACAAAGCCCCAAAGAGGGTTCAGCGAGCCCTTAGGTCTGGGCTCCCCAAAGGGCCACAGCTCTTCTGTCCTTCTTGTCACCCACACCGTGGTGAGCAGTGTGTGTGGGGGAGGTGTTTCATCCCTGTTTTTGTTACAGCTCTTTAGTTCCACTATTTGGTGGGTTCCACCATTTGTCCCGCATCCAGGAAGAATAAGGTACACCAACAACTGGAGGGTAAGCAACGCAGAGAGGAGCTTCATTGAGTGACAGAACAGCTCTCTGGAGACCCGAAGTGGGTAGCTCCTTTCAGCAGGCAGGTCATCCTGACAAGTATCCAGGTCTCAGTGTAGAGGAGATGCACAGTAGGTAGCTCCTTTCCACAGGCAGGTCATCCTGACAAGTCAAGCAGATCCTAAGTGGGTAGCTCCTTCCTGCAGCTGGTAGTCCTGACATCTGTGTGAGTGTGGCTGAGTCTGGGGTTTTCATGGGCTCAGAAGGGAGAATGTGAGTGCTAATTGGTCCATGGACTGCCATGGGTGGGTCCAAAAAAGCACCATATGTTCTTACTCTGGGCCACAGACTCCACCTGGAACTAACACCCTGACCTCCAGGCTTCAGGCTGTCTCTGGCTTGAAGGTGGGGCTTCAGGAGGGACCTGTCCCTTTCCACCCAGGAACCTGTCTGCCTCCCACTGCCATCAACATGCCATCCATGGCACCCATGCTGTTCATGCTGAGGGGTGCCTGCAGGCCTTCACTGAGCTGTCCTCAGCCCTCCCTGGCCCCTGTCTCCCTCCCATGCTCATTGGCACCTGAGGTCTAGTGGGGGCTGAGGCAGCAGGGGGCTGGCATGTCTGTGCTGCCCTGAGCATGTGCACACCCACCAGGTCATGACAGTGCCCAGGCTTGGCTACAACTCTGCTCCACACTGGAGTGGGCACTGCGAGTGGGGAGAGGCCAGGGAGGGGGAGCAGGCACTCCTGAACCTGCAGGGGTAGGGGGAGCTTCTTGGGCCCCTGAGAGTACAGGGATGTCCAGGTCCGAAGCCACAGCTGGGTGGCTGCAGCTGCACCCAAGAGTGCAGGGCTCCCACCTTGCCAACTTGGTGGGGGCTGGGCTCCCACCTGTTTCTGGACCCTGCCAGCTCCATGGAGCATGCAGTCCTGGCCATGCCTCCTTGGCTGTAGCTGGCATCCTCACAGCAGCCCCTCCAGACATGCCATCGCTGTCATCTTAATGATAACTTTGTATTTCTTATTAAGTATTTCCAAGTTGTGAAGTAAGCTATCATCCAAACACTGCTATAAATTCTTCCAAAGGTAAGAAGTATCCCTTAGTAATCATAAAAAAGTTAGTTCCAGTCATATATAAAGGAGAAAATAGAGGTGAACGTTCCATTGCATTAATGATTCAGAAATCACAGATGATATTCTGAATCATGCCAAGAAATCAAAGGACATTAGAAGCAACAATAAAGAAGATGAGGGATTTTAGAGGTGAGAGAATCACTTGGGGGTGTAGGAGTCAAGAGAAAACTTCCCATTCACCTTCTGGAGGTTTGCAAACAAATCAACTCACAAAAGGCAGATTAATAGGAGAAAGGGCATACAAATTTAGTTTAATGTGGAATTATAGGAGGATGATTACCCAATAATCCAATTAAGTATAGATGATTATATAGTCTTCTTCTTAGGGGAATAAATAGATGAGAAAGTGTTGTTTATTTTAGGGGGTAGTAAAATGACTTTTATGGAAATTCAATGGGTTTGAGTAACACATAATGGCCTGGAACAAAACCTGTTTGGCCCTTAGAGCAGACAATGGTTTGTGACAAAACTCTGTACAGGTTTGTTGACAGCCTTTAGTCTTTCTTCCTGCAATGAGTTCAGTTAATGAAAGCTCAGGGAATAGACAAGAGGTCATTGTTTTATTCTTTGGTAGGTCCAGACTTTAGGCAGGTAAAATAACTTCAGACGACAACTTCATCTTGTACTTTGGGTTGTACACAGGATTGAGAGACAGGAGGTAGAGAGGGTCGGGTGTCAGAGAGACATTGAGGCTTCCTGTTCAGCTCAACATGTCAAAGTGTCATATTCGGGGCATTGGTTTCTGATCCCCAACAGGGGAAATCTCCCCTTGATTTTGAGTCACTACTTCATTTTAGTGGGTCATTTAATGGCAGCTCACAAGCTGCCATTAAGAGAATACATCTTCCCAGGTTTTATTCAACCTTCATGATATAAGATAGAACTTCTCAAAATGATAAATGACACCATAGTAAAGCCTGAAACATTGTTGGTTAATAGACAATATTAATTAATTCATTCATTTTTCCATTTGTCTTTTACTCAGAAAATATAGTTAAGTACCTGCTATGAAGTTGGTGTGGGAGATGTAAGAAGAAAAGGACAAGTGTGATACCTTTCCTCATGGAGAGTGGTAGACAATAAACCAGCAAGCAAGCCACAAGTAGACGAAATAATTTTAGTAACTTTAGTGCTTTTAGTAAATGCTAATAATAAAATAGTAAGAGTCATAAAATGGATGAAACTTAGAGCAGGTATATTTTAAATAAGTTTGTAATGGAAGATTCACTGAGGAACTGACAGGAAAAGCATTTAAACTGAAATTTGAAAGATAAGCAATCAGTCATAGGAAGGGCTGGTACATATTTCCTGTTTCTTTTTTTGTTTTTTTTGAGACGGAGTCTCGCTGTCTCCCAGGCTGGAGGGCAGTGGCGCGATCTCGGCTCACTGCAAGCTCCGCCTCCCGGGTTCAAGCCATTCTCCTGCCTCAGCCTCCCAAGTAGCTGGGACTACAGGTGCCCGCCACCAGGCCCGGATAATTTTTTGTTTTTTCAGTAGAGACAGGATTTCTCTGTGTTAGCCAGGATGGTCTCAATCTCCTGACCACCTCAGCCTCCCAAAATGCTGGGATTACAGGTGTGAGCCACGGCGCCCGGCCTGGCTGGTACATATTTCTAGCACCTACATCCTACAGGCCCAGAACTTGCATCAGTAGTGAATCATGGCATAATTTTCTGGAAATCCTGGAGGAAAACCCAGTATCTTTCACAACTTCCTGCTGCCAACTCCCACAAGCTAACGAGATGAAAATTACTACCATTCGGGGTCCAGATCTCTTATAACAGTAATCTTTATTTACCACAATTCTTAATTCTGCCTTTTATTCATTTTCTTGTCCAGGAAAAGTCCCTCTCCAGAAATAATTTTCCCGTGATATTTTATGAACAAAGCTTTGTCTTTGCATTTAGGGACTTCTGCAGCTCATCTGTGTAGAGGTGAAAAGTCTATCCATCCAAGAGACAGTGTTGGGGTGCTCTTAATTTTCACATAGTATTGTTAATTTATCCATTACCCTATGCAGATCTATTAATTACCAGTCTCCTAGACTTGAAAAACTTCTCAACACAAACTTTAACTGTCTGCTCAGCACACTTTATGAGAATTATATTTTTGAAGTATTGTGCATTAATCCCTCTATCTCAGCAAATTTTCCCCAAACTTTAAAAACCAAACTCTCATATTTATGACATGGAACTTGATCTTGCTGGCTATACTGCCCTTTCATCCCTGATAGCGGCCCCTAGGACTCTCTAGAGGACCTTTATTTGTGTGAATCGAGTTGCAAGTCACAGCTCCATGTCACAAACATCCTTTCTTTCATCAAAAGAGATCATAAAACAATATTACACTTCATAATTGGACCATTAAAAAATCTTATTCATCTACAGAATTGGACTTAATAAGTGGCATTTTGTTGTTATGTTCCCCCATTGGTTTAATAAAAATACAGGATATATTCTTATGAAATAACCTATTATAATTTCCAGAGAGATATTTTTGAGGACGTATTTATCTATAGGTTGGTACAAAAGTAATTGCAGTTTTCGCCATTAAAAGTAATGGTAAAAATCGCAATAACTTTTGCACCACCCTAATACAATATTCCTCTTACTTGATCCCTAATGTACAAGGTTTAGAGGAAAAGTTTTCTGTGCCCTTTAGGGCTAGACTATTCTATTCTCTTCAGTAATTCAGAGTTTCACACTGACTGCATCCCCCTTTACTTTGCGTGTCACAAATTCAAAAAATAAATTTCTCAATCACATACTTATGTAGGCCTGTATGTATGAATTATACCTCATCTTTTTCCTTTAACCTGCTTGATAATTTGTTATTTACTCTATTAAAATTGTTTGTTGTGTATCTACTATGTACCAGAGAATGTGATATTTACAATTGAAAACCATAATATGCAGGACATGTCAGGGACAACATAGGTAACTGGAAGAGGGTGACTGGCCAAAGAAAAGGCAACAGTTCTGAAGTGCTATGGTTGGATCACCTGAATCTCCCAATTATTTGACTTAGTCCCCCCTTGTCCAGCCTTCTCTTCACTCTGTCACTGCCACCTCTATTAGTTACTTGAATGTTTTTTCCTCCTTAGTAAAAGAAACATTTAATTCTGATGTATAAAATATCTGTGCTGTGGCCATAGTTAGAAAATGCAGGCCAGGCACCGTGGCTCATGCCTGTAATGCCAGCACTTTGGGAGGCTAAAACGAAAGGATCCCTTAAGCTCAGGATATTAAGACCAGCCTAGACAACATAGTGGGACGTTGTCTCCATTAAAAATAAAAATATAAAATGAGTAGGGCTTGATGGTACAGGCATGTAGTCCCAGCTACTCTGGAGGCTGAGGCAAGAGGATTGTTTGAGCCCAGGAGGTCAAGGATGCAATGAGCCATGATCATGCCACTGCACTCCATCCTGCGCAACAGAGATAAACCTTGTCTTAAACAAACAAACAAACAAACAAACGAAAACCACATTTACCCTGAATGTCAGCAGGGAGTGAGCTACGATAATAAATATCACTTTCCCCTTCAATGCTCACCTCTCTTGCCAGTGATTTCTATTGGGTCAACAAAATTCAGAAGCCAGAGTACAGAGATAATTGCTTACAGAGTCCATAGAGATCAGTCTTCTAGGTATTAAGCAAGGTGGAGAAAGGTAGAGTATAAAACTAGATGGGTGAGAGGAAAATGTCTTGCACAGTAAATCAATTCTACTATCTGAGCAACAGTAGAAACAATAATTCCCTGACTTGCTTGGCTTACAGGGAAGGTTTAAGACTAAAATGATGTTTCCAATAATAATCTGTAACCTCTAAAACATGTCACAATAAAGTGTCAAAATATCTGACTGTTTAGCAATTGAGAGAAAACATACAAAACAAAATTAGTTTTCTTATTTTAAGTCTATTTTGTTCTAATGAAAAGCTTAAGAAACAGAAATTTTAAAAATCATGGTACTGAAAACATTCCCTGTTGTGAGATATTCAAATTGTTTTTAATTTTCATTTGTGTAAATGAAACAAAGATGAATATCTTAGGTTCTAACACTTGTTTCTGTGACATAAATTCTGGGGCTCTTGATGCTCCATTGTCAAATTGTTTTCATAAAACCTACACCTATTCACACTCTTTATTTTATAATGGTAAACTGGTATCTGATTGCTATATTAGCAATTAATTTTCTTACTCATTACACACACACACACACACACACACACACACATATATATATAACATGCCTTTTGCATTTAATAATTAGTTTCTCAAAATTGTATCACTCTTTATCAACTTTTAAGCCATTTCCCTGGAATATTTTATCTGCCACAATATTTATTATATATTTTCCTCAGTTTTATGTAGTAAAATTACAATTTTCTCTTTAATCCATCTGAAATTTGTTTTGGTGTAAAGAAAAGGTCTAACAGGTCTAATATTTTACTGAGTAGCTTAACAAATTTCACAGCATTACTGAATATCGTTTTATTTTCTGACTAATCAGAGTTCTTATATCATTGAAAGATTTATGTTATCTTTAAATTACAAAGAAAGAAAGAAGAGTTTTAATTTGTCTAGAAATCAGTTACAGTGCATTGTGATTTTTCTTGATTGGTTCTATATTTTCTGAGCCACTGAATATTCCAGGAACTTCTGAGGCCATCACAAACGATTCATGTTTTGAGTTTTTCCCATTAAAATATGGACATTGCTTCAATGTTTTCTAGTGTTAATGTTATATCAACGTCTAAGAGCTACTTGATTTTTGTCCTTAAGTATACAACTTTTGTTGGCTTCTTTGTTCTATTCAGATGTCTACAGAATTAATTTTTTAAGTAGCAGGATAATTCTTAAAAAAATACATTTGAAACATTTTTTGTACCTCAATCTAATTTTCCTCTCTTCAGTTGTGGCTTTGTCTTTGGCAAGCACAATTGTATAATATATTTTCCCTCTTTTTTTCCAAATTACATTCAGGTTTATATACTGATTTTTGTCTTTGTTTCAAACAGATTCGTTTCTTAATTCCATCCTCTACAGAGCCAGTGTTTTTGGTGTTATTTTTGTTATCAGCACACTTGGTGAAGCTTTTAGTTTCCATATTAGGTTGTTAGATTCCTTGCGGTCTATGCTTAATTTCATTAAAGTTTACTTTACTCTCCATTTTTATTTTGCATGATTGTATTTAAAGTTCATCATCTGTAAATTACATTTTGAAAAGTATTCACAGTAGCAAAGTTTACATATCATTTGAGAATATATGGAAGTTATATCTTTTTTCTTCAGCTCTGACACTTTTGAAGTAAATATTTAAGACATGCTAGTTTTCTAAACTGTTGAGACTTTTTCACAAACACCAGACTCTTTCTTTTCTCTATTCATACATCCCTATAAAACAATATATCTAGACACATTGTTTGTCAATCTTTAGATTGTTTCTCGTGCCACTCACTGCCCAAAACGATTTTGATATAACCCTATTTTAATTTAAAGCTGAAACGTAGGTTGATGTGTGCATCTTCTGGAGAAATTTAGGGTGCAATCAGATTTATCATCTGATTTTGTGGGCCTCATGTGGTCCTGTCCTGACAGTTCCCTAAAAGACAAAGATCCGTTTTGCGTTGCATTGCAGATCTTTAGGAGTTCTTAGAGGTGCTCTGGTGCCTTCCAAGGAATAAGCAGGGGCCTTAATTAGTTTTGTTTTGGCAACCAGGCTTCCATTTCAACCACATGTGTTCTCATTTATAAGTTTAAGTATTTGCTTTGTATATAGAATTAGATGCAAATGCAACAATGTCTCATAGAGCAGTGCTGTTTAACATCTGTATCAGTCACCTGGTCAGCTTTTTAAAATGTAGTTTCTCATCCTGTATCTCTGGCCTAAGGCCAGAATTTTGTAGTTCTAATGAGCTACCAGGTGATGCTGATGCTACAGCTCTGTGGAACACACTTGAAGTAGCTAAGTAGTCTGAGAGCCTTCGAGTAATCTCAGCTATGCTATAACCAGTTGTTATGTATAAAATTTCTATTGTTTAAATGTGCCCTTCTGAAATTCATGTTTCACCAATTTCATGGTATTAAGAGGTGGGGCCTTTAAGAGATGATTAGGCTATGATAGCTCCTCCCTTTTGAATGAGAATTAGGCTCCTATTTATGAAGCTTTCAACAGTTACCTTACTTTTTTGCCTGTTGCCATCAGAGAACAAAGTGTCTCTCCCTCTGGAGAATGCAGCAATAAGGTGCCATTTTAAAAACACAGAACAGCCCTCACCAGACAACAGAAACATGACATTGAACTTCACAGCCTCCAGAACTGTGACAAATAATTCTCCCTTCTTTATAAATTACCAACTCTCAGATATTATGTTATAGGAGCACAAAAAGTCTAAGACAAGAACATGATGCACTCTAGGATGCACTTTTCCCAGCGATCTCTCTGTCTCTGTTAACAGTGCCTTCTGTGAGGAACTATATTGTTTTTATAATGCATGGTGTTGCAAAACCTGCTCTTAAAATCCTATGATGTTCCTTACTAGTATCTGTCATTGTCTTGCCTTTTAATATTTTCTTGTGGTGATTTGTCATAGTTGTAGCTGTCTATGACCTCTTAACCAAACCTACTAAGTTTGAAGAACTTCATACATGAATTCTCCCCCTTCAAAATTGAAGAAAGTTACTTTGAATCTTTTGAATTCAAGTTAGTGATGTACACGTGTTAGACAACCCCACTCAGATGCAATGTAGCAAGATTCTTCTTCTAAAGGGAGGAAAAGAAGAGAAATAAAATAAAGATAGTGAGAAGAGGGAGCAGATGCCACTCTCTGGTGAGGATGGTGCTTATAGAAACAGACATGGGAGATATCCAAGAAGGACATGCCATCTACACATGAGCAAGTATTTAAAAACAAACTAGGTTCTACTTTGGAGGTGGAAAATTCTCTACTAAAACAGAAAGAAGCATAATTTGGAAATTGGTCGACAACGCATACCTTCCAAACCTGACCCTCTATTTTGCTTCTCCCACTTTTAAAAATTCCTCTTAGTATTTACCCGAGAAAATACATAATATTTTAAATTAATTCCTTTACAATGAACATTAGCTAGCATAGTTTCTGTTGCGGGCAATTAACCATCCTGACTAATACAGTACTCCCTAAAACAAACATTTAATTTAAACAAAAATTGTTCCCTGTATTAAACAATAACTAATAAGATAGAAAAAATAAATTTTTCCTTATGAGGCATACTAATATCATGAGAGAGGGAAGGACACTATGAATAGATTAAGAACTTTTCCTCAATGTTTAGTTTTCCAAAGTCTGTAAAAGATAATTAAAAATAAACATACAGAGCAACAGAAATCACTAATGGAAATAGGAAAGGAAAATAATTAGGTATATTTCTACAGAAAAAATCATATGAGGTGAGTTTCATCTATCTGCCACATTATAATGCACATTTGGAGTTAAGGTCACTAAGTCCAGGAAGTATAACAACTTTCTTTTTTTCCAATAGTATTGATGAAGTCTTCACTTTCAGTTCTGATCTGCTTCTCTTAAACTGGCAAAAACCAAAATGCTGTAAATATGTCTATGCTACCCAAAGCAATTTATAGATTTAATGTAATCCCTATCCAAATACCAAGGACATTCTTCATAGAAATAGAAAAAAACTATCCTAAAATTTACATGGTACTACAAAAGATCCAGAATAGCCAAAGTCATCCTGAACAAAATGAACAAAACTGAAGGAATCACATTACCTGATTTCAAATTATACTACAGTGCTATAGTAATCAAAACAGTAAGTTACAGTCATAAAAACAGACACATAGATGACCGGAAAACAATAGAGAGCTGATAAATAAATCCATGCATCTACAGTGAACTTACTTTTGACAAAAGTGCCAGAAATATACATTAGAAAAAGAACAGTCTCTCAACTGTTGCTGGAAAACTGGAAATCATTATGCAGAATAATGAAACTAGCCCCTATCGCTTACCATATACTAAAATCAAATTAAAATGAATTAAAAATTTAAATTTAAGATCTCAAACAATGAAACTACTACAAGAAAACATTGGGGAAACTCTCCAGGATGTTGACATGGGCAAACGTTTTTTTGAGTAATACCACACATGCACAGGCAACCAAAGCAAAAATGGACAAACTGGATCACATCAAGTTAAAAAGCTTCTGCACAGCAAAGGAAACAATCAACAAAGTGTTGAGGCAGTCCACAGAATGGGAGAAAATCTTTGCAAACTAGAAGGGATTAATAATCAGAATACATAAGAAGCTCAAACAACTCTATAAGAAATAATCTAATAATCTAATTTAAGAATGGGCAAAAGATTTAAATAGACATTTCTCAAAAGAAGACATACGGATGGCAAACAGGCATATGAAAAGGTACTCAACATCATTAATCATCAGAAAAATGCAAATCAAAACTCCAATGAGATATCACCTCACCCCAGCTAAAATGGCTTATATCCAAAAGAGAGACAATAGCAAATGCTGGCAAGGTGATGTAGAAAAGGGAACCCTCCTATGTTCTTGGTGAAAATGCAGATTAGTACAATCACTATGGAGAACAATTAGAAGGTTCTTCAACAAACTAAAAATAAAGCTACCCTTTGATCCCTGATTCCCACTGCTGGGCATATACCCCAAAAAAGAAAATCCGTGTATTGAAGAGATATCTGCACTCCCATGTTTGTTGCAGCACTGTTCACAATAGCCAAGATTGGATTTAACACGTGCCCATAAATAAAGAAAGTGTGGTACTTATATACAATGAAATATTATTTAGTCATGAAAAAGAATGAGATACTGTCATTTGCAACAACATGGATAGAACAAGAGGACATTAAGTGAAATGAAATAAGCCAGGCACAGAAAAACAAACATTGCATGTTCTCATTTGTGGGATCTAAAAATCAAAACAATTGAACTCATACACATAGAAGAAGGATGGTTATCAGAGGCCTGGGACAGTAGTGGGGTGGTAGGTATGAAGTGGGGATGGTTAATGGGTACAAAAATTATTTAGGAAGAATGATTAAGACCTAGTATTTAGTGTTTCATAGCACAACAGGGTAACTATAGTCAATAATTTCATTGTACATTTAAAAATAACTAAAATAACTGAATTGTTTTGTAACTAAAGGGATAAATGCTTGAGGAGATTGATGCCCCATTCTCCTTAAGGCGATTGTTACACATTGCATGCCGTGTCTGTATCAAAATATCTCATGTACTGCATAAACATATACACATACTATGTATCCATAAAAACTAAAATTGAAAAGAAATTAGGGAGGGCATTTTTCATGTCTTATTTTCTTGAAATTTTATTATCATTAGCCAGAAATCAAAAGAATGAAGAAAATGGTAGAAACATTTCTAAAATAATAAGCAATGATAAATGAAATGTAAAGAAATAAAAAATACTTATTATAGTCATACTTTACTCATCTTAGGTACAATTTGTTTTCCTTAAATCATGTATGAGAAATTAAGGTGAAAAGAAATTACAAAGACATATCTATTCTTCCTTTTCAAGGTAGTAATGAGAGGTGACAACGTGCTAGCAGCCCTCGCTCTGGGCACCTCCTTGGCCTTGGTGTCCACTCTGGAGGCACTTGAGGAACCCCTCAGCCCACCAAGGCACTGTAGGAGCCCCTCTCTGGCTGGCCGAGGCTGGAGCCAGCTCACTCTGCTTGCAGGGAGGTGTGGAGGGAGAGGTGCAGGTGGGAACCGGGGCTGTGGATGGTGCTCAGGGGCCAGCGTGAGATCTAGGTGGGTGCGGGCTTGGCGGCCCCGTACTCAGAGCGGCCAGCCGGGGCTGCCAGCCCCAGGCAGTGAGGGGCTTAGCACCCGGGCCAGCAGCTGCGGAGGGTGTGCCAGGTTCCCCAGCACTGCCCGCCCGCCCCCGCTGCACTCGAATTCCCGCCAGACCTCAGCCGCCTCCCTACCGGGCAGGGCTCAGGACCTGCATCCTGCCATGCAGGAGCTCCCCCTCCCCGACCATGGGCTCCCAGACCTGAGCCTCCACGACCGGCGCTGCCCTCTGCTCTGCCGGGCCCAGTCCCATAGACCACCCAAGGGCTGAGGAGTAGGGGCATGCGTTGGGGGACTGAGGGGCAGCTCCGCCAGTGGCCCTGACACAGCATCCACTAGGTGAAGCCAGCTGGGCTCCTGAGTTGGGTGGGGACTTAGAGGACTTTTATGTCTAGCTGGAGGATTGTATATGCACCAATCAGCACTCTGTGTCTAGCTCCAGGTTTGTGGATGCACCAATCAGCACTCTGTATCTAGTTAATCTGGTAGGGACTTGGGGAACTTTTATGTCTAGCTGGAGGATTGTAAATGCACCAATCAACACTTTGTGTCTAGCTCAAGGATTGTAAATGCACCAATCAGCACTCTGTGTCTAGCTCAAGGTTTGTAAATGCACCAATCAGTGCTCTGTGTCTAATCTAGTGGGGACTTGGAGAACTTTTGTGTCTAGCTAAAGGATTGTAAATGCACCAATCAGCACTCTGTCTCTAGCTCAGAGATTGTAAACACACCAATCAGCACCCTGTCAAAACGGACCAATCAGCTCTCTGTAAAATGGACCAATCAGCTCTCTGTAAAATGGACCAATCGGCAGGATGTGGTTGGGGCCAGATAAGGGAATAACAGCAGGCTGCCCCAGCCAGCAGCAGCAAACTGTTGGGGTCCCCTTCCACACTGTGGAAGCTTTGTTCTTTCGCTCTTTGCAATAAATCTTGCTGCTGCTCACTCTTTGGGTCCGCACTGCCTTTATGAGCTGGAACACTCACCACGAAGGCCTGCAGCTTCACTCCTGAGGCCAGTGACACCACGAACACACTGGGAGGAATGAACAACTCTGGACGGGAGGAACAAACAACTACAGACGCTCCGCCTTAATAGATGTAACACTCACCGTGAAGGTGTGCAGCTTCACTCCTGAAGCCAGCAAGACCACGAACCCACTGGAAGGAATGAACATCTCCAGACGTGCTGCCTTTAGGAGCTGTAACACTCACCACGAGGGTCTGCAGCTTCACTCCCGAAGCCAGTGAGACCACAAACCCACCAGAAGGAAGAAACTCCAGACACATCTGAACATCTGAAGGAACAAACTCCGAACACACCATCTTTAAGAACTGTGACACTCACCGTGAGGGTCCATGGCTTCATTCTTGAAGTCAGCGAGACCAAGAACCCACCAATTCCAGACACAGTAATTGGTTATTAAAATCTTCTCTAATCCCTGAACTCTATTAGGCATCTAAGAAATATATTATTTAGAGCAAAAATTCTACTAAGGATGTCACCTTTGTGAGAATTATTTCTAATCTAAAGCTGACACATAACTGGACATTTCTCAAACTAGAAGAAATTACAGGAAAATATTTATCCATCTATGCACATCTGTTACAGTTTTTTCAAGTTAACTAAGATTTTAAAATTTAACAAAATTTCACTTTCCATACTCTATTATATTTTATATCTTCTGAAGTACACAATCTACAATCTGTTTAATTATTCTAGAAGTGTCTTAGTACTTTGATAAATAAGAAACATGCAAAATATGTAATTTCATAATTACACTTACATATCACATTTTATATTCTTATATTTGACTACTCCTTTTAAGAGGTACCTCACTGATAATATTCCCTAATGGCACTGTATGACATACATTGCAAAACTATTTCCTCTATGAATTCTGTTCATTGATGACTTAAGAAAGGTTTGTGCTTAGTAGACGTATTACATAAATAATTCCTCTTAAGATCTCTCTTGATATGTATTATTTGCAGAAGACACACATGAAATTCCATCTTCAGTTTAAAGACAAAGTTCTGTGTTCAGAAACATTCTTACCCAATTTAAGAAACTATATTCAAGGGGAAAAGTATGGGGTATTTTTCTCAACTGAGGTCAAAGTTTAGTCTTTGACTATCTAGAAATAGGACAGAAACATCAACCACCAGAAAGAAAGAAAATGTTCACAGGGAGAACTCAGTGACATATTATTTCATCTTAGGGACATTTGAATGGGTGTTTTTGTCTTCACGCCTTTAACTAAAAGCACTCACACTTAAAAGAATGAGAGCACACTTCCTACTTCTTGGATATTTGATTTCTACTAGGATGTTGAGTAGCAAGTGGAGGCTCAATAAATGCTCACAAAACGGGCAGGAAAAGCTTTATGGCTTCATGAAACTGTAATAAAGAGTCTTCTTGGTCACTGAAAGGCAAATAAATCTAGATCTAAAAAGTACAGATATGCTTCCCCAAGAAGAAATCTGTCAATTCTTATAGAATGAGACATTAACTATAAGTACTCTTTTACTTTTTACTGTTACTTAAGTGGTAGAAACAGACTATGAAATGGTACATCTAAAATATTTTTTTTCTAAGAATCATTTATTAAAGAAGTTCTACTAGAAGTTTAATAAGCTTATTTTAATTCATTAAAAGTATAATGTAAGTAAAACATAGAGCAAAAAGTCAGGTTTTGAATTTGTAAAGGATTAGTCTAATAATGGATAAAATTTTCTATTTCTAACATCTATACTTTTAACTTCAAATTGTAAAACTATAAATTAACTAAATGTTATTTCTCCCTGAAGTCTTTGTTTCCAATTAGGTAAGTATTTTCTATTTTTTCTGTCTCATTTTACATTGTAACTTAAATGACATGTCATATTCTCTCTTGTAATAGTGCCAGTTTTGTATTAATGTTATTCTGCTACTAAATGATCAGCTCCATGAAGGCATGTTATAGATCTCATTATCTGTCACAAGTTTTTATCACCTGTTTGCGATAGATTCCATCTATACCCATGATTCTTCACCCCTCCCTGTATCTACACCCATTGCTATGTAACTCTGCATTTCCTTCCAGTCATAGGTAAGGTAACAGGCCCTGACAATTGACATTGAGCTCAACTATAAGACTTGCTTTAACCAATGGGGAATTAGCAGACATGGTGCAAGCGGAGGTTTATTTATTTATTTATTTATTTATTTATTTATTTATTTTTGAGACGGAGTCTCGCTCTGTCGCCCAAACTGGAGTGCAGTAGCCGGATCTCAGCTCACTGCAAGCTCCGCCTTTCAGGTTCACTCCATTCTCCTGCCTCAGCCTCCCGAGTAGCTGGGACTACAGGCGCCCGCCACCTCGCCCGGCTAGTTTTTTGTATTTTTTAGTAGAGACGGGGTTTCACCGGGTTAGCCAGGATGGTCTCGATCTCCTGACCTTGTGATCCGCCCGTCTCAGCCTCCCAAAGTGCTGGGATTACAGGCTTGAGCCACCGCGCCTGGCCTCAAGCAGAGGTTTAAAACAGACTTGCACGTGGGCTTTGCTCTCTCTTGTACCTCTACCATTAACACAAAAACATTCTCAGGTTTGTTTGCTGAAGGATGAGGGGTGTGTAGAACACAGCTGGGTAATCCAAATCATCAAGGTCAGCCTAGTTCAAATGGTAATCAGCTGACCCTAAGACATGTGAAGATGTTCAGCCAATCCCTACCTAGAAGAACTAAATACTGAAGAAAAATGAGAACTCTATGTTTGGAGTTACTGAGTTTTGGGATGGTTTTTATAAAGTCATAGGTAATACATCTACACTAGAATACTATATCTATTGGTATAATATATTGTAAACAATATGTGCTCCAAAAATGTGAAATTAAAAATACTTTATTTTGAAAATTTATCTTCACAGACAACAAGGAAGGTATAACTAAAACACAGCCACCAGACTGAATGAAAAATTTGCATCTGAATATGTTTTCTTTGATCAGTTTCCAGTACTATATAATAGAGTGTAGCTCAAGCACATTCAACTATAGGGATATCCAAATGACCCAGTAAGACCAGAGTACTCCAACACTTTGGATATGCTGACTGATTTGTGTGTGAGTATGTAACCCACTAAGGGCCATATAAATTTTTTCTTTAAATTTCCTTTTCATTTTTGAGGTTTCAAGAAAAGGGAGAAGTATAACATATAGATTCTTACAGTAATTTTTTTTCTCTCTTCAAGGGAAATTCACCAGTAAATCAGAGATACAAAGTATGCTCTCAGAAAGCTGTTTAGTCATTTAACAATATTAGCACAAATATGACTATAGTACAAGAGAGAATATGATGTGTCATAGTGTTACAAGGCACAATGGGAAGAAGTAGGAGAAAATTACAACGTACAAAGATAATCAGTGGGAGTCGAGATAAGAGACAAACAGAGAAAAAGACTTGTTATATTATTTGAGGCACTATACGGAGCCTTGCCTGAATTCTGCTTTAAGTTTTTAGGCTAATATCTCTTTTATATTTTTTATGAGCTAGCTAGTAAGTGGTAAGTATTACTGAACAAACAAAATGGATGATTTTCATTAAAATCAACATAGCTCATAGTCTTTATACCACAGCCAGTTGACAGTATATTATATGCCAGACTATAGGGCAAAGGGCTAGTCTCCAGTCAAAATTTCAAATTCAATCTCTCATTTCCACAAGAAGAGTTAAATAGGGAACAAACAAATTTTGATTTAAAAAAAGAAGTTGGGAAAAGTAAAAAGGCCAGAGTTCAGTCCCAGGGTAATAAAACATACAGACTGATGCAGGGACCAGTAAAGCATGTGGGAAATAATTCAACACGGTGACTTTACAACCTTGTTATACATGAAAACATTATAAATCCCATAAGATAACTAAGAAAGAATGCAAGGTTACATATTTTAAAGGCTTCTTTTTTGTACAAGAGAATATGATAATTGTAGGTTGTTTAAAGGGATAAAAAATAAAATATAACTTGATGTGTGCTACATATTAAAACAAATATAATATTGGATCTCAGCACTCAGATCTTGATTTCTAACACCATGCTCCTATAAAATACACCGAGGACTCTGGGAGACACTGCTCATTCTAGTAGGGCTGGAGTGGGGAATATGAGTCTGGAGATATATGGTAAGTTAGTGCCCCACACATACACACATAGATATGGGTATGTCAAAAGGACACAGGAGCCAATGGGCAAAAGTCTTGAATAATTTGTGAAGCAAAATAAAAAGTGTATTAGATTATAAACATAAAGAAAATATTCATAAGTCATGATATAAATTATTGAATACAAAGAGAGTAGACAATATCTCATGCAGAATAATTCCGAATAATTTATGTAGATATTTTATGTTCAAAAAGGTAGAGCATAGCTCTTCATTCCTTAAGAGTGGGCTGTCCATTGTGACTTCCTTCCAAGGAGGGCAATATGGAAAGGATATAAAAAATATAACTTTACATTGGAAAAACCTGACAAGCACTATTTCCACCGGGTGACTAAGGGCAATGTCAACAGTGATAAGTCATGCTTGATAGCATGTACCCTTCATATGATGTCATAAAAATGACACTTTACCGGTGATATCACCCATAAAACCCCTAATTATGAAGAAAAAGACCAATTTCAACTGAGAAACATCCACAAAATACCTAACCAGTATTTCTCAAAACTCTCAAGAGAATAAAAAGTAAGAGAGGTCTAAAATTGTCACAGCCAAGAGAAATCTAAAGAGATATGACAACTAAATGTAATATGGTATCCTGTATGAAATCCTGGAATAGAAAAAGATAGTAGGGAAAAAGCTGAGAAAACATGGAGTATGAATGTTAGTTGATCATTATGTATTAATATTGGCTCACTGTTACAAATGTACCATACTGGTATGTTAATAGGGGAAACTTGGTATGAGGTTTATGGGAACTCCTTGTACTATCTTTATAACTTTTCTGTAAATCTAAAATTGTTCTCTCCTCTATGTATATATATAAATTATATATATGTATACATATATGCACTATATGTATATAACTATCTCTCTCTCATACACACACACACACACACACACACACACACACACATATATATGAATGATACCAAGAAACCCCAGAAGAATGTGTGGTATGTGACCATCTACCTATCTACCTGAGGAGGGGCCAGGACAATAAAAATCTCTGAGAGGTGGCAACATTTGGGTTTGGCTTCAAAAGAGAAATTGGAACTTGTTAGACAAAGAAGGGGATTGAAGGCATAAGAAAGAACAAGAATTGATGTTTGGAGGCAAGTGAAGTCGTGACGTGTTCAAACAAAGAGGACAAAATCAGGGCCACCAGATAGAGTTGGGAGAATTTTGTGGTTAGAATACAAAGGCTTTGCATACCATGATAAAGAGTTTGGATTTTGTAACGGCAACAAAAGCCAAAATTGACAAATGGGATCTAATTAAACTCAAGAGCTTCTGCACAGCAAAAGAAACTACTGTCAGAGTGAACAGGCAACCTACAGAATGGGAGAAAATTTTTGCAATCTACTCATCTGACAAAGGGCTAATATCCAGAACCTACAAAGAACTCAAACAAATTTATAAGAAAAAAAAAAACCCCATCAAAAAGTGGGCAAAGGATATGAACAGACACTTCTCAAAAGAAGACATTCATACAGCCAACAGATACATGAAAAAATGCTCATCATCACTCCCCATCAGAGAAATGGAAATCAACACCACAATGAGATACCATCTCACACCAATTAGAATGGCAATCATTAAAAAAATCAGGAAACAACAGGTGCTGGAGAGGATGTGGAGAAATAGGAACACTTTTACACTGTTGGTGGGACTGTAAACTAGTTCAACCATTGTGGAAAACAGGGTGGCAATTCCTCAAGGATCTAGAACTAGAAATACCATTTGACTCAGCCATCCCATTACTGGGGATATACCCAAAGGATTATAAGTCATGCTGCTATAAAGACACATGCACACGTATGTTTATTGCGGCATTATTCACAATAGCAAAGACTTGGAATCAACCCAAATGTCCATCAGTGACAGACTGGATTAAGAAAATGTGGCACATACACACCATGGAATACTATGCAGCCATAAAAAAGGATGAGTTTGTGTCCTTTGTAGGGACATGGATGCAGCTGGAAACCATCATTCGCTGCAAACTGTCACAAGAACAGAAAACCAAATACCGCATGTTCTCACTCATAGGTGGGAATTGAACAATGAGATCACTTGGACACAGGAAGGGGAGCATCACACACTAAGTCCTATTGTGGGGACGGGGGAGAGGGGAGGAATAGCATTAGGAGATATACCTAATGTAAATGACGAGTTAATGGGTACAGCACACCAACACGGCACATGTATACATATGTAACAAACCTGCACATTGTGCACATGTACCCTAGAACTTAAAGTATAATAATAATAATAATAATAATAATAATAATAATAATAGAGTTTGGATTTTGTTTTGGAGATGACAGACCCCACAGAGATGCTTAAGCAGGAGTGGAGACTATATTTGGCTTTAAGGACAGTAACCATCATCACAAGGGAAGAAATGATATGAGAATACTGGAAGCTGGAATCCAGTTAATACATTTCTACTGTCTCCTGAGTAGATATCTGAGGTGATTGATATATTATTTATCTTGACTTAGTTATTCTATACTATATTCATAAATCATAACATCACATTGTAACCTACAAATATATACAAATACAATTTGTCAATTTACAAGTAAAAAATACAGAGGATGTCAACTACAGCACTAGCAATGGGTTAGATTTGGGAGTGATTTCATCAATATCATCAATATTTGGTGGCAAACTGATTGTAAAAGGTGACTGAAAAGTAACCCGAAAAGGATTCTGAATTCCCCAGTTTAGATCACCAGGTAGATAATATTGTTCCCTAGGGTAAAAAGGAGGGCCAAGATAGTTTGAAGTTATAAGAAAAGGAATAGAGTTTGTGTCCTTTGTAGGGACATGGATGCAGCTGGAAACCATCATTCTCTGCAAACTGTCGCAAGAACAGAAAACAGAAAAGGAATAGAAGAGAGATGACAAAATCTCAATATGATAGTGACAAAACTTAGTTCACGTGCATTTTGATTTTTATCACCCATGTTTGTATTCCTTCCTATTGGATGATATTCATTTATTTATATGTATATATATATACCTTTAACGAAGTAGAACAGTATCTTGGTTAAGTATTAGACTGCATTGGCTTACTTATTATCATGTCATTAGTAGCTGTGTAACCTAGGGTTTGTTACTTTATGTCTCAGTGTCTCACTTTTCTCATCATTAAATAGATCAACTTTCATGGGTTGCTGAGATAACTGACTGAATTACTTCAGGCAAATCATATTTAACATTGCCAGGAACATACTAGTTGCTCAATGAACAGTAGTCATTCATTACTACTTCATGTCATATTAATCTTCCTTAAGGTTTCCTCCTTTTGGCAAAGAGGAGGAGGATCAAAGCAGAGAGTGACATTTAACAAACATTTTTTTACAATGCTTCATAATATAAAATGTACTGCTAGATACATGGAACTGTTAACTTTTTTCCCAGTAGCCATATTTGAAATGTATGACAGCTTGTAGTATCTCCAATTTATAGGTAAGGAAACTGAAGCTCAAAGCACCTTACATGCTATTCCATGATGTAAAAGATAGTAAATTACTAAGCCAGGTGGAGACCTTATGCCTTGTCTTTTTTAAAAAAAAAAAAATTAAGTTTTGAGGGTACATAGGAGTATATATTTATGGGGTACATGAGATATTTTGATGCAGGCATGCAATGTGTAATAATTACATTATGGTAAATGGCGCATCCACCGCCTGAAGCTTTCCAGTGTTTTTCCGTGTTAGAATTTTGCCGTTTTTATAGTGACTGAAATATATTAGAATGCTTCATTGATACATGTGTAAGCAGATATAGGTACAGATTTTAGCTTTGTCACTTATCTGAATGACTCTGGAGGAGTTACTTCTCTAAACTTGGGTTAATCAGAATGATGGGATAATATTTGCTAGCTTATTTATTTTTTGGGGGACAGAGTCTCACTCTGTCGCCCAGACTGGAGTGCAGTGGGGTGATCTCGGCTCATTGCAAGCTCCGCCTCCTGGGTTCATGCCATTCACCTGCCTCAGTCTCCGTAGTAGCTGGGACTGCAGGCACATGACAACATGTCTAGCTAATTTTTTTTGTTTTTGTATTTTTTTTAGTAGAGATGGGGTTTCACTGTGTTAGGCAGGATGGTCTCGATCTCCTGACCTCGTGATCCGCCCGCCTCGGCCTCCCAAGGTGCTGGGATTACAGGTGTGAGTCACAGTGCCCCGGCCAATATTTGCCTTTTAAGGCATTTAGCCACTAATTAAGACAATAGATAAAGCACTTGACAAGATGTTGGCATAAGGGAAGGATTATTAATAATCTAGTCCTTATTACTCTTATGTGAGTCTTCTAGCATAAACCTTAGCCTCTATGGAAGCATATTAATAGGTTTGCTGAGAAAGGAAAGTAGCTCAGTCCTGAAAATAAAGTATTGCTAGTTCACTATCTCCTGCATACAGTATCTTTCACAGCATTAATGTGCTTTTAAGTGTCCAGCCAGGTATTCAGATTTAGCTATGATAAATCATAATTGTTACCATCCTTTTATTGCTATTATCATATAGTGCAAAAATTATGGATAGCTTTTACCTAGGAAAATCACCACGAACATTGTGATCACAAGTTGTAAAGTACAAGGCCTCCAATTTTATACTTCAAGGAAACAGAAGAAAAGCCACTTTGGTTCATTAGCTTTTCAGTTTGTATCACTAGGCACTTTGCCACATTCTCACCCTAAATTATCTTACACTGATGAGACGCCAGCTTACAGCTGGCATTTTATGTATTATAGTTATACTCATTTCAGAATAATACAGACTACTTTTATTCCAAAAGATCTAAGACTTATAGAAGTAGGGTTATTCTTATTATTTCAACAACCGCCAATAAGTACACAAGTTAAAAAGCTTAAAGCAAAATAGATTAGCACACGGTATATTTTTTTCTGTTGATTAAAGATACGTGGTGATCATTTTTTACATGCCATGTATTATGCTACTAATTATCTCAAAGATGTCTAACACGTGTACTGAAAGGGTTCATCATGTAGGTATGAAAACATAAATAAAATTATAGAGCGAGTGTGACAAGGGGAGGAATTCAAAAAATCAACTTGGTTTATCTAGGAAAAGGGTTTTTATATGCCTCGATATTGGATTTGAATGCATTAGAGGAGTTTTATTTATTTTTGTTTGGTTTTGTTTTAAAAGCAAGATGAGTCTTACATGACTTTAATGACTATAACAAATGGCACAATTAACTGTTCTCCTTGTAAATAGAATGCGTAGTGATTTTTATGATAGTGCATGATGATAATGACAGCTATTGATGTTTGAGTCCTCAGTATGTGCCAGGCACTGCTCTTAGTGAATCATTATATCATTGGACTTCCTCAATAACACTATGAGGTTTGTGTCCTTAATATACTCATTTTAACAGGTGGGTAAACAATGATTTGATGATTGAATACATTGCTTAAAATCTCACAACTACGAAGTAGGGAAGTCAGAATTTCAATTCATGAAGTAAAATTCCTTCACTGGGGTTAATATTCTGGCGGATAGAGAATCTCTTCCTAAATGAATAAACACAAATGTAGGAAATTAAATAAACTCCAAATGCTATGCTTTCTGAACTTAGAGTTGATTATACAGGAGATCCAGATGGCCCTGGATCTTCTTATTTGTTCCTGGATAGGGAGAAGGAATATGATTTATCCCATTTCTTCTCCTTTTATCTCCATAAGTCTAGTAACAGACACAGGAGTAACGTTTAGGTTGTTATAGGCTCATCTAATACTCCTTTATCTAAACCAGCATTTACCCTAGGTCTTCCACAAATGACTACTTTCACAGGATATTTATTGGTATATGTAAAAATAAAGTCCTGTGGTAAAACAAGCTTGGGAAGTAGTGGGAAATAACCAGTCTAACATGCCTCCTCCAAGCAATATTTCTCAGAACCTTTCCTACACATTGTGAATTACCAGTAGAAGTGATACACTATGCAATATTTTCTAAATTTACTTAACCAAAGTAAATTTCATTTTTTAATGGGCATTTCATGTGCCTAGTGTTCTGAGATATATTTTGGGGAAGACTCTTCTAGAAAGTTCAATATAATTTCAAAACACAATAATCACAGAAAGAATTCATATTGCTCTCTCGCTCGCACTCTTTCTCAGGTATATCAGGTGTCTTTCTATAGGCCTTGTTGCTTAGCTACAAAGTAACCAGGAAAGGTTAATGAAACATCTGAAAATCAAATTATCAAAGTACATTATTACATTATATAATAGAGATAGTCGTTTGGCTTTTTCATATTAGGAAGAGTCATATTCAAAACCTACAGAGTAATACAAACCATCTGATAACTTGATTAAATAAGCATTAGAGCACATTTTGGGAGTACTCTATTGTAAATAACAGAATTGACAACCATGTTATAGGATCTACATGAACTATTCCTGTAAAAGTGTCTCCCTAGAGGATTTCAAGTAGATACTTATTCAAATACCAAATAGCACACATTTTCTGAAAGAGGAATAATATTATCAGAAGCTTCTATCTTGCATGCAAGATATTAATTGTTTCCATTAACTTTTCTTTTTAAACTTGTCAGCAATGTTTCCTTCTTGAAAAATCTCTTATAGTTTCTATAGAGATCATTCAGATTATCTTTTTGCTAGTTTACAAATTTCCCCACACCCAGTATTCTGACAATCTCTTACCTCAGTAACTGACACAAAGTAGGTACCTAATACCTATTAAAATAATGTATTGATTTGTACTTTTCCCAGAGGAGGGAGAATCTTCATTCACTACTACTAATCTAATAGATTTTTCTTTTCTGTTTACATTACCCTTTGCTAAATTCCCATACCTTTTTAATGCCTGTCAAAGTGATTCCTCCTCCTTTACCTTCAGTAATATTGTTAATAATAGCTTTCAGCTTCTACCTGTAGTCACCATCATGACCAAATGTGTTTGAATACCAGTACCAGCAGCCTTCTTTAAAACGGCCAAGAATTGCAACCACCCAAGTATACATCAACCAGTGAATGGAATAAGCAAACTGAGGTATATCCATATGAGGAGATACTATTTGGCAATACAAGAATGAAGTAATGATACATGCTATAACATAAATGAAACTTGAAAATATCATGCTAAATGGCACACACCAGTCACAAAAAGCCACTTGTTTCATAATTCAATTTATATGGCAGGTTCAAAAATGTCAAGCCTATCGAGATACACATTAGATTAGTAGTTGCCTAGAGCTAGAGGTGGAAATAGGGATTAATGGCAGATGGGCATGAGGAATCTTTATGTGGGGATGGAAGTATTCTAAAAACTTTATTGTGGTGATGGTTGTACAATATGGCAAATGTACAAAAAATCATTGAATTGTACACACAAAATGAATTAATCTTATGACATGTAAATTATATCCCAAAGTTGTTTTAAAAAACACAAGTACCGCTGTAGTTAAAATGAATATTCTGCCCATTACCATCAGCTTAAGAGTTAACATATATTGTTTTATGTAAAAGTTATCTTTCTACAGAGACAGTCATACTGTACCAGAAATGCTTTTGATATATTTTTCTTCTAGTAACTATTTTAAATTTGTGGTAACTATTTTAGAAGCTCTCATTTAGTGAATATGCTCCAACCATCAGGAGATGCACATTGTATTTTCAATGTAGCTGTTTGTATTACCCGGGACCATTCCTTTCCCTTCTTTATTTATCTAAAAAATGATGATGCTCTTCTTTATAAAGTATTTAAATATTCACATTCAAATGGAATATCTTCCAAATATGGCATACCTTCAAGTAAGCTATTTAAATAATATACTGAAATATGATTATTGCTCTAAGAAAGGGTTTTTTGAGGTTTTTTTTTTGTTTTTTGTTTTTTTTTCAAAGTTTAGAGAGTAGAAGAATGGTTACCAGAGGCTAAGAAGTTATATTTGATTTTGATCAAATGCATTGAAAATGGAAAGCTATATTGCCACTATACCAAATTTCACCCTCTTGTAAAACAAAAATAGACCAAAATGTATTAAAAACTGGAAATCAGATACTATTTTATAATAATACATTCATCCACAATTACTCAGTGGTACTTAGAATGCAAAATTTTATAAGTAATTAGCCAGCTGAAAATTAAATATTATTTCAATATATATGAAAATAAAAAATACAGGTGATCTATGTTTGCAAAAAAATATGTATGTATTAAAAGCTTTTTTACCTGAAAGCTATTTCTTGTCATTCAAATAATTAGAGGATGACACAAAATGCTTTTAAGTTAATATAGTTTGCATATAGGTATTTTGTAGAACCAGAAGGTAAAATAAATAGATTTTATCTTTCCTATGATTTAATTTTTATCAGGAAGTGTTAAATGAAGTTTGATTGATATGTTATTTTTCTAAGAATGTTTTTATCATTTATTTTAAAATTGCTTTTCTTTTTTTTTTTTTTTTTTTTTGAGACGGAGTTTCGCTCTGTCGCCCAGGCTGGAGTGCAGTGGCCGGATCTCAGCTCACTGCAAGCTCCGCCTCCCGGGTTCACGCCATTCGCCTGCCTCAGCCTCCCCGAGTAGCTGGGACTACAGGCGCCCGCCACCTCGCCCGGCTAGTTTTTTGTATTTTTTTTTTAGTAGAGACGGGGTTTCACCGTGTTAGCCAGGATGGTCTCGATCTCCTGACCTCGTGATCCGCCCGCCTCGGCCTCCCAAAGTGCTGGGATTACAGGCTTGAGCCACCGCGCCCGGCCTAAAATTGCTTTTCAACCTAATTTTCTGAATTTTTTCTTAGCTAAAGTGACTAAAACTTTCAAAAGTCTGAAAGTTTCTCGGATAGTCTCTAAATACTTTTAAACAAAATAGGAAATTTCAAAGTCAAAGTCTTAGAGAATAAACATCCACAGACTCTTATCTTTAAAATGGTAATTCCATACAACTAGAAAATTAACAAAGCCTCTGCTTTCAAGCCAATCACTAATCTTTCTTATAGTAAAATATTAGGGTGAATCCTAATTTATCATTGAACTTATGTTCCTTCTTCCCTAATAAATCCTTGAATTAATAAATAAAATGAAACAGCAAAATGGATTAATGGAATTTCAGTAAGGATTAAATAAAAACAACATACCAAATATTTGTACATTGTCTGATATATAGTATTCAATAAATGAATAATAAACTTAATAATTATTTACCCAGTAAATACCAATGAATTCTAATCTAGAATAATGATGAAAGTACAAGCTATTCTGGATTTCTCATATATTTCTACCACAACTTGGACACCAAGGAAGGGCATCAACTTTTGTGCATATTTCTAAATATTATTCTCAAACACTGTCTAAACCATTTACTGAAAAAATACCGCTAAGTGATTGTTATAAAGGAATAACTAAAGCTAAACATTTTCTTTAACAACCAAAAAGTATCTTAAAAACAGCCTTTAAAACTCATGGTTTTATTATTCCTCTTTCTGCCTCTTCCTTACTCCAAATCCTAGTCCAACAAATTAAGCTCCAGTCACTTTTATTTTATTATTTTATTATTATTATTTTTTGAAGGAGTCTCGCTCTTTCCCCCAGGCTGGAGTGCAATGGCGTGATCTCGGCTCACTGCAACCTCTGCCTCCCCGGTTCAAGTGATTCTCCTGCCACAGCCTCCCGAGGAGCTGGAATTACCGGTGTGTGCCACCCGCTCGGCTAATTATTTTTGTATTTTTAGTAGCGATGGGGCTTCACCATGTTGGCCAGGCTGGTCTCGAACTCCTGACTTCAGGTGATCCACCCACCTTGGCCTCCCAAAGTTCTGGGATTGCAGGCCTGAGCCACCACACCCAGCCTCCAGTCACTTTTAGATATAGTAAGTGACATTAAATGGTAATTTTTTTTCTACAACCTGGTTCCCTACACTTTGTCTCATGATTTAAAAATCATAAATCCCATGCTGTGTAAAAAGTGCTATTACAAATATTCAGCAATCTTTAAAAGCTGCGATTTCATAGTTATTCTTTATTTCTCTATAACTTTGACACCATATAAGACATTTCAAAAGAATTCCAAACCACTACAAGGGACCAAACACCATGAGGAAGCACTGTGTATGCCTTCTCCATCTACTCATTTTACTGAATGATTAAAGGTTTATGGATATGAGGTAACCCCATCTTCTTCCAAGAATCATTTTGTTATGAGGAGGGCTTCAAAATGGCTGAGTAGAGGCACTGAATATTCACCTCACCACAAATGATAAGCAAAATAGTGAGTACATAACCATACCTCAAATAGAACACCAAAGAAAGAACGCTGGAATTTCTCAGGGCAACGAAAAAAAAAACACCTGAGGCAAAGGAGGAGCCGGAGGTGAGACGGCCAAACTGGTGCGAATCTGCTGGAAGCCCTGAAATGCTCCTCAGTGCAGGAAAAGGGTGAGAGATCTCCATGGTTCACATTCTCACCAAGGACTCCTGCAATCCTAGTCATGGAAGAGTACCTCAACCCTCACAGGCCCTGAAACTGGCATAGGGCAATCCCTGGAGTCTGTATGACAGCATTACCTCTAAGAGGGAACTCACATTGGGTCCCATGGATCCGTGGAGACCCAAGTAGCCACATGGCACCATTTTGAGTGCCCAGCCTCCATCAGACTGCATCCTGCCCTAGGGCTCAACAGCCCCTGCATTTCCACATCCCTGGAACCCCATTCACATCCCTCTACTTCCAAATGGATGACTAGTCCAACTGTACAAGGCTAGTTGGACCCAGCACAGCAGCAGAAACCCCAGCATTCTAGCACACATGGGCAGTACAGCAAACTAGGGAGGCTGTCCCAGGATAAAGTTAGCCAAAGCACATTTTCCTACAGTCTAGAACCCGCCTGCCTGGGGTGATGAGACTGATGGCAACCTCACTCCCCGTAGCTGCAGGGCCACAGCGCACTTGCATGTGACCTAATAATAGGCTCTCATTGCTGCAGGTGGAGGACAAAGTACATGTTCTCTGAACCTGAGAGCTGCCTGCCTGAGGTGGCCGCCTTCCATGCCCCCAGGAGCAGGGCCACAGCATACTTGAAGGCACTCTGAAAATACAATCTCTCTTCACCCACTGACACTGCTGCTGCCACCCAAGCACACCACAAGCAGCCTGGGGATTGCCACACCCTGCCCATCACAGCCTGATCTGATGTACATCACTGGGGTGGTTGAAAACAGTCCCATCTCGCCTGCTACAACTCACCCTCCCGCCCAGTACTAGATCATGCTGCTAGGGGGATGGGGGTCTCCCCACACTGTAAGACACCCCAGATACACACACAAACCACCTGAGAACCTAATAATAGTCCAAGAATGCCTGCTTCCACCAGCACCAAAGTGTGCTGTCCAGAGGCCCTGCCCTGCCTCATCTGGCATAGTTTATGCCTGTGTACAACATCAGGGGGGCCTGAGGATAGGCCGGCCCCAAATGGGACTGCTTCCCTCCATGCCTGAGCACAGCAACTGGGGACATGGGAACCACCCCACTCCATCAGTCACACCGGCTCTGCATACACACTACCAGGGGTCTAATAACACGCCCAGAAAATCTGCTGCTGGACCCAAGCAGGTTGACCAGAGGACTGGGGATTGCCTTGCCCAGGGCACCATAATTGGCATCTCTGTACTCCTCCCAGGGGTAGCAGGTAAGGCCTGCCCAGCCTGCCACCACAACTGCTGGCACACACCTGAATGTTCCAAGTGGGGGTCTCAGGAATGACACAACCTATCACCCTCATCACTAACATGAGCACGTGCCACCTCGGAAACCAAGAGTTGCCCCACCACCACTATTGCAACTGTCCATGCCACACATGCTGCTCTGGAGCCCAAGAACACATTCACCCACATAGCCTATGGCTGCCACTGTGGGGACCCAAGGAATGGCCCACCTGTCAACCTTGCCCCCAACAAAGCCTCATCATATAGCCTTCAATAACCACCACACAACCATTAGGAAATTATGGACAATACTGACATTGTTCATAGCCAAAGAAATCACATGAAGACTACATTACTGCATGCACCCACAATCAAAGCCAAAGTGCCCTACACAACCAACAACATAGATATATCCTCAGTAAAAACTCTTCCCCTATGAAAGTCAACCCAAAAAAATTGCAAGAAGTGACTATAGTACCAGATGTGCAGATATCAATGTAAGAATGCAAGAAACATGAAAAAAGATGGAAAGCAACACCCCTGATAAACACAATAATTCTCTAGCAAGATTCCAACGAAAAAGGAATTAATGAAATTCCTGAAAATCAAAATGATATTAAAGATGTTTAGTGAGTTACTAAAAAAACTAAAAATAGAGCTATTATGTGATCCAGAAATCCCACTGCTGGATATATACCCTAAAATGATGAAAATCAGAATCAAAGAGATGTCTGCACTTCTATGTTTCTTGCGGCACTAGTCACAATAGCCAAGATTTGGAAGCAACCTAAGTGTCCATCAAAAGATGAATAGATAAAAAATGTGGCAATTATACACAACGGAGTACTATTAATCCATGAAGAAGAATGAAATTCTGTAATTTGCAACAACATTAATGGAACTACAGGGCATTATGTTAAGTGAAATAAGCAAGGCACAGGAAGACAAATATCACATGTTCTCACTGATTTATGGGGCCTAAAATTCAAAACAATTGAATTCATGGACATAGATAGTAGAAGAATGGTTACCAAAGTATGGGAAGGGTAGTAGGGGTGGGTGGTGGGGGTGAGGTGGTGATGGTTAATGGGTACAAAAATTTATTGAGGAAGAATAAATAAGACCTAGTGTTTGATAGCACAACAAGGCAGCTATAGCCAATAATAGTTTAATTTTACATTTAAAAATAACTAGAAGTATAATTGGATTGTTTGTAACACAAAGAATAAATGCTTGAGGGTATGGATATCTTATTTTTCATGATGTGATTATTATACACATGCCTGTATCAAAATATCTCATGTACCTTATAAATATATACACTATGTACCAGCAAAAGTTAAAAATGGGATAAATATATACACTTACTATGTACCAGCAAAAGTTAAAAATGAAAAAATGACCTTCAGTGAGATACAAAATAATGTATATAAACAATAGAAAAATCAGAAAACTAATTCAGGATGTGAATGAGAAATTCACCAAGGAGATAGATATCATAAAAAGAAACAGAAATACAGTAATAGAATTCAGTTGAATGAAATAGAAAATATAATCTAGAACTTTAACAGCAGTCTATATCAAGCAGAAAAAGGAATTTCAGGACCTGAAGACATGTCTTTCAAAATAACCCAGTCAGCCAGAAAAAACCATAAAAAAGAATGGCGAAAGCCTACATTATATATAGAACACCATACAGTGACCAAAAATCAAATTTTGGGTATTCTGGAAAGTAAGAGAAGGCCAATACGTAGAAAATATATTTGACAGAATAATAGCTAAATAATTCCCAAGACTATCAAGAGATTTAGACATTAAGATACAGGAAGCAAATAAATCCCCAAATAGATCCAGTTCAACAAAATCTTCTCCACGATATGTTATAATCAACCTGTCAAAAGTCAAAGACAAAGAGAATTCTAAAAATAGCAAGAGAAAAGCATCTAGTCACACATATAAGGACTTACTATCAGATTTACATAGTATTTCTCAGCAGAGACCTTACAGGCCAGGAGAAAATGGGATGATATATTCAAAGTGTTGAAAGAAAAAAAATACCTGCCAGCCAAGAATACTCTATAATCTGCAAAGTTATCCTTCATAAATGAAGGAGAAATAAAGTATTTCCCAGAGAAGCAAAAGCTGAAGGAATTCATTGCCACTGAACCTCAATGGGAGTGCTAAACCTAGAAGCAATAGAGCAGTATGTACCATAAAACAAACAAAAAACGTGAGAATATAAAACTTACTGGTAAACACACAAATGAGCAAAATAAGAGTCAAATGTCACCACTACAGAAAACCACCAAAATCACAATGATAACCAGTAAGAGAGAAAGGAACAAAAGATATATAAAGCAAACAGAAAACAGTTAATATAATGACAGGTATATGTCATCACCTATCAACAATAACCTCGAATGTAAATGTATTAAATTTCCCAGTTAAAATACCTAGAATGACAGAATAGATGAGATCAATTCTATAAGAAGATAAAACAATTCTAAATACGTATACACTCAATACTGAATCACCCAGATATATAAAACAAATATATCGAATCAAAAGGAAGAGGTAGACTCCAATACAATTATAGTGGGGGACTTCAATAGCTCACACTCATCATTAGATGGATATCGCCAGAAAATCGAAAGAAAGAAGGAAAGAAGGAAAGAAGGAAAGAAGGAAGGAAGGAAGGAAGGAAGGAAGGAAGGAAGGAAGGAAGGAAGGAAGGAAGGAAGGAAGGAAGGAAGGAAGGAAGGAAGGAAGGAGAGAAAGGGAAAGAGAGAAAGAGACAAAGAGAGACAGAAAGACAGGCTCACTTTGAAATGCTCTGTGGGTCAGCGTGTTGGCTCATGCCTGTAATCCCAGCCCTTTGGAAGGTCAAGGCAGGTGGATCACTTGAGGCCAGGAATTCAAGATCAGCCTGGCCAACATTAGCTGGATGTGGTGGTGTGTGCCTGTAATCCCAGCTACTGGGGAGGCTGAGGTATGAGAATCACTTGCACACGGGAGGCTGAGGTTGCAGTGAGCTGAGATTGCGCCATTGCACTCCAGCCTGGGTTACAAAAGCCAAATTCCACCTCCCCCACTCCCCCCAAAAAAAAACCTCATCATTTTTACGGCTGCATAGTTTTCCATGGTGTATATGTGCCACATTTTCCTGATCCAGTCTATCATTGATGGACATTTGGGTTGGTTCCAAGTCTTTGCTATTGTGAATAGTGCTGCAATAAACATACATGTGCATTTGTCTTTATAGTAGAATGATTTATAATCCTTTGGATATATACCCAGTAATGGAATTGCTGGGTCAAATGGTTATTTCTGGTTCTAGATCCTTGAGGAATTGCCACACTGTCTTCCACAATGGTTGAACTAATTTACACTCCCATCAACAGCGTAAAAGCATTCCTATTTCTCCACATACCTCTCCAGCATCTGTTGTTTCCTGACGTTTTAATGATCGCCATTCTAACTGGCATGAGATGGTATCCCATTGTGGTTTTGAGTTGCCTTTCTCTAATGACCAGTGATGATGAGCTTTTTTTCATGTTTGTTGGCTGTATAAATGTCTTTTTTTTTTTTTTTTTTTTGAGAAGTGACTGTTCATATCTTTCACCCACTTTTTGATGAAGTTGTGTTTTTCTTGTAAATTTTAAGTTCCTTGTAGATTCTGGATATTAGCCCTTTGTCAGATGGATTGCAAAAACTCTTCCCCCATTCTGTAGGTTGCTGATGATAGTTTCCTTTGCTGTGCAGAAGAACTTTAGTTGAATTAGATCCCATTTGTCAATTTTGGCTTCTGTTGCCATCGCTTTTAAAGTTTTAGTCATGAAGTCTTTGCCCATGCCTATGTCCTGAATGGTATTGCCTAGGTTTTCTTTTGGGGTTTTTATGGTTTTAGGTCTTACGTTTAAGTCTTTAATCTATCTTGAGTTAATTTTTGTATAAGGTGTAAGGAAGGGGTCCAGTTTCAGTTTTCTGCATATGGCTAGCCAGTTTTCCCAACACCATTTATTAAAAACTTTCCCCATTGCTTTTGTCAGGTTTGTCAAAGATCACATGGTTGTAGATTTGTGGCATTATTTCTGAGGCCTCTGTTCTGTTCCATTGGTCTACATCTCTGTTTTGGTACCAGTACCATGCTGTTTTGGTTACTGTAGCCTTGTAGTATTGTTTGAAGTCAGGAAGCATGATGCCTCCAGCTTTATTCTTTTTGCTTAGGATTGTCTTGGCTATATGGGCACTTTTGTAGTTGCATATGCAATTTAAAGTAGTTTTTTTTCTAATTTTATGAAGAAAGTCAATGGTATCTTGATGGGGATAGCAATGAATCTATAAATTACTTTTACGATATTGATTCTTCCTATACATGAGCATGGAATGTTTTTCCATTTGTGTCCTCTCTTCAACATACGCAAATCAATAAATGTAATCAAACCACATGATTATCTCACTAGATGCAGAAAAGGCCTTCGACAAAATTCAACACCCCTTCATGCTGAAAACTCTCAATAAACTGGGTACTGATGGAATGTATCTCAAAATAATAAGAGCTGCTTATGACAAACCCACAGCCAATATCATATTGAATGGACAAAAGCTGGAAGCATTCCCTTTGAAAACTGAAACAAGACAAGGATGCCCTCTCTCACCACTCCTATTCAACATAGTATTGGAAGTTCTGGCCAGGGCAATCAGGCAAGGGAAAGAAATAAAGCATATTCAAATAGGAAGAAAGGAAGTCAAACTGTCTCTGTTTGCAGATGACATGATGGTATATTTAGAAAACCCCATAATCTCAGCCCAAAATCTCCTTAAGTTGATAAGCAACTTCAGCAAAGTCTCAGGATATAAAATCAATGTGCAAAAATCACAAGCATTCCTATACACCAATAATAGAGAGCCAAATCATGAGTGAACTCCCATTCACAATTGCTACAAGGAGAATAAAATACCTAGGAATCCAACTTATAAGGGGTGTGAAGGACCTCGTCAGGGAGGGCCTTTTAAGAAAGTATAAAGAACAGTGTCGAGACAGACCTGCTTCAGAGATCAATAGTACATTTGTATAATTGGAGAATTAGAGGCAAGGTATTGGGTCTCAGTGAAACTAAATGGTCTTAATTGGATCTTGAGTGGTTTTCTGTCATAAAAACTTATTGATCTTCACCACTTTCTACCCAGAATTTAAAACACCAAATGGAACAACTCCATATGAGTTCATTCTTTCAATTAGAGCACTCTACCTTATGAAGATTTAGAAATTAGTTGTTGAATCTTTTATGAAATATAAGGTGCTTACAGCTTGGTACTTTCTTCAGGTAAATATAACTCCAAACGTACCAGTTTTTCTGAAAATAACAGCCATTTTATTAGGGCTCAATTTATTATATTTACTCATTTAGTGGGAAGACCTCTGACATTCTAAACAATTTTGAACATATTCATAAACCTAGAAAATCAGCAAAAAATCTACCCAAATGCCAAAGTAATGTTTTAAAGTGCAAGCAGTTAATTCCATAAGAAAGGTTTTATTCAGCCACTACGAACTATTTATATACTACCCAAAATTATATCCAGGCTCTGAAAACATTTTCTTTCCCAGCTCAGTTGTAATTACCTTCTTTTAAGTAACCATGAGTGATTACCTAATTTCTAAAATAGCCCTAACTGGTCTTCCTGTTTCTACTTGTTCCTTTTTATTTTTTCTCAACACAATATTCAGGGTTATTTTTTTAAAAATGTAAGGCTCCATCATGTCACTCCTAAACTCAAAACCCTCCAATGCTTTCTCCATTCAATCAGAATAAAAGCCAACATTTTTGAAATGTCTATCTAAGGCCCTAAATCACCTGGACTCTGATTACTTCTTGATAGTATCCCTTTTCCTTTCTCCTTGCCTCACTCTTTTAAAAACATGTGGACTTTCTTGCTGCTCCTTGAACCCAACAAAGTTGCTTTTACCTTAGAGTCGTTTCTCTGGGTGCTCCATCTACATCAAGAGCTCTTCCCTTTAAGTTCTGCACAATTCCCTCCTTCACTGCTTTCAGGTGTTTGCACAGTCTCTGAAGTCAATATCTGAATAAACTTTCCCTGAGACAGATGTTTTTAATTATAGTACCCTTATTATATTATTGCTGAAACCTCCATTCCCTTTCCTACTTTCTTTTCCTCTAGAGCATTTATCAATATGTGAGATACCATCTATTTTATTTGGTAAATGTCTGTCTTGCTCCATTTGAATATAAGCTTCATAAAAATATAGATTTTATTTTTATTTTTTGGTTGCTGCTGTATCCCCCAAAAATCTAGGCCAGTGTCTGACACATACATGCAATATATACTTTTGCACAGAAAGGGAAGAAAATAAAAAAGGAAGTGAGGAAGAAAAAAAGACAGGAAAAACATTTCCATATGTGCAGCACTTACATGTATGTGTGTGTGTGTGTGTCTATATATATATATATATATATATATATATATATATATATGATATATAGATATTCAAGTTTTGCTGCCAAGTTAAACTTTCTAAAAGGTTAATTTATAAGTATTTTGAAAAATATCTAATGGAAGCCTGATAATTTCAGGATGAAATGTTTAGCAAAGTTTTTCACTATACTGTCCCATTCTGCCCCATATACGATACATTCCCTGAACACGCCATACCCATTCACATATTACTTCAGATATACGTAATTATTTACAGCTTCATAAGTACAAAGTAATATTTCAAACATTAGTGCTTTACATATTATCTTCTTACTTCCAGGAATCCAATTTCCCTTGCCCTTCAGTTAAAGAACTCTTATTTGTATGTCCTAGTAAGTCCCTTCATTTTAAAATTTTCTTCTTAAAATTTTATGGGTACATATTAGTTTTGTACATATTTATGGAGTGTATGTGATATTTGTATATAGGCATACAATGTATAATGATCAAATCTGGGTAATTGGGACTCTAAGTACTGCCTTTATGATTGTCATCCGTGCTTACCTCTGTCACAGCAACAATACTCATTATTTCAAATTCATTTGTGTCTCTAGTATACTAAGCAGTAATACACTCCATTTTAATCACCTTCTCCCTTTCCTGGTAAATCCTATAGTCCCACTACAATACTTGAGATAAATCAGTCTGTAATTTTGCTAAGTGAATAAAAAATAAGTAAAAGGATTCCTTCTTGAATGACAAGTTACATTTATTTAGGCAAACAAGATCGAGTAGCATTAGTACATGTTAAATGTGTTTCATATCACTGGGAAACATAGACATTGTTTAATAAACATTAGCCATTTTAAGAAAAAAACCTTACATTAAACCACATAATGAAATAAAGTACATGCTAATTAAAGATTTTAATATAGGTAATAGATACATTAAGATATTAAAGTTTAAATCAGTTTTTCAAATCTTGCAGCAGAGAAAGCTTTCATGAAAATGATACCAAAGGGAAATTCACAAATGACTAATAGATTTCTTTTGCTATGTATAATTTTTATGCATCAAAAAATAAAAATGAATGCACCATATATAAAAAGAAACATCTAAGAGTGAAAGCCATAATGATCTTATAAGACCCTGTACAAATAAAAGTATTCCATGTAGAAAACAAAGAACATGAACAGATAATTCTTTAAAAAATATAGATGACTTCAAAAAAAAACATAAGAGTACAGCTATCTCTTCAATATATTGATTTTCTTTCTTTTGGGTATATACCCAGAAGTGGGATTGTTGGATTATGTGGTTATTCAATTTTTAGTGTTTTGAGCAACCTCCAAACTGTTCTCCATAGTGGTTGCACTAATTTACATTCCTACCAACAGTTTACGAGGGTTCCCTTTTTCTTATTTTTATTATACTTAAATTTTGGGATACATGTGCAGAACATGCAGGTTTGTTACATAGCTATACATGTGCCATGGTGGTTTGCTGCAAGCATCAACCCGACATCTATATTAGGTATTTCTTCTAATGCATTGCTTGTCTTTTGAATATAAACCATTTTAACCAGGGTTAGATGATATTTCATTGTAGTTTTGATATGCATTTCTCTGATGATCAGTGATGCTGAGCAAATTTTTATATACCAATTTTCCATTCATATGTCTTTTGAGAAATGTCTATTGAAATATTTTGCCCATTTTCTGATGGCAATTTAAGACTTTTCCTATAGAGTTGTCTGAGCTCCTATATTCTGGTTGTTAATCCCTTGTGAGATAGGTAGTTTGCAAATATTTTCTTCCATTCTGTGAGTTGTCTCTTCACTTAGTTGACTGTATCCTTGACTGTGCAGAAGCAACCTACGTGTTTATTGACAGATGAATAGGAAACAGAAAATGTGGTACATATACCCAATGGAGTACTACTGAGCCATAAAAACGAGATCTAGTTGTTTGCAACAACATGGATGGAACTGTGTATTATTTTAAGTAAAATAAGTCAGGCACAGAAAGATAAACATTGCACATTCTCACTTATATGTCAGATCTAAAAATTAAAACAATTGAACCCATGGACATAGAGAATAGAGGAATGGTTACCAGATGCTGGAAAGGGTAGTGGAAGGCTGGACTTGGGGTGGGGATGATTAACAGGTACAAAATAAATAGATAGAAAGAATAAATAAGACCTACTATGTGACAGCATAACAGGATGACTATAATCAATAACACCTGAATTGTACATTTTGAAATAAAGAGTATAATTGGATTGTTTGTAACACAAAGAATAAATGCTTGAGGGGATGGATACCCAATTCCTCATGCTTGTGCTTACTTCATATGGTACCCCTTAAGTATATAGACCTACTATGTACCCATAAAAATAAAAAATAAAGTATATAGATGGTAATAAATACATAAAGTATGCAGACTCTAAATACAAATCAAAGAATACACAAATTTAAGGGCTGTCTTTTTTCACCTAACTTACTAAAAAAGTAATGAATTATATCAAATGCTGGATATAATATGGAGAAAGAGTGAGTAGAAACATCTAGACCATGTTTTCAATGCAATTTGGTAGTGTTTGTAAAGTCTTAAAAATATGCATTTCCATGAAATCCAGACACAATAATTTATCATAAACATGAGCTAGTATCCAAAAAAGTTTAGCACACTGATATTCATAATCTGGAAAATTTTAAATGAATTGTCCAGCGCTGAGGTATTCATTAAATAGATTGGTGTATCCACTCACTGGAATATTAATACAGAGGCAGTACAGCATTGTGGTTAAAAGTCAAACAGACGTGTATCTGACTCCGAGCCTTGCCATGTAATATCTGTGGGCCTTTGCATATTTTTCTTAACTTCTTAGCTTCGATGGTCCCATATATAAAATGAAAAAAATACTAGAACATAATGCATAGGTTTGTAGGGATTAAATACATCAATGTTTATAAACCACACAGCACAGTGATGCCATAATAAGTACTATATAATATTATTAAAATATTGAGGAGAAATGTTTCATGACTTGGAAATATATTTGCACTTTATTATGGGGGAAGCATTATAAAACAGGTAAATCTTTTTTAATGAAATATATATGTCTCAAAATGTTTAATCCATATTATTGTCCTTATCTGGATTTTTTGAGTATAAGCTTTCCTCTTCATAAAGCAGTATGACTCTTAAAATACAAACACAAGAACATTTCAGGTGTATTAATTGATCACTTAGGACTTACTAATAATTTACCTATTATATAGGAATGGTTTCTATGCTGAGATTGAAAAATTGGGAATTAGAAAACAGGAGATTTAATGTCCATATGATGAATGTCTATAGAGACCACACTTTTCTGCTATCTTCTAGAAATTTTATATTTTATGGTCCATATTTTTTTGGAATTAATGTTTGCTTATGGTCTGAGGAAATGGTCCACTGTAATGTCTTTCATGTGAATATCTAATATTTCAGTAGGTTCTGTTGAAAACACTTCTTTCTCCACTGAATAATCTGATTTGACTGACCTGTTAAAAATTTGACTACATATCTATTGGGCTATCTGTTCTTGACTCATTATTGTGTTCTCTTGGCCTATGTCTTTATTTTTGTGCCAATGCCACAGTACCTTCATCACACTCACTTTATAATAAATCTTAAAAGCATCCTCAAATTTATCCCTTTCCAAAGTTTTTTGGCTAGTCTAGGTTCCTTGCCTTTCTGTATGTTATAAAATGGACTTGACAATTTGTGCAAAAAAAAAAAAAAAAGCCTGCTGGGATTTTGATTGGAAATACATTAAATCTATTGATCAATTTGGAAAAAAATAGTCATCATGAGAGCTTGTTTTGAGGTTTTAGCCAGGGAGTGCAGCTTGACTGAAGAACAGTTATCTTCTATTGGAGAAGGTCATCCTGCTCAACCAAGCAGGTAGCTTCAGGAAGGACATACATGGAGTGATGAGGGAATAAGGGGACAACTGTATAGTCAGCCAGATCAGTCAAATTAATTTTGAAAATCAGTGGAGTGACTGATGTCACAGTCAGATCGCCCTCATATCTTAACCAAGAATGGTCATCTTAACAATATTGAGCTTTCCAATCCTTAAATATGGTAGAGACCATTTAAAAAATAATAGTCCACACTAATTTTCTACACTGAAAAGATGAATGTTAAAAAAGAAAATTATTATATTTCTGTTGCCTAAAACATCCAATATTCTCAAGTGACAAATTATCTATATTAATTCTCAAACTGAAGAGTGTCCAGGTAATTAAAGTGCCAAGCATTACGAAAAACAATGAATGCTTGTCTCTGTGACATGTTTTCTACTCATTTTCTCCAGACATTGATTATCCTTCTTCACATGGTTACCTCCTACTCATCCTTTTAAATGCATTTCTCTGTTTGCTCCTCCATGGAGTTCCCAGTTCCCTCTCAGGTTCCTGAGTCAGTTACTATCCTCATGCTAGCATCTCCATTTCTGTGCCTTTTTTCCTACCTGTTGGAACCATCAAAAGTTGCTCTGTTGACACATACAGCTAGCCTAAAGTGTTGGTAAATTATCCCTCTGAGCAACCTCAATGTTTCTTGAAAGTTCCATCATAGTTCCAATGCAAAGATTCTGAGACAGATTTTATACCTTTGGTAGGGTTTAAAACATGACTAATTTCCATTCAACTACTGTGATATCTTACTTATTACCACCATATCCTTCCCTATCGTTCTTCATTCTCTGTACCCATTCTCCAACTAGAGTTCTTTGTGCTTTCCAAATAAGCTATATATACTCAGATTTTTATTTTTCTTAATGTTTTATATTTTGGTTTCCTATAAACTCATCAGTTTGAAAGTCAATATACATTACCTGAGAATACTGGAAACTTGAGGAACACAGATTTAAATAATTTAATAAAGATTACAATTTTTAAATTAAAGAAAATAATTAAAGAATTGTTGAGATTAAAATATATGTGTCCATGAGCTAGACAAAAATTTCTTAGATACAAATTTATTAAAAATGCAGAGTATTTTTTAAATGACAAATTGAACTTGTTCAAAATTGAAAACCATTGTTTGTCAAGACACCATTTAATTTACAAAACTTAAAAGATGACATCAGTAAAAATGGCAGAGTAAGTAAATACAAATTTTGGCCCTCCAAAAAAGCAACAACAACAACATCTAGGAAATTACTGTCTGATTCAACTTTTACAAACTTTATAAATTAACTAAACTATAGCAGCAACCTGGGGAATAGTTATTCAAGAAAGAAGGTTTATTTTTGGTAATTTCTTTTTTTCTTTTTTCTTTTCTCTTCTGTTTTATTGATTGATTGATTGAGACAGGGTCTCACCGCTATGTTGCCTAGGCTGGTATCGAATTCCAGAGCTCAAGAAATCCTCCTGTCTCAGACTTCCAAGTAGAAGGGATTATAGGAATGTGCCACCACATCCAGAACATTTTGTGATGTTTTACATTACACCAGTCCCATTACCCATCATCCACTTGCCAGCTCAGCAGAAAGACCAGTGCACATTCCTGGTACCAAAGAGAGAAGACCAGACCACGTTCACAAAAATCAGAACTAATTTCATGTTGTGACATGTCTGGAACTCTCTCAAAGAGTTCAAAGGCCTGTCTTTATTTTTACTAAGTTATAACTGGCCTAGTCTAATGCTGCATCCCAGAGTTCATAGGTCAAACATATGTATAGGTTAATGTCTTAGGTTGCTGTTGCCTGACACAATTGATAATGATTGGTGCAAACAATAGACAAAACAAAAATCTTGGGAGGAAAGGCTGGTGAGACAAAAATCTGTAAAGGCTTGAAACACTGCAGTATATTTTGGACAATCTATAAGTCAATGTGCATGCTCAGGGTTGTGTGTGCTCGCAAAAGGCCAGATAATAAGCTCTAATTTACTCCTTAAGTTGAAGCTATATAAAAGTATGAAGTGAGAGCAAATTCAGAGTTGTAAATTATTAATTTGAGTTTTAAGGGCATGACCCAAAACAGATACAAAGCCTTGAGGCTAAGACTATGGTTTTGCTTGTTTTTGTTCGTTAATTATAGGCATTTACGGACGCCTCTGTTCTACTATTAGCTGGAGCAAAGAAAACAAAACCATAGCAATGAACTGAACAACAACAACAAAAAAACTGTCTAGAGAAATAAAGTATGAAAAGGATGGTGCCACATTGAGAAAATAATAGAAATTATAAAACATAAATAAAATAAATATATGGAGTTGAAAAGTAGTGACTAAAAGGAAGAATTCACTAGAGGAGCTCAAAAGCAGATTTGAGCAAGCAAAAGAAAGATTCAATGGAACTGAAGACAGATAAACTGAAATTAGCCAATCTGAGTAACAGAAATATTAAAAAGAACGAAAAAATGAACACAGCCTGAGACCTGTGGGATACCATCAAGTAGAACAACACACACACATAATAAATGCCCAGAAGAAAAGATGAAGAAATAATATATTAAAAATAGAGTGGCAAAAACTTCCCAATTAGATGCAAATCATTAATCTACACATTTAAGCAGCTCAATAAAACCTAGGTAAGATGAATTCAGTGACATCTGTATTGAAACACATTATCAAAAGGCAGAAAGAGAATCATAAAGGCAGCAAGAGAGAAGTAACTCATCATGTCCAAAGAATCGTCAATAAGATTAAAAGCTTATTTCTATCAGAAATCATAATTGCCTGAAGACAGAGGAACGACATATTCCAAGTGCTGAAAAAAATCCTCTCATCTAATAATTGTATATTCATAAATTTTCTTAAAAATTAAGGAGAAATTAAAACATTCCAAGAGAAACAAAAACAGATTGTTCATTCCTAGCAGTGCTGTTCTACATGAAATGCTAAACAAAGTGTTTCAGACTGGAATAAGGAACACTAGAAAATAACTTGAAACTACCTGAAGAAGGGAAGAATACCAACAAAGAAGACCACATATGAAAACATAATAGTATTAATATACTTTTTTTTTTTTGGAGACAGAGTTTCGCTCTGTCGTCCAGGCTGGAGCGCAGTGGCGCGATCTTGGCTCACTGCAAGCTCCACGTCCGGGGTTCATGCCATCCTCCTGCCTCAGCCTCCGGAGTAGCGGGGACTACAGGCGCACACTGCCACACCCGGCTAATTTTTTGAATTTTTAGTAGCAATGGGGTTTCACCATGTTAGCCAGGATGGTCTCGATCTTCTGACCTTGTGATCCTCCCGTCTCGGCCTCCCAAAGTGCTGGGATTACAGGCGTGAGCCACCGCGCCTGGCCTAATATACTTTTGTTTTAAATTCTTTTATTCCTACATGATTTAAAATATAATATATAAAAATAACTATAAATTTGACAGGGGTACAGTGAGTATAAATGTAATTTTTCCTAATAACCACGTCAGAGGGAGCAGAGGTATATGGAAGCAGTTTTGGAAACTATTAAAACTGAGTTGGTATCAATGTAAATAAGATTGTTACAAACTGAAAATAGTAATCCCCAGGGAAACCACTCAGTAAGTAATTTTTAAAATTTATAGTAAAACAAGAAGAAAATCAAAATGATATAAGATAAAATATCAGTGTACCATAAAAGAAGACAGTAATGAAGGAACTGAGGAATAAACAATCTAAGACATACAGGAAATAGCAAAATGACAGAAGTCTTTCATTAACAGTAGTTACATTAAATATAAATGAATAAAATTATACAGTTAAAAGCAATGACAGGCAGAATGGACTAACAAAATGATGATAAAAAACAATTGCTCTCTACAAGGCAGTTACTTTAAATGCAAATATACAAGCAATTCAGAAGTAAAAATACAGAAAATATGTTCTATGCTAATATTTGTTTAGTAAATCTGAAAATGAAACTAGAGTAGCCATACAAATATTAGACAGAATAAACTTTAAGACAGAAATTACTACTTGAGACAAAGAAGGATGTCATATAATTAAAAATAGATAATTCATCAGGAAGATATAATAATTATAAATGCATATGCACCTAGCAATAGAGCCTCAAAATACATGAAGCCAAAGCTGAAAGAATTTAAGTGAGAAACAGTTCAACTAACATTATTGAAGACTTCAATACCTCATATTCAACAATGAATAGAAAAACTAGACAGATCATCAAATAAACATAAGACTTAAAGAACATTATACGACAACTATAACTATACGTAACTGGTATCCATAGATCATTCAATCCAAAAAGAGCATATTTGGATAATTCATAAATATGTTATAACTAAAACAATCTATTCCCAATTAATCAATAACACAAGGAAGAAATTATAACAGAAATTAGAAGATACTCTGAAAAGAATAAAAACCAAGACTAAAATACAATACACATACAAAACTTTGGAGATTCAGGAAAGCAGTGCTCAAGGAAATTTCTTAGCTGGAAATGCTTCTATTTAAAAATAATTAAGATCTCAAATCAATACCTAACTTTACACATGACTAAACTAGAAAAAGGGCAAACTAGACCCCAAACTAAAGAAAGGAAAGGAAAAGGTTAGAACAGAAATAAATGATATAGCTAACTAAAAAAATAATAAGTATGATCACAAAAAGCAATAGTTGGTTCTTGGAAAGGTAAATGAAGACAATACTTTAGCTATTCTGACCAAGAAATGAGAGACAGACAGAAAGAGAGAGAGAGAGAAAGAGAGAAGAAAAAGGAGGAGGAGGAAGAGGAGGAGGAAAAAGGAGGATGAGAAAGGAAGAGGAGAGAAGAGACAGACAAGATTCAAATTGTTAAAAATCAGGAATGAAATAGGGAACATTACCACCCACCTTACGGAAGTATTGTTAAACATGCACTTAACATATGATCCAGCAATTTGAATTTGGGGTATTTATCCAAAGTAAATGAATATGAATTTCCACATAAATCTCACAAGCTAATACAGTTTGAATATTCATAATCTGAAAATCCAAAATCTGAAATGCTTCAAAATTCAAAACTTTTAAGGCATAGATATGATGCTCAAAGAAAATGCTCATTGGAGCATTTTAGACTTCAAATTTTTGCATTAGGAATGCTCAACCTGTAAGTTTAAAATGCAAATTTCGTAAAATCTGAAATCTGAAACACTTCTGTTCCCAAGAATTTTGGATAAGGGATACTTATCCTGCATTTATAGCAGCTTAATAATAGCTGAATATATGAACTACCCCAAAGCTCCATCAGCTTTTAAAGGGATAAAGTGTTAAATTGGAAGAATAGCAACTATGGAAGAAAAAACGTGTTAAATGAAAGAAACCAGATACATAAGGTAACACATATAATTTCATTTAAATTATATCCTAAATAAGTCAAATCATTAGTGGCAGAAAGATCAGAGATTGGTTGTGTCAAGAAGTGGAGACTGACTGCAAAGCAGAAAGAGGGATGAGGAAATTTTCTAAATCATTATTATGGTGATGATATCATGTCTTTATACACAGAAAAAAACTCATTGATATGCACTCAAAATTCATGAATTTTAAAACTATACCCTACTGTAATCTTAGCACTTTGGGAGGTCAAGGTGGCAGATTGCCTGAGCTCAGGCTGAGACCAGCCTGGGCAACATGGTGAAACCTTGTTTCTACTAAAAATACGAAAAACAGTTAGCTGAGTGTGGTGGTACACGCCTGTAGTTTCATTTACTCGGGGGACTGAGACAGGAGAATTGCTTGAATCTGGGAGGTGGAGGTTGCAGTGAGCCAAGACTGCACCACTGAACTCCAGCCTGGACAAGAGTGAGACACTGTCTGCCAAAAAACAAAAAACAAAAAACAAAAAACTATACCCTAATAAAACTGTTAAAAATGTCACTTAAAAATTCTCCCATCAAAGTAGATACCTACCCTTTGGCAATGTGAGTTTGCCACTCTTTTAATCAAGAGATGGATTTTATTTCCCCACAACTTGGTTTTGAGCTGGATCACATAATTTGCTTTGGCTAGAGATATAACAAATGATACATATTCAGATACTTAAAGACTTCTGCATTTGGTATTGCCCCCAACTTACTGCTGAGACCATGAAACTATCATGTGATGGAGCCCAGGCAAACTTACTGGGTGATGAGACAATCATCACTCCAGCTGATGCTAGAGTCCTACAATCTTATTAATACATTATTCAGCCCCAGCTGACCCAGGCTAAATATAAATGATCACTCAGCCAACTCACATAACCTCAGAAACAATAAATTTTGGTGTTTTAAACCAAGGACTCACAATCGTGATGGAAGGCAAAAGGCACATCTTACATAGCAGCAAACAAGAGAGCACGAGAGCCAGGTGAAAAGGGAAACACCTTACAAAACCATCAGATCTCATGAGACTTATTCACAACCACGAGAACAGTATGGGGGAAACCGCCCCCATGATTCAATTACCTCCCAGCAAGTCCCTCCCACAGTATATGGGAATTATGGGAGCCACTACTCAAGATGAGACTTTGGTGGGGACACAGCCAAATCATATCATTTTACCCCGGCCCCTCCCAAATCCCATGTCCTCACATTTCAAAACCAATTATGCCTTCCCAACAGTTCCTCAAAGTCTTAACTCATTTCAGCATTAACTCAAAAAGTCCACAGTCCAAAGTCTTCTCTGAGACAAGGAAAGTCCCTTCTGCCTATGAGCCTGTAAAATCAAAAGCAAGTTACTTAGTTCCTAGATACAATGGGGGTACAGTCATTGGATAAATACTCCCATTCCAAGAGGGAGAAATTGGCCAAAATGAAGAAGCTAAAGGCCCCATGCATGTTGAAATCCAGCAGGGCACTCAAAGCTCCAAAATGATCTCCTTTGATTCCATGTCTTACAACCAGGTCACGCTGATGCAAGAGGTTGGCTCCCATGGATGTGGGCAGCTCCACCCTTGTGGCTTTTCAGGGTACTCCTGGCTGCTTTCATGGGCTGGCATTGAGTGTCTGCAGCTTTTCCAGGTGAGCAGTGCAAGCTGCCAGTGAATCTACAATTTTGGGGTCTGGAGGATGGTGGCCCTCTTCTCACAGCTCCACTAGTCAGCGCACCAGTAGGGACCCTGTGTAGGGGTCAACCCCACATTTCCCTTCTGCAGTGCCCTACCAGAGGTTCTCCATGAGGGCCCTATGCCTGCAGCAAACTTGTTCCTGGATATCCAGGCATTTTCATACATCTTCTGTAATCTAGGCAGAGGTTCCCAAACTCCAATTATTGATTTCTGTGCACCTGCAGGCTCAACATCACATGTAAGGTGCCAAGGCTTGGGGCTTGCAACATCCGAGGCCATGGCTCAAGCTGTACCTTGGCCCCTTTAAGCCATGGCTAGAGCAGCTAGGAAGCAGGGCACCAAGTTTCTAGGATGCACATAGCAGTGGGTACCTGGGCCTGGCCCACAAAACCATTGTTTCCTCCTAGGTCTCTGGACCTGTGATGAGAGGGGCTGCCACCAAGTTCTCTGACATGCCCTGGAGACACTTTCCTCATTGTCTTGGAGATTATCATTTGGCTCCTCGTTACTTATGCAAATTTCTGCAGCTGGCTTGAATTTCTCCTCAGAAATTTTTTTCTTTTCTATCATATCATCAGGCTGCAACTTTTCCAAAATGTTACGCTGTTTCCCTTTTAAAACTGGATGCTTTTAACAGCACCCAAGTCACCTCTTGAATGCATTGCTGCTTAGAAATTTCTTCCACCGGATACCCTAAATCATCTTCCTCAAATTCAAAGTTCCACAAATCTCTGGGGCAGGGGCAAAATGCCGCCAGTCTCTCTGCTAAAGCATAGGAAGAGTCACGTTTACTACAGTTCCCAACATGTTCCTCACCTCCATCTGAGTCCAGCTCAGCCTGGATTTCATTGTCCATATCATTATCAGCATTTTGGTCAAAGCCATTCAAAAAGTCTCTAGGTAGTACCAAACTTTCCCACATTTTCCTCTTTTCTTCTGAGCCCTCCAAACTGTTCCAACCTCTGCCTGTTACCCAGTTCCAAAGTTGCTTCCACATTTTTGAGTATCTTTACAGCAGTGCCCCACTCTTGTCACCAACTTACTGTATTACTCCACTTTCACACTGATAAAGACATACACAAGGCTGGGTAGTTTATAAAGAAAAAGAGGTTTAATGGACTCGCAGTTTCATGTGAGTCATAATCATGGCAGAAGGTGAAAGGCATGTCTTACATGGTGGCAGACAAGAGAGAATGAGAGTCAAGCAATAAGGGAAACACCTTATGAAACCATCAGATCCTGTAAGACTTACTATCATGAGAACAGTATGGGGGAAACCACCTCCATGATTCAATTACCTCCCACTGGGTCCCTCCCACAACATGCGGGAATTATGGGAGCTACAAGTCAAGATGAGATTTGAGTGGGGATACAGGCAAACCATATCAACCCTGTCCTACTAATCTTAAAGGGTGAATATATCGCTACCCAATACAATGTTACTTAAAAGTCATGTAACTAATAACATCATTATTCTCTTCCTAGTGCCTCCCAATTGTCCTGATGGAAAGGGACTTGTCACAGGTGAGTTTTTTTTGTTGTCAACATCATGTTTACTGGAGTTTAGCTTACAAGATAAATCATACTTTTTAGGTGTACAATTCTGAATTTAAATATGCATTCAGTTCTGTACCTCTACCAAATACAGAATATAGAATATTTCTATCACTTCAAAACATCTTGTACCACTCTATGTTAATTTTCTAACCCTACTGTCATCTTTTAGGAACCAGACACAAAAATATAACAGCAAAATTTATATAGTCAGAAAGTAGAATGGAATTTTTACAGGATTTCTTGTTTAATGGGCTTGGATATTCTGTTTGGAATTGAAATTTTATGAAATTGGATATTGGTGATGGTTGTACAACATTATAAATACACTTAATGCCACTGAATTGTACACAGATAACAATGGTTAAAATGGTAAATTTTATGTTATATACATTTTACCATAATAAAAATCCTATTTGCCTTATTTGAAATTTATGTAAATTGAATCACATAGGGTATACTTGGCTATGGCTGGATTATTTTGCTCAGTGTTATTTGTACAGTTCATCTATGTCAGTACTTATAGTTGGAGTCCATTTATATTCATTCTGTCCTGTGGATATAGCATGATTTACATATCCAGTTTATTGCTAATAAACATTTTAGCTGTTTCCAGTGCTGGTCTAGTCCACATAATGCTGCTATGAAGCAATATTTTAGATTCCAAAATAGGAAAAAAATAAACGTTTAGCTTTTGCCACCAGAAATTTTAGATAAATGAAATCAATTACCATAATTCTCAGTCAATAATTTCAGATATTACTGAGTCAGCATAAGCAATCATAAAATGTCCTATGTATATTTATTAATATACTTTGATTTAATTATTCCTAACTTTTAAGCCTATACCTATCTTTCATTTTTCCCTTTGTTCATACTTGATTGGTATAAATATGTGAGAATATTAAGGTATCTTCCCTAGATTCTTGTTTTTGTCCCAAATACCACATTACTGCACTCTAAAAATTAGGTTCAAATTTCAAGGGGAGTGAGTATATTTTGCTGGAAGAGTTTGCTCTGTTGCCCAGGCTGGAGTGCACTGGTGCAATCTCGGCTCACTGCAACCTCCACTCCACCGGATTCAAGCAATTCTCCTGCCTCAGCCTCCTGAGTAGCTGGGACTACAGGTGCACAGCACCACGCTTGGCTAATTTTTGTACTTTGAGTAGTAACAGGGTTTCACCACGTTGTCCAGAGTGGTCTTGAACTCCTGACCACAAGTGATCCACCTGCCTTGGCCTCCCAAAGTGCTGGGATTAAAGATGTGAGCCACCGTGCCTGGCCCTTGAAATCTTGTTTCAAGATTCAGGCAAGTACTATACTTGTATGATATATTTATGAAAGTGTTATCATAATGGAGACTTACATATTTTCACATATACATATTTTTACATATGCAGTGTTTTGGTAAATTGTTAAATATATCTGTCCTCAGGTTGAAAAGTGCTTTATATAGTCTTGTGGTTTTTAGAATTCTTCTAAATTTTGATTGCAAGACTGTATTTTACAAGACAGGTTGTCAATGCAACCCTGTCAAATTTATATATAAAGACACAAATCTAATTTTCATTTTTTCAGGTTTTATAAAGTTGTCTCTCTAGAGTAAAAAAAGTAACAACTTTTTGGAAAGCATTTTATTCACTCAAATTAGCTTTTGAACCTTATTGCATCCACTTTGGGCTAAATCTGCTAAGTTAACATTGGCATGTCTTTGCAAACACTTCCATGATGATGGTTTGGAAAAGACGTGTTGACTTTCAATTCTAAAGTTACTCAGTGTGGAATCCCTGATCTGCCCGGCCACAGCACCATTCATCATCTGACTAAATTCACATGAATAGAGATGACATATTAATTACAAATACTACAAATTTTAACCAGAATAAACAAAGAGAAAGGTAACTCTGCATAACATATAATAGCCAAGACTTCAATTCATGTGTTAGCTATTTATACAGTACTTCATACAGTATTTAATATATGGAACACTGGGTTGAGGGATACTTTCAAAATTTGTTTTCAGCCAGGCACGGTAGCTCACGCCTGTAATCCCAGCACTCTGAGAGGCCAAGGCGGGTGGATCATGAGGTCAGGAGTTCAAGACCAGCCTGGCCAAGATGGTGAAACCCCATCTCTAATTAAAATACAAAAATTAGCTGGGCACGATGGTGCCTGTAGTCCCAGCTACTCGGGAGGCTGAGGCAGATAATTGCTTAAACCCATGAGGCAGAAGTTGTACTGAGCCGAGATGGCGCCACTGCACTCCAGCCCGGGCGACAGAGTGAGTCTCTGTCTAAAAAAAATATAAATAAATAAAAATTTTTAATAAATGTTTTTACCATTAGTACAAGGAGGTAAACATGATTAAAGCTGAATGGCTAGGAAGTGAGCTCTAATAACTTAAAATTGAGAAATACACTGCTTTCCCCTTTTCAGATTGGAATGAAATTTAATTTGAATACACCAATTACCTAGCGCTTTGCTATGAAGCATACTAGACCTTGAAAAAAAATTCTAACAGGGAAGAAATGAAAATTGCTGACATATGCTTCCTTGGCATTCCCATGGATATAAGATGAATTATGATTTTTTGTTTTCATAATAAGTAAGTTAATGTTAGTATTCCTAGCTTTGCAATACCTGTGTGACCTGGTATTTATGAGGAATTGTTTCCAGGACCCCTGTAGATATCAAAATGCACAAATCCTCAAGTCTCTTATATAAAATGGTGTACTATTTGCATATAACCTACGCACAACCTCCTATACACCTTATCTCTAGATTACTTATAATACCTACTAAAATATGTAAATGCTATATAAGTAGTTGTTATACTGTATTGGTATTACTTGTATTTTTTATTATTATAGTGTTTTTATTGTTTTTTCCTGAATATGTTAAATCTGAAGTGGGCTGAATCTGTGGATATAGAACTCACAAATACTGAAGGGTGACTTTATTTTAAAAGTGGAAATGTAATAAATTGATAATCAGTCTTTGTGCATTAGATCCTACTGGATTTTAATTACAGAAACAAGAATACAGAACTTTTAGTCTTAAAATAATTATTAATTAGCTTTTCCAGTAATCTTTAAAATACTAAACATATTGATAAGTATATTGTTGTTTAAAATTGCATAATTTATTGTCAAATATGAATTGCTAAATATCTTTTCTGTAAAATCATTCTGGCATGCTTGTAGCTTTTATCAATTAATTATGTCAGCTATTTATTAGCTAAGATATTGTAACTCCCTGAAATAGGCTCACAAATATAGCCACATAGATCATGGTTGTAGGCAATAAGAGGTATTTAGTGACTGAAACAATATATATCTTACGAGGTCAGGAGATCGAGACCATCCTGGCTAACACAATGAAACCCCGTCTCCACTAAAAATACAAAAAAAAATTAGCCGGGCGTGGTGGCGGCACCTGTAGTCCCAGCTACTCGGGAGGCTGAGGCAGGAGAATGGCGTGAACCCGGGAGGCGGAGCTTGCAGTGAGCCGAGATCGCGCCACTGCACTCCAGCCTGGGCGACAGAGCGAGACTCCGCCTCAAAAAAAAAAAAAAAAAAAAAAAAAAATTCTGCACTCTTCACTCTAGCCATGGTTCTGTGGAAAACACATCTGTTTTCTTCTCATCATGTCACATTATCTCTTATATCCATTGGTTCCTCATTAAAAGGATGAAGAAAAAAATAGTACCCTGTATATACAAACTTATACTACAATTCTTGAAACTTACTAAATTTTCTTATATTTCTTAATGACAAAGCATTATTTCCAGTATATATGGTGCCTCATATGGAGGATTCAATAGCAAGTTCCCAAGGGTTGTAGAATTATTGCTTACTCTGCTAAATGGTCAAGAATAACCTTTATTAAGCAAATTATGTTTAGAGAGATGTTACTCTCTATCCCCACTAATGTTAATTTTCTGATGTCAAATGGATTCGAAAAATGCGGCTAACTCTAACTCTTGGAAATAAACAGAATAGATTAAAGGTTGTCAACGTCTATAATAAGTAATTTTATTTAACCTAAATATCCTTAAGTATTGCTTAGATTCCTCTTATTACATAGTTAAACACAAAAGACTTCTAGACTAAAATATTTTTCAAAATTATTCTCACATTCTTATGATTGTTTGGTCTTTTATCAACTATTGCCAAAAAGATGAAAAAAAATATATGTATACCCCAATACTTAATGGCTTAAAATAATAGCCATACATGGGTTAGCTAGACTTGGACTGATTTTGCCAGGATCAGTGGAGTCAGTTATGTTCTATGTGTCTCTCGTTTTCCTTAGCCTAATAGTATAGCAGAATAAGTTCATTTCATGGTGATAGAAGAGGCACAATAGAGCAAACAAATACCAAGGCATATTAAAGCCTAGGTTTGGAACTGGCACACTTTTACTATTATTCCATTCTATTTCTAACGTAAGTTACATGGCCAAGTCAAAGTCAAGGGAGCAGGGAAACACACTCTGCCTTTACAAGAGGAGCTACAGAGTCACACAAAAATATTATGGAAATAAGAGAAACATTAAGATCAATCATACAATTTACCATAAGTCTTTTCTCTCATTTCCGGCTGTCAGCTGTCAACTGGTATAACTATGCTTCTAATGTGCTTCTAATACGATTTATTTAGGAATTTCAATCACAAAAATGTATGCAAAAATAAGAATTCACAAGTTCTCATCAGAGGCTGTGTGGTTTTCTTGTGAACAAATTTCAACATACACCATCAATAAACTTGTTGGCTTATAGTTTGGTCTGCTCAGGGTATCTATTTATTTACTTTCTGGTCCCTGATATGTGGAAATAAAATGCTGCCTGAAGCTTAGCTCCAGATAAGAATATTTTTTTTTACTATCAGCTTACTTTTCTTTTTTTCCAGTTTGTAATTCTTATCTGTTTAATTAATTATTAAAATGAGGATAGCTCAAGGAGAATATCAATGAATAGAAAATTTTGTGAGCCATAATTGTACATAGATATAAACCACACAACTCTGTAATCTACAAGAATACAGTATACCAGATTATTATTTTTAAAAATCATTTACTTTTTAAATTTTGTGTAGGTGGAGTTATAATTTTCCACTCTATTGACTTTGGACTTGGCCACAAGACTTATTTTGGCCAATGGACAGTGAGTAAACACGATGTTTGAAACATCCAAACAGAAATGTTTAAAGACATTACAAATTTCCATTTGTGTACGTCTTTTCAGTTCTCTACATGAAGTGAACAAATTCCAAATCAGAGCTCATCATTCAGGCTGATGCCTGGAAGAAAAAGATACATAAAGCAGACTTAATTCCAACCCATAGTCTGAAGAGAGTGGAGCAATAGGCACGTAACAGGAGAGAGAAATAAACAACTGTCGTTTTGGGACACTGAGATTTGCAGTTGTATCTTATGTATCATCATCTAGCAAAACAGAATACTACACAAGATTTATATATTGGAATGTGGGAATTCTTTATAATTAAGTAGCTAGGATGTAACTGAGTGCTAAATTAGTGCAGAACAAAAGAAAATCTGAGAAAACATAGAAGACTAAAAGAAGCGAATATTACCTTCTTAATCTCTTCACTGCTCATTTTGTGCCTTGCTTAGGTATCACTATTGTCAATATTTTATAGAAAATTGAAAAGAATGAGCTAATTAGATCATGTATTTGGATTGCTGGGAAGTCTTTTTTAAAAATACTTTTGTCCTATAATACTAATACCTGGGTACTATGAAACAATAAGTACAACAAACCCCGGTGACACTTGTTTACCTATGTAACAAACTTTCACATGTACCCCCAACCCAAAATAAAAGTTAAAAAAAAGAAATACTAAAAAGAAATAAATTTGAAAAATACTAACATAATCTTAATATATCTTAGAAATCCAACATTGTGGTTTTATGCATCATGTTTTAGACAACTTTTTCACAATTAAAAGCAGCCGAAGATAATCATCAGACTCAGTTTTTGATATATTGCTTACAAAATTTGTTATGTTCGCGAGCTGTACTTTAGTAACAAACAAACCAATTTCACATTTGGAAGCTTTTACATTTGAGTTAACTGAACTCTGTAGCCTCATTAATCCTTAATCTTAAGAAACAAACAAAACAAAACATAAAATGGTAAACAACTTTCAGCTTACCATGTACATGTGTTGCACTATTTGAAAGGAAAACTCTAGTATACTTAGCTTTTCATTTGGGGCTCAATGTGCCCCATTCTACTTTTCTATTATTCCACAAGATGAACTTTCATAGGCATTACTAAGAAAAAGTTAAACCACATTATTTGCTAATTTAAACATATTTAAACATTTAATAATTACCATATACATAGCTTAATATATTTTGTATTATAGATCTTCATTGGTAAGTAGATTATGGTCAAAGGTTCCTATATGTCAGTAGTTATTAACCTTTAGGGATTAGCCATCCTTTTCAAAATACAAATATAAATGTTCTATTCTCCAGCAATGGGCTAGGAGCCAGAAAAAATTGATTGAGAAAAGAAAATATAGAAAACTCTACATAGCCTTTTAAAAATAGAGCTCAGTGGATGCTTTGTTGGCTACTTCCTTGGTAGGGCAAATATTGCCCATATCTTACTAGAAAAACACAGATTTTTAAGTGACCCAATGTTCCTATTGAGAATGTACATTATTTCACCTGCTGGAATTCTCTTGTAAAATGTGGAAGAAAAAAATTAATTGAAAAACACATAGATCCATGTCCCTTTACCTAAAACTCACACCTATAATGCACAGAAAATTGCTAGGCTACCAGTCATTTCAGATTTTGATGCTAGACACAAATTCCCTGCCCTAATTCACTATATCACTACATGAATATATATTAGCCACATAAATTATTTTGAACTGAATTATTGTAAATTATACGGTATTACTGTTCACATAGTTTGAGAAGTGTTTTCAGACTCATTCTTATAACTTATTCTACATAAGAAAATAATAAGTTTAGAAAGATTTAAGTATAAAGCATTATTTTTAAAACTCTTTATATGAGGGCAAACATTTGTTAATATTATCTAACCATTGGTCCTCGAAATAAATTCTTTGGTAATTCATTTTTGTTTTTTAGAAACTAAAGTCTTAGAGTTAGAATGAAAAAAAAGACAACTGCAAACAGAAATAATGTATTTTCAAGTGTTTTTTTCAGATATATTGCAGTGCATTTTAATTTTATAAAGTCAAAAGAATTTATAAGTAAATAAACTATCCAATGTCACTTTCTGCTATCCTGAATAATTATCAATAAAATGCAAGTATTTATAATATTCATTTGAATATTAATGGGAGCCTGTCAGGGAATAGCTTGTATGTCCATTTCAGTTTTACACAATGAGAGGTATGTGATCACACATAACATACTTCACCAGAATAAGGAGATAAAGCTGTAAAACGTCCCTTGAAATTAAAAGATTTCTCGACACAAAATTCTCAGATTTATCATCCACAATCGATGTAGATTTGTTTATAAATTGGTTTTAGCAAGACTCCTCATGTTAAATCATGCCACATGTAAAATAACATTCCAAACAGTAGAATGGCTGTAGTGTTGGAGAAACAGAACCATCTAAGTTTTAATCTCACTTTTGTGATTGACTAACTTTGACATATTGGGTTATTTAATATTGGAGTGCCCATCTCTTTATCTGAAAAGGGAAAATAATAAGTTAAGAATTCTTATGAATATTAACATATTTCTCATCACAATACAGTAGATACCAAAATCATGTCACAGACATGTTGTGTTAGAAAACCAGATCTGATCCAGTGTGCAGTATAGCAATAGGTAGTGGAAGTATTATAGAAGTTCAAGCCTTTGCCTTTACTTTCAACTCCTAAAATAGTTCACTTGGCATTTTCCCCCGGGTTCTTTAAATATGCCTTATACTCTGTTTTAGACAAATGTGTGCCCCTACCTTGCAACTACTTCTAAAACAGAAATTTGAATACCAGGACTGAGTTTGGAGCCCTGAAATCAGTTACTGCCAGCAAATTCCTAAAGTCCCCATCAACATGTTTACCTATCTGAAAGGATGCTTCCTTTCTACTTTTTTCTGATGATCTGTACCGTTTCTCTTCCTATCACATATTATTCTCCTTTATGGAAACTGTGTTCTATTGTTTGTGTTATGTTGTTTATCTCCTGATAACTATTTGTTGCAGGATGTGCCTCAGCATTCTTACCTTAAAAACCAATGGGATTTCTAATCTCCAAGTCATAGCTGAGTGCATATACATTCAATGATTTTATGGCTCATGCTCGTTTTCCTATTCATCCATGATTTTTGAAAATATGGATTCTTTCTAACTACTACTCACTGGTTGAACACCTTAAACAATCTTTATCTAGGGCACAATGCTCCAAATATTAACCTTTATATTAAGGATATAAATTATCCTTACATTACTTCCCAAACTCTATTGTAATCTGTTAGTATATTTTAATATACTTCAGGCCCTGGGAAAACTAGTGAAACTAGGTAGGACCATGACTTTGACAATCACTTGATATACAAGGTAAGATCCAAAAGCAAAAAAGTATGTGTTTCAATACTGTGTCTGCTATTCCCTAACTCATTTTTTTCTTATCTATAAATAATGATTGTGAAAACTAACTGGTACTGCCCATGTGAAAATGAGTAGCACAGATCCTAGCTCGTATAATTAGAATATTTTGAAAGACAGACAGACAGAAACTGGTCCTTATCTTAAGGTGTTTAAAATTCTATGAGAGATATGTAGAACAGCAATCAACCATATCATAATGAAATTAATAAATAATGAGGTGTTAGATGATGAGCGACAGAATTCAGCAAGTAACAAATATTCAGGCAATTTGTCTTTGAGACACATGTGCATACTAGGGATTTAAATATGATAAAAATAAACGAGGAAAACACATGATGAAGAAGACCTTACAAAGAGTAATTAGGAAGATGTGATACTAAAATCACTAAAAATGCAATACAGTTATCCCTTTGCATCCATGAATTCCACATCCATAGCATCAACCAACCAAGGATCGAAAATATTTGGAAAGAAAATTCCTCCTGTATAGACTTTTTTTCTTACCATTATTCCCCAAACAATACAGTATAACACCTTTCTGCATATAGTTTACATCGTGTTAGCTATAATAAGTAATCTAGAGATAATTAAGGCATATGGGAGGATGTGCATTAGTTATATGCAAAGACTATGCCATTTTACATGAAAGACTTGAGTACCCAATAATTTTGGTATTTGTGTGAGGTCCTGGAAGAAAATCCCCCAGAGATGCTGAGTATTTCATTCTTATTCCTTTTATTAACATGACTTGCTAAAAGTTTAAAATATATGATCTGATTAAACTTCTGAAATTGTCTAGTAAAAAATAAAAGATAGGCCGGGCGCGGTGGCTCACGCCTGTAATCCCAGCACTTTGGGAGGCCGAGGCGGGCGGATCACAAGGTCAGGAGATCGAGACCACGGTGAAACCCCGTCTCTACTAAAAATACAAAAAATTAGCCGGGCGCGGTTGTGGGCGCCTGTAGTCCCAGCTACTCGGGAGGCTGAGGCAGGAGAATGGCGTGAACCCGGGAGGCGGAGCTTGCAGTGAGCCGAGATCGCGCCACTGCACTCCAGCCTGGGCGACAGAGCGAGACTCCGTCTCAAAAAAAAAAATAAAAAAAAATAAAAAAAAAAATAAAAAAAAAAAATAAATAAAAGATAAAAAGCAAAATATAGGATACAGAAGGATAAAATAATTACACATTAAGACAGAACATAAAAGATAAATGAAAATAATGAAGATGTTAATAACTAAAAGATTAAGAAAAAGACATCAGTTAGGTAGGTTAGAGGCCTTAAGAAAACATGAAACGTAATGGTCATACAATAAATATCATACCATTTTAAAGTTATGGATCTTAAGCTTTTGGCAAAATTTATAGACATTTCTTACATATTCATATACATATTTGAGTATTGAAAATTGTGTTGGAACTCTATTATCATAGTCCTCCAAATCTTACTCTTTATACATTTTAAACTTATTAGAAAAAGAGATAAATATATAGTACTACTTCTAAAAGGAAAAGAAACCCAAAATATATGTACAATTTAAATCACAGATTGAGTGCTATTTTCCCAAGTTTCCAAACTTTTTGCATATGTTACAATTTTTTACTCTTGAAAAGTCAAAAATGAACATACTATTATCTTGATTCGGTAGATTTATTTCAAAGAGTTTAAGGTTCATGCTGGTTTGCCTATCTAGCTATAATTTTGTACAATGGGGTTTCTAACTACCGCTCATTGATAGTTCACCTCGAGGTTGTTTACCATGCCAATATCTATAGGCATAAATCTGCAAGTATTAAGAGTTACAACAGGGTTGTCCTGAGTTTTTCAATGATTTAATGCTATTTGCTTTAATCTTCTGTTGCAGTGAACTTTAAATCCTCCAAGCAAACATCTATTGATTATAAACAAATTATAAAATTGCACTAAAATTTTGTCAACCATTTTGTAGACTTCAAGAGGAGAAGATATTACTAAATGTTATCTGATGCATTATTTCCAAACATTCATTCCAAGAAATGACTGTAATTGACATCTGCTGGAAAGATATTATATAGATCATTCACAAAAATCAAACATAGCAATATATAAATATACACAAATCCATCTGTATTCATTCATACATATGTGCCTTCTTACATATATGCATATCTAAATACTGAAACTCAGACTTTCATTATTCCTTTATTTTTTTCTTAAAATCAAATTCACACAAAAGAGGTATTTGAACATGTTGTCAACTTTTGCCATAGTTTCTAATTGTAGGCGGAAATATTTCTGATTTGAATCAAACAGGTCTGAGGCCTTTCACTGGAAACAGAATGACACAGAGCTGCAGCCTGTATCTAGGAATAGAGGACTTTGTTTAACATCAATTCAAAAATTTAAAAATTGCATAGAAATGTATTACATTTGAATCTTATGAAATTGTCAAACTTTGTCGACACAAAATGACAATTTTATATGGCTTAACCATATAAAATTTTAAGGAATATAAGCATGTGAGGCCAAATAAATTCTAATCAATAACTTTCTCAGGTTTTTATTGTAAGGTATTGTTTAGGACAGAATTTCATATTCTTACATGCACAATAAGTATTCAGAACAGGTCACAGTTTTCTGAAGAACAAGAGAGACAAGAGAAAGTGAGTGTGGTTTAGTGATAACTTGGGTTAAAGTTCTGCTCACCTACTGCCTACCTAAGCACTGTTGAGCAAGTTCCTTTGCTTCATATATGTATTCACTCGCATGAAAAAAATAAACAGACCCCACCCAGCAGAAGGTTTCTGCTTCAGCCTTCAGGGCTCTCAATCTCTGAATAGCATAAGCTAGCCTTTGTGTGGAACAAGATGTTTGCTGACACTGATTTTATGGTACCCTCTGTACTTCGTATCATTCAGAAAATCCTACAGTTTTCTTGCCTAAACTATAATACCCTCACCATGGTGATATATCTCTAGTTAGAGAACAATAATTCAGTACCTAATCAAACATCACGGCAGTTCACACTACCTCTCTGGAGCCAGAAAAAAATATACATTCTGTGCCTTACATCCAGTTCTGACACTATTAAACCTGGGGAAATGTAATCCTATTACTTCTGTGGCACACAGAATTCAAAGATGACCCCAGTGAGTCACACGCTCGTATAATTGCTACCCCTTACAAACCTATGCTTTTCTTTTAGCCAATAGAATATGGAAAATGTAATGGAATAGTCACTCCCTTGATTACACCGCAATATTTAAAACTCTGTCTTAGCTGACTGGAGCAAGAGAGAGCCCCCTGCTGGCCTTGAAAAAGTAAGTAGCTATGTCATGAGAAGGCCTATTAAAAGACCACTTACCAAGGAGCTGTGTGGTCCTCTAGGAGCTAAGAGGGACCTCCCACTCAAGCCAACGGTTTACACAAAAGCAGGAACCTAAGACCTGTAATCACGAGGAACCAGAAGAAAAGGGATGCTGCCAATAATCATGCCAATTTGGAAGATGATGCCGAACTCTGGATGAGAACACAGGCAGTTGATGCCTTGATTACAGCTTTGTTAGACCCTGAGCACAGAACCTAGTTGAGTCTCACCTAAACTCTCAAATCACAGAAAAATGTAAGATAATAAATGCAAATTGTTTCAGGCCTCTAAATATGTGGTAATTTGTTATCCAGCAATAGAATACCAATATAATTTCCTGTTTAGCTGCTGCTTCATGCAAAGTGAGTCTTTACCAGTCATCTATTTCTCTCCCCTCATTCCTGTTGTGTTTCTTCCCTCATGATTCCCTTCCCAATAATTTAATTTGGCACACATGTTTTTCTCATACTCCTGTATCTCTCCTATCAATTCAACCTTTAGCACAATACTCTTTCAAACATCCTAACTTGAACATACTTCGCTCATGTCTGAAGAGAATTTTATCCCTCTAAACATTTACTGAGTAGACTTCTTCTGTATACATCAGAGGGTGAACTTAAAGGTGTACTTCTCTTGACTCTCCTTGTTACATTCAGATCGTACTCACGATAAAGTTTTTCCTTCTTTGAGGCTTATGTCAACATGCCATTCTACTTTACTTATTCCAGTCCCTTCTTCAACTATCCTAAGTTATTGCTCAATTGTGGTCGTCATCTCAGTACTTGACAATATCTATTTTGATGTTCATAAATACAAAACATTTGATAAACCAGCCTTGAAATTACTGATACTTGCCACCTCGGTTTCCTTCATTTCAATGACATTTCAACCTATATTGTGATTAGTTAAAACTCTTCTACTTCAAAACTTTCATCTTGTAACTCCTCATATCACTTCTCTTTACTTTCTCCTATTCAAATCATTGATTCTCAAACTGGACTAAACATTAAAGTTCCTAAAGAATTTGTTAAAAATATTGATGTCCACACTATATTCAAAATAATTAAATAATAACTGTCAGTTTAGGCCACACGGCCATGGAAATACATTTTACATAACTCAAAATCCAATCAGGCTATTTTCATGCTGAAACTATTCAATATTCTCCTTATGTAGAGATAAAATTTTAACAACATGGCTTGCAGTACAGACAAAATATATTTATAGGTTCAATTTATTTTTCTTTCATGCTTTTACTGCAAAGGCAGTTCTTTTTTCTCAATATATGCTTCCCTGCCTTATTTTTTTTTTATTATTATTATTATACTTTAAGTTGTAGGGTACATGTGCATAACGTGCAGGTTTGTTACATATGTATACTTGTGCCATGTTGGTGTGCTGCACCCATCAACTCGTCATTTACATCAGGTATAACTCCCAATGCAATCCCTCCCCCCTCCCCCCTCCCCATGATAGGCCCCGGTGTGTGATGTTTCCCTTCCTGAGTCCAAGTGATCTCACTGTTCAGTTCCCACCTATGAGTGAGAACATGCGGTGTTTGGTTTTCTGTTCTTGTGATAGTTTGCTAAGAATGATGGTTTCCAGCTGCATCCATGTCCCTACAAAGGACACAAACTCATCCTTCTTGATGGCTGCATAGTATTCCATGGTGTATATGTGCCACATTTTCTTAATCCAATCTGTCACTGATGGACATTTGGGTTGATTCCAAGTCTTTGCTATTGTGAATAGTGCTGCAATAAACATACGTGTGCATGTGTCTTTATAGCAGCATAATTTATAATCCTTTGGGTATATACCCAGTAATGGGATGGCTGGGTCATATGGTACATCTAGTTCTAGATCCTTGAGGAATCGCCATACTGTTTTCCATAATGGTTGAACTAGTTTACAATCCCACCAACAGTGTAAAAGTGTTCCTATTTCTCCACATCCTCTCCAGCACCTGTTGTTTCCTGACTTTTTAATGATCGCCATTCTAACTGGTGTGAGATGGTATCTCATTGTGGTTTTGATTTGCATTTCTCTGATGGCCAGTGATGATGAGCATTTTTTCATGTGTCTGTTGGCTGTATGAATGTCTTCTTTTGAGAAATGTCTGTTCATATCCTTTGCCCACTTTTGGATGGGGTTGTTTTTTTCTTGTAAATTTGTTTGAGTTCTTTGTAGGTTCTGGATATTAGCCCTTTGTCAGATGAGTAGATTGCAAAAATTTTCTCCCATTCTGTAGGTTGCCTGTTCACTCTGATGGTAGTTTCTTTTGCTGTGCAGAAGCTCTTTAGTTTAATTAGATACCATTTGTCAATTTTGGCTTTTGCTGCCGTTGCTTTTGGTGTTTTAGACATGAAGTCTTTGCCCATGCCTATGTCCTGAATGGTACTACCTAGGTTTTCCTCTAGGGTTTTTATGGTATTAGGTCTAACATTTAAGTCTCTAATCCATCTTGAATTAATTTTCGTATAAGGAGTAGGAAAGGATCCAGTTTCAGCTTTCTACTTATGTCTAGCCAATTTTCCCAGCACCATTTATTAAATAGGGAATCCTTTCCCCATTTCTTGTTTCTCTCAGGTTTGTCAAAGATCAGATGGCTGTAGATGTGTGGTATTATTTCTGAGGACTCTGTTCTGTTCCATTGGTCTATATCTCTGTTTTGGTACCAGTACCATGCTGTTTTGGTTACTGTAGCCTTGTAGTATAGTTTGAAGTCAGGTAGCGTGATGCCTCCAGCTTTGTTCTTTTGACTTAGGATTGTCTTGGAGATGCGGGCTCTTTTTTGGTTCCATATGAACTTTAAAGCAGTTTTTTCCAATTCTGTGAAGAAACTCATTGGTAGCTTCATGGGGATGGCATTGAATCTATAAATTACCTTGGGCAGTATGGCCATTTTCACGATATTGATTCTTCCTATCCATGAGCATGGTATGTTCTTCCATTTGTTTGTGTCCTCTTTGATTTCACTGAGCAGTGGTTTGTAGTTCTCCTTGAAGAGGTCCTTTACATCCCTTGTAAGTTGGATTCCTAGGTATTTTATTCTCTTTGAAGCAATTGTGAATGGAAGTTCATTCCTGATTTGGCTCTCTGTTTGTCTGTTACTGGTGTATAAGAATGCTTGTGATTTTTGCACATTAATTTTGTATCCTGAGACTTTGCTGAAGTTGCTTATCAGCTTAAGGAGAATTTGGGCTGAGACAATGGGGTTTTCTAAATATACAATCATGTCATCTGCAAACAGGGACAGTTTGACTTCTTCTTTTCCTAACTGAATACCCTTGATTTCTTTCTCTTGCCTCATTGCCCTAGCCAGAACTTCCAACACTATGTTGAATAGGAGTGGTGAGAGAGGGCATCCCTGTCTTGTGCCAGTTTTCAAAGGGAATTTTTCCAGTTTTTGCCCATTCAGTATGATATTGGCTGTGGGTTTGTCATAAATAGCTCTTATTATTTTGAGGTACATTCCATCAATACCGAATTTATTGAGCGTTTTTAGCATGAAGGGCTGTTGAATTTTGTCAAAAGCCTTTTCTGCATCTATTGAGATAATCATGTGGTTCTTGTCTTTGATTCTGTTTATATGCCGGATTATGTTTATTGATTTGCGAATGTTGAACCAGCCTTGCATCCCAGGGATGAAGCCCACTTGATCATGGTGGATAAGCTTTTTGATGTGTTGCTGAATCCGGTTTGCCAGTATTTTATTGAGGATTTTTGCATCGATGTTCATCAGGGATATTGGTCTAAAATTCTCTTTTTTTGTTGTGTCTCTGCCAGGCTTTGGTATCAGGATGATGTTGGCCTCATAAAATGAGTTAGGGAGGATTCCCTCTTTTTCTATTGATTGGAATAGTTTCAGAAGGAATGGTACCAACTCCTCCTTGTACCTCTGGTAGAATTCAGCTGTGAATCCATCTGGTCCTGGACTTTTGTTGGTTGGTAGGCTATTAATTATTGCCTCAATTTCAGAGCCTGCTATTGGTCTATTCAGGGATTCAACTTCTTCCTGGTTTAGTCTTGGAAGAGTGTAAGTGTCCAGGAAATTATCCATTTCTTCTAGATTTTCCAGTTTATTTGCGTAGAGGTGTTTATAGTATTCTCTGATGGTAGTTTGTATTCTGTGGGGTCGGTGGTGATATCCCCTTTATCATTTTTAATTGCGTCGATTTGATTCTTCTCTCTTTTCTTCTTTATTAGTCTTGCTAGTGGTCTGTCAATTTTGTTGATCTTTTCAAAAAACCAACTCCTGGATTCATTGATTTTTTGGAGGGTTTTTTGTGTCTCTATCTCCTTCAGTTCTGCTCTGATCTTAGTTATTTCTTGCCTTCTGCTAGCTTTCGAATGTGTTTGCTCTTGCTTCTCTAGTTCTTTTAATTGCGATGTTAGAGTGTCAATTTTAGATCTTTCCTGATTTCTCTTGTGGGCATTTAGTGCTATAAATTTCCCTCTACACACTGCTTTAAATGTGTCCCAGAGATTCTGGTATGTTGTATCTTTGTTCTCATTGGTTTCAAAGAACATCTTTATTTCTGCCTTCATTTCGTTATGTACCCAGTAGTCATTCAGGAGCAGGTTGTTCAGTTTCCATGTAGTTGAGCGGTTTTGATTGAGTTTCTTAGTCCTGAGTTCTAGTTTGATTGCACTGTGGTCTGAGAGACAGTTTGTTATAATTTCTGTTCTTGTACATTTGCTGAGGAGTGCTTTACTTCCAATTACGTGGTCGATTTTGGAGTAAGTACGATGTGGTGCTGAGAAGAATGTATATTCTGTTGATTTGGGGTGGAGAGTTCTATAGATGTCTATTAGGTCTGCTTGCTGCAGAGATGAGTTCAATTCCTGGATATCCTTGTTAACTTTCTGTCTCGTTGATCTGTCTAATGTTGACAGTGGAGTGTTGAAGTCTCCCATTATTATTGTATGGGAGTCTAAGTCTCTTTGTAAGTCTCTAAGGACTTGCTTTATGAATCTGGGTGCTCCTGTATTGGGTGCATATATATTTAGGATAGTTAGCTCTTCCTGTTGAATTGATCCCTTTACCCCCTGCCTTATTATCTTGTAGCACCCTATTCATACTCCAAGATTCACCTCCTTTAGGAAGTCTTCCTCGATCTATCCCAGGAGAACAAATGGCTTTTTCTATGTGCGTTTACAGATTCTTGTCCATGGCACTATCTGGGACTTGTCACACTTCTGTAGTAATCAATGTGCATATCTTTGCATATGTAAATATGTCCTTGTCTATAGTGACATTGGTTTTCATTATTTTGGTGTCTCAAATAAAGATAATAAAAGCTGCCATTGTTTTGCAAAATATGCATGTCTTGCGAAGTATTTGCAAAAATACTTAGTCTTCTAAGTATTAATGCTTTGTTTCATTTATACTTTACAAAAATTCTTACGTGGGAGGTAGTATTAATTCAAATATATAGATAACTATGGTTAATTGTTTAGGAAATAATCAGTCTCCTATCCCTCTACATGAGAGAAGTATAGTTTTTATCCATTTGATATTGGGCTTGGTCATGATGTGACTTGCTCTGGTCAATGGGATATGAACCTATATTTGAATGTCTTGAAAGTTTTGGTTACATACCTTGTAATTCTCTTTTCTGCCTTAAAAAGAGCATTACCTGGATAGCCCTTGTTTCCAGAAAATGTATCCATGTAGAACAGATATGAACTCACTCCCAGCCTGGACTCAAACCTAACCAAGTTTAGCTGAGAAATAGCCTACCTACAAACTGAATAAGAAAGCAATATTTATTGATGTAAACCACTGGGCTTATTATTTTTATGCAATATCATTGCAGCATTAGCTGACTACTACATCAAGAAAACTAAAGATTACAGAGGATTGTTTTAAGATTCTATAGCTTTAATAAAAGGACTGAGCAGGAACATAAAGTCAAGAATATCTTTATCCCTACTCTATTAAACTCTAAACTATATAATCCTGTATGTATTGTAAAATCTCTCAACGATTTCTATGGAAAAGTAAAAAAAAAAAAAAAAAAAAAAAAAAAAAAAAGATAAGTAAACATCATCTGCAAAGCAAATAATATTTACCTGATTAACATTGTCAATGCTTAATTTCCTGTTGTAAGACAAAAACTACCAAAAAGCTTTACTTTTACATTAGAATATTTTTACAGATTTTATTTTGTACACAAGATTTTTTTCCCCAAATATTTTCTCACTAAGGTTCATATTAAAAGAGCTTGCATTCTGCAAGCATGGATAAAAAAGCATTAACTAGACAATGGAAAGGCTATGAACAAGGGATGCAAGTCATTTATGGATCATGCACTTTCTGTAATTTGCACATTGGTGCAAGTATTGACTATACCACTTGGATTTCTTGAATTCATCACACATTTCTTGTGTCGCCACCTGCATATATATGTTCCTACAGTTGCTCCTTGTCTGTTTTACCATTCTCTTTTTAAACAATAAGAATCTTTCAGTTACATATATTCCTCCAAATTACTAACTTGTTTCCTGATTCTAAAAGGTAGATCTGTATTGTGTTTTAAGATACAGGGTAAATACTATTTTTAAAGCTTTTAGCACGGTACATTAATTTAATGTTATGTGTTCATGTTTTGTTGAGATTTTAATTTGAGGAGCTTCAACTATAACAGACATAAAATACAACAGGTTTTTATATCCATTGATAATATTCTTATTTACACGTGTATATTTTATACCTTTATTTACCTATCAACACACCCATTAGGTAATGTGTAAGAATCAAAATATCAGGGAAGCTACAGGAAAATAGAAATGTACTTTCTAAGCTTGAGTGAGAAGCTCCTAGATTCTACTGGAATACAGTAGTTGAAGGTGCCTAAAGTACAAAGAGAGATTATATACTTGATGAGGCCATTTTAAATTGTCATGTGTATTTTCACACAAGCAATTACCAGAGTGCAGATGGTTCTGTTTTGTGGGTCAGTGTATAGGTGTTAAGAAAGTCAAGAACATTATTTCACTTAGTCCTAGAGGAAAAATTCATGTTTTTGAACAACAACAACAACAAAATACTTGTTTTGCCCAAGAGCCAGTGCACATATCAGGCAACCACCTCGTTTATAAGTTTTGATACAGTATATATTTATATGTATGCTCCTTCTCTGTTAGAATGTAGGCCTCGTGAGAGTGAAAATGTGTTCTTTGGTTTAATGGTGTATACACTGTTCCTGGAAAAATGAAAATACTGTAACATCATAAAAGCACAGAATGCAGAATCACCAAAATGTAGCACTTGAGAAGAAGAGACTGAGGCACAGTAACATAAATATATCAGTCTACAGACAAATAGGGTCATATTCAAAACAAAAATTTAGCTTTCTTCAGTTTTAATTCTAGTCTTCCTTTTCCTATACCAAAAAGATAACAAACGAAAATAAAATTAAACGTAAAATAGTTTTAAAATGATTTCTAGGACTCTACTGGACGAGAAATAAAAAATAAATTTTCACCATATTGACAAAATAGCTTGTTTTGAATTGATGAAGCAGATATAAACCTCCAATATATGCACAAGGTCAAACATAGTTAACTTCAAATGTAATTTCAATGGAAACTGATTAAAAATTATGGCATTCTGATAATATCAATACTCGAAATACTATAAAAATAAGTATTGCAAAATAAGCTTCAAAATATCAAATATCCCATGTCAACATATGATAGCAATATTAATAGCTACTAATATAAAATTTTAATGCATAGAGCTGCCAAAATCCACCAAAAAAAGAAACCTTTAAGAAATATTTTTTATATTGTGATATTCTGAGGGAAAAAAAATCACTGAATGGCCTTATTCATTAATATTTAGCGTGATAATTACTAGGTGCTAGTCCTCCTTCTTCCAGATAAATACAGTATTGTAAAGGAGAATAAACAAAAACATAGATGACTACAGACAAGATTAATGAAGACTACACTACATCAGGGCTATTCTCAAGGTGCTGTGGAAACCGTCTAACCAAAATTTGGAGAAATGGTATTTTAAAAGGCTTCCGGAAGGTATAAGAGTTGAAATGAGTCCTGAAATATAAATAACCATTATCTGAGGGGAAAAAGAAAACAGGTGAAGGACAACCCAGAGACTTAGACAGCAAGTATTAATGGAGGGCATGAAATAAGATGGTCATGATTTACAGACTTCAAGTAGCATGGTATAGAGAACACATGTGTTTTGAGGTAGATAATGCTGAAATATGATACTGAAGCTGTAAGCTGGAACCAGTTCAGATAAAACACTCTGATAAGGTTGTACAATGTCCATATTTCATTAGGGGGAATTAAAAAATAAAACCTTCAGACAGCAAAATGATACAATCATATATGTGCTCTGGAAGGAAAACCCTAGTAGAAGCATGGCATAGAGAGCAAAAATCAAGCAAAAATGCTCAATGAAGACCTGAAATAAGGTAGGGGTTAACAAAAAGAAAAATGTGGGGAAGACTAAAAAAAAAAAAAAAAAAAAAAAAAAAAAGTGAGGCAAAACCTTAGAAGCCTTTGGTGAATGAGTTGGAACTGAAAGAGTTAAGACATAAAGAGATGGCTCTTTGGTGTCTTGAATGGACATCTAGGTGACTAATGTTACTGTTTGATGAATTACAGAAAATATGAGAAGACAAGTTTGCAGGTGGAGTTAAATGGATGAGTACAATTAATAAAGTGTAGGGCTTATTAAGCTAGAGAACATTGACTTTGTAACATTCAGTGGGACATTACAGTTCTGGAGCTTATGAGATGAGATAAATCAGAATGGATTTATAGAACTGAAGGTCGAAAATGTAGACAACAGAATCACTAATTGAAATATAAGTTGAATAATGAAGAATATGTAGAGGGAAAAGGATGATTGGAATAAATCTAAAAGAAATAACAATAAAGTTGAGACAAAGAAAATACAGTCAAGATACAAAGCAAAATAAGGACAGCCAAGAAGATGGAAGAGAACCAAGGAAGAGTGTTTCTTGAAACTAATGAAAATTTAAACAAAGCATACCAAAACCTATGACTATAGCAAAAACAGTTCTAAAAGGGAATATTATAGCAATAAACATAGTAGAAATATTAGAAAGATCTCAAACACCTTAATGTTAACATAAAGAAATTAGAAAAACAAGAGCAAACTAAATGCAAAATTAGAAGAAAATAAATATCAGAGTATAAATGAACTAAACAGACAGGAAAGAACCCCCAAAAATCGAGTAAACAATGTTCTTTTTTGAAAAGATAAACAAAATAAAGGAATCTTTAGCTCAAGTTCAACTAAGACAAGCAGCATATTAAAATCAGAGATGGAAAAAGAGACATTACAAGTGATACCACACACAATGCAAAGGATCATAATATACTATTATGAACAACGATATGCCCAAAATTGAAAATCCTAGAAGAAATTAATAAATTCCTGGACACACACAACCTACCAAAATTAAATCATAAAGAAAGTGGAAATCTGAACTGACCGATAGTGAACAGTGACATCAAGTAGCAATATAAAAAGTCTCTCATCAAAGAAAAGCCCAGGACCTTACAGCTTTTCTGATGATTTCTACCAAACATTTATTAAACTGATACCATTTTTTTTAAAAACTATTCAAAAAAATTAAAGTGGAAGAAATTCTTCCAAATGCATTCTACAAGGCTACAATCACTCTAATACCAAAAATTAGGCAAGGACACAATTAAAAAAGAAAAATACCAGCCAACATCCCTGATGAGCATACAAGGAAAAATCAACCAAATACTAGGACACCAAATTTGACAACTTATTAAAAAGATCATTCACCAGGATCAACTGGGATTCATCCCAGTTATACAAGGATGACTTGATATATGCAAATCAATGAACACAAGACACCACATGTACAGAATCGAAAAAAGCCAATATGATCATTTCAATAGATGCAGAAAAAACACTTGATAAACATCCTCTGTGATAAAATCTCTTAAGAAATTAGGCACAGAAGCAATGTACCTCAACACAATAAAGTCCATATAGGACAAATGCACAGCTAATACTGCACAGAATGGAGAATAGCTGAAAGCTTTTCCTCTGAAATATGAAAAAAAAAATACAAACAAGAATGTTTACTTTTACCACTTTTATTCAGTATAGTGCTGGAAGCCCTAGTTAGGGCAATTAGGCAAGAGAAAGCAAGGGCATCAAAATTGGAAAGGAGGAAATCAAATTGTCTCTGTCTGCATATGACATAATCTTACATATACAAAACCCTAAAGACCCCACTAAAAATATTAGAATAAATGTATTCAGTAAAGTTGCAAGATACAAAATCAACAGATAAAATCAGTAGCATTAATATACACCAATAGCAAACTATCTGAGAAAAAAATGAAGAAAGCAATACCATTTACGATAGTTAAAAAATAAAACTAGGAACACATTTAATCAATGGATTGAAAGAACTCTACAATGAAAACTACAAAACACTGATGAAAGAATTAGAAGAGGATACAAATGGAAAGATACTCTGTGTTCAAGGATTAGAGAACTGATGTTGCTAAAATGTCCACACTATCCAAAGCGATCTCAAGATTCAATGCAATCTCTATGAAAATACTAATGACATCTTCACAGAAATAGGAGAAAATCTAAACATTTGTATGGGAACCACAAAATAACTCAAATAGCAAAGTAATCTTGAGTGAAAAGAACAAAGCTGGAGGCATCACACTACATGACTTACTACATAGCTACAGTAACCAAATGAGCATGATATTGGCATGAAAAATAAACACACAGACCAACAGAATAGAAGAGAAAACACAGAAATAACTCCACACACCTACAGTCAACTGACTTATACAAAAGTGTCAAAAACATTCAATGAGAAAAGGACAATCTCTACAATAAATGGTGCTGGGAAAACTGGATATCTGCATGCAGAAGAATGAAGCTACATTCCTATCTCTCACCATATAGAAAAATCAACTTAAAATGTATTCAATATTCAAATATAAGACCTGAAAGTATGAAACTACTAGAAGAAAATATGGGGGAAACTATTCATGACATTGGTCTAGGCAAGGATTTTTTTGATATGTCCTCAAAAGCACAGGCAAAAGAAAGCAAAAAGACAAATGGAATTATATCTAACTAAAAAGTCCTGCACAATGAAGGAAACAATGAATGAAGACACAGCATATAGAATGGGAGAAAATGTTTGCATAGTAAGCATGTGACAAGGGGTTAATAACCAGAGTATATAAGAAACTCAATAGCAAAAAACAAAAACAAAAACAAAATCCAATTTAAAAATAGGCCTATGGCCTGAACAAACATTTCTCAAAAGAAGATATACAAGTGGCCAACAGGTATATGAAAAAATGCTCAATAAGACTAATTATCAAGGAAACACAAATCAAAACCACAACAAGACATCACCTCACACGTGTCAACATGACTAGTATCAAAAAATTAAAATAAAAATAACATTATTCAGCCCCCATTTATAAGGGAGAACATGCAGTGTTTGATTTTCTGTTCCTACATTAGTTTGCTTAGGATCATAGCTTCCAGCTCCATGTCCCTGCAAAGGACATGATCTCATTCCTTTTTATGGCTGTATAGTATTCCCTGGTGTATATGTACCACATTTTCTTTATCCACTCTATCATTGATGAGTGTTTGGGTTGATTCCATATTTTTGCTATTGTGAAAAGTGATGCAATAAACACACACGGACACAGGGCGGGGAACAACACACACTGGGGCCTGTCGGGGGGTGAAGCAGAGGGAGGGAGAGTATTAGGAAAAATAGCTAATGCATGCTGGACTTAATACCAGATGATGGGTTGACAGGTGCAGCAAACCACCATGGCACACGTTTACCTATGTAACAAACCTACACATCCTGCACGTGTATCCCATAACTTTTTTTAAAAAATACCCACTTCAAACAGAAAAGATTTTTAATACTCCTTTTAAATAAAAATTTAACACACAAAAAAAAATCAAAAATAACAAATATTGGCATGGATGTGGAGAAATGGGAACACTTATACATTATTGGTGGAAATGTACATTAGTACAGCCATTATGGAGAATAGTAAGAAAGTTCTTCAGAAAAATGAAAACAGAACTACCATATAATCCAGTAATCCCACTACTGGGTATTATCCCAAAGAAATGAAATCAGTATATTGAAGAGATAGCTGTACTCCCATGTTTATCGAAACACTATTCACAATAGTCAAGATTTAGAATCAACATGCCACTCAACAGATGAATGGATAAAGAAACTGTGGCATATATACACAATGGAATACTGTTAGCCATACAAAAGAATAAAATCTGTCATTTGCAGCAACCTTCATGAACTGGGAGAACATTATGTTAAGTGAAATAAGCCAGGCACAGAAAGACAAATATAGCATGATATCACTCATCTGTGGAATTAAAAAAAAAAAAAAAAACTGAACTTATAGAACTACGGAGTAGAAGACCAGATACTAGAGACTGGGGAAGGGTGGAGAAAGGTGGAGATTGGGACAGATTGGTCAATGAGTAGAAAATTAACAGGAGGAACAGGTTCTGGTGTTCTACTGCATATTAGGATGACTATAGTCCACATTATTGTATATGTCAAAATAACTAGAAGAGAGAATTTTGAATGTTCTCACAACATTTTGATATTTAAGGTGATGCATAAACTAATTACCCTAATTTTTATTACATAATGTATACATGTATGACAAAATCACATTGTACCCTATAAGTATGTACAATTATGTGTCATTTAAAAATAAAACATTTTAAGAAATAGATGAAACATTTTAAAGGAGATTTGTGAAGGAAACGGTGACTTTGCTACCTAGTATGCATTCAGCCCTCTTCTCCTCTTCTGGAAAAGATCATGTGATTTCTTTGGGGAAACTACTACTTTTTACTATCAGGCCAGGTTGTTGGATGGTGGTGTCATCTAGCAATATTTGAGAAACCTATTCCTCTTGTCAATGTTCTTGATTCATGCATGGTCATATGACATAATCAAAACCAATGGTAATATTTTGAGCCTTAATGTGAAAATTCACTAATAAAGAATATTGCTTAGGTTTTTAAACCATAATTAGACACAATGCTGTTTCTGGGAACCATCAGATGAAACAAACAAACAAACAAAAGCAGCAGCAGAGCCAAGAGAAACTGTGCCCTACATGGTGGCTGCTGCTGCTTTTGTTATAGGCATCAATGAATTCAAGTACTGTATCAGCCTGAGTTCGATTTCTTTTCCTTTTGTCACTTTATATAGAAATGTCCCTACAGCATACAAGGAGATGTTTACAAGTATCAAATACAAAGAAAAATAAGATATGAAGACACAGACCTATTTAGCAATGAAGACATTATTTGTAAAGTTGACCATTGATTTTTTGTTCACATTTACAAATGTAAAAGATATGAATTGCATCCAGCCATCATAGATTGTTCTACCAAATAAGCAAGGAGATGGAATAAGTAAAGAAGTGGGTTTTATAAGGGGTTAGTAAGCATTCGTATCAAAATGAATGCCTAGAAATTTGGAGTCTCCGTCTCAGAATTATAATATTTTTGTAAGAAGGGTCTCATCAGATGTTAAGTCTACTTGTATTCAACAATAAATCACAGAAGTATTAGTGTAAATGTAATAATTCATGTTTTGTGCTCACAGTGTTATCCTTTCTACCACCAAAAATGCATGTTTTAAAACATCTTTAACATTTCAGGGTCTTCTATTATGTTATTTACATATGTTACTTTTATATTTTATTCCAAATACTATAATTTCAGCAAAACAGTACAGAAAATTTGCTTATATTACATAGTGAAGGATGAGACGTGTGTAATAATTCATTATGATATATTTAAGAGACCTGTCCTTGGTACCAGCAAAAGTAAAAAGCAGCATTAAATGTCTTTTTTTTTTTTTTTTTTTTTTTTTTTTTTTGAGATGAAGTCTCATTTTTTCTCCCAGGCTGGGGTGCAGCTCACTGCAACCTCCGTTTCCCAGGTTCAAGCAAATCTCACGCCTCAGCCCTCCAAGTAGCTGGGATTATAGGCACATGCCACCCACCACACCTGGCTAATTTTTGCATTTTTAGTAGAGATGGGGTTACACCATATTGGCCAGGCTCGTCTGGAACTCCTGACCTCAAGTGATCTGCCTGCCTCAGCCTCCCAAAGTCCTGGGATTACAGGTTTGAGTTGCCATGCCCAACCCTGAGATATCTTCAAGAATTAACAAGTTACGACTGAAAGAATAGCAAATAAATTGTAAAAAATTTTAAATACAGAAACATAATAACTAATTTTGACATCTATTTTACCTTAGAGTATATCTTCAAAATATGTTTCAGTCCCTTGTGGTTATTTTAAAAAGTTAACGTATTCAATTAAAAATATTGTACTTTATAGAGATAAAATTTTCAGAAATCTTGTTTCTGGGTACTCTAAACCATTTCCTACTTTGATATGTTAAGCACCTCATGGTATTGTTTTAATTATTTTGGATAATTGGAATCTAATATTTAAACTAAAAGGCTTTTCAAGAACACACGCACAGGTAACAAAACAAGCATCCACTAAATTTATGTATTTTATAACAATTCATAATGAGTCTTAGGGAAGTGTTATAATAGAATCACATTATATAATTCATGCAAAAAAGGACTACAGAAAAATGCGACTTTTATTTAAAATAAGAGGGATAGAAAAACTCCATTTTTTACATTTGTTTAAATGAAGAAAATTTAAAATTGTTTAAGTCATTTATTTGATTAGAGCAACAAAGAATGCAAAACAGGAAGGAAATAGCAGGCCTACTTTATACAAAGAACACACAGAAACTCCTTACTTTTGTTAAACTCTACATAAGAAACCCTACAGCAAATGTCCTACTAAATAGGGAATTTTGGATGCAGTTTAAGATTGGCTAAAATATAAGGATTCCTATTAGGTTTACACGTATTACTAGAGACTTTGTTCAACACAATAACAGAATAAATAGATATAAGGGCTACAAGCATAGGAAAAGTAAACATATACCTGTCACGTCATTACTAAGAAAAAATTTTGCCAAGCAAACTACTGCTCACTTAAATAAATTTTTCCTTTCTGCATTTAAATACAAAGCATTGAAGTTACTATTTTTGTATGTTTCTGGAGAGCTGAAACTGATGTTTGTGCTTTTATCAGAAACACATTTTTACATGTCTTTGGTTAAGCTTATTAATTATGTTATTCAAGTTATTCATAATTTTGGTCACTGTAAATCTTTGCTTTTAGAGGGGTAGTTAAGTTTCTCAACTAAAATAGATGATTACATCCCTTTTGGAATTTCTATCACAGTGCTTTTATATGTTTATAAAATTGAGTTGCTATGTATAGCTATGTTCGTTGTCACTGACAACAATTTAAAAATAATACTGTCCTTTACCTAGAAACTATCTTAACAAAACAGGCAAGACAACTGCTATAAACCTGTTCATAACCTACCAAGGAAAATAAAACTAGATATGATTGCTGAATTTAGTAAATCTGCATGGTTAAAAGTTCTTCACATATTAAAATGTTCTACCATCCTTATTTTTCTGTTACTTAACTAATTAGGACCCATGCTACTATTTCTTTTTCCCCTACAAATTTAATATATCTATATATTTTGATTTATCCCAATTAACATCTAATTAACCCATTCAGCATCAATTTATAATATGAGGAAATTTTTCATTGTAATTTCTGCAAATACTTTTTTCTAACTCATTTATTTTCCTCACTATTTTGGAATCTACCTAAGTTACAGAAGTCTACGATTTAACTGTGCCTTCTCATTTTGAAGACTGACAAATTAAAAAAAAGAGAGAGAGAAATTAAAAAAAAAAAAACCCTTATCTTACCACTAACTAGTTCTCTAGAAATTATTATTTGGTTATTCAACTCACCTAAGTTTTTTATTTTCACTATTATTTCTATAAAGGTATTTCCAAATTATTCATTTTTGTAATGATGTGCTTCTTTCCAATTAAAGTTATAATCATACTTCTTTATATCTTTGAGGGTATTTTTAAGTTATTTTACATTCTTGTTTTATTTGATCCACTAAACATGTTTGTATAGTATAAGATGATCCTTTTGTTGTCTTTGTAAGGTTATATCTTGTTTTTCTGTTTACTAATATTCATACAGTTGTGTGTGTGTGTAAATATATTTTTTGGGGGGGCGGGGGATGGGGAGGGGAGAGATGGAGTCTCACTCTGTCACCCAGACTGGAGTGCAGTGGTACAATCTTGGCTCACTGCAACCTCCGCCTCCTGCGTTCAAGCAATTCTCCTGCCTCAGCCTCTCAAGTAGCTGGGACTACAGGCACATGCCACCATGCCTAGCTTATTTTTTGTATTTTAGTAGAGACAGGGTTTCACCGTGTTGCCCAGGCTGGTCTCCAACTCCTGAGCTCAGGCAATCCGCCCGCCTCGACCTCCCAAAGTGTTAGGATTACTGGTGGGAGCCACTGCAGCTTGCCTGTATCTATATCTTGTTTGAAAATCTATATTAAATAATAAGGACTAAAGCTTTCCTTAAGCTCGTGCCCCCTCTGGTGAGTTTATGGAGTAAATCCGAACATATGTCTCAAGATGGAATCCTCTAGAGATATAGTCTGGGCTCTATCAGTCCCCATCCATCACTTTTCACTAGCAGATGCAGTTTTTAGAGAATTTACACATGAGCTCTCTTCTAGAGGGCCATGTTTTGCATTGATATGGGTAAGAATAGGGATGCCAGGGATCTGGCTAGCATGCTTTCACCTATTATTCATTCCTGCTGCAACCAGACTCAGGAGCCACTTTGACTCTCTGACCAGTAGTAGACTAATTCTTCTGCTTCTTTGTCAAGTAGACTTTTAAAAGAATGGAGAAAAATTCTAAACCAACTATATAAAGCATTCAATTTCAATCCAAAACATATTTAGAATATATTCAAATGTTATAAAAGAAACCAACTTCAAATGATTTTTTTAATCTGGTAAAGGAATCCTAAAATTCACTCTGATTTACTTCCTGCACTCTAAAGGAAAAAGGGTGCTAGAAAAAAATATTTAACTTTACATATATAAATGAACAGCGTAGCATTAAGGATATAGCCTAAAACTCAATCCCACAACTATCACAGCTAGAAAAGTCATTAAGAGGCATCTGGCGGCTGAAACCCTGCCAATCTGCATCTATCATTCTCAGTTTTTGCTCTATTAGTGGGAAATTTAGTTCTCAATATATAGATTATCTGACTCTGACTAAATTTGTCCAACTTCTTGACCTTTAATGAATTGGCAACCCACTGTCACACTTAAGTCACTTGATAATTTTGACTTTGCTGATCTCTGGCAAGGCCTAAGACTCATTGCTTGAAAACCCTACAGCCAATAAAATTTAATAACTTACCATTAGGTTTCTAGTTAAGTCAGACAAATATGTACTTAAAAATTGAAAAAGTTTGTTAGATTATGTTCTTTTATCCTTTTCAGTGTATATCTTTACTATTAGATAACTAATATATACAAAAGAGATCAGGGCTGTTGAAAAACTGAGTATTCTTAGTAAGTTATTAAAATTAATTATATATAAGCAATATTATCTTAACTGTGAAGCTAGTAACTTAATTATACCAACGTAAGAAAATGTCATAGCAAAAAAGGTTTTATTCACCAGAGAATTCATTCAAAAACATAGACTATGTGATATTTTATATACTGCTATAAAACATTGATTTAATTTGCCTAATAGTCAATATTAAATCTGCATATGTAATTAAAAATTTACCATTACCAAAATAATCTTAGTACAAGCTGCCTCATTTTATTGTGTTTCACTTTTTTGCACATTGCAGATACTGTGCTTTTTTCAAATAGAAGGTTTGTGGCAACCCTGTATCAAGCAAGTCTATTGACACCATTTCTCCAACAGTGTGTGCTCACATTATGTCTGTGTCACATTTTGCAAATTCTCACAATGTTTCAAACTTTTCCACTATTAATATATATGGTATAGTGATCTGTGATGAGTGATATTTGAGTTTACTACTGTAATTGTTTTGGGGTACCACAAACCACACTTTTATAAGACAGTAAAACGTAATTGATAAATGCTGTGTGTTCTGGCCAGCTGAATCCCATCTCTCTCCCTCTCTTCAGGCCTCCCCATTACATAAGACACAACACTGTTGGAATGAGACCAATTAATAACCCTACAATGGCCTCTAAGTTTTCAAATGAAATGAAGAGTCACATGTCTTTCTCTTCAAATCGAAAGCTAGAAATGATTATGCTTTGTGAAGAAGAAATGTTGAAAGCCAAACTAGCTGAAAAGCTAGGCCTTTCACACAAAACATTTAACCAAGATGTGAATGCAAAGGAAATGTTCTTGAAGGAAATTAAAAGTGCTACTCCAGTGAAGACACAAATGTTGAGAATACAAAACAGACTTATTACTAATATGGAAAAAGTTTGAGCGGTCCAGATAGATGATCAGATCAGCCATATTTCCTTAAGCCAAAGCCTAATCCAAAGGAAGGTTATACCTCTCTCCAATTCTATGAAGCCTGATTGATGAGGAAGCTGCAGAATAAAAGGGGGACTTAGCAGAAGTTAGTTCATGAGTTTGAAGGAATGTAGCCATCTCCACAAAGTGCAAGGTGAAGCAGCAAGTGTTGATGAAGAAGCTGCAGCAAGTTATCCAGAAGATCTAGCTAAGATCACTAATAACGGTGGCTACACTAAACATCAAATTTTCAACACAGATGAAACAGCCTTCTATTGGAAGATGCAACTTAAGACATTCATAGCTAGAAAGAAGTCAACAGCTGCTTCAAATCTTCAAAAAGACATGTTGACTCTTGTTAAAATTGTAGCTGATGACTTAAGTTGAAGCTGAAGCTTATTTACCATTCTAAAACTCCTTAGAAATTATGTTACATCTACTCTCCCTGTGCTCTATAAATGGAACGACAAAGTCTGGGTGACAGCACTTGTGTTTTATAACATGATTTACTGAACATTTTAATCCAGAAAAAAAGATTCAAAATATTACTGTTCATTGACAATGTACTAGTCACACAAGAGCTCTGATACAGATATACTAGGATATTAATATTTTCATGACTGTGAACACAACATGCACTCTACAGCTCATGGATCAAGAAATCATTGTGACGTTCAAGTCTCATTTAAGAAATGATTTTTGAAAGGCTAGAATTGCCACAGATAGTGATTTCTATGATGGATCTTGGCAAAGAAAATGTGAAACCTTTTGGAAAGAATTTACCATTCTAGAAGCCACTGAAAACATTCATGATTCATAGGAGGAGGTCATAATATCAATATTAAGAAAGGCTTAGAAGAAGTTGATTCCAGCCCTTATAAATTAGGCTGAGGTGTTCAAGACTTCAGTGGAGGAAGTCACTGCAAATGTAGTGAAAATAGCAAGAGAACTAGAATTAGAAATGAAGCTTGAGGATGTAACTGAATTGCTGCAATCTCATGATAAAACCTGATGGATGAGGATTTACTTCTCATGGATGAGCAAAAGTGGTTTCCTGAGATGAAATCTATTCCTGATGAAGATGCTATAAACATTGTTGAAATTATAACAAAGGATTTAGAATATTAAATAACCTTAGTTAATAAAGCAGTGGCAGTGTTTGAGGATTGATTCCAATTTTGAAAGCAATTCTATTATGAGTAAAATGCTATAAAATAGCTCCACATGCTACAGAGAAATCTTTCATGAAAGGAAGAGTCAATTGATGTGCCTAACTTCATTGTTGTCTTATTTTAAGAAATTGCCACAGTCACCCTAACTTTCGGCAATCACTATCCTGATCAATCAGCAGTCATACACATTGAAGCAACGTCCTCCACCAGCAAAAATAGTATGACTTCCTGAAGTGTCAGACAATCATTTCATTGTTTAGCAATATTTTAAATTAAGGCATGCACATTATTTGTTAGACATAATGCTATTACACACTTAGACTACAGTAAAGTGTAAGTATAAATTTTATATGAACTGGGAAACAAAAAAAAATTTGTGTGACTCACTACTGTAATATTTGTTTTATTGTGGTGGTTTGAAGCTGAATCTGCACTATCTCCAAAGCATGCCATATTTTACCTCTAAAAAAATAATTTGCATCATACTTAAAGGACAATGAGGAAAAGAGAAAAATAACAATATTCACACATCCCCAAAGTACATATTTTCTTCTGTACACATCATTTTTCAAGTTGAATGGTATATTATTAATTCATTAACAAAATATGTAAAGAATTTCAGCAATTATTTTTAAAAATTGGTACTTTCATATTGGTTGCAAAAAGTTGTATTAGCTCCTTCAAATATATACATCAATTTGTTGCTCAGGGAGAAAAAAAAAACCCTGAAAACTAAAAAAAAAAAAAAAAAAATAGTTTGCATATATTTGTAAACAAGTATAGCATCATAACAGTTCTTTTCTTATCAGTTTTTCCTCTTCAAACATTGTGTTCTTAAAGCAAGTCATACATCGGGCCAGGCGCGGTGGCTCACACCTGTAATCCCAGCACTTTGGGAGGCCATGGCGGGTGTATCACAAGGTCAAGAGATTGAGACCATCCTGGCCAACACGGTAAAACCCTGTTTCTACTAAAAATAGAAAAATTAGCTGGGCGTGGTGGCAGACACCTGTAATCCCAGCTATTCAGGAGGCTGCGGCAGGAGAATCACTTGAATCCGAGAGGCAGAGGTTGCAGTGAGCCAAGATCGCGCTACTGCACTCTGCACTCCAGCCTGGCGACAGACCGAGACTCCATATCAAAAAAAAAAAAAAAAAAAAAAAAAAAAAAGCAAGTCATACATCTATGACACTGTATTCCAATCTTAGTTGTTACAGGATTAACTATCTTATCATAATGGACTATTCTTGTAGTAATAAAATCCTCTTGAAAATTATGCATTGTTGATTCATAAATGTATGGCTCAAAGACTTGTCCCAAAATGCAGATTTGTCTCTCATCTAGGGCCACTTAGAACTGCTTTAAAAAAAAAATTCTGGTCCAGCATCATATGAAGATTTTAGGAGTACACTAGGAAACAACAGCCTGGTTTCTATTTTTTTTTTTAATTGATGTCAGAACTTCTGATAAAATCAGGAAGAAATTAAACCTTTCCTCAACATGTTTAGTTCCTCCTCATTATTAACTTAGTAATCACACCACTGAGGAGTATATTTATTATTACTAGTCCACATTTATCTCCTCCTTTAATCAATTATTACTTTTGGCATGATTTGAGTATTTTTGATACAATTCTTTTCTTGATGTCAGAGTAATATCTACTAATTTCAACTCTCATTTTTATCTGTTTTGTTACATATTCTATTTTTTTTGATACGAACTTTCCCTCTATGTGTGTCCCAATCAAAAGTCTATAATCTTCCCTTTATTTTATTAAAGCCTTACAAGTCATCTTTCAAAATTATAGTAAAAATGGCATGTTTAAGCTTCCTTTTAAAAAAAGACACGATAAATGCATAGTGTGTTTCAAATTGTACGCCCTGTACCATTTCTGACAGGAGGGAGCATCTATTTGCTCTAATGAGCACTAAACCTTCTGATTTCAATTTTATACATCTGATGATGGGAAGAGTTTTTTTGAGACTGGCTTCTGGCTTGATGCTTTTCAAACTTTGGCATACCATGCCCTTGTGTCAGTAGCTTGATGAGTGGGCAAAGTGGGGAATAAGGAGTATTCCCAGGCATTCCTCTGGGAAGGTGAGCACCATTTTAACCACACTTGGAAGGATGGCAAAACACATCACTGTCCCCCACAATCTCCAAATCAATGTATTCCCAACTCAACTTTCTCTTTACCAAACATTGAAAACGCCTGCAGTCACTGCAATGCCCCCTGACACAAAGGAAAGTATGACAGAGAAGTCAAAATGAAGAGAGATAATGTCTGAACTAATGATGGTTAAAAAATCTTGGTTTTGAAAATTTTACAAAAACAGATTTCTAGGACTCCTGTAGGGCTTTAGAAGGGGCTATGCAATTGTAGGACCAGAAAGCTTAAACTTCATTAGCTTCCCAGTAAAGATGCCTCAGCTATAAAGATGAAACACAATTTTGCATATGTTTTACTTAGGGTTTCTCTTGGTCATTGATGTAAGTTTCTTTCTGGGACATGAACTTTTCACATGTTATCTAAGTTCATTTTGGGGTCGAAATATTTTTTAGCATACTTTACTTGTTACCTCCTCTTTCTGATTTTTCCTCTTGCAATCCCCCTTATCCATGTTCATCTTGAAGGCACATCTCTCTAGGCAGATCTATACCTGATAAAGGTACCTCACGTACCTTCTTATGCAATTTTATTTATTATTATTTCAGTAGTTTGCAGAAAGAGGTGGTATTTGGTTACATGGATAAGTTATTTAGTGGTGATTTCTGAGATTGTGGTGCCCCCATCACCAGAGCAGTGTACACTGCACCCAATGTGTACTCTTTTATCCCTCGCCCATCCCCACTCTTCCTCCCAAGTCTCAGAAGTCCATTATATCATTCTTATGCCTTTGCGTCCTCATAGCTTAACTCCCACTTATAAGTGGGAGCATACGATGTTTGGTTTTCCATTCCTGAGTTACTTCACTTAGAATAATGGCCTCTAACTCCATCCAAGTTGTTGCAAATGCCATCATTTCATTCCTTTTTATGGTTAAGTAGTATTCCATGGTGTATATGTACCACATTTTCTTTATTCACTCGTTGGTTACATAGTCTGGTTTCGTAAAGTATTTATTAACAATTTTACTTATGATGTCTCTTGGTTCAAACAAAACAAGAGCATTAGGACACTAAGTCATGACTAACTGATCTATTAATTTGGTACAGTTAATCTTGATCCCTGCTCCTCCCAATCCCCTACACCATTCACCCCCACCATGATTTATCATCTAGGTAGGATAGGTAATTCTACCAAGGCTCCAGCCTTGCTCAAATAATCCATGGAGAATAATGTTTTTAAGAAGCCTACACGTAAGGCTCAGAACGCCTACTTTGAAAATTCTTCAGTCATTTAAACCAGTTTATACCATATATTTATTGTTATGAGCTCTGTGCCAGTCACATGGCAATATTGTGAGATATTCTCTTAAGAGAAAAAGAAAACTGGAAGAATGTATTTGTTAACTAAAATGTTAACCAGTAACATTTCCTAGGAAGTCATACGATGGCCATAGTTTTATCTGTGTAATATATCTATTATAAAGACAAATGAGAACAGTATATGGTAATCATTAAATGTGAAGGCTCTGGACAGAGACTGCCAAGTTGAAAGCCCTGGTCTACAATTTATAAATGGTATACACCCTTAGAAAAGTCAATTGCCAGTCTGTGACTCAGTTTCTTTGTCTGAGAAAAGGACACAGACTGTTGTAGTATTAATAAACTAGTATATAGGAACATTTAGAATGATCCCAGACTGGTAGCAAATAATCTAATTATCACTAATTCATTAATGACTCACACTATGATACTCTGTATGTTTAAAAGTGATCCTGAGGGTATATATATTGTGTGATACATACATAATATATATTGATGTATTAATAGGTCATTTAAAGGTCACATGGATAAATCAATAAATTCGTATATTAAATGTATATATACAAAATAATCATATACTGAGACAGTACATTTTTAAATTACTTGCTTAGTCCTTTGAAAAATTCAACAGAGGAACTCTTTTATGCATTTCTTCACCCAGAGTGAAAAAGGAGATGCAACTTTTCAAATTCTATTTTTCTTGCTTCATTTTTAGCTGACCAATCATTAAAAAATTATCGAACAACTGGAAAAAAGCATTTAAACTGAAAATCTCAATCAAAACATAATAAACAGAACTACAATCTAGTATCAACATATTTTCCTCTGCCTAAAGCTAAAATACATTTTCTTATTAAGAACCTAGTATGATTACAAGAACCCCATACCTCTTGCAAAGGAGGCACATTTATCTCAGGGTAAATTGTGCAATATTACCATCGTAATTTCAAAGGAAAGAATGAAAAGCAAGCACAGCTCTCAAAATGCTCGGGCTAGTGTTCACTAAATTCTGTTGCTGTAGTTGTTAAAATGATTTCAGGAATAAAAAGAAAACTGAAAACTAAACCTTTTATATAAGATGCCAATAAAGTTGCTACATCATCTGAGTTACTCAAATCCAGGTTTTATTTCATAAATTTTAACCTAGCAAACACTAAGTCTTTAATCTTAGCAAGATTACATAGTATAACTGTAGGTCAACTAGAGCAGACACCGAGAGACCTGGAGAAGGGGACCTCGTTCCACATATGGGTTGCCCAAACTTGAGAAAATCAATTCAAGTCTCAGTACTTACTGCCCAACTCTCAGAGGAGTTTTAAAGATAAATGAGCATAATTCTATACTAGATGAGAGATTAGCACCTATGGGTGCTCAGATAAACATCAAAGAATTGTGACATTGACTAAATCAAATTTAACAATACAAACCAGGTTTTAAATTTTAATACTTAGGGAAGACAACATAAATTTCATTAAAATGGTAACCACCAGAAATAATCTGAACTAAGAATCACAATGCTACAATAACATTTGAGAAAACATGTTACTATGACATACTACTAAATTATTTGAAAATATATCACAACGGAATATGAAATACAAATGTAATATTATTTTAAAGGTATTCTAATAGATTTAAACAGAAGAAAAGCAACTTCAGCAAATTCAGATTGTTACTTTTTTCTGGAATATATATAAATATGAATGTGCAAATTTTAAAAAGATATTTCCATCTTATATAATTGAAGCCACATCTGAGTAAAGATCCCTAATTAAAGTTTCAGGAATACACATTTGTGAACGATAACAACAAAACAATGGTAACAAGAACTTCTAAGCAAAGTACTATATTAATGAAGCAAAGAGCAAAACCCCAAATGCAACTATTGAGAGCACAATTTTCATAAGCATACTATTTCTTAAAATTATTGATCTGTAAACTATTTTTCAATAACTCACAAGTTCAATAAATGCAGCATGTAGGGAACATTTCAGAGTAGTGGGACAAAACCATTCCCATGCATACACATGATTAGACTAAGTTTCCAATTTATTTGTCCTTAGATAATGAACATCAGCCGAAGGTGGGTAGCTATGCAGGGCAGGTTAGTAATTGAACTAGGACTGGCTTCCTTGCATTCAAGTTTTCCTGTGAGGGAACACTACCTATGGGAGGGCCAGCATTCCATCTGAGAAGTCACACTCATTGCTTCCTTTTTAGACTCAGGGCTTATATCATAATTCTAAAGTTTATACCAACAGTGCACGTTCTGAAATGTCAGGGTATATTTACTAATATGTGTTCCTATTAGTGTTTAAAATCAACTCACAAAAGCCACATCATTGAGAGAAAACTGAACCATTGCTGAGGTAGCCTCAATAAATAGCTCGCTCTCTCTGTACAAAGACTATTTTCTCAAGAAATAGCCCTCATAATAAATACTGCACCGAATATGCTTCGAGGTCTGCCACTCTAAATATTTTGAACTTTAGCCTTGGAGAATAACATTAGCGGTGTTGCACACATAAAACACTCTGTTTGGGCTCCTTACTGATTTGGTGTCACTATATTTCTTTATGAACTTGCAGTCAGAAACAGCCATATGCTATATACTACTGAAATTATTACAGAGCTATTGTTGAGTGGTATTACCAAACACATAGTACACCTTAGTATCAGCACCTACAAAAACTATGGCCTGTATGAGAAATTCATTTTAATCTTTAGGATATTGTAAATCTCTGGAGTATACACATTTATTTCTTTTCTTTGGCTGCTAGGAAGCTCAAAGCCCAATTTGTAGCTCACATCTAGATAATGTGTTGATTCTTATGCTGCTTACCTTCAGATTTATCCATTTCGCTGCCTTTATCTTCCCTTTGTGCCAATTACATATTTAATATGTTGCCTCAAATTATTTCAAAAATAATGAAGAGACAATGTGAGTTGAGAGGCAAATATCTTGTTTTATATATTCATATAAATTATGCATATTTTATATATTTATATAAAATATAATGGGCATTTATTTTATATATTCTTGTGTACAAAACGGAGTTTTTAGCCCAAGGAAAATAAAAGGGATAAAGCTATTACTAACCCAATAGGATTAAAGGCATATAATGTAAATGATCACTTTTAAAGAAATTAAATAACAAAAAAGGATGCCAGATCTTGTTTCTGAAGACCTTGACTTGAAATTTTTCATTTTAATACCTAGATGACCTTAGCCGATTAAATTTAATAACATTTATAAAAATGTTTTGAATTGTAAAACTCCTTAAGTAATCAAAGTTTGAACACATGCAATATAAATCAATCAAACAAAAAAGTGTGAGTAACACCAGTGGGAAGTGAGTTTTCAGGAAGATTCTTCCTTTCCAAGAAAGGCTTGAGGGAGTGAGACACTTTCGATTTTGAGGAGGCCTCCATATAAAGTCAGCTGATGGAATTTACTAGAAATTATATAAGGGTCTTCCACAGGCCCTTCTCATTTAAAAAAAAAAATCCTTGTAAGAGAATACACCTGGCCTTCTGATTATACCTAAGACTGCAAATTATGGCTTTACAAGCCACAGCTGTGTTAGAGAATGGCCATTAATCATGTAGTTTTTCTTGCAAGGTCTAAGAGAGACCCTGAAAGGAAATGGATAATCTGGGCCTGTATAGACCACACAGAATTACTGCTCATCAGTCACTGAAACAAACTGTGTCTCAGCTGATGGAACTTACTAGAAATTATATAAGGGTCTTCCACAGGCCCTTCTCATTAAAAAAAAAATCTGTGTAAGAGAATACACCTGGCCTGTCTGATTATACCTAAGACTGCAAATTACGGATTTACGAGCCACAGTTGTGTTAGAAAATGGACGTTAATCATGTAGTCTTTCTTCCAAGGTCTAAAAGAGAGAGATCCTGAAAGGAAATGGATAATCTGGGCCTGTATAGACCACACAGAATTAATACTCATCAGTCACTGAAACAAACTGTGTCTCAGTGCAGGAAGAGGCACCATAAAAAGCTTCATCTACTGGTTTGGGACTTCCCAGCTCCTGGGTTGGTAATATCCCTAATATCCCCCTCTCATCATTAGTAAACCTTGGTGCATGAGGCATTGTATTAGTCCATTTTCATGCTGCTAAAAAGACATACCTGAGACCGAGTAAATTATAAAGGAAAGCTGTTTAATTGACTCACAGTTCTGCATGGCTGTGGAGGCCTCAGGAAACTTGCAATCATGGTGGAAGGGGATGCAAACGCGTCCTTCTTCACCAGACAGCAAGAGCGACAAGGGCAGAGTAAATGGGGAAAAGCCCCTTATAAAACCATCAGATCTCGTGAGAACGAACTCACTATCAAGAGAACAACTGCCCCCATGATCATAATCACCTTCCACGAGGTCCCTCCCCCAAGACGTGGGGATTACAATTCAAATTACCATTCAAGATGAGATCTGGGTGAGGATACAGACCCAGACTATATGAGGTATCTATCTCTACCCATTTATCTGCCTATCAGTTTATCAATAGATTTATCTGTCTACCCAAATATACACCCATCCACCAACCCAAATAACTATGGAAAGGAAATATTTAGAAAAAGCTTAAGTGACAATAAAACAAAGAAAATGTCAACATTTGTCATTGTAAATAAAATAGACAGAAAATATGATGCAGCCAGATAAACGTGATTTCAAATCAAGCTGTGAAAACTCAGGCAATTTATGTAACCTTTCTGAGCTTCAGTCTGAATGCCTATTAAGTGGGAAAGTAATAAAACATCCATAGTATTGCTATAAAATTACCTGACATGTAGATGAAGCAAACAGCACAATGTACAAAATCAATAAATGGAAATATAACCCCACTTTAGCAAAAAGAAAAGAAATATAACAGATTCCCTGAAACTATCATAATATTTGAACAAAAGTAAAAGCAAATATAATACATGTAACAAAGTTTGGCTTTAGCCTGAGTATCAGCATAAAATTTGTTATATTTTTGCCCTGGGCTTTTGGAGAGGGAATACTTACTACAAAGTCATTCTGGAATTCCCAAAATGTGAGTAATCAGTGACAATATTATCAAATAGGTTAATATCATCTCTATTCAGGTCAAAAATATAGCTACTATGTAAAAAGCATGACATCAAATGTAGAGTTGGCATCCATATATACGCATTCAAATACAATACACATTGCAGATGAAACTTAGTAACGTCTCCTCATGTCAGTGCAAATATGAATATAATGTAAATATTATTGTAAAATATGTTGAAATCATGATAGTTGTGAAGCTGCTGATATAATATACAAAAATAATTCTTAATAATTTTAAATAGTTAAATAGGGAAATCACTTGTGAGTTTGTATGTATGTAGAGAGATTGTACTTGTGTAGCTAGGTAACTTTAGGTAGAAAGAAAATACTTATAAAAATTTCACCAATACAAGGAAGAGAAGAGAAATTAGATAATAACATAACTAGTTTTGTAGACTTGTTTTATGTGCTAAAATTCATAACATTAAAATATACTTTTAAAAAATTTATTGTCTAGTTATTTTACTGCATTTAAGCCATATTCCTCAAGAAAATATTTTATTTGTGAATTCTTCATATCTTTTAAAGAAAAATTATACTATATATATTTTTAATATTTTCTCATTTTTAAATTTTTAATTTTTGTGGGTACATAACAGGTGTATATATTTATGCAGTACGTAAGATGTTTTGATAGAGGCATGCAATTTGACATAAGCATATTATGGAGAATGGGATATCCATCTGTTCAAGCATTTGTCCTTTGAGTTACAAATAATCCAATTACACTCTTTATTTTTAAATATACAACTAAGTTATTATTGACTATAGTCAACCTGTGTTGTATCAATTTACATTCCTACCAACAGGGTACAAGGGTTTTCTTTTCTTTTCTCCACATTCTTGCCAAAATTTACTATTGCCTGTCTTTTGGATATGTCATTTTAATTGGAGTGAGATGATACCTAATTGTAGTTTTGATTTTCATTTCTGATTATCAGTGATGTTGAGTACCTTTTTATACATCTGTTTACCATTCGTATATGTTATTTTGAGAAATGTCTATTCAAATCTTTTGCTCATTCTTTGATTGGATTATTAGATTTCTTCCTATAGAATTGTTTGAGCTCATTATATATTCTGCTTATTAATCCTTTGTCAGATAAGTAGTTTGCAAATATTTTCTCCCATTCTGTGAGTTGGTGCTTCATTTTGTTGATTGTACCATTTGCTGTGCAGAAGCTTTTTAACTTGATGTGATCCTATTTGTCCATTTCTGCTTTTGTTGCCTGTGCTTGTGGGGTATTGCTCAAAAATTTTTGCCCAGACCAATATCCTGGAGATTTTCCCCTAATATTTTCTTGCACAAGTTTCAGAGTTTGAGGTCTTAGATTTAAGTCTTTAATCCATTTTAATTTGTATTTTTTTATAAGATAAGAAATTGGGGTCTAATTTCATTCTTCTGCAACATGAATGTCCAGTTTTCCCATCACTGTATATTGAAGAGACTGTCTTTCCCTCCAGTGCATGTTCTTCATACCTTTGTCAAAACTGCATTAACAATAGGTGCATGGATTTGTTTCTGGGTTCTCTATTACACTTCATTGGTCTATGTGTCTGTTTTTATGCTAGAATCATGCTTGTTTCCCATATCTCTGGAGTATCATTTCAAGTCAGGTAATGTGATTCCTCTGGTTTTCTTATTTTTGCTTAAGATAGCTTTGGCTATTCTGGGTCTTTTGTCATTCCATATAAATTTCAGGATCGTTTTTTCTATTTCTGTGAAGAATATAATTGGTATTTTGAAATGGATTGCATTTAATCTGTAGATTGCCTTGGGTAGTATGGACATTTTAACAATATTGATTCTTCCAATCCATAAACACAAAATATTTTTCCATTTTTGGGTGTCCTCTCCAATTTCTTTCTTCAGTGTGTTATAGTTTCCTTGTAGAGATCTTTCACCTAGTATTTAATTATATGTGTGGCTACTGTAATTGGGATTAATTTTTAAAATTCATTTTCACATTGTTCACTGTTGGCGTATAGAAATGCTATTGATTTTGTATGTTAATTTTGTATCCTGCATCTTTACTGAATTGGTATATCAGTTCTCAAAATTTTCCTGTAGAGTCTTTCGATTTTTCTAAATATAAGATCATATCATCTACAAACAAGGATAATTTGACTTCTTCCTTTCCAATTTGGATGCAATTTACGTCTTTCTCTTGTCCAATTGCTCTAGCTAGGACTTCCAATACTATGTTGAATAACAGTGGTGATAGTGGGTATCCTTGCTGTTTTACAGATCTTAGAGAAAAGGCTTTTGGTTTTTCCCCATTCACTATGATATTACCTGTGGGCCTGTCATATATGGCTTTTATTATGTTGAGGTATATTTCTTCTATCCCCAGATTTTTAAGGGTTTTTTTAATCATGATGGGATGTTGAATTTCATCAAAACCTTTTTCAGCATCAAGTGAAATGATCATATGGTTTTTATCCTTCATTTTGTATATATGATGTATCACATTGATTGATTTTTATTCATTGAACCATCCTTTCATTCCAGGGATAAATCCCACTTGGTCATGATGAATGATCTTTATATTAATAACACATTGCTGAATTTTGTTTGCTAGTATTTTGTTGATTTTTGCAACAATATTCATCAGAGATATTGATTGGCCTGTAGTTTTTTTGTGTTTTTCATTTTTTATTTTTTAATGTGTCTTTGTCTGGCTTTGGTATCAGGGTAATATTGGCCTCATAGAATGAGTTTGGAAGTATTCCCCCTTTTGTATTTTTTGGAATATTTTAAGTAGAATTGGTATTAACTCTTAACTGTTTGATAGAATTCAGCAGTAAAGTCATCAGGTCCCAGGCTTTTCTTTACTGGGAAACTTTTAATTACAGCTTCAGTTTCATTACCTGTTATTAACCTGTTACAGTTTTTTATTTCTTCCTGGGTCAATCTTGGTAGGTTGTATCTAGGAGTTTGACCATTTCTTCTAGATTTTCCAATTTATTAGCATATAGTTGCTCATAGTAGGCACTAATGATGCTTTGAATTTCTGCAGTATCAGTTGTAATATCAGCTTTTTCATGTCTGATTTTATTTGAACCTTTTCTTTGTTTTTCTTAGTAAGTCTGGCTAAAGATATGTAAATTTTGTTTAACTTTTATTTTTATTTTTTTTTATTATTATTATACTTTGAGTTCTAGGGTACATGTGCATAACGTGCAGGTTTTGTTTAACTTTTGTTTACAAATTTTGTTTAACTTTTAAGAAAACAACTTTTTGTTTCATTGGTCTTTTATATTTTTTGTTCCAATTTATTTCTGCTCTGATCTTAATTATTTCTTTTCTTCTACCAATTTTGGGTTTGGTTTTCTCTTGCTTTTCTAGTTCTTTAAGATACATCTTTATATTGCCAATTTGAAGTTTTCCTTCTTTTTTGATGTAAGAAATTATAGCTATAAACCTCCAAGTTAGTATTACCTTTACTGTATCATATAGGTTTTGGTATGTTGTGCTTCCATTATTATTTGTTTCAAGAAATTTTTCAATTTCCTTCTTCATTGGCCCATTTGTCATTCGTGAGCATATTGCTTAATTTCCATAGGTTTGAATAGTTTCCACACGTTGGATTGTTATTTATTTATAGTCTTATTTCATTGTGATCAGGGAAGATGATTCATATCATTTCAAGTTTTTGAATGTTTTAAGACTTGTTTTGTGATCTAACATATGGTCTACCCTTGAGAATGATCCATGTGCTGATCCATGGGATGAGAAGAAGAATGTGTATTCTGTAGCTCTTGGATGAAATGTTCTGTAAATATCTATTAGATCCACTTGGCCTATAGTGCAGATTAATTCTAAAGTTTCTTTGTTATTTTCTGTCTAGAAGATCTGTTCAATGCTGAAAGTGGGGTGTTGAAGCCTCCAGCCATTATTATTTGGGGCCTATCTCTCTTCAGCTCTAATAATGTTTCCGTTATATATCTTGGTGCTCTAGTGTTGAGTACATATATATTTAAAATTCTCATATCCTCTGATTTGACTACTGTATCATTGTATAGTGACATCGCGTGTCTCTTCTTACTGTTTTGGTGTTAAAACCTATTTTGTCTGATGTAAGTATAGCAATTCCTGCTCTTTTGTGGTTTCCATTGGCATGGAATAATCTTTTTCCATCCCTTTAATTTCAGTCTATGTGTGTCTTTATAGGTGAAGTATGTTTCTTGTAGGAAACAGATCAATGGATCTTTTTTTTTCATTCATTCAGCTAGTCTGCCTTTTGATTGTAAAGTTTAGTCCATTTATATTCAATGCTTTTATTCATAAGCAAAGACATACTCCTGCCATTTTATTATTTGTTTTCTGATTGTTTTGTGGTCTTCTCTTCCTTCTTTCTTTCCTTACTGTCTTTCTCTAGGGAGGGTAATTTTCTCTGGTGATATGACTTAGATTCATGTGTGTGTGTGCGTATGTGTGTATTTCTCTTGTATGTTTTCGGTTTTAGGTTACCATAAGGCTTGTAAATACTGCATTATAACTCATTATTTTAACCTAATAACAACTTAACAATATTTGCATGAATAAGCAAAAATAAAATTTGTGGGGGATGTGTATGTGTATTTCTCTTGTATGTTTTTGGTTTTAGGTTACCATAAGGCTTGCAAATACTGCATTATAACTCATTATTTTAACCTAATAACAACTTAACAATATTTGCATGAATAAGCAAAAATAAAATTAATAAAAACTCTACATCTTAACTTCATCCCCCCACTTTTTATTGTCTCTATTGATATCTTTTTGTACTCACTATGTCTTGAAAAATTGTTGTAGTTATTATTTTTGTTTGGTTCATCAGGTAGTTGTACTGATGGTACAACTTAGTACTTAGGATAAGAGTAGCTTAAACACCACAGGTTTAGTGTTATAATATTCTAATTTTTCCTATGTACTTAAAATTACCAGTGAATTTTGTACCTTCAGGTGATTATTGTTCATTAGTGTCCTTTTCTTTCTGATTGAAGTACTCTATTTAGCATTTTTTGTAAGACAGGTCTGGTTTTGATGAAATTTCTCAGCTTTTTTTTTTTTTTTTTTCCCAGGGAAAGTCTTTATTTCTCTTTCATGTTTGAAGGAATTTTTTCCAGATATACAATTCTAAAGTGTGTTTTGTTTTTCCTTCAGCATTTCAAATATGTCATGCCACTCTCTCCTGGCCTGCAAGGCTTCTGCTGGCAAATCCATTGTCAGATGTATTGGAGCTCCATTGTATGTTATTTGTTTCTTTCCTCTTACTGCTTTTAGGATCAATTCTTTATCCTTGACCTCTGGGAGTTTGATTAATAAATGCCTTGAGGTAGTCTTTCCTTTGGGTAAATGTGCTTGCATAACTTTCTTGGGCTTGGATATTGATATATTTCACTAGGTTTGAGATATTCTCTATTATTATACCTTTTTATAAACTGTCTACCCCTATCTCTTTACTTCCTCTTTAAGGCCAATAACTCAGATTTGCCCTTTTGAGTCTATTTTCTAGATTCAGTAGGCATGCTTCCTTGTCTGTTATTCTTGTCTCCTTTGACTGTGTATTTTCAAATAGCCTGTCTTCAAGCTCACTAATTCTTTCTTCTGCTTGATCAATTCTGAAAGCAATCTGATGCATACTTCAACATGCAATTTTCAACTAGACCATTTATGCTTAATTTTATAATTATTTCAATCATTTTGTTAAATTTATCTGATAGAATTCTGAATTCCTTTTCTGTGTTATCTTGAATTTCTTTGAGTTTTGTTAACACAGCTATTGTGAATTCTCTGTCTGAAAGGTCACATATCTATGTGTCTCCAGGATTGTTCCCCGGTGCTTTATTTCTTTATTTGGTGAAGTAATTTTTTCCTAGATGGTGTTGATGCTAGTAAGTATTCCTTGGTGACTAAAGAGTTACTATTTATTGTAGTCTCACTGTTTATGCCTATTCTTACTCACTGTTTATGCCTATTCTTACTCACTGTTTATGCCTATTCATACTCATACTCATGTTACACCTATTCATACTCATTTTTTATTTATGAGCCCTATGACTCATGTAAGAGCTGCAGTCCTTATGGCCTAAACTGCCTTTCAGGTTTAAATACCACAATTTTAGTGTTATAATATTCTGTGTTTTTCTGTGTACTTACAATTACCAGTAAGTTTTGTAACTTCAGGTGATTACTTGTTGTTCATTAATGTCCTTTTCTTTCTGACTGAAGTACTCCCTTTAGCATTTTTAGTAAACACAGAGCACTGTAGCCCTCAGTTGTGAGGTTTGCAGGAACTCAAGCTCCCGCTGCTGGGATCAACAATTCCTCTCTGGCTAGGACTGGCGTAAATGCTACCTCCGTGTGTGGGCATCAGCTGAATTTGGTTCAGTTTTCTTCTTTGCTCTAACATGACAGCACTGAGTTCAATGCGTCAAAATTGCTGTGTTTTCCCACCTCCTTTCATATGTTTTATATATAAATTTCTTAAAACTCCAAAGCATGCAAAATGCTGAGTTAATTTTAAATGATATATTTATGAAAGATCCATAGAGGGAAAAAAGTAAGAGACATCTATAGAAAACAATACAGGTATTCTTAGAATTTTTCTTAGCTAAAATTATAAAAGCCATCGAAAAGAATGAGGGGAAAATGACCTAGGATAAATGCAAATAAGAATAGAGTACATACATTATAAAAATAGGGACTGAAAAATTTAAAGCACACAAAGTGATTGGGCAACTCAGAAACCTGAAAAAAGGAAGAGTAAGTTATATGTCAGGGAAGAAAATGCACAAGAAAGTACTAGATCAAATTTCCGAGAAAGACAGTTAAATTATATGTAATATCAGAGATAATGAGGTATCTTCAATACTTATTCGATTTATTACCTATTGTCATCCAAGTAGGGGAATCATAAAATTCAAGAACCTAGAATGAACATAATTAAGTGGGAATAGATACCCAAGTTATTAGAGCACTCACCCTCTCTTTAAATAAGTACGGAGATTTGGGTCTTCATTAATTACATTTCAGGACACAAAAGAATTATCAAACGTTACTGTAGGGTAATCATTAAGAAATCATGAAGCTTTTACATCAATTCCAGAGATAAAAAACTGTTTTATAACTTTGAATGTAGAAAATGATATGGTAGGAGAATTGAGTTCAACAAGCAGCAATACATGAAACAAATGCTTTGAGTGAATTAAGAAAAGGGAACAATTGATTGACTAAGAAAAAATCAAGGAAAATTGGTCTCACTTCTTCATATTAATAGAGACAAAAGAATTAAAGGAAATCTACAATACCTTTTTCTGTTGCTTTGAAAAGGGGTTTTTATTATAAATATATTAAGAAGGATTTTCATAACAATTTAAGAACATTTATGCATTTAATGATTTTTAATGTATTGGTTAGACACAGCAAAAAGTACAAGTCGGTGGTCAAAAGTACATGCTCTCAAATTGGACTTCCCAAATTTGTTTCCTGTTTCATGCTTGGCTGTGTGATCTTACACAAGTTATTCAACCTCTCTTAGCTGCACAGGATTATGTAAAATGACCCATAGCCAGAAGCCTTTGCTCAAAAATTATCCTTAATTATTATTTTAATCTTCATTTAATGTGTACAAATACACTATAAAATACAATGTATTTTCATTTTACAAGGAAAGAAAATTAGGCCTAGAGAAGTTACAAACTATATCCTAGGCTATTTCAGAATAGGTGATTCCATTTTAGGTCTCTTTGTATGATCTGACAGTATATTATTTCTTCAATAGTTAGCCAATTTGCAATTTTAGTTTTTAAGTTTAATTATTCTAATTTTAGTACTATTAAAATCTATATGTATGGCATATATATGTATATGTACATATGTGTATATATATGTGTATATATGTATATGTGTGTTTATATATGTGTGTGTGTGTATATCTATGTATATCCATCTTTTCATTCCACTACATAATATCCTGTATTTTTCCTAAAATTAGGGTTGAAAAATAATACATTTTACTCAATGTTAACCAAACATAACTGAAATTTTACATTGGCTTAGATTCTTAAAATCATTTATACATCATATTTAAAGACTTTATGTTTACCCCAATAGTGACAATAAACACTATTTTTGTCAGTGCCATTTTTCTGCATTGTTGAGTGAAATACCACTGATGAATGTATAAACTACTCTTGTGGAAAAAATGAAGCATTTCTATGTGGCTTTCATTAAAAATGTAAAGCATTGTTTATGAGAAACATTTGATATAAAGTCCTGGGTATCCCTGAGAATCTCTTCTCTGCTCCCATCCCATGTTTCAATAGTTTCCACAGTAATAGTTTTATGTGTATATTGAAATTGTGGGAGAATGCTGTATTCTGGAAATTCAGTTATCCTTCTGGCCTTTTAAATAAACTTAGAGTTATCTCAGAGAAAATTCACCTAAATAACTTGACTCTCAACAAAATGAACATGTGGCATATTTGCTGCTAAAAAAACTCTGCAGAAGTATAAACTGAGAATCTCAATTTTGATAAGTCTTTGGTGATTCTGAGACATCATATACACACTCAGATCCCCAGATCACACATGGCAAAGAAAGCTTCAAAAAACACTTTTCTACAGGGAACAAGTATAGATTCTGGAATGAGGCCTGTGTTTGGAAAACATTTTATTCACCAGTTTCATGTTTGAATTTGCTCAGTCACATGCATTGTAGGTATTTATTTGTAAAATGGGGATGAGGGATGCTTCTCATTTCAATAGATTTTAAGTAAATCAAATAGAAAAGATACCTGGAATATAACAGGAAGGTGCTCAGCACTTCCTTTTCCTTTCTCTCTCTAGTCAGTTACCTAACGGCCTCTCTTCTTTGACAAGATTTCAAATAATGTATAGGAAAATCAGACTAAAACTATTTCCGAAAAGGCAAAAGTTGATATATCAGAAAAAACTAATTATGATATTAGTAGTCACAACTAATAGTTACTTGAATGGTGCTATGAGTTAGGCATTGTGCTAAGTCCTTTTCATGCATTACCTCATTTCAAATACATTAAATTAATATGGTAGTTAGTTTTGGTGTCAACATGATTGAGCCATGGCATGCTCAGACATACGGCCAAAGATTGTTCTAGATGTGTCTGTGAGAGTGCTTCCAGATGAGATTAACATTTGAATCAGTAGACTGACTAAAGCAAATTGCCCTTCCTGACATGGGTGGGTCTCATGCAATCAGTTGAAGACCTAAACAGCCTAAAGGCTAAGAGGGAACTTCTCCTACCCGACTGCATGTGCTGAGACACTGTTCATTTTTTATTCCCAGCTTTAGGATTTGGACTGAAGTAAGCTCCTCTTGTGTCTTAAGCCTGCCAGCTCTAGGACTAAAATTTATACCATTGGCTTTGCTGGTTCTCCAGTTCCTCAGCTACAGATCTTGGACTTCTCAGCCTCCATAATCAAATGAGCCAATTTCTTGTAAGTATCTTGCCACCCCCACCCAGTACAAGCATGCCCCTCTGCCCATCCACCCATCTATCCATCCATCCATCTATCTATCTATACATACGCCCTGTTGGCTCCATTTATTTGGATATGTCTAACTAATACAGTTAACTATTGTTACAGCCTCAAGTTGTAGATATTATAGTCTTAAAGAGATTATGAATCATATAATAAAAAATACATACACACGACGTTGTTCAAGAAGTTCATGGAAAATACATATTATGAAATATCTATGCACGAAGATAAAAAATTTTTCACCAAAATAAACTTGCGTTAACTTGTTATTACATGTCTGACATAATCTAGTTTGAGGCAGTAAGAAGGATAAGACATCAATTAGACAAGATCTCCTAAAAGGGCATCATTAATTCTGCTAAAATTAAAACTAGAACAAACATCAAATTTATTGTGAAGCTAGGGTGAAAAAAATGGTGAAATCATTGACGCTTTAGATTAAGTTTATGGGGACAATATCCCAAATAAATCAGGAGTTTAAAAATTGATAACTCATTTTAAGAAGGGAAAATATGATGTTGAAGACGTAGCTTGCAGCAGCAGATGATTGACATCAATTTGCAAAACCAAAATTAATCTTGTTCATGCCCTCATTGAGGAGAACCAATGATTAATAGCAGAAACGATAAGTGAACGACACAGACATCTCAACTGGTTCAACTCACACAGTGTTGACTGAAAAATTAAAGTTAAGTAAACTTCCCACTCAATTGGTACCAAAAGAGTTTTGCCTAAGTCAGCTGCAAACAAAGGCAGGGATTTAAAAAAAAAAAATTTATACTTGGGAGGCTGAGAGCAGGAGAATCGCTTGAACCCCGGAGGCAGAGATTTCTGTGAGCTGAGATCACGCCACTGCACTCCAGCCTGGTGCCATAGCGAGACTCCATCTTGGGGAAAAAAAAAAATTTTAGACAAGTAGGATCAAGATCTGAAAGCATTTTGTCAAAGAATTGTAACAAGAGATAAAACATGGCTTTACTAGCTCAATGGTTAAGACAATGCATGATCAAAGCAATTGCTACCCTGAGGTGAAAGTGGTCCAAGACAAAGCAAAAGTGGGCCAGTCAAGAGCAATGGTCATGGCAACAGTTTTCTTGGGATACTCAAGGCATTTTACTTGTTGACTTTCTAGAGGGCCAAAGAACCATAACATTTGCTTACTATGAGAGGGTTTTGAGAAAGTTTGCCAAAGATTTAGCAGAAAAATGCTCTAAAAACCTTCACCAGAGTCCTTCTCTACCATGATGATGCTCCTACTTATTCCTCTAATTACATAAGGAAAATTTTTGGAGAGTTTTGATGAGAAATCATTAGGTATCCACCTTACCATCAAGATTTAGCTTCTTCTGACTTAGTTTTGTTTCCTAATCTTAAGAAACATCTAAGGGCAGTCATTGTCTTCAGTTAATAATGTAAAACGACTGCACTGACATGGTTAAATCCCCAGGATCCTCGGTTCTTTAGGAATGGACTAAATGGCCATATATACATATCATATATATGTATGAGGAAATTTATTGAGGGAATTTGCTCATATGATTATGGATGCTGTGAAATCCCAGAATATGCCATCTGTAAGCTAAAGAATTAGGAAAGCAAGTAGCGTAATTCAGTTCACATCCGAAGGCTTGAGAAACAGGTGTGGGCTAATGAAGGACTGATGATATGTAAGTCCTAGAGTCTGAAGGGCCAAAATAAAGGAGCTCTGATGCCTGAGGGCAAGAGAAGTTGGATCTCCCAGCTCAAGAAGAGAAAGAGTATTTGTCCTTCCTTTGCCTTTTTGTTGTATTCAGACCCTCAAGAGATTGGATGATGTCTTCCCACATTGGTGAAGATGGATCTTTTTTACACAGTCTACTTATTCAAATGTTAATCTCTTCTAGAAACTCTTTCACTGATATATCCAAAATAATGTCTTTCCTGCTATCTAGGCATCCCTTAGCCCAGTCAAGTCGACACATAAAATTAACCATCACAGCCAGTGGTAGAACTGGAACTAAGTCCATTCTGTTTATCCCCAATGTTTATACTTTTAACTAGTATACACTCATTAATCCACACACACCTCACTGCATCTGCCTTCCCACAGTCTAGGAGTTTGATTGTGCAGGACCAGAGAGTTGCAGAAAAGAGTGGAACAGCTTGAGTCTGATACAGAGAAGAGCTCAAGTGTAATGACAAATGGTGATCAATATTATACTTTAGTGTAGAGACAACATAGGAAGTGCTGAGGACTATGGAGAACTATTTTACTTATTTCCAGTTTGAAGGGAACTGCAAGTAGATAGCTCTAGTCAAGTCTAACAGTGTGAGAAGGTGGGTACTATGTTGTCAGCTATTTCAATTTCCTAAGGGGGACCAGAAATCAAAATTTTATAGAAACATATACACTATTTAAATGTTAGAAAATAATACAATTTATCTTGAAAATAATAAAAACATATTTGTAGGTTAAATAGAGACAGAGACTAAACCAGCACAAACAAAAGCACACAGATACATACACACACACACACACACACACACACACATACACACACACACACACCCTTATCCATCCACCTAATCATCCTTTGCAGAATAGTACATTACAGTATTAGCTACATATATATATATATGGTGTAATTTGATTGATCAATAAGCAATTCTTTCTTCCACACATAGATTCTTAATTTTCAATATATGGCATGCTGTTGGGAATCTATAAGGCAATTTATTAGGGATGCATGTTAGGTGAGACAGATAGTTAGTCATATTCATGTCTTATTTCACTTAAATGTTTTCCAATGCATTGTGCACACACAGAGCATATTACTTTTAGGGAACTACAACATAATACATGCCAAAAAATGATGCACAAACAAGTAAAATAAGAAATATAGGTGTGCCATGGAGAGGGTGAGGAGAAATAAGAATGAGCAACACAGAATTTGTTCTTGGAATAAGCATTCACTAAGTTGATCACAGGAAATTTGACTTTTCAATAGTGATGAGATTAAAGCTCAGAGGTGATTAAAGCTCAAAGGTGAGGAAGGTGGACAAGGTTATTTGATGCCTGTAAAAGGTCCAGTCATTAACAGTCACTCACACTGTTTACATGAATGGCGATTACATTAGTTTCTACTTATAGTCAAACAAAAAGAGCTAAGTTTTCTTAACCATTTCCCCACAATATTTGGCTTAAGAATACCTCTCAGCTCTTATTAGACTATAACTAGAAACCATTTCCCCACAATATTCTTTCTAAATCAAGAAACTAAATACATAATAAAGGAATGGGAGGAAGGCTCCAGATACATATTATAATGTCCTGGTAAATAATTGCAATTATAATGAAGATGTAAATAGTTTTATAAAACCCTATATGCAGGCGGAGCAAGATGGCCAAATACGAACAGCTCCAGTCTCCAACTCCCAGCGCGAGCGACACAAAAGACCGGTGATTTCTGCATTTTCAACTGAGGTACTGGGTTCATCTCACTGGGGAGTGCCGGACGATGGGTGCTGGTCAGCTGCTGCAGCCCGACCAGCGAGAGCTGAAGCAGGGCGAGGCATTGCCTCACCTGGGAAGCGCAAGGGGGAAGGGAATCCCTTTTCCTAGCAGGGGAACTGAGACACACAACACCTGGAAAATCGGGTAACTCCCACCCCAATACTGCGCTTTAAGCAAACAGGCACACCAGGAGATCATATCCCACACCTGGCCGGGAGGGTCCCACACCCACGGAGCCTCCCTCATTGCTAGCACAGCAGTCTGTGATCTACCGGTAAGGCAGCAGCAAGGCTGGGGGAGGGGCGCCCGCCATTGCTGAGGCTTAAGTAGGTAAACAGAGCTGCTGGGAAGCTCGAACTGGGTGGAGCTCACAGCAGCTGAAGGAAACCTGCCTGTCTCTGTAGACTCCACCTCTGGGGACAGGGCAATAACAAACACAGCCAAAACCTCTGCAGACGCAAACGACTCTGTCTGACAGCTTTGAAGAGAGCAGTGGATCTCCCAACACGGAGGTTGAGATCTGAGAAGGGACAGACTCCCTGCTCAAGTGGGTCCCTGACCCCTGAGTAGCCTAACTGGGAGACATCCCCCACTAGGGGCAGTCTGACACCCCACACCTCACAGGGTGGAGTACACCCCTGAGAGGAAGCTTCCAAAGCAAGAATCAGACAGGTACACTCGCTGTTCAGAAATATTCTATCTTCTGCAGCCTCTGCTGCTGATACCCAGGCAAACAGGGTCTGGAGTGGACCTCAGGCAATCTCCAACAGACCTACAGCTGAGGGTCCTGACTGTTAGAAGGAAAACTATCAAACAGGAAGGACACCTACACCAAAACCCCATCAGTACATCACCATCATCAAAGACCAGAGGCAGATAAAACCACAAAGATGGGGAAAAAGCAGGGCAGAAAAGCTGGAAATTTAAAAAAGAGCCCGCATCTCCAAGACAATCCTAAGTCAAAAGAACAAAGCTGGAGGCATCACGCTACCTGACTTCAAACTATACTACAAGGCTACAGTAACCAAAACAGCATGGTACTGGTACCGAAACAGAGATATAGACCAATGGAACAGAACAGAGTCCTCAGAAATAATACCACACATCTACAGCCATCTGATCTTTGACAAACCTGAGAGAAACAAGAAATGGGGAAAGGATTCCCTATTTAATAAATGGTGCTGGGAAAATTGGCTAGCCATAAGTAGAAAGCTGAAACTGGATCCTTTCCTTACTCCTTATACGAAAATTAATTCAAGATGGATTAGAGACTTAAATGTTAGACCTAATACCATAAAAATCCTAGAGGAAAACCTAGGTAGTACCATTCAGGACATAGGCATGGGCAAAGACTTCATGTCTAAAACACCAAAAGCAACGGCAGCAAAAGCCAAAATTGACAAATGGGATCTCATTAAATTAAAGAGCTTCTGCACAGCAAAAGAAACTACCATCAGAGTGAACAGGCAACCTACAGAATGGGAGAAAATTTTTGCAATCTACTCATCTGACAAAGGGCTAATATCCAGAACCTACAAAGAACTCAAACAAATTTACAAGAAAAAAACAAACAACCCCATCAAAAAGTGGGCAAAGGATATGAACAGACATTTCTCAAAAGAAGACATTCATACAGCCAACAGACACATGAAAAAATGCTCATCATCACTGGCCATCAGAGAAATGCAAATCAAAACCACAATGAGATACCATCTCACACCAGTTAGAATGGCGATCATTAAAAAGTCAGGAAACAACAGGTGCTGGAGAGGATGTGGAGAAATAGGAACACTTTTACACTGTTGGTGGGATTGTAAACTAGTTCAACCATTATGGAAAACAGTATGGCGATTCCTCAAGGATCTAGAACTAGATGTACCATATGACCCAGCCATCCCATTACTGGGGATATACCCAAAGGATTATAAATTATGCTGCTATAAAGACACATGCACACGTATGTTTATTGCAGCACTATTCACAATAGCAAAGACTTGGAATCAACCCAAATGTCCATCAGTGACAGACTGGATTAAGAAAATGTGGCACATATACACCATGGAATACTATGCAGCCATCAAAAAGGATGAGTTTGTGTCCTTTGTAGGGACATGGATGCAGCTGGAAACCACCATTCTTAGCAAACTATCACAAGAACAGAAAATCAAACACCACATGTTCTCACTCATAGGTGGGAACTGAACAATGAGATCACTTGGACTCAGGAAGGGGAACATCACACACAGGGGCCTATCATGGGGAGGGGGGGAGGGGGAGGGATTGCATTGGGAGTTATACCTGATGTAAATGATGAGTTGATGGGTGCAGCACACCAACATGGCACAAGTATACATATGTAACAAACCTGCACGTTATGCACATGTACCCTACAACTTAAAGTATAATAATAATAAATAAATTAAAAAATAAAATAAAATAAATAAATAAATAAATATCAAAAAAAAAAAAAAAAAAAAAAAAACCCTATATGCAATGCATATTTCATACAAAAGGAGCCTACTAAAGAGGAATGGCCCAGGGAATGATGTGTTGAAAGGGAATATTTGTAGTGGAAAATAAATAACTTCAGAATCTAAGGCCCTTGGGAAAAAGGAATCAACATTCCAAGAAGCATTCAGCCTGAAAGATTCATATCCTCATTCCAAGCATCCTGGTTGTGTTTCTAAAAATGGGTTCAAATAACATGTCATCTGGTACCACCAGGTGTGCTTGTTAAAAATGCAGATTCCTAGGACCATGTATCAATCAGAGTTTCGAAAGTAAGGGACAGGAAATTCAATTTTAACAAGTAATTGTGGTGATTTTTATGCATTTCAAAATTAGAGAGTCACTAGTTTAGAGAAACAAACTCATCCTCCACTATCAACATAGAGGGAAGTCACATGCAATAACAGTTCCAGAATGTAGTATGGAAGATCCTGTATTAAACTTTAAAGCAACAATTATGAGAAACCTAATTTCTGTGTTAAACAACATCTTATAATATAAATAAGATAAACAAAAATGGTAGCAGCAACATTAGAAACATTCTACTATTCAGAGGCAAAACTCAAAACTTTTAGTAACTGTTAGAAAATTCTTCTGTTTTTAGTAATTGCAGATATAATTTGTGAACTATGTTCAGCTGTCATATCTGTAGATACCAGGAAGTTAAAAGACTGTAGCAGACATGTTCGGCCAGCTACCCAGAAACTACAGTCCTCCTCCCCTCAACACACACACCGTTTCTCTCTTAATGAGAACCAGAATATGTTCCATTGTCAGCCTCTTCTTGAGTAGAATCTATGCCTCTCCTTAACAGCAGGGATGAATCTTTGTTATCCCATTCTAATCAAGATAATTATATTACCCTTATCAGTTATTAGTTGAGGAAAGGGCATGAATAGAATTATGATGGGCCCAGGCACAGTGGCTTATGCTTGTAATTCCAGAACTCTGGGAAGCCAAGGCCAGGGGATTGCTTGAGGCCAAGAGTTTGAGGTCAGCCTAAGCAACATAGAGAGACCTTCTCTCTACAAAATATTTAAAAATTCACTGTGGGCCGGGCGCCGTGGCTCACGCCTGTAATTCCAGCACTTTGGGAGGCTGAGGTGGGTGAATCACCTGAGGTCAGGAGTTCGAGACCAGCCTGGCCAACATGGTGAAACCCTGTCTACTAATAATACAAAAAATTAGTCAGGCGTTATGGTAGACACATGTAATCCCAGCTACTCAGAAGGCTGATGCAGGAGACTCGCTTTAACCTGGGAGGCGGAGGTTGTAGTGAGCTGAGATTGCACCAATGCACTCCAGCTTGGGCAACAAGAGCAAAACTCCATCTCAAAAATATATACACACACACACACACACACACACACACACACACACACATACACACACAGTGTACAGTGGTGCACACATGTAGTTTTAGCTATTTGGGAGGCTGAGATGAATTACTTGAGCCTAGGAGTTCAAGGCTGAGACGAGTTATGATCCTTCCATGCCTCTGCACCTCAGCTTGGGTGACACAGTGAGACCATATATCTAAAAACAAAATAATAATAATTAAAAAAAACTATGACGAATGAAGCAATAAAGAAAATCTGTGAGGAGCTTCTAAGAATAATCTCCTTTGTATTCTGGCTTCTAGACACTGTTTTGTGGGCTATGATGCTTGAATCTATGGTAACCCTTTTGCAAACATAGAAAAACAAGACTAGAGACAAAAATAAATACTATATTATAAGGATTGAAAAGAGAGAGGGATGAGGGGAGGGAGAGAAGGAGGAGTGGGAGAGAGAGGGACGAGGGTGCAAGGGGAAGGGGAGTGGGAGGAAAATAGAAAGAGGGAGATGGAGGCAGAGAGGGAGAGGGAGGGAGAGAGAAAGATTGAGAGAAAGAGAGAGATTAGAAAGAATTAGGGCCCTTGGTGGTATCTATGAGCCCCTGAGCTAACCCTTTAACTACTCTACCACATGACTGTGTAGGTCCTTTGGGCAATGGAGGAGTTAAAGCAGCTGGACTCCTGTAGGTTTCTTCCTTTACTGAGGGGATGTTTCTAGATAAAGAAGGTGACATGGTCTCTTTTCCCTGTAAACATGCTTGTATCTAGGCCTCTTTGTAAACAGACTAATAATATTTGCTAGAATAAAGGGTCCTGATATCTAGAATGTTCTTAGCAGGATATGCCCAGCTAAGAATTATTAACAACAAATAAACCCATAATCTGTGGAATTCTGAGGCATATCTCCCTCAAATATATTGTCTAAGCCAAAATCTAAAATGAAGCTATTTCATAGTCTAACCACTTCCTTGCTTATAAGGTAACATGTGAACCTTATCTGAAAACTCTTTGATTACTGTGCATGTCCAATGCAGGAAGAAAAGTCCTGGGGAGCCGCACAGGATGTCTAAGACTTCTGCCTGATTTGTTTGATCCTCCTTTTCATCTGCATCCTTGATATTATTAATAATGGTGATACTGGGTAAAACCTTTACTTCAAATGATTCTGATTTGATAATCTTATCCTTTATATTGGCTCATCCTATTAAGTAAGATAATAATTTTTGTTGTTGTTCATGTCATTTTGAATTGTGTCTTCTGCATATCAATTGTGATTCTTCCTGTGGAAAGTAATGAGATTCCAATAGCCAGTGAAAGAAGTTAAGCTTTAATGAGACACACAAGATAAACAAGGAAAACAAAAGAAGCAGAGAGAAATCTGAGGAACTTCTCTAGCTAAGAATTTCATCAGTAGCCAGTAAGAAGACATTGTTAATTATCACAATAAGGTTACACCTATATTTTTAAAAATTTACTATTAGATATTCTTTGGGTTTTCTCCTATCCAACAAACATGTGATCTATTTTTCTCCAACTTATGCAGATGGGTCCCTATTGTTTTGACCAGAGACGATGGGACCATATCTGGATACCTGACAAAAGGTGAGCCAATCAGTTACTCTTCTCTGTGAAATTACAAGTAGGGCTAAGAGTGCAACAAATCTTTGTCCATTGCCGGAAATGATACATGCAAACTTTTTTTTTTCTGCTATAGGACTTAACAAAGATAATTGATATACTGAGATGGGGGAAAGCAGGAATGCTGTGAGGAGAGATGAGCAGTGGACAGACAGTTCAAGCAGTTTTGAGAAGGTTTATATTTCATACATTCCCACAATTCTAATACAGCTATATATATACAACAAAATGGTGTAAGATAGAATGTGGTTAACTTAGTCCAGTATTGTTTCAGTTCTCCTCAACAAGCCATTTTTTTTCATATTAAACACTACTTTTTAAAAAGTCATTTCAAGCATTACACTAGAGACCTGACATTTGAGTTTATTTATGTGGGAAGCCAAGTAAGTTGATCAAAGCAATTTCTTCTTACAACCAAGGACAATTCCTGTTTGTATGAGCTAGCCCATGCATAGTGATTGTGACTCACAATTCAAACGTACAGGAAGCAACTACCATTTGCAGGTTTCCATTAATCTTTGCACATATTTGCAAAATATTAAGAAATAAAAGTATTTTGTATAAGAATGCTCTAACCATTTGTGTATGTGTGAAAGAGAGAAAGATTTAAGTAGATATTTAAGTGGGAAGAATAATGCTAGAAGCTGCAAGTAGAGACAGGAAAAGCATTAAGATGCTAGAGTAGTTTCTGTTAAAATCAAATATTGTGGTACTGCAAAATTCAATTTATTGCATTAAAATAGACTTTAGCTTTACTCAACATCAGAGAAATAACACAATGTCCTCTCTCAGCCTTTCATTTATCTCGTTGGTAGAGAAAATTACTTAGGTGACTCCGTTTTTCCTATTTTGAATAATTCCCAACTTTAGAGAAATATACTGGTGTCCAAGTCCATGACTGATTTACAAGTTAAGCTAGCTCCTTAAAATAAGGGCATAAAAAGAATGCAAAAGGTAATCAAGGATTTTAATCATGATAAAAATTTTAAAAGAAAAAATGTGAAATAAAATAATTTAGTAGAGCAAAATAGAAAAATAGAAAAACAAAAAGTGAATAGAGTGACAAAAAAGAAAAACATAAGTAACATATATGAAGACTAATTTCTGGTATCTTGATCTTGTAGGTTTTGAAACATTAACTGCAACTGAATGTATTGCTATATATTTGCATTTATTTTAATTTCTATACAACAAAGGTGATGCACTCTATATTTTCGTATATTTTAGAAAAACACTCATAGAATAGTCACCATATTATGCTTCTGTTATTTAGAGAACAGGTCAATCATAGCTAATATGGGCCCGTCTTTTCATTATCTCCAAATATTATTGGACAATGATAAAAGTATAAAGTGCCATTAGCCAGTGAGAATGACATTAGAGATATTATATGTACGATTTAATTTTACATGTTTTAGCTACACAAAATGTACAACAGAGTTATATGTGCAGTGCTTGAGAGAATTAAATCTAATTTTAAACTACACAAAATTTGGGTAAATATGCTAAATAATTTATAAAGTTAAAATACTCTCTTCCCTGCAGCACTTTAACATTCCATTCGACATTTAAGAAAAGCATGGAATAAGCTCCCAATATTGATGTCTCATAACCTAAGATCAACGTATAAAGTGAACAGTAATTCTTTAATGGGGTGTCCTGAACATGCAAATACCACACCCCTACTTTTATTCTGTATTTCTTCTAAATTTTACTTGAAATCTTTCTTTGTTGAGAGCCACAATCATCTGATGATCATCCATACATTCCAATATTTGATTTATGAGGCTTACATATTTTATACAAACTGCCAGTGCCAGTATGTTTCTCAATAGTTAGTGCCATTTTGGGGGTCCCTAGAAAAATTCCATACCAAAAAAAGGATTAACTAGCAAGAACTTCGGAGATATAGTAGGTCTCTTATTAAATCAACCACAAGTAAGAGCTGCAACACAATAGAGATACCTCCCTAAGACTTGCCTAGGTCACAACAATTGAGCAAACAAACAACAACAAAATACCTTCTTCTCTGCCGCACTTCAAAATTCCGTGTCAATTTCTACTTCTTCCCACCACAATATCTTATCCACCCCTATATCGTGACATGAAAGCTGGGAAGGGGAGAAACATCAGGAGAAGCAGTACAGTAGTTCAAACCACTGTGACCTTTATTTTTTTGTACTGAGGAAGTTCCTTTCTATCTTTCATGAGCTCTGGCAATCTTTAAAAAGTTGGTTTATAGATTTTAATGGTATAGTCTTTACATATTTGGATTTAGATTTCTTGCCCATAAAAGACTTTACTGAAACAATCCCACCTATCAAGTAGGATCCACCAGGATAGTGGGAGGAAAATGTACTTAAGTACTTAAGAGCACAGGCTTGGACTACCTGAGTTTGAATCTTAGCTCTATGAGTTAATAGCTGTGAGACTTTAGAATAAACAATTCATTTGCTCTATATATCAATTATTTCCCTGTAAAAATGGGGGGAGCAATAATATCTAAATCATATAATAAGTGAAGATTACATAAAAGTGAGAAAGTGCTATGAAAAGTATCTGAAAACTATTATGAAGACAACATGAAAACTAAAGAAGGGAAGGAAGGTTTTCACATAGTGTGTGTATTTGTTATGCATCAAGGAGAGACTATTATTTAAAGAGCTTTCGGTTATCTGTGACACACAATTTAATGCTGGAAGACAGATCCTGAAATCTTTCTTTGGAGAGATGGCCCAACCTAATATGGACTACTTCTAACTGAGGAATTAAGTATATTGGTAAAAAACTATAAAGTGGATTTTCTGGTTTCCATTTGTTGGAACCAGAGAAAGCTATTATTTTGTCTCCATATTTTTGGAAAGCCAAGAGGAATTCCCAATAGGAAAGGGGAGAGTAGGCATCAGCAACAGGGTAGTGGACTGCAAACTAAGAGGTGAGCTTTAGGTGGTGGGGTATGGACAACTGACTTCAGGAGTAGAACTATCTTATATCTCACTCTACATGTTCTCATCCTTGGTTGCAATTACTTTCAGTTATTCTTAGATCTTCATCAAACATTACAGCCTGGTGTTATCTGTAATGTGAAGAATGAAAAGAGAGTCTGTGTCCATGCTTGGGAAAAAAAGCATTTTGGGAAGAAAATAGAGCAGTCTAGTAAAACCTTGACAAGAAGGGAAAAAAAAAACCATGGCCAACAGAGAAGCCCAGAGTAGCCAACTGAAAAAATATGTGACAAGCAACTAGTAAGACAGACTTGTTGGAACCTTGGGCATTTCTCAAAAGTATTAAGGGTGTATAAACTTAATACAAGATAGGAAGCAGACTTCCTGCAATCATATGACTAGAGAATGTATGGGAGAACATCCTTTGAATTTAGATAGTAAATGCAGGTTAACTTCCAAGGCTGCAAAACTTGAGTATACTGCATGACAACTGAACAAATAAGTACAGATTGGAGGGATAGTACAATGTTTAATCCTGTTGGTGAATTTTCATACCACACAAACCCAAATCAACATATGGAAAATGTTGCATAACCATATCAAAGTTAAATGTAAATTGTATTCAGGTTACCCATAGTTTGGGTTTCTCTATACCAATGCCCTCCTGTGAATAAAAATAATTGAAGTAATGAATAGAATGATCATTTAGAAGCTCCTCAAATGTGATGATATTGTAGAACAAAAAGTTGAGATTTTCTCTGTTGAACCAGAGAGGATTTGCTTTCAGGAAACTGAGTACAGTTGAGGGAATGGTAGAGGTACTGGACTGAAAACAGGAGAAACATGCCAATGAAACTGGTGAAACAATCAGTCTCTGTTCTTGCTTGATTCCTGTCCCCTACCCTTGAGCAGGCAGCCAGATGGTTTCCCTCTGGGCAAACAGATGTCCCAACAGAAAAAACCTAAACCTATAGACATCTGGGAACCTTCTGGGAAAACATCTAGGACTACACCTAATCACTTTACAGTAAACTAGACCTATTAACAAGACTTACCCACATACATCACATATATAGAGATTTTAATCAGCATGTTGTTTCCTAGGTCTTTAACTTAAATTGGCAGCCAGAGAAAACCAGGTGTCTGAGGAAACCCTCACCTTGAAAGAATGATCAAACAAACAGTAAAAATACTTGGGAAAAAAAAAAAAAGTCAATGTCAGCCAGGTGTGGTGGCTCACACTTATAATTCCAGCAATTTGGGAGGCCTAGGTGGAAGGATAACTTGAGTCCAGGATTTCAAGACCAGCCAGGGCAACATAGTAAGACCCTGTCTCTAGAGAAACTAAATTAAATTAGCCAAGTGTCATGGTGTGTGACTGTAGTCCTACATACTCAGGAGGCTGAGGTAGGAGGATCATTTGGGCCTGGGAGGTAGAGGTTGCAGTGAGCCATGATCATGCCACTGCAGTCAGCCTGGGCAACAGAACATGACACCATGATACTGTCTCAAAAAAAAAAAAAAAAAAAAAGAAGAAGAAAAGAAAAGAAAGAAAATACAACATGAAAATTGAAGAATGCTTTAAACTTATTTCTAATGCATGCAGGTATACAAGATATGGCATACCAGAAAAGAACAGACTATAAAATGAAATGCTGATAAAGCTAAAGTAACTCCTTGTATATTCAATATATTATAGCAAAAATAAGAAAAATAAAATCAATAGAAATGTTCAAAGGTAAATATGAGGAAGTTAGGATAAAACATAAAAAGAAAAATGTGAAACAATAGAAAAAGATAAGAAACTTAGACTATATATACAGGTATAAAATATGCAAATAACGGAACTTACAGAATAAAAGGAAAATATGTTGGGCAGGCAATTTACTAGGAAATAACAAAAGAAAATTGCCATGAGTTTGTAGATTGAAAAGTGCCCAGAGGGTCAAGCAGAATAAATGGAAAGGGAGCCACACAAAGTCACAAAATTGTGACATCAGGACACTGGGAATAAAAGTTACAACTATAGAGAGAGAATCATAAATCCAATGCCTTTCTTCTCCCTTTGAAGCTATGGACACTTCAGCTTCTATACTTTCTTACAAAATAAAAGAATAAGCATCAACTATTTAAAAAGTGATCTTCCCAAGATATTGCTTAAAGATTGCATACAATGCTTCCAATTTTATGATTCCAAAGAACACGACATAACTCAGAATGTTGTAGTTAATCCCCCTTGAAACAAAACAACTCTTAATGGCCCATAACCATAGCAGGTATTTTTAACCTCAGTCCTTTTCCCCTACTTCTTACTCTGTGACAAAACTGATACCAAAACATATAAATCGTTTCAACTATTTTGTTCAGTGGGAAAATCCGGCCTATTTTAACTTTTTTTGCATTTTTACTTAGCAATATTTTTGTGGTGGGGGTTGGGGGGGCTCTTTTTAACCTTTTTTTTTTTTTTTTTTTTTTAATTGAGACAGAGTCTCGTTCTGTTGCCCAGGTTGGAGTACAGTGGCATGATCTCAGCTCACTGCAACCTTTGCCTCCCAGGTCCAAGTGATCCTCTTGTCTCAGCATCCCGAGTAGCTGGGATTACAGGTGCATGCCACCATGCCCAGCTAATTTTTGTATTTTTAGTAGAGATGGGGTTTCACCATGTTGGCCAGGCTGGTCTTGAACTCCTGGGCTCAAGTGATCCACCTGCCTTGGCCTCCCAAAGTGCAGGGATTACAGGCGTGAGCCACCGTGCCCAGCCTCTTTTTTAACTTTTATCTGAAGTTCAGGGGTACAAGTATAGGTTGGTTACACAGATAAACTTGTGTCATGGGGGTTTGTTGTACAGATTATATCATCACCCAAGTATTAAGACTAGTACCCATTAGTTGTTTTTCCTGATCCTCTCCCTCCTCCCACCCTCCACCCTCCACCCTCCAAAAGGCCACAGTGTGTGTGTTCTCCTCTATGTGTTCATGTGTTCTCATCATTTAGCGCCCACTTAAAAGTGAGAACATGCTAGTTTTCTGTTCCTGTGTTAGTTTGCTAAGGATAATGGCCTCCAGCTCCATCCATGTCCATGAAAATGACATAATCTCATTCTTTTTCATGGCTGCGTAGTATTCCATGGTGTATATGTACCACATTTTCTTTATTCAATCTATCATTGATTGACATTTAGGTTGATTCTATGTCTTTGCTATTGTGAATAGTGCTTCAATAAACATACACATGCATGTGTCTTTATGAAAGAATGATTGAAAGAAAGTGCGGCGATTCCCCAAAGACCTAAAGACAGAAGTGCCTTTTGACCCAGCAATTCCACTACTGGGTATATACCCAAAGAAATACTTGACAATGTTTGATGTCTAGATATGTACACATTTTCTCCTCATAATTATCAAATTCCCATTTCTCAATTACTATGATTTTGTATACATAATTTTGCTCTTATCAGCTTGAGAAAATCTTATCTGCCTTTCTCTTCAAGAGATTCAAAACTATTTGACATTTTTCCAACATACGGAAATGTGGCCATGGATACCACTGATGTCATTTCATCTTCAATGTGAGAAGTAATGAGTGGCAATTTGCTTACAGAGCTTTAATCTGAAGACCAAAATTTACTCAGACTGATGGAGAGGTGGCACAAAAACAATTGTCTGCAATAAACTGAATTTATTGAATTCTTCCTAAGCCACTGTTCTCTGACCAAAGTATTTCTGTAAATTTCCTCATAAATGGGACATAAAGCAGCTATAGAAAGCTTTAATTCTAAGGTTTTCTGTTTGAAGTAACAAAAACACAAAACATATAATGGACCAATTCTTTACAATAATGTTTAGCTGCACAAAAGTACAAATGCCAAGCCACCAGGTAAGCGAAGATCTGACTTTATCAAAATAAAGTTGAAATGGTAGCATTCAGTTACAAGAAACCTACTTTCCTAATCCCACACCTAGATGCATGGTCTGAAAATAGAAATGAAGATTTAAATTTTAATTTATCCCAGAAAATGTGGGAAGTATAATTACTCTATCTGTAGCTACAAAGCAGACTCATAGACAGTTTCCCAAATAACACGTAATTTTTAATAGTGAAAATTTCAACAAGTCTAGAAAGTAGAAAGGGACCTGAAATAAACAGATACACAGAACTCCTAGGTTTAGGTAGTTTTCTTATCATGAGCTCCAGATGTCTTCATTCTTAGTCCTGGAACTTGCTCATCTTTTTGTGCTATCACATCAGGATAAAGATGGGGAGCAAGTTTATAGAGAAAAGAAGCACCAGTGTAATGGCTCTGCAGCCAGATAATGCAGAGATAGCAAGTCATGTTCACAGTGCAAAAGGACAAGCATTTTCTAAAATAGGAATTCTAATCCCACTGGGTTTCTCTGTGTGTGAATTTAACCTTTAGAATTAGAATTTTTGAACCCCTGGAAATGAACTAATGCTTTGTGTAAACTACATAAAACAGATGGAAGTGTGTTCTAGGCAGCACATTTAAATATAAAGACCATTTCTGTACCTGCAAAAACTGCTGTGCTGCCTCAAAGGATAAATCCAAGTTTAACACAGCAAGTGAAACTAGTCCACAGCACAGCTCAAATTCAGAGAAGACAAGTACTGTGATTCCCAAACATTTACATTATCACAGAAACAAGAAGTATACACTTGGTCTAACATAAGGACTAGTTTGTTTTTATCCTAAAAGTGTTAAACTGAAAATACTTTTCAGTTGTTTAATCTCTAGGTTAATTACAGATTTTTACAGTTTTCAGTACTGGTGATTAGCAACAGAAAAATAGGTAGCTACTTCAAAAACTATCTTGAGTTCAATAATTTTCATTTATTTTTGTTTTAAAAGATAATTATTTGATAGCTAAAAAATAATGCTTTATTATGTCATAGTCATAATTTAAAATGTATATTTAACGCTATTTCCTAAAGAGAGGGGCATTAATGTTAAAACAAAGTTAGTAGCCATCTACGTAATGTACCTGAAAATTCTCCACGTCTTGTTAACTACCAGACCTGGTAGAATTGTGCTAACTGTAATTACAGTGAGAACTTGACTGGAGATAAGCTAGCAGCAAAAGGCAGAATAAAATTAGAGATGAACAGGGTTAAAATTCAGTTTGTTTTCCTCATAGAAAGATAATATTCAATTAATGATGGAAATTGGGCCTGTGTTATTCATGGCATTGTATAAATCCCCCAAATCACAACATTAAAACCTAAGTTACCAAGATAGGGGTAAGAAAGTGAAAGAACACAAGGTATCTTAGGTGGCAGGAGATGAGACATCTCTGTTCTCTTAATAAATCCTAAATGGTAGCCTGAGACAAGTACATTACCTCTCTCTGGACAACATGGACTACATACTGACATGCAAGGGAACTAGGAGGTGACATTTTTTGCTACACATGTGCTCTTTTGATTTTTTTATACATTTACAAAAAAATCTATTTCTAATACACACATTTCTATATCTTAGAAGGTATAAGATGGTAGATATTCAAAGTTTATTTTCCAAGTATTTTTAAAGCTAAGCTTATACCTCAAGTTAGAAATATCTGCATTTTCCTGCTGAGTCACACAGTGCAGACTAGCCTTTTGCCAGGTTTATTGACGCATTTTAAATAATTATGGAAGATTTTCTCTCATCTAAAAATTACAACTCATTATCTCTTCTCCCTCAGTACTTAATGGCAACCTGTAGTACTAATTTTAACCCCTCATGTTATTTTAATAAAACCCAACCACAAGTTTTAGAGTAAGAAGTGTATAGACGATTTTTAAATGAAAAGACCTGATGACGGTCTCATCTGTACAATAATTCATTAGACTCACAAAGATCTATAACTCCCAAAGTTTAAGAATAAGAGACAAGTAAATATCAGAAAAAAGTATCTATTTCAGTCTTTTTAAGCTAATGACTTTATGTTTAATGTCACAATTTTATATACCAAAGACTAAAACAGTATTAAACTAAAAACAGGTGTCATAGGCTATGTAGTGTACGTGTGAAAGGATGTCACATGATCTGGCAAATACCACCGTGCTGTCTCTGTCCATCACACCATTTTCGTGAGTTATTGCTGGCTGAAAGTTTCCAAAATCCCAAAAGAAATTAGTGTTTGATATCTGAGAATTGGAAACCAGAATTCTCAGGAATGTTCATAAATTTCTAAAATCCTAAGTTACTCCTAACATATTCCCAATGCTCTACATTATTATTACTAAAAATAAGTTACTCCTAACATGCTTCCAATATTCTACATTATTTTTACTTATTAGTAGGGATATATACAAACTATGATTAATAAATTTTAAAAAATTAAGTTTACAAGGAAACATAGCTGATAGGAAATGTTAAAACATTGAAAATGTTAGTGAGTAGTATTGGGTAGGATTTGCGTAGCTAATATTCAAACTTCCTGGCAATATTAGTGTCAAAATCACTACACAGAATCATGGATTGAAATTGCCAATTTGAGAATATATTAGTACCCAATCTTATTATTTCTTGGAACATCACTTACAGGATTTCAATCAAGTGTACTATGCATATAAATTATTAATGCTTATTTTATTGGCTAGAATGATGCATCGTCAGCAGCAGATATTCAAAAACACACTTTTAAAACATGACAATAACTGAAAGTAAGATTGAATGATCACATTGTCACCATTCTTCTATATATATTCTGAACCTGGTTCCCAGTAATGTCAACCTTGATTTTTGACTGACTTGGAGTCTGTACTTCCTGATTTTGCTTAATTTCCACTTGACTTTGGTGGATCCTGAAATTTCAAACTTTTAATGTTTTTCTATTCATTTCTAAGATTCAATTCTCTCACGGGGATAATAGTACATTATTCCTGTGTTCTAAAGCTCCTGATTGATTTTTCTCATTATTCCAGACTCAGAAAAAAAATGTATATTTCTGAAGAAATGTTAGGAAGCAATTCCCACATGGAAACACCACTGAAAATTACTTTTGAGTTATTGAAGAACATGTGTTTAGGTTATTCACCACATTAGAGGGTTTAAGGCCAGCCCTGAAGATGAACTTTCAATCATAACTCGGCCTTACGTCCATTATAAAGAAGAAGTATTCAGAAGAAAGGTCGTTACCATTTGAAACTAAATATTTGTTTATATTAGTTTACATTTTCAATATTATTTTTAATTTCTTAATGCATAATCCATATTTCTTTGAAAATTGAAACCCTGTGCAGATAATAGGATAAAATAATATTGCAGCACTTATAACCTCACTGCTTATAGATTGCTCACCATTACTTCCAGGAAATCCCTCCCATGTGTACACTTGATGTTGTACTATTTATGCACACACATGATATGTTATGCATGTTGATTCATCAGCAATTTTGTCAATAAATTTATAGAATATGTCAATTGTTTTTATGATTGTATTACATTCTATTGCATAGACAACACTATTACTTATTCCTATATATTTACATGTTTTCTAATTCATCATTATAGAAATCTTCAAGAAACCTTCTTGTACCTGCCACCTTTTGTATTTTGCAAACTGCTTTTCAGTATTTTCTGGCCTTGCAATAAAATACAATTTATATAATAAGTATTTTTAACATAATAAAACTGTAATATTTAATGATTTCTTGATTTGTATTCCTGCTCTAGTTGTGCTTGTTTATTGCTCCTCATATCAAATGCTTCACCTTTTTCTGTGGTGAGGGTTTGTTTCATTTTAAATTTGACAATTTACGTATAAATAATAAAAAAATCACGTTTGATGGAAAGCTGGATCATTTTACCCTTTTAATGTTATATCTAAAAATGATGACATTTTAAATAGCGATAACTCTATTTCTGGGTACTAACTTCATCCTGCCTCTTTAGCATTCATTATTGCCGAACTGTGTGATATACAATCATAACTTCATTTTTTTGACAAAGGACAGAGGGCCGTATTTGTATGAAACAACACAAACCGTAAATTATCGTATTTATTTAGGCATGCAGGGCCAATGAAAGTTATTTATAACTATAGACTAATCAGTAATAACATTTTTAAGATGCCTGAGCATATGTTTAATAACTCGGGTCTGGGCTGTCATGAAACTTTCATTGCCTGTAAGAAATGCTAGTAGTTTTCCAGGATATAAACTTTTGCTTCCTAGAGAGTAGAGCACATGATGAACATGTTTTTAATAGGACTTCATTTTCTGATGATGGCAATAATGCAGATGTGCGCTCTCACTTTTTCTGCCCTAGGCCAGACACCTTTGGATATTACAGATGTTTCATTTTAGAAAATTTTTCAACTGACTTTAAAAGTAGATTATACCTAATTAAAATGCAGATCTTCTACTATTTAAAAAATTTAAAGATAATGGTGCATAATGGAACAAATAAATGCTTTGTGAGGTAGGAAGGGAAAGAATTGAAAAGGAGGCAGTTTAACAAGCCCCTATGGAGAGTGATGTGGATCCTATATACAGGGCTCCTTGATGATAAGAACTTTCCAATCTAGGGAGCATTCAGTAAGAAAATGCTTTTAGGAGGCAAGTGTTGATTCTAGGTCAATGAGGAAATATAAATGGCAATAAACATGTTCATCACAATATTCTATCATCCAAGTTTACCCTTTCATCTATGTCATAATAATGATGGATCTGACAGCCAAGTATATAAGGGATAGGTCTAGTACAGAATATTAAATTTTTAGTGACGTCTTCTTACTTCACTAGTAATTTTTTGCAGGCCTAAAGTTAGTTTATTTCAGAACACATAACTGATACATTTTACTTTGGTTTTTAAGTGTTACAGGTTGTGTTCACTGGGAATCCAACTATGACATAAAGTTTAGAATGTTTATTAAGGAGTTCCCTGGGGCTCAACACTTCTAGAGAGAAGAGGAAAGAAGCAGGAGTGGACACAGAAAAGTCAACTGAACCTTTAGCCCAACAGCAGCTTCTGACAACACTGTGAGAAGCTCTGGAGCTAGAATTGCCCTACAGAATAGACTTAAATTTAACTGAAGTAAAAGGACCTTTATATGCTCTCATAGACAAGTTCCTGTATGAGGTCAACCCAAGAAAGTCACATGACCCAGGGCATTTCTCTTCAACTGAGCCAGTCCTCAAAAGGGCTAACAACCAAAGTCTGTCTACCAACAGTACTTCTATCAGTTTGGGTAAAATGTCCTTCTATGAAGAGAAATCTGGGCAGTGCATCACAGCATCTACCATATTTAGTTTCTTTTGCTCGAAACAGAAGATTTTTCTAAGTCATCGTTAGCATTATTTTCCTCAGAATGACTTCAAAATAATGATAGATGAAACCCATTCATAATTTTCTGACTACACTCTATACGGTTGCCAGAAGTTTTTTATCTATTACTGACCTTTCTAAAAGAATGTTGAATACCATGTAAAAAGTGGGTTTCATTTTTTGAATAAGCACTGTTTACAGTAAAAGACTTTGGACTATACCCCTAAAATTGGGGACATACATATATATACACATACACACACACACACACACACACATATCTGTGTGTGTGTATATATATAACCTTATGTATCTTATACATATTAATATACATTTATATGGCTTATATATATAGCTTATATAGTTGTATATTGTATATAACATGTGCACCAGCATATTTATATTTTACAAACCTTATTAGTCAAAAAGATAAGAATTTTTAAAGTGACATAATTAAAGACAAATGAAATGTCTGTTTTTTTTTTTCTATGGCACAGATACTACCTTTGAAAATCAGCAATCTGGGTCCTGCCTTGCTTCCAAAAACTACCTTTGAAACTATCTCAAGAAGACCAGCCTTTTAAGTTACCTCAGGAATACAACACTCATCTTAAAGAAACTACTTAAAAAAATCAGAGCTTGATCTGTATCCTATTTCACTGTTAGTTGCATGATGCTGTACCTTATGCTTTGCCATACTGACATTTCTCATTTTTTATCATAAAGCCTTGCATGAATATTCATTTTTTTCTAGCTTCTGCACAGAAAAAGAATTATCAGAGTAAACAGACAACCCACAGAATAAGAGAAAATATTTGCAAACTATGCACCCAACAAAGGACTAATATCTAGAATCTACAAGGAACTCAAACAAATCAGCAAGCAAAAGGTAAAGAAAAACAATCCCATCAAACAGTGGGCAAAGACATGAATTGATATTTCTTAAAAGATATACAAAGGGCCATCAAACATATGAAAAAGTGCTCAACATCACTAATCACCAAGAAAATGTAAATTACAACCACACTGAGATACAACCTTACCCCAGCCAGAATGGCCATTATTAAAAATTCAAAAAGCAACAGATGTTAACATGGATGTGGTAAAGAGGGAACACTTTTACACTGCTGGTGGGAATGTAAATTAGGACAACCTCTATGGAAAACAGCATAGAGATTTCTTAAAGAACTGTATCTACCACTCTATCAATAAATACCATTACTGAGTGTCTATGCAAAAGAAAATAAGTCATTATATCAAAAAGACACTTGCAAATATGACACCTGAAGATACATTTATCACTGTGCAATTCACAAGTGAAAGATATGAAACCAAATTAAGCGCCCATCAACTGATGAATGGATAAGGAAAGTGTGGTATATACACTCCATGAAATACTACTCACCCATAAAAAGAATGTAATAATGTCTCTTATAGCAAGTTTGATGGAACTGGAGGCCATTGTTCTAAGGGAAGTAACTCAGAAATGAAAAACCAAATACCATATGTTCTCACTTACAAGTGGGAGCTATGCTATGAATATGCAAAGGCACACAGAGTGGTATAATGGGCACTGGATACTGAGAAGGGAAACGGTGGGAAGAGGGTGAGGGATAAAAACCTACATATTTGGTACAGTATACATTACTTGGGTGACAAGTGCTCTAAAATCTCAGTCTTCATCACGATATAATTCATCTGTGTAACCAAAAACCAGTTATACCCCTAAAGCTATTAAAATCAAAAAGGTTTTCTTTCTATTTCTATCATCTTTGCCCATGTCCATCACATTCAGGTTCCCAAACATTATGCTTCCTTTTTAGTCACAAACTCATTTGGAGAAAAACAAGCAACTGGATTTAAAAAATGGGAAAAGATTTGAATAGACATTTCTCCAAAGACAACATACAAATGGCCAATAGCTGTATAAAAAGATGCTCAACATCACAAATGATCAGGAAAATGCAAATCAAAACCACTGTGAGATATCACCTTATTTTTGTTAGGATGGCTATTATCACACACAAGAACAAATAAGTGGTGGAAAAGGTGTGGAGAAATTAGAAATTTAAACCCTTATACACTGTTGATGAGAATGCTATATAGTATAGCCACTGGGAAAAATAGTATAGAGGTTCCTCAAAATATTAAAAATGATATTACCATATACTTCAGCAATCCCACTTCTGGGTAGATATCCAAAAAAATTGAGGTCAGGATCTTGAAGAGATGTTTGTACACTCATGTTCATTGCATAATGAATAATGCATTGCAGCATTATTCACAATAGACAAGATATGGAAGCAGTCCATATATACATATACATACACACACACATATTTATACACACACATATGTATATGCATATATGTACATATATATATATATATATATATATATAGAGAGAGAGAGAGAGAGAGAGAATGGATCACTATTCAGCCTTTAAAAAGAAGGAAATTCTGCCACTTGTAACAACAACTTGAGGATATTATGTTTAATGAAATAAGCCAGTCTCAGAAAGAGATTCCACTTATATCAGTGCTCTAAAATAGTTGTATTCACAAAAGCAGAGAATAGAATGATGGTTGCCAGGGGCTAAGGGAAGGGGAAATGGGGAATTGTTTTTCAATTGATGTAAAGTTTCTGTTATGCAAGATAAGTTCCAGAGATCTGATGTACAAATGTATTACCTGTAGTTAACAGTATGGTTTTATGCAGTTCAAAATATTAAAAGGAGAGATCTCATGTTACATGCTTTTACTAAAAAAAAACCAAAAATATACCTTAGAAACACAAGGATACTTTTGGAGGTGATGTGCATGTTTAGTACCTTGATTGTGGTGATGTTATCATAGGTGTATGCATATGTCCAAATTCATCAAGATGTAGACATTAAATGAGTCCAGTTTTGTATGTCAATTACACCTCAATAAATTTAAGACATTTTTAAAAGAAGAATGTTATAGTTCTGATGTTGGCTAAAATCAATCGGTTTGTTAACAGCAGCATTAAATTAGAACACAGACCTGCTAAATCCCCAAATTTTTAGTTTGGAGGTACTTCAATAACATCATGTTGGAAATCTGTTTTACAAAGTTTGGTAGGAGGTGTGTTGTGAATGTTCAATAGGTGACTTATTAATTGCTGCTTAAAACCAGTAGTACTGAAACCAATAGTACTGAAGCCTTAGTGTAATCTTTGCTTTGATGTCATGCCATTCTACTCTTCTACATGTGACCGCTGAAATCTTATTAAATAAAATTTCACTACGAATCAAAAGTATACTTCGGCGGTATATTAATATGAGTGTAAGAGGATAATAAGTATGTAAAAGGAATAATACAGAGAAAGAAAGCATGGGAAAGCAAGAATATGAAAATATATTTCAGAACATAAAATGGGAAAATACATGTTTTTTTCAAGTGATGTGGTGGAAACAGCACATCTTTGTGAGGAGGTGTTGGGAATAAGGAGGGAGACTTTGAAATTCCCTAGTTAGTTGGTATCACTGGGGACTAATCAGTTTATTCAGCAGACCAACTCTCATTCCTAGATACAAGCATGTAACAGTATGATCATGTGATATAAATGACAACTTGCTGCGCGCCCCCAGGTTTAAGTGAAAATAAAAGAAAACCAATCTTTGTTCATCTTTTCATAAAAATCAGAGCCTTGATAGAGAAAAACTACTACAATTATAGTAAATTGCCAAGACTAAGGAAATACTCATTGAACAAACTTAGTGTCATTTAGGAAATGTTTAGTAATCAGTAATTATGATTTTCTCAAAATAATCTGGTTTAATTATAACTGAAAGTTTCTGTTACTTTTCTCGCAACTCCCATGGACATCTTGAATACAGTTTCTTCATTGGTTTTAACGTAAACATTGCCTACTTTTATCAGAGATAGATAATTGGAGAAAATAGCAAGAGAATACACTGGAGACAGTCATTTACTTTGGTTAAAAAAAATGATTACTACTACCAAACAGTAGTTAGTTTCATTTAAGTTTTTTTTCTTAGAACAGAAAGAAGCAGTAAATAAAAGCATGACTTCTTCTGTATATTACAATACTCTGCATTATGTTTCTACATCTAATTAAAGTCCAAGCCAAGATACAAATTTTAATTGCTTTATAACCTGATTTGTTCAAATTCCATCAATAGTTTTAAAATATTGCCATTGTTTTGATTCAATGAGTATATTGAGTTTTGTGTCTAGAATTTTAATCCAAATCTTTAAGCAATAGCTGTAATATTACCATTACTATGAACCAAATTTTAATTGACTTAAAAATGTTACAGAATATGATAGCTACTGTATTACTTCCTTCTCATGCTGCCATGAAGAAATACCTAAGACTGGGTAATTTATAAAGAAGTTTAATTGAATCACAGTTTCACATGGCTTGGGAGGCCTCAGGAAACTTAAAATCACGGCGGATGGCACCTCTTCAAAGGGTGGCAGGAGAGAGAATAAGCGCCAGTGGGGAAATATCAGACACTCAAAAACCATTAGATCTCCTGAGAACTCACTGTTATGAGAACAGCGTGGGGAAACTGCCCCCATGATTTAATTACCTCCCACTGGGTCCTTCCCATGATACACGGGGATTATGGGCATTACAATTCAAGAGGAGATTTGAGTGGGGACGCAGCCAAACTATATTAGCAACTCTATTATGAAACATGTATTTCTACGAAATAAAAAAGTAAGCATTTCTCACATGTGGCTAGCTATAATTAATGTATTTTTCATGGAATTCATTTTGGAAATGTTCTTTATAAGAAATTTCCATTTGTGATTAAAAACCAGTCCATTCCCAAACCTATAGTGGCATAACGTCAGTAATTAGTTATGCATAAAGTTAAAAGAAAAAATGTATTTATTTTATGTTGATTAATATATTAACTAATAGGCCAGGCGCGGTGGCTCAAGCCTGTAATCCCACCACTTTGAGAGGCCGAGACGGGCAGATCACGAGGTCAGGAGATCGAGACCATCCTGGCTAACACGGTGAAATCCCGTCTCTACTAAAAAATACAAAAAACTAGCCGGGCGAGGTGGCGGGCGCCTATAGTCCCAGCTACTCGGGAGGCTGAGGCAGGAGAATGGCGTAAACCCCGGAGGTGGAGCTTGCAGTGAGCCAAGATCCGGCCACTGCACTCCAGCCTGGGCGACAGAGCGAGACTCCATCTCAAAAAAAAAAAAAAAATAATAATAATATATATGTATATATAAACTAATAATTTAATGTAGTTTACATAATATATAAAGAAGCAGACATTCAACAAGATTTAAATGATTCACATGCTTAGGTAACCAAGTCAGAGTAGAAAAAAAAACAGTTACAAGACATATTCTAGAAAAACATATTTTCATGGGTGGATGTGATATCTTTTCACCTCCGATCCTCTACCCAATACGTATTGTACAGTAGTTTTGAAGAATCTGTGGACATAGGTAGCACTTTTTGGATATCACCTTTTTAATCCTAATATGCCTCCCATACCTGATTGAATAAACTATTATTAAAGAATATTGAATAACGTGATAATATGTTCACATTACATCAATGTATAAAATAATGAATTTATTATTATTTTGATACAGGGTCTTGCTCTGTCACCCAGGTTATAATAATCAATTTATAAAGTAGTATGCATAGTATGTTTATATCAATGTGTATGTATGATTATACTTATATATCATATACTACATATGAATAAAAATGACTTCTATCCTGTTTACACAAAATATATATAGGTAGTATTAATGTGTTATATCTTATGTTTTAATACATATGTGCGTGTGTGTATGTGTAAATATATATGTGCATGCACCCACGTCTCACGATGTTAATGGTTTAGATTATGATTATCTGAGATTTTTAGTTATATTCTGTCAATTTTCATAGAATATGCTATGCAAACAATTACAAAAACTATATGCTATCAAGAATAATCTGAATGACCATCTTAAAACTGGGATGACTGTCTTTGGTTACTATATTGTTAGGAAAGAAATGATTGAGCAGTGTGGAAGGAAAGGGTATATCAAATAGGGTAGGTAAATCACCTGGAATAAACCAATAGATTAATGGGTTGATATATTCTAATTAATATAATTTCTATTTTCCAAATTGAGTTCTATGAAACACTAATCCATAAAATGTTTCTGAGCAAAAAGGCTCCATGCTAAAATAAATTTAATGAATTCCAGTCTTCTCTTGAAGTTTCTTTTATGCCCTTTAGTATAATAAAATTTCTCAGGAATTATGCATAAAAGAAATTTATTAACTATGTTTAACTCATGTGTCCTAAACTCATTTAGTCATTAAATAGTATTAACAGCCCATGGAATAAATAAATGTTCTATGAAGTACAAGCTATGGAATTATGTTCACATTTAACAGTAGAGGACAATTTAATAAAGAATTTAAAGAGACAGTTTTGACATTGTGGTGGATAGTAAAATACTAGTTGAAATCAAATAATTATAGCAGGTGATATTTCTTTTGAGGAGGAGTTATTAAAAATATATTCTATATTCGTCTAAATTTGTTGCTAAGGATGTTTTGGGGGATCTTAGGCCCAGGGCATGTGGGGAAGGGAAGACTGCTACACTGTTAAGCAGAGCAGAATATAAAGAGAAAACACTTGTTATGGCAAACAGCATAACTGAGAACCTGGGACACCTGTAATATCACATGTTCATCTGTGATATCAAATAACCCTCCTATATACCCCATATAAAATGAGTCAGGCTCCATTTAATGAAATTGTAATTTAAAAGAAAAAGATGCACAAAAGATACATAGAAATTATGATAAAGTTCCAGTTAACAAGTACTCCTGTCTATAGACAGATAGAGGTTAAGTCGGAAAGGATGAAGGTACCAAACAATTTTTTATTTTATTATATTATTTTTCTCTCAACTTTTATTTTCAGTTCAGGGAGTACATGTGCAGGTTTTGTTGCATGGGTAAATTTTGTGTCACTGAGGTTTGTTGTACGAATATTCCTATCACCCAGGTAGTGAACATAGTATCCGACAGGTAGTTTTTCACCTCATATCCCCTGACACTGTTCCCCCTACCAAGGAGTCCCCAGTATTTATTGCTCTTCTCTTTGTATATATTATTGTTGTAGGAATATATACTAGAAGGAAATCCATCTCCAAAAGCTCTGAAATGTCTTACATCATTCTTTGTTTCCTAGACCAAAGAACTATTCACTCCTTCATATTTTCACTAACCAGTGATTGCTCACTAATCCCTTCCTTTTATATCAGAATAGTGTTTCTCAAAGTGTGGTCCTTAGACCAGCAGGATCAGCTGCACTTAAGAATCTGTGAGAAATGCAACTTTTCAGGATCCACACTATGACGACTAGACAAGAAACTCTGAGGGCATGGGACAGTAGCCTGTGTTTTTAACAAGCCCTCCAGAGAATTCTGATGCACACTCAAATTTGAGAATCCACTGCAGTAGAGGAATACAATTGATGCCTGCCTGAGATGTTTCTAGTAATGGTATCAGCTAGTCCTTGTATCAAATCACAAATCTAATTTTAAATAAGCCAAATTTTTTAAACATAGCATTTATGTTATAAAGTACGAGCAGTCCAAAATTTGCACAGGATTTATCTGAAAATGGAATTGAAAGTTGGCATAATAAAACTTGATACATATTTCCTCATGAGCCTAATGCAATGAAATTGTGGCAAGAGAAACCATTTCAAAGAAGTCTATTTATACTGTACTTTAATTGTACTACAGTATTGATAGCATTAACTTGAATTCTGAGATGAGTGACGATCAGGTTCAAGAGAGAAATGGAAAGGATAGGAGAGTAAAGAAGGAAAAAAATAAATAGGAGATACCATTTGACCCAGCCATCCCATTACTGGGTATATACCCAAAGGATTATAAATCATGCTACTATAAAGACACATGCACATGTATGTTATTGCAATAACAAAGACTTGGAATCAACCCAAATGTCCATCAGTGACAGACTGGATTAAGAAAATGTGGCACATATACACCATGGAATACTATGCAGCCATAAAAAAGGATGAGTTCGTGTCCTTCGTAGGGACATGGATGCAGCTGGAAACCATCATTCTCAGCAAACTATCGCAAGAACAGAAAAACAAACACTGCATGTTCTCACTCATAGGTGGGAATTGAACAATGAGATCGCTTGGACACAGGAAGGGGAACATCACACACCGGCGTCTATTGTGGGGAGGGGGAGGGGGGGAAGGATAGCATTAAGAGATATACCTAATGTAAATGACGAGTTAATGGGTGCAGCACACCAACATGGCACATGTATACATATGTAACAAACCTGCACATTGTGCACATGTACCCTAGAATGTAAAGTATAATAATAAAAATAAATAAATAAATAAATAAATAGGAGAGAGGAGAAATGGTTACGCCCCTCTCTCTTATTTGGTATAGTGATAACTACAGGTATAATGCAAAAGAAAATCAGTTTTCTTTGACTCTATTGTAACTACCTACCTATATCAATATTCTAACTTTTAGCTAGCCTCATTTTCAGTAGAGCTGTTCTCCCTCCATAATTCTTACATCCTAATATTAGAGTGTGTATATGCTGCTTCTAAGCTTTGAAAGTGGTGGAAAAAAACATGCCTTCTGGGTTCAAGGAGGAAATATGAGTTAAGCAATGTAATAGGGAGTAGTGGTATATATGGCTCCAATATACTACAGAGTACTGGAATTCTAAAGAATTAGAGGTGCATGCTCTAATGAATCCTTTCTTGACACTCTCCATGCCAAACAAATGACATACATCCCTGAAACTAATTTTCCCTATTATTTGCCAGTTTGTGAGTGCACCATCTAAAAGCTCTTCACTTCCACGTACCCCAAACCAAAATTCCAATTTCGGTGATGCAGGTTATCTTACATGATTTCTAGAGAAAATGCAACTAAAGTTAATTATTTCACATTTAACTATGAATGACTAATAAGACTATTAACTGCCTGACAAGTTGAGGCAGCTACTCCTGATTTTCAGGTTATTCCCTGCTCTTCTTCTAACCCTCAGGTCTTCGTATCTCTGAATTTTATCACAATAGATATAGTAGACATTGGGTGGTATTTTCAGAGTCTAGAAGAAGGACATAAACAACCTCTGTAAGTATAAATAACAGAAAGTTTGTAAGTTTTGAGAACTGCCAATGATTCTTCACATACTATAATCATGGAAAAGATAGGAATCTTCAATCATCACCACAGAGCGAACAACCAAGTAAGGTTCCTGTGATGATTCAAAACCAGATTTCACAGCTTCTCAAAACTGGCTGCTCATTAGCATTCTTGGTGGACTCTCTGAAGCCAGGTGCCACCCTCCAGTCAAAGTAAATGAGAGGCTCTGTAGGAGGGGTCCAGGTATTCATATACTCTTTAAAATTTCCCTGTGTAGCTGTAATTCTCAGGATAGAAAACTATTGCCAGAGCATCCGAGTTACTCCAGCCTCCAAATTCAGTCATACACAAAAGCAAATTCCTCTTTGTAATTCTTCTGAAGGGCTTGGCAAATATTTCTTTAGAATATGACATCTTAGATATCCCATGACTTCCCCACCAGGCCAAATCTACTCTCTCTCATTTTGTTCTTGGATTAAAATTCAGTTCCCCTTTAATCTTCAGCAAACTCATACTATGGATTTAATCTGTGTCACTATTTGCTTTGATTCAAACTTTCTTTAATCGCATTCATGTCAAATTATTACATTTGAAATATATTCAATCCACAAAATAATATGTGGCTTCTTTTACTATTTTCTACTCATTTCTGTGATGGTTTCACAAGGGAAAGACAATTCCACAGGACATGTACATGATGATAATAGACTTTTCTACTTTATAGAATACAAATTTGGAATGAATAGCTCATCTTCAGTACCTCAAATGATGTTACAAGAAGGGACAGTAGGAACAGGACAGTTTGAAGGAGGGACAGGGTAGATGAGAGCATTTTACATTAAAGTATGCTTCTCAAGTGGACCAGTTTTCAGTTACTATAGTCACAGGACATGACCCAAAGGTGTTTACAAGTGGTCCTCCCAATCAACTTTATTAGAATAAAATATAGTCATTAAGTATTCCACAGAAATGCATGTCCTATACTTGTCTTTGGGTAGTCCTATAGTTGTGGTCATTTGTCGTAGTTAAATTATGCCCATTCTCAAAATAGCACATCAGTTCCAAGGGATTATAAAGGTCAGGTTTTACTGGCATGACAGAAATCAAAGGGTGATTTCATGTTCCTTAACTAGGGACAAAAGGTCACAGCTATTAAATCTTTAAATCCATGTGCTGTGATGGGCTTTATCTGTTAAAGGAAAAAGAGAAGAATTCATGATATAAGCTTAATCTAATTTATGATTGTATAATCAGGAACAACTTAGGTGTTTAAGAGGTACTATATTCTTTACTACAACACGAGGCTCAATAGTTAAGAAGCAACAAAATAAACAAACTTGGATGACTGGCTATACTAACACCATTTCAATTTCCTAAATTATCTTGTCCTTCACAATAATTCATATAGAGACTGTGAGAACTAAATATTCACAATCTCAGCATCTCTTGCACCTAAGGATGGCCACATAGCATAGCAGTTCTTGCCAGGAGACATAGGTAGCAGTCTGCTGAAGGGAGTCTGAAAGAGATGCAATTGGTGGCTTTCTTCTTTCTTCAGGCCTCAAATAGTAGCTGAACAGTGGCTGTCAGCTTGTAATCAGAAAGAAAAGGCCAAGAGAATCATCAAGACACCAGTCCTGACAGCACTGAAATGTCACACCAATGCCAGAAAAGGCCTACCTCTAGATTTCTTGTTATGTAAAATTTGTTGAGGCCATAGTTAGTTGGTTATTCTTTTACTTGTAGTAAAATGCATACCTAACTTGAATCCAGCCTCAACAAAATAGTTTTTATTCCAAATTTGTATTTTTCCATCATTAACAGTTCCAGTATTGGAAATACTTGCCATACTTAACAAATAAATATTTAATAACTATCTCTTAAAAAAGAAAAAAAAAAGTCCTTATCAGTAATATTGACCGTCTTTTATGTTATAAATAACTCTACTGTATTAGTCCATTCTCACACTACTATAAAGAAATACCTGAGACTGAATAATTTATAAGAAAAGAGGTTTAATTGAATCACAGCTCCACATAGCTGAGGAGGCCTCAGGAAACTCACAATCATGGCAGAAGGCACCTCTTCACCGGGAGGCATGAGGGAGAATGAGTGCTGAGCAAAGGGGGAACCCCCTTATAAAACCATCAGATCCTGTGAGAACTCACTATCATGAAAACAGCATGGGGAGAACCACCCCACGATTCAATTATCTCAACCGGGTCCCACCCTTGACATGTGGGTTTTATTACGATTCAAGGTGAGATTTGGTTGGGGACACAGAGCCAAATCATGTCACCCACCATGATAATTTTAAAACACCAATATGATGTCACTGAATGCAGATTTAGGAAAAGATTCACACCACTGAATCTCATGAGTCAATTCCAACCAGCCCCAGCACACTACCAGATAGTCCCCTAATTACTAACTACGGTTTCATGAAACTATTAGAGTTCATTGTTTTTACCTTCAATTTCATTGTAATAGAGAACAGAGTTTATGTAGAGAGGAACTTAGAGCTCAGAATCATTGATTGTCAAGATAAATTGGCTAAATTTATTAAATTGAAAGTAGCTATCATAATTTATGTAAAACTTTCAGTAGGAACTTAGAAATTGTCCTGTCTCAAGTCAAATGTACTCATTAACTCAATATGCATAATTTCCAAATGTCTCCTCGTAGGAAAGAATATAATCTAATGCACTTCTAATTCACTCTCATATCAGATAAAATATAATACATAGATTTGAAAACAATGTGGGTATAACGTGGAAAAATATTTTAGCTCTCATAAATATCCTTAACTCTATCTGTAATCGAGAATGAGAATGGACAATTCTCTAGTCTTCTAACTAATCTTGCAATAGGACTGCTCTCATACCCAATTACCTAAGGGAGAGTAAAACTTACAATATACTACAAAATAGTGGTTATTATCTACGAAAAGTATTACCTACAACTTCCTTAGCAAAGTCCCTGTGCAGAAGAATTCTCACATATTCATGCAAAGCGAAATCTTCACACTAAAGGTTGTTTTTGTTTTTACTCACCAAAGCAGGTCTTCTACAAACATAAACAGTGAATTACCTGCTTTTTGGGGGATGATATGAGAATATAATTTTCCTAGGATGGATAAGTGCAGGCTTCATTACCAAAGTGACTGCAGATATTGAATGGCCTAGTGAGAAAATATTTTCAAATGTAAGAATTTGCAGTTCTGAAAAGAACATGCCTTTGAAAATGTCTCTGATTTCTTGCCCACATTTTCCCTTGTAAAATCCCTAGTATCTTTGTCTAATTTGATGCTTGTATTATTCTGAGAATACCTAATTGTTAATACCTTTTTTTAGGGTATCTACTTAAAGCCAATTCTATAAGTTTACAATTTAAGAGCATTAGCTCAAACTGAAAAAATAAGTTCAATTACATTGTATTCTTGTTTTAAGTAAGGATAGTTAAAAAAACTAAAGGTATAAATCTAATGTGTTTCAAAATAGTTATTTTGTCTACCATTTATATATTACTCTTTGTAAAGAGCTCTTTATAATCATGATGTATGGATAAAATAAAATGTATCTACCTTTGGATATAGCAATCTTTTATAGTTGGGATTTGTAATAAAATATGAATTACTTCAATGTGAAATTGGACACCAGAAAGATCTTTTTTGTAGTAGACCTCAAGATCAGATCAAAGATAATCTTTATTCCTTTTTTTAAGATAAAAACTACTTAGTTGATTTTCTTCTGAAGAAAATATCTGAGTTTATTTCAAAAAACCTTTCATGACACAAACCCTAGGTACATTTTATTCAATTATTCATGTATTATCCTATGCCAGTAAAAGATCTAAAGATGTAGCAAGATGCTAAACGATTACAAACCACAAAAATGTCATAAGAGAAACCAGGGCTAATTAAATTTACAACTGATTTTAAAAGATTAACAGCATGGAGCTGTATATGTTACACTGGGATATTTCTAATTACAGGAAAGCATCCAAATCAATAGATCAAATACCCATATTTGCTGTTTCCAAGGAAGAAAAGACAATTGCAAATGCATTGTCTTGAAATGCTTTTAAACACTGAGATTTTTACCTTTAGGTTATCTGTAGTTAATGTCTGAAAGAGTAAAAGTTCTGTTTCTGTTTCAGGTTATTCATTTTGTAATAAACAATTTTCTCCCAAAGCATAGGGCTTCCCGTGGGTAGTACTCACATTATGATTATTGAAGTCACGTACATCAACCATAATCAGTCAAAAGTATTGTTCCTTGAGGAAATGAATTAAGAGTATGCAGTTGTGACGGGAGAAATAATAATTGTCAAAGTTTCACATTGCTGTGACTCCTCATCAAATGAGGAGCTGAGAGTAATGTATAAAATCAATCTAATGAGGCACAAACTTGTATTATCAATGTACATTATAATCATCTGTATTCAATTTAAAAAATCTGATTACAATGTAAACAAAAATCTTCAATAGTGCTACTAAAATATTTTTAAACACCTAACATAAAATTTATTTTTATATCCCTCAAGGCATTGCTACAACACGCTCTTGTTGTGTAAATTTCCCTTGACATTTAAGTAGGTCTGGACATAATCTAAACAAATTCTTAAGTGTGCTTTTTCTGGTATTACTGTTTGCCCTACCACATTATATTTTTGCTGTGCACAACAAGTTGCTATGAAAAAAAAAAGTCTTTAGTAATAGTAGCCACCCTTTAACTTTAGAATTAACAAAACAAAATCAAAACTGGAATACATATATATATGCACACGTGTGTGTATATATACATATATAACAAAAATGCTGGTTTTATAAATGTACAGAAACTAAAATATTCAAAGCAAATATTAGTTTATCTTTTACTTAAGGGCCTCTAAACCCTTAAAGGAAATGACCTATCAAAAATATAAAGATATATATTGAAAATTAGATAACATGTTGGACCATTTATATATTACTCTTTGTAATGAGTGACAACTCACCCCACCTGATTTAGATTCCTAACAAAAGCTTAATTTCACAGATAAAAATACAACAATTCAATTATTGCATTGTTAAAGTGACTCTCAATAGTAGCATCGAGTATGGAATGTTACATATACGTAGATTAATTTTTCTTTAGATATGAAGTTAAACTACCCATTTCCAAGACACACAAATTTACATGAATGTCGTTTTCAGAATATCTTTGTGGATCCTTTTCTCATTTCCCCCACGCTCTGGCAAGTTTAGATGTAGCATAATGATAAATAGAATGAATTTGTAGAATTAATTCCTAAATTAACACTTTTTTTCCAAAACAATGATCTGCAACAGATTTATAGTAGATATCCCTCTGCAGTTTTCAGATAATTATAGCTGCAAGGTTATTGTCCAGTAAAATGTATAAACGATAGCAATTTTAAAGCAATGTATGAAACTACCCAACATATTTTTTCACATTTTTTTTTAGGGTATCTACTTAAAGCCAATTCTATTAACCTTGGCACTGAATGCTAAGGGCATTCTATTTAAGAAAGTTTTCCATTCTTCACTTTAAAATTTAAGAAGCTTGTTAGATAACCTAAATAATGGAGTGAAAAAAAAGAAGGAAACTGTGGTTTTAAATTCGAAATAACTGATTTCTCCCCAAAACTGTCAGAAGCACCATTGTTTTGTGACTTATAGCCATCATTATCAACTCGTACTACTTGTGAAAAGACCTTACTAAAGTTCTGAAGAAATTCTGCTGTACTATCTTCTGAACACTTTGCTGGTGTGCAATTTACACAACTCCTGCGTTTCTTACTAACTTTCCTTTTCTTTTGTGATCTTTCCTTTAACCTCACTTCAGTAATATACTTGGACAGTGACTTCATACCTCTGTCCTCTTCAGCATCCACCAATGTGCATAAAGAAATCTTGAATGGTCCTGTAATTCTAACGTCCACAATTTGCTGCGTCTCCAAAGGCGAGAGGAGCAGGTTCAGGCAGCTGAAAAACTTCATCCTTAGAGAGAGCTTAACAGCTGCTTCCATTTACAGCTTTAAAAACGTATGCTGGTTTACAAGAGTTTGCATATGTAGGCCAGACTACCAAACACCAGAAGATTTATTACAAATGAAATTTACACGTGCATGGGGGTGGGAAGCGCTGCAAAAACCTTAGACTTCTCACTTCTGCTGCTTTACTGATTTTCAACTCGTATAGTTGTACCTCGGGCATGCAAGTCTTCCTGCCTAGCGCTCTGACGTTTTCCTTCAGCACAGCTGAGGTGAAACTTCTCAGATTTCTTAACTCTGCACTTGGCCACGCCCTGACAAGGCAAGCTGTCCTTCGCCGTCCCTCCCTCCCTTCCTCAAGCTACCACAGTATTTATTTTAACTCAATCTGACCAATCCTTTGTGTTTACTTTTTAAAACAAGCTACCATCCTATAATAAAATTCAATATCCAGTGGGCTTTCTTAAAAAAATAATAAAACCCCCACTGATATCCACGTGGCCCAAAAGGAAAACTTGGGTTTCTGCTTTCCCTGAGAGCAGCACTCCCTTATCCCTGGAAACGCCGCGCCCTGCGTGGTTCCCCGCCCTCCCCACGCGCGGGGGCGCCCTGACAGTCCCCTGCTGCTCCTCTGCTGGGCGCCACAACTTTCCCCAACCCGTGCCAACTTCCAGGGCACAGCCTCTGCGGAGAGTAGCAGGGTGCAGTGAATAACCCAGACACTAAAAAGCAAGGCAGCGGGGGTCCTACCAGCGCGGCTTTTGATGACGTCGGTGAATCCGTCCTCAGCGGCATTTCCTGGGGTCTCCTGCAGACCCCTCAGCTGTGCCATAACCAAACGCCACGTGCCCTAGCTTCCTCACGCCCCAAACTTTGGAAGGCAGGTGGGTCCGCGTGCGGTCCGTTTGATGCTCTCCACAGCAGGTCTCGCTGAGGATCTAGTGTGTCTGAGGATGGATTTTCCCTCCTCCCTAGGCCCTCAGCCACGGAGATGGGGATGCGGGGGGCGCGGGGCGGCTGGGGGGAGCTTGAAAACGCAGAAACACAGACACCTTAGCGTGGGTTGGTTGAAAGAGGGCGCCGTCAAAATGCCCACCCCATCCTTAGAGACGGAAAACAGGTGCTGTTCCCAGCTCCTGGTTCTAAAATAGAGTGGGCGAGGCCTGGAAGGTGAAAGCTGAGGAGGGACCTGGTGGTCAATACACCCACAAGCAAGTTGACGACTCGCTTTTCCACGCTGCGCAGAATCGATGCAAAAACAGGAGCAATTAGGGAGCCGCTTGCCAAAAGCAGCACATGAGGTCATGAATGATTTAGCATTGCCACTTAGAAGATGACTACACTGACAAGAAGGGTCACTGGTGTTAGCTATTCTGGGTCACTTACACGTGTGTACCCCACTTTTGTATCCTGACTTGAGTGCACTGACCAGACATGGGTAATATATGCCGAGGACTATCAATTTTTTTAGGAGATTTCACCAAAGCTGCCCACTCTTCTCTCAGTGCATATGTTCACTCTGACTGCCTCCTCCATTCCTTCCTCCCACCACTGAGGCTAGAATTAGATTGGACTATAAACAGCTCGTATGACTTTATTTTCTAAAAATTTCAGAAGTGACTTTCATTTGGTTAGTATCCTTACTCCCTCCCCCACCTCCCCACACACATAACTCATCCTGCATTTCTTCCTGCAGTAGCCCAATAACTTTAAATCCTATCCATCATCTACTGAAGAAAAATTAACTTTGCAAGAGGAACTTGGCAAAGGACCTAGCAATAGCTAAGGATTTTCTTTTCTTGTTTCGTCTGCATTTTCATTCAAAGTAGATTCTTATCCTTTTCTAAAACACTGGCTCTCAACTATGACTAGACATTGGAATCATCTGTGGAGTTTTACAGAAAAACTGTTTCCTGGTTTCCACACCGAGAGATGCTGATTAATTGTTCTGGTTATTCCAATGGGCAACCAAGTTTTGAAAACATTGATAAAATGGCCTGTACACATTTAATTTGGTGCCTTCTTCAAGACAATTTTGGCAGCGACTCCCTTCCATTCCTATTATAATACCTATGATAAAAACCTAGTATGTTTGCTGTCCTGTTTTTCATTACCAAGTTGACCCTTTTCATGGCAGTGGATACTTTATTTTGACAAAAACTTAGTGGTTAGTCTTGACTACAGAATTTTCTTAGATTAAACCTACGGTGGCTCTCAGGATGGATTGTTAACTGGATACCTTTCAATTAGGTCTTGATCTTGAGAATTTATGCCTATTGGAAATCTGTCTTCGTTGACAGGCAGACCTCTTAGTTTTCCCAAGTGTCCATTCTTTTTAGACTCATCAGTTCTGTTTTTAACAATTTCAAGTAGGAAATATTTAGAATTATAGCACAGCTCCTATTAAAGAGAGGTATAAAAGTATGAAAATTATCCAGAATTTAAAAAATAATCCCAATGGTTGTGACATAGTACATTTTATATTACCAAGCCACCACAATTAGAAGAATATGGTATTGGCACAGGAAGAGACAAAATGGAAAAACAAAGTAGTGATCAGAAATAGATCCAGCCAAAGGGGATGTACTAAATATGACATTTTAATTCATTCATTAAAAAACTGAATATATAATAATTATCTTTTCATAAAGTTAGAGTTTCCTATCTTAAACTAAAAAAATTCTAGATAGATTACAGATTCAAATATACAAAAATGAAGCCAAATAAGTGATAAATCTATAGCAGTTTGAGTTATGGGGCATTCTTTACCCAAACACTAATTTCAGATGACTTTAAGGATAAAAATGGGCCTGGGGCAGTTGCTCACACCTGTAATGTCAGCCCTTTGGGAGGACAAGGCTGGCAGATCACTTGAGGCCAGGAGTTCAAGACCGGCCTAGGCAACGTGGCAAAACCCCATCTCTACTAAAAATACAAAAAATAGCCAGGCGCGTTGGTGCCAGCTATAATCCCAGTTACTCGGGAGGCTGAGGCAGGAGAATTGCTTGAACCCAGGAGGCAGAGGTTGCAGTGAGCTGAGATTGGGCCACCGCACTTCAGCCTGGGCCACTCCATCTAAAAAAAAAAAAGAGAAAAATGACACTTGCTACTACATAAAAAATAAATATGTCTATACAGCCAAAGATATTATAATAGAGCAAAAAGACAATAAACTGAGAAAATACACTTAGAATATCTATCACAAAGACTTAATATCTCTATTTTAATAAAAGTCTACAAACTGATTTGAAGACAAAAATATAATATAAAAAATTAATATATAATCTGAACAGAAAAGCCACAAAAGAGGACAGGCAAATAGTCAATACAATTATGAAGAGCTAGTCAATATTCTCATAGTCAAAAAGGCAAAATGAAATAACATTTCCTGCCCATGAGCTGGATGAGAAAACAAACAGATGGAATAACATTCAGTGCTGGAATGGGTGTGAGAAAAGAAGCTCTTAATAATCTCTACTGGTAAAGTATTGATACAGTATTTTAAGAAAGTAACCTGAGAATAGCTATGGAAGAGTCCACAATCTTTTGCCCATCAATCCCTCCTTAAGAATCTATGAAAAACAAAATCACTAGTATGTAAAGATATATGTAAGATTGTTTACTGAAGCCATATCTAAAAGAATACATTCATTGAAATCACTCCAAATGTCTTTCAACTCAGAACTCACTGAAGCAATCTCATTATACCAAACAATGGGATATTTAGTACCTACTGAAAGTATGTTACATACCCTATACAAATTATTATCAGACTAAGTACAGTACTATATTCAAAGAACAATATATCACAACAAAACTGGGTGTATTTGGGCAAGGAAGGGTCATTTTTATTCTTTTTCATTTCAGAATTTTTTTTAGTTTTTAATTTTTGTGGGTACAGAGTAGGTATATCTATTTATAGGTTATATGAGATATTTTAATACAGGCACACGATACATAATAATCACATCAGGGTAAATGGCGTATCTATCACCTCAAGCATTTATCCTTTCTTTGTGTTACAGACCATCCAATTATACTCTTTAAGTTATTTTAAAATGTACAATAAATTATTGTTTACTGTAGTCACCCTGTTTTGCAACCAAATACAGATCTTATTCATTCTATCTAACTAAAACTTTTGTACCTATCAACCATCTCCACTCTCCATCCCATTACCTTTCCAATCCTCTGGTAACCATTATTCTGTTTTCTCTCTTGATGAGTTTAATTGCTTTAATTTTTAGCTCCCACAAATAAGCAAGAACATGCAAAGTTTGTCTTTCTGTGCCTGGCTTATTTACTTAACATAATGACTTCCGGTTCGATCCATGTTGTTGTAAATGACAGGGTGTCATTCTTTATATGACTGGATAGTTCTCCATTTTGTGTAAGTAGCACATTTTCTTTATCCATTCATCTGTCGATGGACACTTACGTTGCTTCCAAATCTTGGCTATTGTGACTAGTACTGCAATAAACAAGAGAGTGCAGTTATCTCTCTTATATACTGATTTCTTTTCTTTTGGATATATACCTAGCAATGAGATTGCTGAATTATATAGCAGGTCTATTTTTAGTTTTCTGAGGAACTTCCAAAGTGTTCTACATAGTGGTGGTTCTAATTTACGTTTCCATCAACAGTATAAGAGGGTTCCCTTTTCTCCACATTCTCACCATTTGTTATCACCTGTCTTTTGGATAAAAGCCATTTTAACTGGGATGAAATGTTATCTCATTGTAGCACTTGAAAACCAAGCAATGTGAACCATCACATTAAAAATATGAAGGATGAAAACAAATATAAAAAAGTATTGGAAAAAATTAATTCCCTCACATGAGCACGTGCGCTCTCACGCGCGCACACACACAAACACACACACACCCTTCGTGGGAAACTAGGAGTAGAAGTAACTTGATCTGATAAAATATATCTATGAGTAATCTACAACAATGTACTCAATTAATATACTACTCAATATAATAAGTCAGGAAAACGAAATTAAAAGAATACAGTTAGAAAAAACTTTTATTATTTACAGACTAAACATGCATAGAAAATTCAAAGAACCATGAGATAAAATATTAGAATTAATAAATGGATTTAACAAGGCTTCTAGATACCATGTGAATATCCAAAAGTTAATTGTAATTTTCAAGACTAAACAATTAGAAAGTGGTATTTTAAAAAAAAATGCCATCAATAAATCAAATATAAATAAATGTATAAAATATGTTTGAGATACCTAAGCAGAAACATATATTATGAATGAGAGGATTTAAAGAAAATGTATCTAAATGGAGGACTATATTGTGTTCATGGGTTGGCAGAATCAATGTTATAAAGATGTAAACTCTCAAAAATTGATCTGTAGAGTCAGTGAAATCCTAATCGATCGCATCAGGAGTGTGCCTGTGTGTGTGTGTGCGCGTACATTATAAAAATTTATGTGGACATGCAAAGGTCCAAGATAGCCAAGACAATCTTTAAAAGAACAAAGTGGGAAATTTTATACTAACAGATATTACCCATTATTATGAAACAGTTGAAATTCAAACAGTATGTTTTTGGTGTGAATACAGATAATTAGAACAATAGAACAGAACAGAAAGTCTAAAAACAGGCTCACACATATATAGTTACCTGATTTATAGCAAAGGTGACACTGTAGTTCAGTAGGGAATGAATCACCTTTTCTATAAATTATGTGGGATCAACTGGAGATTAGATTTTAGACTTAAATGTGAAAGCTGTGAAAGAAAAAAATAATTTTAGAAGATAACATAGAGAATAGCTTCATGACCTTGGTGGGGACATTTTTTAAACAAGATATAAAATCACCAGCTTAAAAATATTGGCATATTGGCTTCATTAAAGCAAGAAATTTTACTCACCAGAAGGCTTCACTAGGAAATCTCAGAGTGGGAAATGATATGTTAATGAAAGGTTATATTAAACAAGCAAATTATACTTTAATATTTACAGTATCTCATTGAAAAATAAAACTCTATATGAGTGTGTGTTTTGTTTAAATAAGCAACTATAAAAAACACACATATGAACACACAAAAGAGACACTATGAGATTATAAAAGTGAAGGAGTATTTTATGAGCCTCTGGGCTGCTTAATCTTCTAAAGGCTAATAGAGTAGGTAACTGGAAATGTTGCTTATTATTTCATTCTTTAAAAACATTTTCAAAAGTTAGTTTGAAGTCTGCCTGGAAACTGGTGAAGATGATTGAGGCAATGAAAAGGAAACTATTAAAATCTTTAAAATCTTCCTTATTCCAAATCCATGCTGTTGTATTGTCATATTGGCTTCATTAAAACAAGAAATTTTATTCATCAGAAGACCTCACTAAGAGACAGAGAGACTGAAAAAGGAGATCACAGAGCGGGAAATGATATTTGTGTATACATTAAAAAAAAAAAATGGGTATCCGGAATATATTTTAAAAACTCATAAAAAATTCAATAAAAATCTATTTTTAACAAAATGAGTGAAAGATTTTAAAATATGTTGCACTAAAAAGATATCAGAATGACCAGCGCAAATATGAAAGAGCCAGATACAGCAGCACTTGCCTGAAGTCCCATCTACTCAGGAGGCTGACACAAGAGAATCGCTTGAGCCTAGGAGTTTGTGTCCAGCCAGGGTAACCTAGGGGAGACCTTGTCTCTTAAAAAAAAACTGAAAGGATGTTTAATATTGTAAAAGCATCAAGTAGTTAATATTAAAACCACAAAGCAAAACAACTACATATCCATTGTAATGGCCATAATCAAAATTTAAAAAAAAAGATCAGAACTGAAAATACTAAGTATTGTTGAAAGTGTGATGTGATAGGAAAACCCTTCTACACTGTTTATGGGAGTGAAAATTGACCCTCCTGCTTTGACAAACTATTGGTAGAATATACTAAAACAAAACTTTTGCATTCTGCATGATACATAAATTACACCTTTAAGGAAATAATCAAAAACAACAAAGATAGATTAATCAAAAGATAGAAACAGTAAGGTTCAGTGCAGCATTTGTCCTAATAGCCACAATTAGACACAACCTTTATATGCATCAACATTAAAATTAATAAAGCTACATGGCTCTATTCAAAGAAATGAATGCTATACAGGAATAGAAATGAATGGACTACTGATATATGTCATAACATGCATGGACTTCACAGACATAATTTGAGTGAAAGAAACCAAACACAAAAGGTGTATATTATGTAATTATATTTATGCAAGGGTTAAAAGTAGAGAAAACCAACCTATGCTAATGGAAAACCAGGTAGAATCAATTTATGATGTTAGACGATAAAAGTGGTTACCTTTAGAGGGAAGCATGTTTGGGACCAGGTAACAAAAATGCTCGTGAGATTATTAAAATGCCTATATCTTGATCTGGGTGATGGATACTCAATGTTAATTGTTAAGAAGTAATGAAGCTGTGCATTTATGATTCATGTAATTTTATGTATGTATCTTTCTGTGTCATATTCTATTTTTTAAAATAAACATAGATTAAAGTTACATGTAAGTATTTTAGATATATTTGTGGAATGCTGTATGAAACAAGCAAATTATAGTTTGATATTTATAGTATTTCACTGAAAAATAAAACGCTTTATTATGTGATTGTATATATTGTTTAAGCAACTGTATAAAAACATGTATGAACACACAAAGGGGAAACTATGACATTATAAAAGTGAAGGAAGATTTTGTGAGCCTCTGAGCTGCTTAAGCTTCTAAAGACTGATAGAGTAGGTGACTAGAAATGTTGCTCATTATTTTATTCTATTGAAAACATTTTCAAAAGTTAGTTTGAAGTCTGTCTGGAAACTCTGTGAAGATGATCAAGCAATAATCATCTTACAGTCTTCCATATTCCAATTCTAAACTATTGTATTTATTTCAACAAATAGAAAAATAGATTTCCTAACATTTTCTTTTTCAAAAATGTTGAGGTTAGAGAAGTTAGAATACCTCTCTTTAGATGAGCCATTTACATCTAGATGACTGCTTAACTGGCTTATACAAATTTCAGATCTTGTTCCCTTAGGGTATTCTCCAGAGTAAAATAATTCTATGGACTCCTGCAGAATGTTCAGTTACTCTACACCACAGAATGCATTTGCACCTAAGGAGATAAGAGATATTCAAATAATATCATATCAAAGAGTTTTTTTCAGATTATCAGCTAAAGCCATTTATTATTATTTTTTAAATTATACTTTAAGTTCTGGGATACATGTGCAGAACATGCAGGTTTGTTACATGGGTATACATGTGCCGTGGTGGTTTGCTGCACCCATCAACCTGTCATCTACATTAGGTATTTCTCCTAATGCTCTCCCTCCCCAATCCCACCACCCCCAAACAGGCCCTGGTGTGTGATATTCCCCTCCCTGTGTCCATGTGTTCTCATTGTTCAACTCCCACTTATGAGTGAGAACATGCGATGTTTGATTTTCTCTTCCTGTGTTAGTTTGTTAAGAATAATGGTTTCCAGCTTCATCCATGTCCCTGCAAAAGACATGAATTCATCCTTTTTTTATGGCTGCATAGTATTCCATGGTTTATATGTGAAGCCATTTATTTTATGAACTGTCCAACTAGAATATGAACAATATAGTATAATTAACCGAAACACTGCCAATTTAATTGTAAATGGATTATTATATCTTAGAAATTCTCAAATATGGCATATATTTATTCCAGTAAAAATAAGCCTTCCACGAAGTTTCACGTAGTTTCCTTTAGCAGATAATGCTGAACTCTATTTTAGATGTGTGTTTTATGTACTGTCATCACTTTATATAGAAATATCCATCGATTGCATGAGAGAGCTTTCATGAATCAACATGGCTATTAGTTTTCTCTTAACAGAGATATTTTAGAAAACACAGTTAGAAACGTGTGTATTTTAGGGATGCAGAGAAAGCATTTTTCCCTAGGAGACTGGAAATTTAGTTTATATTTTTAGATTCCTGTCATGGGTTCTGCAAATGTTTCTAAGAAACATTTTCTACACAATCAAGGATAATTTGAATCACAACATTTTCTTATTCTTCCCAATGTATATTTTTTAGGGATCTCTTTGAAATTTTTGACTACTAGAATGATCTAAATTTAAGCATGCACTTGCCTTCTGGTGTGTCCTCAGACTGGGTGAGTTCTGGGAGAAGAGGAAATGTTGCCTCAGTAATGATGATCTACTAATGCTAGAGCTAAAACCTGTGTGTTAGACTTTTCTGTTAACTATCTAAAATGATCCAATATCCCTCGCTTCTCAAGATCGGTTTCATAGATTGAATCTTGTAAAGAGGTTACTTTTTCTCATCCTCTCTGGTTATCATGCTAAGTCCCAGAGGCAAGGAATGGCAAAGAAAGTATACCTCTTGATTGGGTAGTATTCTTCATAGCATTCTTCATAGTTCTGGAAGAATGTGTGGAACTGAAGATGTTCCTGTCATAATTTTTGGAAATGCAATTTGTCACATGGTAAAGAAAAAAAAATGATGCTCTGTATGGTTAAGAGAAGATTTGGGGAACAACCCAGTTGTATTTGGCAAAATGAATCTGTGTGTAGAAGTTGTTTATCTTTACTTTTGGCTTCTGTCTGTGATAAAAATGAATGATCAGCATTTCTTTCTAGACTTGGTCCATATCAAACTTATTTCCTATTTGTATAGATCATCTTAAAGAGACCACTCCTGTCTGTAATTCTTCTTTTTGGATTTTTACCTTGGCCTGAAATTTTCACTCAGAAACTAGTATGCTTCCTTCTGTTACTCACTAAGCTGGCCTTTGACTTGACATTATGGACTTCTGGAAACAGCTGTGCTATAACTGTATCTCAAAATTGTTTACTCCTCATCAGTTATCTAATCAGGAATGGCTATGCATTTGATCATTTTTGACAAATACTGGGTCTCCAAACGATAATGGTTTTAGAACTGCTGATGTTAGTAGCTACTTAGTAGTTTATTCTAGACTTTTAAAAAAGAAAATGAAATTCAGAATGTTCTCTAGGTCACATAGAAAATCAGTAACAGATCTATAACTGGAAGTAGATTCTGAGACAAGAAATTGAAGGAACATAGTTTATTTGGGAGGCAATACCTGGTAATACTTTGCTGCATAACAAGCCTCCTCAAAATGCAGTGCCTAAAACAATGACAGCCATTATTTTGTTTACAAATTTGTAAATTTGGGCAGCATTTTACATGAACAGCTGATCTCTGCCCCAGATGGTATCATGGGGAGAGGCTCAAAGGCTGAGGACTAGAATTTTCTAAAAACATATTTTCTCCTCACTCACATATTTGGTGGTTGATACTAGCTGCTAGTTGTGACCTTTGCTGGGTTTGTGGTCAGAACACTTATACATGGCCTTTCTGTGTAACTTCTTGGCTTCTTCATAGCAAAGAGGCTGGAGTCCAAGTTGATGGTTAGAAAATAGAAAGCCAGGAAGAATCTATAACATCTTTTATGACCTAACTTTGTAAGTCATCCAACATCACTTCAGCCGCATTAAAATCAGGAAGCCCATCACCAAGGCTTCATACTTGAAGTCCCGTGTCTCTGCGCTCGTTTCCTACTATCCCCTTCTCTTTCTCACTTAGCTCCAGCTATACCCATGCCTCATAAAATATTCCATCCTCAAAGATTATGTGTCTTGTCTTGGAAAAACCTAAACCACTCAGAAATAGACATAAGTGATTTATCTTACTGAAATAGGGACTAATTTTTTCCAGTATCTCATTCTAACCTGATCGCTTTATGTGTGTTTGAGTGTATGTGTGCAATATAAGGATATTTATTCAGCATCTGGTATATCCTAGGCACTGGGTTTGGTGCTGGAAATACAGCAGTAAGTAAACAGTCTCATTCTATGGAACTTCCAGTATTTTGGGGGAGGTAGGAAAACATTGCTCAAATAATCACAGAGATATAACCTTTCAGATGTGTCAAGGAAATATATATGTTGCTTTAGTGCCTATAATAGCAACAGTTGGCTTCTTTGGAAGAGGGTAGAGAGGGCTTATTTGAGGAAGAGATGATTCATTTGAGATCTATAAATAAGAGCTAACTCACTGAAAGATTTTTTTTTGAAGTCCTGTTAGGGCCAATGACCTACTCATGATCTCCTTGTAAATATAAAATATATATATTTCAAACTTAATATGTCAAAACCATGGCTCAATCTCTCCTACCTATCTCCACCAGATATGGTCTTCCAAATGCTGTCTTCATCACTGTGAATAGCAGCACCAATATTCCAGTTTTGCAGGACAAAAGACTTAATTATTCTTAACATCATTCTTAATATTATTCCTTAATGTTCACTTTATTTTTCATACCTTACCTTCACATATATCCAGAACCTGACTATATCTTCCTACCTCCATAGCTGCTTCCCTGATTCAAACCATCATCATCAGTCTGCTGATATGTTGCATACCCTTCTATATGTTTTTCACTGGTTTGTAACCCACTAGTGAGCCATACAATTAATTAATTTATGCCTTGTAAATAGCAGTAAAACAATACCTTACAATATAATAGAAAATATTGAATTGCATAATGAATAGATCGATTTTTATAAAATATATTTCTGTTTTATTTATAAATATATAAACATGTAGACATATATGTGTATATGTATATGTACACATGTGTGTGTCCATATATCCTGAATCTCAATATAAAATACTCTTACTGTGTATGAATTTAAAATTTTTGAAAGGTATTTGGAGTCTTCCTGCTTCAACTTTTAGCCTCACGCGGGACTACTCTGAAAACAGTAATCAGAGGGATTTCCTCTACAGGCAATACATTTTAATTAATTAATTAATTAAAAATATAAGGCAGATAAAGATACATCTCTATTCAAAATACTTAATGGACTCCCATTTCATTAAAAATAAAAGCATATTAAAAATAAAAATAAAAGCATAAAAAGCAAAATAAAAGCAATAAAAGCACAATGGCCAGTGAGTCACATATTCAGCCCATACCTTCTCCCTTTCTCTCTAACCTCATCGCCTGCTAATCTCACACTTGCTCATCAAACCCAGTCAAACTGGTCTTCTTGCTGTTTGTAAAATACTCCCAGCACATACCGACTTCAGAACTTTTGGACTTACTATTTTAGCTGCCTAAAGATACTTCCCTTTGTGTAAGTTCATGTCTTCCTCCCTCACCTCTTTCACATTTCTTACCTTCTCATTAAGCCATCCATAGCCTGCCTATTTTAAATTTCTGTCATCTGTCTTCAATGCCCTACAGTCCCCATCATCCTTCCCTATTTTATATTTCTCCATACCACTTATAATCTCTGATGTACCATGTATTTCATTTATCTGATTATTTTCTGTTTCTCTTGACCCACATTACACTGTGAGCTTCATATGGTAATTAGTTTTGTCTATACTGTAATGTGCACAATTGTCAATGACTAATACACTCACTGTTATGTAGAAGGTAATCAATAAGTTGTTGAATGGATGGAGGAAAAGAGGAAAGGAGGGAGGCTAGATCAATGGATGGATTAAAAAAAAAACAATGAAAGAAATAGAATTTCAAGGATTGGGAATGAGATATAAAACAGCTCTCTAAGGCCGGGTGCGGTGGCTCATGCCTGTAATCCCAGAACACGGGGAGGCTGAGGCAGGCAGATCACCTGAGGTCAGGAGTTCCAGACCAGTCTGGCCAACATGGGGAAACCCCATCTCTACTAAAAATAGAAAAATTAGCCAGGCATGGTGGTACACGCCTGTAATCCCAGCTAGTTGGGAGACTGAGGTAGGAGAATTGCTGGAACCAGGGAGGCAGAGGTTGCAGTGAGCCGAGATTGCACCACTGCACTCCAGCCTGGGTGACAGAGCGAGACTCCAGCTCAAACCAAAAAACAAAAACAAAACAAACAAACAAAACACTCTCTAGCTGGAGAGTTAACAGAGGATAGAGGATGCTTTGGTCCATGGCCATAAGAAAGAATGAAAAGAGGCCAGTGTAGCTGGAGAGGAAGGAATGAAGTAAGGATTGGGATGGAGGAATATATGGCTGGAGAGATATTCAGGAGTAAACCAAAAAGCACCAAAACACAAAACTAAGGGAATTACTCTATATCCTAAAAATACTGGGAAGCCTTTGAAGGCTTTTAAATTGGGGAAAGTGGTGGAGGGGTCAAGAACAATGGATGATGCCATTATCTTATTTACATTTTAAATGATGGGGAAGAACAATAATTCATAAATATGGTTTAGGCCTAGTGAGAGAAACTATATCTCTCATCACTTTAATCTGAGTGTCATAACATTCTCTAGATCCTAAATTGTCCTAGTCACATTTCTGGGTCAATTCTTTGTTTAGATGTATAATTCATTGACTCTTTTATTATTTTATTTTATTTTATTTTATTTCATTTTATTTTATTTTTATTTTTCCATAAGTTATTGGGGTACAGGTGGTATTTGGTTACATGAATAACTTCTTTAGTGGTGATTTGTGAGATTTTGATGCACCCATCACCCAAGCAGTACACATTGCATGATATTTGTAGTAGTTAATCCCTCACCCCCTCCCACTCCTTCACCCATGTCCCCAAAGTCCATTGTATCATGCCTTTGTGTCCTTATAGCTTAGCTCCTACATATCAGTGATAACATATGATGTTTGGTTTTCTATTCCTGAGGTATTTCACTTAGAATAGTAGTCTTTAATCTCATCCAAACAGCATCACTGCAAATGCTGTTACTGCATTTTTTATGGCTGCGTAGTATTCCATCAGCTATATATAAATGCGTTATATCATATATATATATATACACACACACAATGCAGATGACATCTATCTATCTATCTATGTATCTATATATAATGCAGATATATGTATCACAGTTTCTTTATCCACTCATTGATTGATGGGCATTTGGGTTGCTTCCACAATTTTACAATTGTGAATTGTGCTGCTATGAACATGCATGTGCAAGTATCTTTTTCGAATAATGACTTATTTTCCTCTGGGTAGATACTCAGTAGTGGGATTGATGGATCAAATGGTAGTTCTACTTTTAGTTCTTTAAGGAATCTCCACACTGTTTTCTATAGTGGCTGTACAAGTTTACATTCAAACCAGCAGTGTAGAAGTGTTCCCTGTTCACTGTTCACTGCATCTACACCGACATCTACTGGTTTTTTTTGTTTTTGTTTTTGTTTTTGATTTTTTGATTATGGCCATTCTTGCAGGAGTAAGGTGGTATTGCATTGTGCTTTTGATTTGTATTTCCCTGATCATTAGTGATATTGAGGGTTTTTTTTTTCATATGTTTATTGGCCATTGTCTATCTTCTTTTGAGAATTGTCTATTCATGTCTTTTTTTTTTTTTTTTTTTTTTTTTTTTTGAGACGGAGTCTCACGCTGTTGCCCAGGCTGGAGTGCAGTGGCGCGATCTCGGCTCACTGCAAGCTCCGCCTCCTGGGTTCACGCCATTCTCCTGCCTCAGCCTCCTGAGTAGCTAGGACTACAGGCGCCCGCCACCGCGCCCGGCTAATTTTTTGTATTTTTAATAGAGACGGGGTTTCACTGTGGTCTCGATCTCCTGACCTTGTGATCCGCCCGCCTCGGCCTCCCAAAGTGCTGGGATTACAGGCTTGAGCCACCGCGCCCGGCCGTCTATTCATGTCTTTAGCCTACTTTTTGATGGGATTGTTTGTTTTTTACTGATTTGCTTGAGTTAGTTGTAGATTCTGGATATTCGTCCTTTTTCAGAGGCATAGATTGTGAAGATCTTCTCCCATACTGTGGGTTTTCTGTTTACTCTGCTGACTCTTCCTTTCGCCATTCAAAAGCTCTTTAGTTTAATTAAGTCCCAGCTATTTATCTTTGCCTAAACCAATGTCTAGGAGGGTTTTTCCAATGAGTTCTTATGTGTCGACTGAGTATCCTGAAGGCAACAGATAGTTCCTTGGTGAGCTCTTATCCATTCTGCAGTTCTGTATCTCTTAAATGGAGCATCTAGGCCATTTACATTCAGTGTTAGCATTTAAATGTCAGGTACCTTTGCATTCATTGTGTTCTTTGTTGCCTGTGAACTTTGTGTTGGTTTTTTGTTTTGTTTATTGCTTTTTAGCTTGTATTTTTGTTTTATAGATCCTGTGTGATTTATGCTTTAAAGAGGTTCTGTTTTCATGGTTTCCAGGATTCCTTTCAAGATTTAGAGATCCTTTTAGCAGTTCTTGTAGTGGCTTGGTAATGGTGAATTCTCTCAGCATTTGTTTGTCTGAAAATGACTGTATCTTTCCTTCATATATGATGCTTAGTTTCTCTGGATACAAAATTCTTGACTGATAATTGTTTTGTTTGAGGAGGCTGAAGATAGGGCCACAATCCCTCGTAGCTTTTAGGGTTTCTGCTGAGAAATTTACTGTTAATCTGATAGGTTTTCCTTTATAGATTACCTGGTGCTTCTGTCTCACAGCTCTCAAGATTCTTTCCTTCGTCTTAACTTTGGATAACCTGATGACAACATGCCTAGGTGAAGATCTTTTTGTGATGAATTTCACAGATGTTCTTTGTGCTTCTTGTATTTGTCTAGGTCTCTAGCTAGGCTGGGGAATTTTCCTCAATTATTCCCCCAAATATGTTTTCCAAGCTTTTAGAATTCTCTTCTTCCCCAGGAACACTGATTATTCTTAGGTTTGGTTGTTTAACATAATCCCAGACTTCTTGGAGGCTTTGTTCATATTTTCTTTTTCTTTTTTCTTTGTCTTTATTGGATTTTTATTCGAAGACCTTGTCTTTGAGCTCTGAATTTTTCTCTTCTACTTCTTCAATTCTATTGCTGAGACTTTCCAGAGCATTTTACATTTCTAAAAGTGTGTCCAAAGTTTCCTGAATTTTTTTATTGTTTTTTTCTTTAAGCTATCTATTTCATTGAATATTTCTCCCTTCACTTCTTGTATCTTTTTTTTTTTTTTTTTTTTTGGATTTCCTTGCATTGGGCTTCGCCTTTCTCTGGTCCCTCCCTAATTAGCTTAATAACTGACCTCCTGAATTCTTTTTCAGGTAAATCAGGGATTTTTTTCTTGGTTTGGAGTTTGGATCCATTGCTGGTGTACTAGTGTGATTTTAGGCGGGGGGGTGTTGAAGAGCCTTGTTTTGTCATATTACCAGGGTTGGTTTTCTGGTTCCTTCTCATTTGGGTAGGCTCTGTCAGAGGGAAGGTCTAAGGCCAAAGGCTGTTGTTCAGATTATTTTGTCCAGTGGGGTGTTGCCTTGATGTAGTACTCTCCTCCTTTTCCTATGGATGTGGCTTCCTGTGAGCTGAACTGCAGTGACCGTTATCTCTCTTCTGGCTCTAACCACCCAGCAAGTCTACCCGGCTCCAGACTGGTACTGGGGGTTGTGACACTCTGTTCACATCAGAGTTCTGTGATGTGAACCGTCTATGGGTCTTTTAGCTGTGAATACCAGTGCCTGTTCATGTGGTTGTGGCGAAGTGTGCAGTGGATTCCCTGAGGGTCCTTAGCGTTGGTGGTTTGTTCTACTCTTGTGCTGGTTGGCCTCCTGCCAGGAGGTGGCGCTTTCTAGAAAGCATCAGCTGTAGTAGTGTGGAGAGGGACTGGTAGTGGGTGGGGCCCTAGAACTCCCAAGATTATATACCTTTTGTCTTCGGCTGCCACGGTGGAGAGGAAAGCACCATCAGGTTGGGGCAGGGCTAGGTGTGTCTGAGCTCAGACTTTACTTGGGTGGATCTTGCTGCAGGCTGTGGGGAATGGGGGTAAGATTCCTAGGTCACTGGAGTTGTGTACCTAAGAGGATTATGGCTACCTCTGCTGAGTCATGCAGGTTGTCAGGGAAGTGGGGGAAAGCCAGCAGCTACAGGCCTCAGCCAGCTCCCCCCAAAAACCGAAGGGCCTGTCTCACTTCCACCATGTCCACTGCCCCCCAGCAGCCCTGAGTATGTTTCCAGGTGGAGGACAAGAGGGGCTTGAAACTTGCCTGAGGCTATCCGCCTCCCAGCTGCCAAAGAAAGGGCTTTAGTTCCCCGCCCCCCTCCGCCCCCCTCACCTCCCGCCCCCTTCCCCCACTCCCAACTTGTGAAGGGACCCAGCGATCTCCCAGAGCCTTTCTGCTGCTTCCTCTACCGCTGTATTTTGCTCAGCTCTCTAACTTGACTCAGCTCCAGGTAAAGTCAGAAACTTCTCCTGCAAACAGACCTTCCACTTCTCCACTAGGGGTGTATGTTCAGGAGACGAGGGTCTCCCTTTCCCACTTTTGCAGTTGGGGCACTCACAGTATTTGGGATGTCTCCCAGGTCCTGCAGGAGTAGTCCGCTTCCTTCAGAGGGTCTGTGAGTCCTCTCAGAATCGCTGATTTGTTCTTGCAGTTGATCTGGAGCTAAAATTCACAGTGCAAGTCTCCAGATGCTGTTCTATCTGGAGCCGCAATGTAGTCCTGCCTCCCATCCGCCATGATCCCCTCCATCTCCTAATTCATTGACATGAGAGAAACCCTTCAGATTTATGCTTCTGGAAACCCTGAGAATATAAAGATCATGGCATTATTCCAAGAAGAGATGTAGGTTTATTTCATGTACTTTATTAAGCAAGATGCAAGTCAGATGTTACGATTTTCAGTTACAAGTTTTTCCTATATCTATAATTTGAAGATTATAGTATACTGAAAGTGTTAGCTTTGGGCTCAATTATGAATGTATTATCCAAAGAACTTGCTATATTATCCAAATTTAAATATAAAATAGTCTTTCAATAACAATTGAGTTCTAAAAGTAAAAATAAAAGGAAAGAAATAATTATACTTTAGACAAAAAACCTTACTCAATTTAACACATACCAGACACACACACACACACACACACACCCCCGCCACACACACAATTAGCCTGGTGGGCTATGAGTAGAGTGAATAAAAAATAAGCTACATTGTTTTATTTTTGTGTTAATGTTTTATTTTGTGTTTATTTTTGTGTTGTGTTAATGCAGTAATGAAGTTAAAATAAATGCGATGTCTTCTTTTGAAAAGTATCTGTTCATGTAATTTACCCTCTTTTTAATGAGGTTGTTTGTCTTTTTCTTGTAAATTTGCTTAAGTTCCTTATAGATTCTGGATATTAGACCTTTGTCAGATGCATAGTTTGCAAAAGTTTTCTCCTATTCTGTAGGTTGTCTGCTCACTCTGTTGATAGTTTCCTTTGCTATGCAGAAGCTCTTTAGTTTAGTTAGATCCCATTTGTCAATTTGTGTTTTTGTTGCAGTTGCCTTTGGCGTGTTCTTCATGAAATCTTTGCCCATGCCTACTTCCTGAACGTTATTGCCTAGGTTGTCTTCCAGGCTTCTATAGTTTTGGGTTTTATATTTAAGTCTTTAATCTATCTTGAGTTAATTTTTGTATATGGTGTAAAAAGGGGTCCAGTTTCAATATTATGTATATGGCTAGCCAGTACCATTTATTGAAAGGGAATCCTTTACCCATTGCTTTTTTTAGTCAGGTTTTTCAAAGGTCATAAGTGTGTGGCCTTATTTCTGAGTTCTCTATCCTGTTCCATTGGTCTATGTGTCTGTTTTTGTATCAGTACTATGCTGTTTTGGTTACTGTAGCCCTATAGTATAGTTTGAAGTCAGGTAGCATGATGCTCAGTACCAGTGATCATTAGAGAAATGCAAATCAAAACCACAATGAGATGCCATTGCACACCAGTCAGAATGGCTATTATTAAAAGGTCAAAAAATAACAGATTCTGGCAGGGTTGTGGAGAAAAAGGAATGCTTATACACTGTTGGTGGGAGTGTAAATTAATTTAACCATTGTGGACGACAGTGTAGCAGTTCCTTAAAGACCTAAAACCAGAAATACCATTCAACCCAGCTATTCCATTATGAGATATATACCTAAAATATTACACATTATTCTATTATAAAGACACATGTATGTATATGTTCATTGCAGAATTATTCACAATAGCAAAGACATGGAATCAACCCAAATGCCCACCAATGTTAGACTTAGAAAAAGAAAATGCAGTACATATGCAACATGGAATACTATGCAGCTGTAAAAAAGAATGAGATACCATCCTTTGCAGGGACATGGATGAAGTTGGAGGCCATTGTCCTCACCAAACTAACACAGACACAAAAAAACAAACATTGCATGTTCTCACTTATACATGGGAGCTAAATGATAAGAACATATGGACACACAGAGGGCAACTGCACACTCTGGGGCCTATCGCAGGGTGGAAGGTGGGAAGAGGGAGAGGATCAGGAAAAACAACTAATGGGTACTGGGCTTAATACCAGGGTGATGATATAATCTGTACAACAAACTCCCATGTCACAAGTTTAACTATATAACAAACCTTCACATGTACCCCTGAACTTGAAAGTTAAAAAATGATAATAATAAAAAATTACATGAATGGGATAACATTTTAATTCAGAAAATTGCTACTAATTAAAATGGGAAATCAATGAATGACTGATATATTTTTTTTCATAAAGGACTAATTATAATACTATGCTTTGGGTTTTTGCAGGATACTATAATGAACTCGTAGATACCTTCAAATGTTTCTGACTATCACGTACCATAGGAAATATATTTTATTTGTGCTTACACGTATAACACACAAACTTACACACATATGTGAAAAATGAATTAAAGTCTCATGAAGCAATGGTTACCCTTTCCTTTGTTGGGCATGCTAGTGTTTCCTCTTCTATTATGTCTTATCTTATTCTATCTCATTTTTATAAATACTGGCGTATATTACTAAATTGATTTTATCATCAACTAATGCATGATAACACATAATTTGTAAAAACAATTTGTATACAGTAATGGTTGCTTTCTGCAGAGGAGTAGTGGAATAATTGTTATTAACTCCACACATCAAATATTGAGATAAAAATAAGAAAGCACCTAGTTTATTTATTTTTCCAATGTGCAAATATTCAAGCAGTTATTATTTATATTGATATCATTTATGCAACTTGTAAATCTGTGCTTAATTGTTGTTCAAATAACCTCATGATAAGGGTCATTTACGTTGTGCTGCAAGGAAATTTTGAAGGACTTTATTTTCAAATTGTTATTTTGATATAGGTGAATCAAGATGTAATAACTATTTTGACTCCAGAAATTCTTTGAATTTTTATCCCCATGTAAAAATGTGTATTTATCACTCTATTAGGGACAGTTAATCAGGGAAATCTCAAATATTAATTCCAAACATGCACCATCAGTGGGCTGAATAACTGTGCATATGAATAATGTATATGTCCTTCTGTGTATCTATGGTTACTGCAATTTCCTCTTACGTTGTAATTTGTAAAAGTTATACAAGAGGAGTTTAAAAATAGTAGAGTGTAAATGTGACTGATGAGAGGAGTTGGTAACAATAGACAACAACCCAGAAGACCATTAATGAATCTACCTCAATAGCACCTACTGCACCTTACTTGTAAATACCTGAATCCATCCCCAGTAGATCTAGGTGGATCAAAGGGACCATAGAGAGCCAAACCAACAAATTCAAAAGATCTCTCATAAACGGACTGTAAAAATCCTTTGTCTTAAACTGTGGATGTTAAAAAAAAGAAATCTGTATTTTCTGATTCATTAAAAGCACATTTTAGACCACATATGTAACCTAAACCCTATTATTTTTTAGACAACAGCAAAGAGTTAATATCTCTACTTTCCAGGGTATGAATTTCTGCTGTAAATTGTATGGTGTTGTTTTCTTAAACCTTTTTCAGTAGAAGATGAAAAAACTGCCATTTCAAAGCTGCAACAAGTTTTTCCAGTCACAAGAATTGAAGCCTAGTTGTTCTATTGTTTTGGAAAATAAAATGAACATTTGAAAAAATATTTTAATTTCATAAATGTGAGATCCACACCCTCCTCAGAAATAGGGAGATTTCAGATGCTGTGGTTTTTCCAAGGTTGTATAGGCAGGGATCATGTTTCCTTTTGAGAAATGATTAATGGCTCTATATAGATTTAAAGTTTATTTTATGTGATATGGTGGTTATACTCATGGCATTCTATGTAGCCTTATTTGATCTGTTAATTTGGGGAAGACAAGGAGATGAGAAGGGATTTGATTGCAGTTTTGGTTACCGTAGCCTTGTAATATATCTTTGAATTCAGGTAATATGATGCTTCCAGCTTTGTTCTTTATGCTTAGGATTGCCTTTGCTATTTCAGGCTCTTTTATCGGTTGCATGTGAAATTTGAAATAGTATTTTTAATAATTCTGTGAAGAATGTCATTGGTAATTTTATAAGAATACCATTAAATCTGTACATTGCTTTGGGTGGTATGGACATTTTAACAATATTGATTCTTCCTCTCTATGACCATGTAATGTTTCCCCATTTGTTTGTGTCACTTCTGATTTCTTTGAGCAGTATTTTGTAATTCTCTGTGTGGAGATTTTCACTTCCATGATTAGCTGTATTTCTAGGTATTTTATTCTTTTGTGGCTATTGTGAACAGGATTGCATTCTTGATTTGGCTCTCAGGTTGGGTGTTCTTGATGTATAGGAATGCTACTGATTTTTGTACATTGATTTTATATTCTGAAAATTTCAAAAGTTATCAGATCAAGCAGCTTTTGGGCAGAGACTATGGCATTTTCTACATGTCATCTACAAATAGAGATATTTTGACTTCCTCTCCTCCTATGTGGATACCTTTTATTTTTTTCTCTTGCCTAATTGCTCTGGCTAGGACTTCCGAGAGAGGGCATCCTTGTGAGGGATGGCATCCTTGTCTTCTGCTGATTTTCAAGGGGAATGCTTCCAGCTTTTGATCATTCAATGTGATACTGACTGTGGATTTTTTCATAGATTGATCTTATTATTTTGAGGTATGTTCCTTCAGTGCCTAGTTTATTGAAGATTTTTAACATGAAAAGATGTTGAATTTTGTCAAAAGCCTTTTCTGTATTTATTGAGATGATCATGCAGGGTTTTTGTTTGTTTGCTTTTTAGTTCACTTTATATGGTTAATCACCTTTATTGATTTGCATACGTTGAACCTTCATTGCATCCCAGGGATAAAGCTTTCTTGTACTTGGTGGATTAGTTTTTTTAATATGCTGCTGGATTCGGTTTGCCAGTATTTTGTTGAGGATTTTTGCATTGATGTTCATCAGGGATATTGGCCTGAAGTTTCTTTCTTTGTTGTGCCTCTGCCAGGTTTTGGTATCAGGATGATGCTAGCCTCACAGAAAGAGTTGGGGAGGAGTCCCTCTTTCTCATTTTTTGGAATAGTATCAGTAGGAATGGTACCAGCTTTACCTTATACATCTTGTAGAATTTGACTAAAAGTTTTTCTGGTCCCGGGCCTTTTCTGGTTGGTAGGCTTTTTATAATTGATTCTTTTTAAGAAATCATAATTGATCTGTTCTGGTATTCAATCTCTTCCTGGTTCAGTCTTGGGAGTTTGCATATTTCCAGAAGTTTATCAGTTTCTTCTAGGTTTTCTAGCTTGTGCACATAGAGATGTTTGCAGTAGTCTCTAAGGCTTTCTTATATTTCTGTTGGGTTGGTGTTAATGTTTGCTTTGTCATTTCTGATTTTATTTGGATCTTCTCTCTATTTTTCTTTATTAGGCTAGCTAATGGTCTATTTTATTAGTTATTTCAAGCAACCAGCTACTGAATTCATTTATCTTTTGTATGGTTTTTTACATTTCAATTTTTTTTTTTTAGTTCAGTTCTGATTTTGGTTATTTCTTGTCTTATGCTAGCCTTGGGATTGTTTTGCTCTTGTTTCTGTAGTTTTTCTAATTGTGCTTTTAAATTGTTGATTTGAGATCTTTCTAACTTTTCGATGTGGTGTTTAGTGCTATAAACTTCCCTCTTAACACTGCTCTGGATGTGTCCCAGAGGTTCTGGTATGTTGTATCTTTTTTCTCATTAGTTTCAAATACTTTCTTGATTTCTGCCTTAACTTAATTATTTACCCAGAAGTCATTTGGGAACAAATTGTCTAATTTCCATGTCATTGTATGGTTTTTAGTGATTTTCTTAGCATTAATTTATATTTTTATTGCATTGTGGTCTGAGAGCATTGTTGGTATGATTTTGGATTTTTCAAATTTGCTGAGGATCGTTTTATGCCTGATTGGTTGATTTTAGAGTATATATCATGTGCAGATAAGAGTGTATGTTCTGTTTTTTTATAGGTGGAGAGTTCTGTACATGTCTATTAGGTCCATTTGTTCAAGTGCTGAATTAAGGCTTCAAACATCTTTACTAGTTTTCTTTGTCAGTGATCTGTCTGATATTGTCAGTGGGGTATTAATATCTCCCACTTATATTGTTTGGTTATCTAAGCCTCTTCATAGATCTCTAAGAACTTGCTTTATGAATCTGTGTTCTCCTATGTTGGGTGCATATGTATTTAGTATAGTTATGTTGTCATGCTGAATTCAACCCTTTACCATTATGTAGTACCCTTCTTTGTCTTTTTTGATCTTTGTTGATTTAAAGTCTGTTTTTGGGTGTGTGAAATTAGAATAGCAACCCCTGCCTTCTTATGTTTTTGGTTTGTTTGGTAGATTTTTCTTCATTCCCTTACTTTGAGACTATGAGTGTCATTGTGTGTGTGATGGATCTCTTAATGACAGCATACCATTGGTTTTGCTTCTTTATTCAACTTACCACTCTGTGTCTTTTATTTGGGGGCATTTAGCCCATTTACATTAAGGTTAATATGGATATTTGCAAATTTGATCCTGTCATGTTGTTAACTTGTTATTAACAAACAGAATTGTTTGACTGCTTTATATTATCACTGATCTGTGTACTTAAGTGTGTTTTATAGTGACTGGTAATGATCTTTCCATATTTAGCACTCCCTATAGTTCTTAACTCCAGTCACCCTAGTCTGCTATAACATGAGGATGCATGTATCATGTTGACATACTGATTTCCTTTTCTTTGGAGAGACACCCAGTAGGGGGATTGCTGGATCATCCAGTAATTCTATTTTTTTTTTTTTTTTTTTTTTTAGAAATCTCTATACTGTTTTCCATAGTAGACATATTAATTTACATTCCCACCAACAGTGCACAAGAGTTCCCTTTTGTACTCATCATACCCAGCATCATTTTTTTTCTTCTTTTAAAACTTGCTTCTTAGGTTCAAGGGTACATTTGCAGGTTTGTTAAATAGGTAATTGCATGCCAGAGGGGTTTGGTTTATAGATTATTTTGTCACCCAGGTAATAAGCATAGTACCAGATAGGTGGATTTTTTTATCCTGATCCTCCTCCCACCCTCCATCCTCAAGTAGGCCCTGGTATCTGTTTTCCTTTTTTTGTGTTCATATGTACTCAATGTTTGTTTGAGTGTGTGTTTGAATGTGTGTTTGTTTGTTTATGATATAAGATCTCACTGTCAGCCAAGCTGGAGTGCAGTAGAGCAATCACAGTCTACTGCAGACTCAACTTCTTCAGGCTCAGGTGATCCTCCCACCTCAGCCTCCTGAATAACTGGGACTACAGGTATGCACAACCATGCCTGGCTAATTTTTATATATATATATAAATATATATATATATATATATTTTTTTTTTTTCCAGAGACAGAGTTTTGCTATGTTGCCCAGACTGGTCTCAATCTCCTGGGCTCAACCAATCCAGCCTCCTTAGCCTGATCCTCTCCCTCCCTCCTCCCACCCTCTACCCTCTGAAAGGCCCCAGAGTGTATTGTTCCCCTCTATGTGTCCATGTGTTCTCTTCAGTTAATTCCCACTTATAAGTGAGAAGATGCAGTGTTTGGTTTTCTGTTCCTGCATTAGTTTGCTGAGAGTAATGGCATCCAGCTCCATTCATGTCCCTGCAAAAAACATCATCTCATTCTTTTTTTATGGCTTCACATTATTCAATCATGTGTATGTACCACATTTCCTTTAGTCTATCATTGATGGCCGTTTGGGTTGATGCCATGTATTTGCTATTGTGAATAGTGCTGCAATGAACATATGTGTGTATGTGTCTTTATAACAGAAGGATTTATATTCCTTTGGGTATATACCCAGCAATGGGAATGCTGGGTCAAATAGTATTTCTGTCTTTAGGTCTTTGAGGTATCACCACACTGCTTTCTACAATGACTGAATTAATTTACACTCCCATCAACAGTGTATATGCGTTCCTTTTTCTCCACAACCTCACCAGCATCTCTTATTTTTTGACTATTTAATAATAGCCATTCTGACGGGGGTTAGATGGTATCTCATTGCGATTTTGATTTGCATTTTTTTAGTGATAAGTGATGTTGAGCTTTTTTCATGTTTGTTGGCTGCATGTATGTCTTCTTTTGATAAGTGTCTTTTTACATCATTTGCCCACTTTTTATTGTGATTGTTGTTGTTGTTTTCTAAATTTGTTCCTTATAAATATTGAATATTAGACATTTGTCAGATGCATAGTTTACAAAAAATTTCTCCCATTCTGTGGATTGTCTGTTTACTCTGTTGATACTTTCTTTTGTTGTGCAGAAGCTTAGTTTAGTTTAATTGCATTTGTCAACTTTTACTTTAGTTGCAATTGCTTTTGGCATCTTCATCATGAAATCTTTACCCGTGCCTATGTCCTGAATGGTACTGCCTAGATTGCCTTCTGGGTATCACATTACCTGACTTCAAATTATACTACAAGACTATAGTAACCAAAACATCATGGTATTGGTGTTCTTTGTAGTAGCCATTTTAACTTGGGTAAGATGATACCTCCATGTGGTTTTGACATTTATTTCCCCAATGATTAGTGATAATGAGCATTTTTTTTTTTTTTTTTTTTGATACAGAGTCTTGCTCTGTCGCCCAGGCTGGAGTGCAGTGGCATGACCTTGGCTCAATGCAACCTCTGCCTCCTGGATTCAAGGGATTCTTCTGCCTCAGCCTCCCGAGTAGCTGGGAGTACAGGCACACACCACCATGCCCAGCTAATTTTTGTATTTTTAGTAGAAATGGAGCTTCATCATATTGGCCAGGCTGGTCGCGAACTCCTGACCTCATGATCCGCCCACCTCAGCCTCCCAAAGTGCTGAGATTACAGGCGTGAGCCAGCGCACCCGGCTGAGCATTTTAAAATATATAATTGTTGGCCATTTGTATGTCTTCTTTTTTTTTTTTTTTTTGAGACGGAGTCTTGCTCTGTCACCCAGGCTGGAGTGCAGTGGCTGGATCTCAGCTCACTGCAAGCTCCGCCTCCCGGGTTTACGCCATTCTCCTGCCTCAGCCTCCCGAGTAGCTGGGACTACAGGCGCCCGCCACCGCGCCCGGCTAGTTTTTTTTTTTGTATTTTTTGTAGAGACGGGGTTTCACCGTGTTAGCCAGGATGGTCTCGATCTCCTGACCTCGTGATCCGCCCGCCTCGGCCTCCCAAAGTGCTGGGATTACAGGCTTGAGCCACCGCGCCCGGCCTGTATGTCTTCTTTGACAATTGCTTTTTCATGTCTTCTGCCCACTTTATTATCATTATTATTATTATTATTATTTGAGATGGAGTCTCACTCTGTGGCCTAGGATGGAGTGCAGTGGCACGATCTTGGCTCACTGCAACCCCTGTCTCCTGGGCTCAAGATATTTTCCTGCCTCAGCCTCCCGAGTACCTGGGATTACAGGCGCACACCACTATGTTCAGCTAATTTTTTTTTTTTTTTCAATTTTTAGTAGAGATGGCGTTTCACTATGTTGGCCAGGCTGGGCTTGAACTCCTGACCTCAGGTGATCTGCCTGCCTCAGCCACCCAAAATGCTGGGATTACAGGTGTGAGCCACCATGCCTGGCCCTGCCCACCTTTTAATGGAATGATTGGTTTATTTATTGTTGAGTTGTTTGAGTTCCTTGTATATTCCAGATATTAGTGTCTTAATAGTTTGATGAATAGTTTGCAAATATTTTCTTCCGTTCTGTCTTAATAGTTTGGATGAATAGATTGCAAATATTTTCTTCAATTCTGTAGGTTGTTTCTTCACTCTCTGCATTGTTTTCTTTGCTGTGCTCAAGTGTTTTACTTTAGTATAGTCCTATTTGTCTATTTTTGTTGTCTGTGCTTTTGAGGTCTTAGCCAGCAACGGTTTGCCTAGACCAATGTCCTGAAGTATTTTATGTGTTTCCGTCTCTTAATTTAATAGTTTTGGGTCTTAAGTTTAATAACTTAATCTATCTTGCATTGATTTTTGTTTATAATGTCAGAGAGTTCCAGTTTCATTCTTCTGCATATGGATATCTAATTTTCCCAGCACCATTTATTGAGGAGCATATTCTTTCCCTAGTGGGAAAGGAAATCTTTGGCACCTTTGTCTAAAATCAGCTGGCTGTGAGTTGGTGGATTTATTTCTGGGTCCTGTATTCACTTTCATTGTTCTATGTTTTTATTTTTATACCAATACCGTGACGTTTTGGTTACTATAGGCTTGTAATCTATTTTTACATCAGGTAGTGTGATGCCTCCAGCTTATGTTCTTTTGGCTGAAGATTGCTTTGCCTACACAGACTTTTTTGTTGTTGTTGTTGTTTAATGAATTTTAGGGCTTAAAACATTTTTTTAAAGATGACATTTTTATTTTAATAGGAATTGAATTAAATCTGTATGTTGCTTTGGGCAGTGTAATTATTGTAATGAAATTAATTCTTCTGATCTATGAGTGAGATAAGTCTTTACATTTATTTTTATCCTTGTCCATTTCTTTCATCAGCATTTTTCAGTTTTGCTTGTAGAGAGCTTTCTCCTTCTTGGTTAAATTTATTCCAGGGGGTTTTATTCTGTGTGTCACTATTATAAAGGGAACTGTCTCCTTGATTTCTTTTTTGGCTATTTATTATTACATTACAGAAACACTTCTGATTTTTGTATGTTGATTTTGTGTTCTACATCTCTACTGAATTGGCTTATCAGCTCAGATTTTTGGTGCAGTCTTTTGATTTTTCCAAATATATAAGATCATGTCATCTACAAAGATGAACAATTTGAATTCCTCATTTACAATTTGGGTTTTTTTTTTTTTCTTGCTTGTTTGCACGGGGTGGGACCTCTACCATGCCAAATAGGAGCAGTTAAAGTTGGCATCCTTCTCTAGCTCCAGTTCTTAAAGAAAAGACTTTCACATTTCTCCTATTCAGTGTGTTGTTGACTGTGTGTTTGTCATATATGGCCAAATTAATTGAAGATATAGTCCTTTTATGCCTAGTTTGTTGAGAGTTTTTGTCATCAAGGGATATTGAATTTTCCCAAAGGCTTTTCCTGTGTCTATTGAAATGATCATATAGTTTTTGTCCTTCATTCTCTTGATGTTATGTATTATGTTCCTTGATGTGTAGATGTTAAACCATCTTTGCATCCCTGATATAAATACTACTTGATCATAGTGTATTATGTTTTTGAAGTGCTGTTGAATTCAGTTTGCTAGAATTTTGTTGAGGATTTTTGCATCTATGTTCATCGTGGATATTGCCCTGTAATTTTCTACTCTGTGTGTGTCCATATCTGGTTTTAGTATCAGGGTAATGCTGGCCTCATAAAATGAGATAGGGAGAGTTTCTCCCTCTTTCATTTTTTGGAATAATTTTAGGAAGATTCATAATAGTTTTCATTCATTTGATAGAAATCAGCAGTGGAGCCACCTACGCCTGGGCTTTTTTTTTTTTTTTTTTTTTTTTTTTTTTTATTGGAAGGCTTTTTATTACTGCTTCAATTTCACTACTAATTGTTGGTCTGTTCAGGTTTTCTATTTCTTCCATATTAATTCTGATAGTTTGTATGTTTTTGTGAACTTATCTATTTCCTCTGGGGTTTCCAATTTGTTAATAAATAGTTGTCCCTAATAGTCTCTGGTAATCTTTTTTATTTTTGTGGTATTAGTGGTAAATGTCTCATTTTTCATTTCAGATTTTGGTTATTTAGATCTTTTCTTGTCTATGTTAGGCTAGTTAGTGATTTATTAGTTTTCTTTATTTTTTGAAGAATCAACTTTTCCTTTCATTCATTCTTTTTATGTTTTTAGTCTCTATTTTGTTTAGTCCTGTTCTGATATTTATTATTTTCTTTTCTTCTGGTAAATTGGGATTTAGTTTGTTCTTGCTTTTCTAGTTCCTGGAGAGGTATTATTAGATTATCATTTCAAATCCTTTTACTTTCTGATGTAGGTTTTTATTATGATAAACTTTCCTCTAAGTACTTTTTTTTCCCTGTAATCCACAGATTTTAGTATATTGTTTTTCCATTTTCATTTGTTTCAAGAACTATTTTTATTTTTGTCTTAATTTTTTCTTTGACCTATTGGTCATTCAAGAGTATGTTGTTTAATTTGTATGTATTTGTATAGTTTAAAATATTCCTCTGCTTTTTTGTTTCTACTTTTATTTCTTTGTTATCTGAGAAGGTACTGGATTGGAAGTATTTTTGAGTCTTTATTTGTGGCCTAATGTAGAGTTTATCCTGGAGAATGTTGCATGGGCTGTAGAAGAATGCATATTCTACAGTCATTGGGTTTAATGTTCTGTAAGCGCTTTGTAATTTCATTTGGTCTAAAGCCCAGTTCAAATCTCATTTTTCTTGTTGATTTTCTGTGTAGATTATCTGCCTCATGCTGAGATTGTGGCGTTGAAGTCCCACACTATTATTGCATTGAAATCTATCTCTCATTAAAGATGTAGTAATATTTGAATTATAAATCTGGGTTCTCCATTATTGGGTAATATATCCTGTTCCAGGATGAATACTTTTGTGGGTACATGCTATATGTGTATATATAGTATTGGGGTATATAGGATATTTTCATACAGGCAATACTGTGTAATAATCACATCCTAGTAAAAGGGGTATCCATCACTTCAATTATTTATCCTTTCTGTTACAAACAATCCAATAATACTCTTGTAGTAACTTTAAATTGTACAATAAATGATTGGCAACTGTAGTTACTTTGTTGTGCAGTCAAATACTAGTTCTTATTCTTTCTGTCAAACTATATATTTTTTTACCCATGAACAATCTCTACTTCCCTCCACTCACATTACCCTGCCCAAACTCATAACCATCATTCTACCTCTATCTTCATGGGTTCAGTTGTTTTAATTTTTAGCTCCCATAAATGAGTGAAAACACATGTGTTGTTTGTCTTTTTGAGCCTGGCTTATTTCATGTAACATAATGTCCTCCAGTTCCATACATGTAGTTGCAAATGACAAGTTCTCAATTCTTTTTTATGGCTGAATAATACTCAATTGTGTATATGTACACATATACACAGTGTTCTTTGTGTATATGTTCTTTATTCATTAATCTGTTGATGGGCTCAGGTTGCTTTCAAATCCTGCCTGTAGTGAATACTGCTACAATAAATAGTGCTGCAATAAATGTGGGAGTGCAGATATGTCTTTATATACTGATTTTCTTTCTTTTGAATATATACCTAGCAGTGGGATTGCTGGATTATATGGCAGTTCTGTTTTAAGTTTTTGAGAAACTTCCAAACTGGTCCATAATGGTTGTACTAATTTACATTCTTACCAACAGAGTACAAGGGTTCCCTTTTTTCCACATACTCACCAGCATTTGTTATTGCCTGTTTTTTGGATATAAGCCATTTTAACTAAAGTGAGACAGTATCCCATTATAGTTTTGATTTGCATTATCTGATGACCAGTGATGTTATCACCTGTTCTGATACCTGTTTGCCATCTGAATGTCATCTTTTGAAAAATGTTTATTCATATCATTTGCCCATTTTTAAATCACATTATTATATATTTTCTATAGAACTGTTCATGCTCCTTGTATATTCTTGTTATTAATCTCTTCTCAGATGGATTGTTTGCAAATATTTTCTCCCATTCTGTGCGTTGTCTCTTCACTTTGTTAATTATTTCCTTCACTGTGCAGAAGCCTTTTAAGTTGATGTGATCTTATTTATACATTTTTGCTTTGGTTGCCTGTGGTTTTGGGGTATTACTCAATGAATCTTTCCCCAGACCAAAGTCCTGGAGATTTTACCCAATGTTTTCTTTTAGTAGTTTCATAATTTGTGGTCTTAGATTTAAGTTTTTAATCAATTTTTATTTGATTTTTATATATAGAGAAAGCTAGTGGGCTAGTTCTGTTCTTCTGCATATGGCTATCCAGTTTCCCAAGTACCATTTACTGAAGACTGTCCTTTCCCCAATGTATGTCATACCACCTTTGTCGAAAATGAGTTCACTATGTACGTATGTTTTTATTTATGGGATTTAAATTTTGTTCCATTGGTCTACGTGTCTGTTTTTGTGGCTGTGCCATGCTATTTTGTTTACTATACCTCTATAGTATAATTTAAATCAGGTAATGTGATTTTTCTAGTTTTATTCTTTGTGCTCTGGATAGCTTTGGCTATTCTGGGTCTTCTGTGGTTTCATGTAAGTTTTAAGGTTGTTTCTTTGGCCAGGAGCGGTGGCTTATGCCGGTCATCCCAGCATTTTGGGAGGCCGAGGCGGGCGGATCACAAGGTCAAGAGATCAAGACCATCCTGACCAACATGGTGAAACCCTGTCTCTACTTAAAGTACAATAATTAGCTGGGCATGGTCGCGCATCTGCAGTCCCAGCTACGTAGGAGGCTGAGGCAGGAGAATCACTTGAACTCAGGAGGCAGAGGTTGCAGTGAGCCAAGATCGTGCCACTGCACTCCAGCCTGGGTGACAGAGCGAGACTCTATCTCTCCATCTAAAAAAAAAAAAAAAAAAAAAAAAAAAAACTATTTCTGTGAAGAACATCGCTGGTATTTTTTTCTTCTTCTTCTTTTGAGATGGTATCTCACTCTGTCACCAGGCTGGAGTGCAGTGGTGCAATTTTGGCTCACTGCAACCTCCATCCCTCAAGTTTAAGCATTCTCCTGCCTCAGCCTCTCGTGTAGCTGGGATTACAGGCACCTGCCACCATACCTGGCTAATTTTTGTATTTTTAATGGAGACAGGGTTTTGCCATGTTGGCCAGGCTGGTCTCAAACTCCTGACCTCAGGTGATCCACCTGCTTCAGCCTCCCAAAGTGCTGGGGTTACAGGCATGAGTCACTACATCCGGTATTTTGATAGGGATTGCATTAAATCTGTACATTGCTTTGGGTAGTGTGTACATTTTAACAATACTGTATTTTCTAATTCGTGAAAATGGAATATCTTTATTTTTGTGTGTCCTCTTTGATTTCTTGAGTCAGTGTTTTATAGTTTTCATTATAGAAATATTTCTTGCCTTTCATTAAGTTTATTCCTATTTTATTTTATTTATAGCTATTGTAAATGGGATTACTTTTTATTTCTTCTTCAGATAATTTGCTGTTGTCATATAGTATTGTCTTTTTAAAAAAATGTTTTTGGCTTGAAGTCTATTTCTTCTGACATAGTTATAGCTACTCCTGCTCACATTTGGTTTCTATTTGCATGGAAGATCTTTTTCCATCCCTTTACTTTCAGTTTATATATACCTTTACTTGTAAAGTATATTTTTTATACATACTATATAGTTGGATGATGTTTTTGTGTTTTTCAATACATTTTTGGAACCAATCAACAAGCCTATTTGTTTTAAGTAGACAATTTAATCCATTTACAGCCAAGGTTATTATGATAGGTGAGGTTTTGTTCCTGTAACAATGTTAATTGCTTTCTGATTGTTTTATCTATTTTTTGTTCCTTTCTTCCTCTCTTATTGATTATTGTTGTAGTTTGGTAGTTTTATGTACTGGTACTGATTGAGTCCTTCTCTTCCTTATGTATGTTTGATTTACTAATCAGTTTTATATTTTCATGTGTTCTCATTATAGTAAATGTCTTCCTTTCTTTTCTATGTTTAGGACTCCCTTTAGCATTTCTTGTAGGTCCACCCTAGTGGTGATCAACTCCCTCAACTTTTCTTGCCTGGGAAAGACTTTATTTCTCTTTCATTTATAAAGGATAATTTTGCTGGATTTAATACCCTTGGCTAACTATTGTTTTCTTTCAGTGCTTTGAATATATCATCTAATTCTTTCCTGGCCTATAAGGTTTCTGCTGAAAAATCTGCTGTTAGTCTGATGGGGTGTACCTATATAGGTACAGATGTCTAGATGCCTTTCTCTTGATGTTTTTAGAATATTGTCTTTGTTTTTGACTTCAGTTTGACTATAAAATGTGTCATGCAGAATGCGTTTCTGCATTGTATGTTTGAGAATCTCAGATGCTCCAGTATCTGGATTTCTAAATCTCTCACTAACCTTGGGATGTTTCCATCTGTTATTTTGTTAAACATTTATTTTAACTCTTTTGCTCTCTCTTTGCCTTATAGGGCACCAATAATTTGTATATTTGATCACTTAATGGTGTCCTTTATGACATGAAGCCTTTGCTTATTATTTTTTATTATTTTATATTAATGTTTATCTAACTGGATTATTTCAAAACATCTCTGTAAGTTATAAGATTATTTTTCCTGCAGTAGCCCACACCTCTAGTCTATTGTTGAAGCTATATAATATAGTTTGTATTTCATTCAGTGAATTCTTCAGTTCTAGAATATCTGTTTGGTTCTTTTTTTTTCTTAGAAAGCTACCTCTTTGGTTAGTTATTCATATCTCCTTCATATCCTGTATTATTTTTAGGATTGTGTTGTCTCTCAGAATTCTCTTGCATCTCACTGAGCCTATTTAGAATCAATAATTGAATTTTTTCCAGAAGTTCATAAATTTCTTTTTGATTGGTAAATGTTGCTAAAGAATAACTGTTTTCCTTTGGAAGTGTTATTTTATTTGCTTTTTCATGTTTCATGTATCCTTATCTCGATGTCTGTGTATCTGGTGTAACAGTCAGTTTTTCTAATTTTTTGTATTTGCTTTTGTAGGGAGAAACATTCTCCTGAAGATATATCTGTTGTGTTGGCTGGGTAAGGCAATTTGATTTTGATTCTGAGTATATGCAATAGCATGTATTTTCTTTATGATTTCTTCAGCTGTGAATAGTATCAGTGGTATCTGTTATTTCTTTGGTGGCTTAGAGTACAGTTATTTGTGGAGGCTGTGGTTAAGCTTCCCTGGGGCTGTGACATCAGATAAGCCAGTTTGGGCCATTTGGGGCCCAAAGTGCCATATACTGGCACCATTGCTAGCAGATCCAAGTGGATCAGCCTCTAGGTGGCTTACTTCGATGCTGATACTGGCAGGGATGACCCAGGTGGGTGTGAAGATTCTCAGGTCCCTGTGCAGCTGGCATGACATGGAAAATGGCAGTGGCAGTTGTGGAGTGATCCTCTGGGTGCCAAACAGTGTGTGCTGATGTTAACAGTTGTTGCAATGGGTTGGCTGGACTACTGCCCAGACCTTCAGGTAGTACATGCAGGTAGCTGCCAGTTAAGATGTTAATAGCTGGGTAGATAAGTCTTACCTTAGGCCCCCAGAGGAGTGTTTCGGTGTCAATGGTGGTAGGCTGGTAGGACAGTCCTCTGGCCCTTGGATTCTGTGCCCTGACCAAGAGTGGAGATGAAGCTGGGTCAGCCAGTCTTGTCCTCATGCCCCTCATCAGGGGTGTGTGCAGGCACCAGTCATGATAGGCAGGGGCAGGGCAATGCCACTGATGGAATTCTCATGTTGGGGGCAGTGGTAGCCACATTTCTGCCCTGCTGCTGGGCAAGGCAGTGCTGCCAGGTAAAAAGCATGTGCCGTTCACAACTCAGCCCTGGCACTGCTCATGCCTTACGCTTTGCTGTAGTACACTGCTTGTTTTGTGCCTCGGCCCCAAATGCAGTAGCCCACACCTCAATCACACCTCAGCACTGGTTGTGGTATCCTATACTTCACGCCTGAGCCCTGGGAGCACCAGCCCACACTTCTCTTATGCCTCAGCCCCAGTGCCTCTGGGCTCCTGGACAGTGTGCAGTATGTTGGGGATGGGGCTCTAAAATCGAGCCTTTCTGTACCTGTTTATGACTCAGGGAATGCGTAGGACCCAGCATTAGCTCCATCCCTGGAACAGTAACATCGCACAATCTCCTGGCAACTCCCTATGTTAGTTTCAGGAACCACAAGGGTTGAGGGGCTCTCTTAGGGCTAGGATTGTAAGCAGCCAGAAGAGAATGTAGGCTACTGATAGTCTCTCACTTACCCTTTCCCTGTTTTGAGGAGTCTGTCTTCACTTCTAGCCAGTCCCAACAGAGTAGACTGCCTCACTTCTTCCTTCCTTGCTTTAGGTATTTCTTGACACTTTTCTGTTGAATTCTAGAGTTCTGTCTTGAATGAGCTAGGCAAAATGTGATTATCTGCTCACTATTTCATTTATTCTTAGTGGAGGAGGTGAGTACCAAATACCTCTAGTCAGCTATCTTGATGTACTCTCTCAGGTTAGATATTAAATGTCCTCTTGGGAAGGTGATACCAACAGTGGAAATTTATCATTAGTATATTTTTCCAAAAAATTTAACATACTTTAACATCATGAAATATTTATTGAACTGCTGTATATACATGGCAGAATGCTATGAAATGTTTTGCCCTGGGGATTTTGACACTAAAGATTATTATTTCCACTTAAAGATGACAAGATTTGGCAAAAAAGTAAAGTGAGTTGAAGAGTCCCAATTCAGTGGCAAAGCTGGAACTAGAAGCTACCTCAAGTTTATATATTATTTACATATTTTAATTATGGGTTTATATTTTAATGATTGTGAGACTTTATTTTACATAAAGTTATCAATATTCTCCTAAGTTCTTATGTATAATATTCACAATATGTAAATCATGCTAATATTACATTATTTAAATACTCTCAATATTTAGAGTATTTAAAATAAAAATATACAACTATTTATTAAAATTATACTGGGGAAAATATTGATGGTGGTCAGAAGTAAGTTTTGATGAATTATCATATACAGATTAAAATTAAAATTAGTTTATTTTGTTTTTTATGGTATTCTGACTTCTTATTAACATTTGAGTGGGAATTTGATTGGCAGATCTTACCACTGACCTCGCATCTATATAAGAGTTCCTCACAGCTAAATGTTCACCAATGATGGTTTTGATAATGATGGTTGTGCTAATAAATACAACAGCAAAGTTTTAAAATGTACTACCTTATTAAAAGCAACCCCATAATCTCTAATATAGCACTTCTCTGTTCATCTGCATGACAATGTATTTCTTGGACTTAGAAACATTAGTAAGGCTTCCTGCCATTTAACACTCCCCCAGACCACTCCATACCCCTAACATGGCCCAGGTCAGTTTATTGGTTAAGGATATAGGACAGATTGGCACACAGAAAATGTAAAGTTCAGGAGATAGTTCAGAACTCAGTGGCAAATTATTTTACTTTTGTACATTTCTGACCATCTAGTTTTATCTACTTTTGAAAAGCCCAATCTCTTGAAGCATCAAATGACAAAGACTGCTCCTAATTTAAGTCAATTTACAGAAGCCATCTGTAATGGTTTTTAAACATGACCACAAATTATTCTTTACCAATCTTAGTGAGAAATTGGATGTGTGCATACCCTAATGTTAAATCTGGGTTGATTTGCGAAGCTTCAACCGTATAGTATGTAAAAAGTGATGCTATATTCCTTCTGAAGCTAGCTTGTAAAAGGCCATACAGCTTTGTTCTTATTTACTGGAGCACTTTCTCTAGGAGCCTGGAGCCACCATATGGGAAGTCTGAATACCCAGACATTATCTTGCTGGATAGGCCATATCTATGTGTTCCAGCTGACAGAATTCAGAATCCACTGAGCCCAGCTTTCTAGTCATCTATGTCAAGGCAATAGCTATATGAATGAAGCCATTTCAGTAGAACAGTTTGTCTGTCTTCCAAATATTAGAGACTTGTGTAGACACCATTGGTTCTGTTTGAATTTTTGACACACAAACTTATGAGATTAAAAAATGATTGTTTTAATACACCAAGTTTTGGTGTGGTTTGTTATGTTACAATAAATAATTTAAATACCATGACTTCAGGAAAATAAGCTTTGCCTCTCCCATCATTTATTAAGTTTTACATTAATTTATTTATACAATAGATATTTATGAATGTCTTATATGTGCTATGTCTGTTTGGGGCCATAAGAATGTAATGGTAAATAAAACACCTTCCTATTTTCATAGAATTTATATTCTACGCAGTAAAAGCCAATAAGAATGTAATAAAATATGTGCAATGTATCAATTGGTGATTATTGAAAAGATAAAGCAAAATAAAACAGGATAACAACACATTGGAGAGTACCAGGGGTGAGTTACTATTTTATATAACATGTCCATAAGTGACTTGTTTGATGTTATTTAATCAGTGTCCATAGTAAAATGAGAATGTAAGTTATATGAGTATCTGAGGAAAGAACATTACAAGTAAAATGAGATCTAAAGAGAAGCAAATTTTTGGTATGTCCGAGGAAGACCACAACTAGGCCAGAATGGCGTGAATACAGTGAAAGAAGCAGAGAGTATCTTCAGGTAGGCTACAGGTGTTGAACCATGTAGAAGCTTTTAAGATGGTAAAAGGCTTTTAATTTTATTCACAATGAGAAGATAAATCATTGTAGAGTTTTAAATAGAGAAGTACCATGTCATGATTTAACTTTTAAAAGATGCTCTCTGGGTGATGGAGAGAGAAAAGAGTGTGGGAGGGTCAGGCCATAAAAAGAGAGACAACTTCCGATTTCTGCAGTAGTCCAGGTCAGTGAAGATGATGATGTAGCCTGATGTGGCTCTTGTGTAGGTGATTAATATAGTAAAATGTCTGTTTAAGATATATCTCAAAATGGAGTTGATATGGATAATATCCATGCAGCAAGTCCGGCTGGGTAGAAAGATTGAGCATCTGTGATGAATATGACATTTAACTCATTTAAATATTTACCAGATTAGAGAAAGAAAGGTCTGCTGGACTTACACAGATACTGAGCATGTAGACTTTCTACACTGCCTTTTGCTCAAGACCATCCACCTATGATTTCAATTGTTTTCTGTGCCTCAAATCTCACCCTCCTCCAAACAACCCTCCAAGTTGGGACTAAAGTATTGGCTACCATCCTATTTACTGTTAGCCTCATCAGCATGTGAATTCTCTTATTGTAATATGAATATAATGCCAGGCAGTAGCCTTGGTGACTAGGAATTAAACATATATAGCTTAATCTTCTTTGAGAAAATTTACTTGTCCAGATTCTTCCCGTGTCCTTGGCTTATCTTTGGACATAATTGAGTCTTCTTTATCTTATTTTGTCTTTCAACCATATATATTCTTTCTAGTCATATTGATGACCAAGACAATATTGGCACACACTTAAAATTTTCCAAGTACTTATGTCCATGTAATCTCTGTCTTCTTTACATGACTTCTAAATCAAACTTATTGGAGTTTACACATGTACTTTATACTAATTTTGTTCCCATACTATTATATTTATTTCTTCAACATATCAGATCCTATAAACCTTTCCTCTAGTAAGACATGACCCACTCAAGATCTCAAACACTAAGGAATCTGTTTAATATCTTGGTTTTGATACATGTTTAAGTGTGAGATAAGTAGGTGATTACTAGGTAATAGAACATGGTTAGAAGTTTTCTTTATGGATTATTAGTGAAACATAATTAAAGGAGAATTATGATCTCTATTTGTCCTGATACCTTTGATCATAGATACTAAAAGTGATATTTCCATGTCCTAGTGATTAATTCATACATTAATATTAAAAACAGGGACTAGAGCACAAATTAGGAATCACAGAAGATATAAGATTAGAATGAGAATGAATTTGGGATGTTTATATTTATTCTCTTTTTTTTTTTTTTTTTTTTTTTGAGACGGAGTCTCGCTCTGTCGCCCAAGCTGGAGTGCAGTGACGCGATCCTGGCTCACTGCAAGCTCCGCCTCCTGGGTTCATGCCATTCTCCTGCCCCAGCCTCCCCAGTAGCTGGGACTACAGGCGCCCGCCACCGCGCCCGGCTCATTTTTTGTATTTTTAGTAGAGACGGGGTTTCACTGTGGTCTCAATCTCCTGACCTTGTGATCCGCCTGCCTCGGCCTCCCAAAGTGCTGGGATTACAGGAGTGAGCCACCGCGCCCGGCCAATTCTCTAATTTTTTCATACAGGCATTCATACATACATCTACAAAGTGCTAAGCTCTTTGTTACTAATTTTCACCTCATGGTAACAAGTTAGCGGGAAAGACAGAATATATACTATTGGCTAGTTTGATAGAGCCAAAATAATATGGAGAAACAAAACAAATCGGTGGGTAAATAGATACTGTGTTACAGAAAATGGTATGTTTGCACCAAATTGTATTTGTTTCATCTTCTTGATAAGACCGTATTTCCCAACCTCTTTCACAGCTCAGTTAAGGTCAAGTGTCACTGTCAAGTATGGCCATAAAACTGCCCGTACAATTTATCTATCTTCTTTTTTCCCTGTACCTTGGCAATCTTGGAGGTCATGTGTTTTAAACTGTTTAGTCACTTTATAAAAGGAACAGGGATTCATAAATCACCACACTGAGTACTGATACCACCCAGAGTAACAACCCAACCCATATTGGCATGTGCCATGAGGAAAAATTAAATTTATGTTTATTACACCACTGAGATTTCAGTGTTTATTATTTATTGCAGCAAAATGTAGCCTATTCTCAGTTATGGATGGATGGAAAGGAAGGGAAGGGAAAAGGGAAGGAAACAGGGAAGTTGGGGGAAGGAGGGGAGGGGAGGTGAAGGACGAGAAGAGGAGAAGAGAGGAGAGGAGAGGAGAGGAAGAGGGAAAAAAAGAAATATCAAATTCAGCATAAGGGTGAAAGAAGAAGCAGGGAGATAAGTTTCTTGTCCAAAAGAGTAGATATGTTAGACATATGCCACTCTTCATTCTAATCAAAAGTCCCCAAACACAGAAACCATTGACCAGAATGTAACCATTTGTACATGCCAAGATAAAAATTATAGATGTCCGTTATTTCACACTGATTTCTTCAAATTAAGCAATTCAATTATGAATTACCACAATGTAGCTTTATTTGTCCATAGCTTTTTATTTTTTAATGTATTTTCCAGCAATATTTTTCTTAGTCAAAGACATACCTTAGTGAATCTCAGAAGCATCTTCCCTTCCAGGAAACTTATACCTGTTCATTGCAAGTCATTATACATTGGCAGCTGAGGAAGACAGCTGTTATCTAAATTCCACAAATATTCTGTGGAGGCTAAACTTTAGAACATGATTCCAAACTAGTTGTGTTCTGAACTCTTACATTTTGATAAGCCTCTCCTTTTATTGTCTTCCTGTATAAGAAAATGTTAACAAATCGGAGATCTAGATTCAATACCAGACTAAGGTGGTTGTATAAATGATACATAATTACTGGTAAAATGCCCATATTCTTACCATTAAAAATAATGAAGTGGATACATTTACTATCCCTAGATGTCCCAGAATACTTGTCTTGACCATAATGAGTTTTTTTATGATCCTTCATCATATAGAAAATTTACCACCTTTAAATGAACAAGTTATTGATGCCCCCCTACACACACACACACACACACTTAACTTTGCGGTCATGTATGTATTTCTCAGTTTAACTCCTTAGGATGTATGATAGCATCTAAGGAATGTCTGTTATCTTCTTATAGGAGAAAAATAAGAAATAACTATCTGTACCTACTTCATCATGTTAATGTGTTTAGCATTTTTATTCTATAGCACACTAATGACTTTTATGTACAGGTTTTTGGACTGAGTGCTTCTGGCCCAGCCACTTGTATTATTGAGTATGGTTGATTTTCTGTGAACCTACACATCGTACTAATCTTTCTAGTACAATGCTGGAGAATGAAGCTCAGAGCACAAAACAGTGATGTCATATTTCAAAAGTCAGATGGGATAGCATATTATTTTATATATTAGAAAAATAGGAAAGGGGTACTAAGTCTCCCTTATTTTTCTCTATAATTGGCTTAAGGCTCATCAGTACTGGCAATAAACAGCTCCAGAGGCTAAATGTGGCAAATGCAGTGAATTCAGCAAATCCAAGTCCCTTAGCATTATATAATGTTGATTGCATCCATTCTATAGAATTTTAATTTGATATCACTCTCTTGCTAATGCATTTATACATTTTAGTGGGCAATAAAAGAAGTTATGGGCAATCACAAAAAATACATAGTAGAGCTATGTGTGACACTGATGTCAGAAATATATATATATGTGTGTGTGTGCATATATATATATATATTTTTTTTTTTTTTTTTTTTTTGAGACAGAGTCTCAGTCTGTCACTAGGCTAGAGTGTTGTGGCATGATCTCGGCTCACTGAAACCTCCAACTCCCTGGTTCAAGGGATTCTCCTGCCTCCGCCTCCTGAGTAGCTGGGATTACAGGCATGTACCACCATGCCCGGCTAATTTTTGTATTTTTAGTAGAGATGGGGTTTCACTATGTTGGCCAGGATGGTCTCGATCTCTTGACCTCGTGATCCTCCTGCCTTGGCCACCCAAAGTGCTGGGATTACAGGCGTGAGCCACCATGCCTGGCCAGAAATTTATATTTTTGTGGAAAATTTAAAAAGGGGATCCCATGGTGGTAGATTTAAAAAATTCTAATAACAATTTTTAAAATTTCTAATAAATTAATTAGAAAAATAAATGTACTCAAGACTGATGATTTTTAAAATATCACAAGATAGGTAAAGCTTTAAGTGAAGTGATTAAAACTGAAATTAAGGACATTTGAGACATGAAAAGTGATCTAGGTCTTAGGAATTACAAACTGTGTGTAATGCATTTTACCAAAAATAAAGTAACATGTTCTTGATCCTTGTGATTAATCATTACGGTAGTCCTTAGGCACACAAACTAAAGTGAGACATAAATCAAATTGACCCGATCAACGCTCAGTAACTTTAAAGACATAAACAAGCAGCCAGCCTTTACCAACATTTTACTACATTTAAGAGTCCCGTATTACTACCTAATGTGTGGAGACAGCACAGTAGGCCACAAAGAGTACCAGCATATGGAGTTTTGGTTTTACAGCCGTCACTAGTTTTAAGAAATTGGGTAAACAATAAATTTTGTGGCCCTTCAGTTTCCTCTAAATAATGAAAATAGGAGTATCCATTCTTTCTTACTATGCAGGTAGCTGCAATTGTCAAATTAAGTTAATTTCTGTAAACCTATATTGAATATTATAGCACTCAAGACAATTGTGAAATATTAGATTCACTTCCAAATAAATTTGTTTAGATGCATGGTGGTGGTTGTTTTTCTGGGAGAAAATTACTGAGCATCAATGGTAATCTCATAGATATAGACCTCAGGTAAATATAGGCCAGATTTTAATTATTAGAAAAAGAGCTAATCTGAATCACTTAGGCAAAACATAAAATGATAATTCAATTTAATTATTAACATAGGTGCACATCTGTAACCCTCACTGGACATTAATCAGACCTTCATTAAGACACAGTTTTGTACTGATTTCCATGTTGTATAGATAATTTATAGAAACTGGTAGAAACTGAGCAGAGTTCATATCATGAAAAAGGGGAGAAAATACAATTATTTAAAGAAATGAGTTAGGGAAATTGAACAATATAGAAAGTCAAAAGTTTAGTGTCAGTTTTTAAGCACTAGATAATTATTAAGAAGAGATTCCCGACTGTTCTTGTTAATCATTTTCATTTTAACCAACCATATATACTGATGCAGTTATGTTCATAGCACTGCACTGTGCCAGATTTAACAAGAATAACACCAAATAAAAAATTAAATATAGTCCTTGCCAAAGAAGCCATGTAGGATTTTGCAGTCAATTTTTGGGGAAATGAGCCAGCATAGATAAAGCATTTAAACAACAATGCTTTCTTTACATCTATCAGAAAGGTCCAGTATGACTTTATAAAAAAATAGTCAAGGAAATTATTTGGAAAAGAAACCCCCAATAATGTTTTAGACTTTGAATCCTTTACGATATTTAATATTGGATGGATGAGTACCTGCCTTAGTTAAGTCCTGGAATATGAGATTTATTTTCTAGGTTTAGACATGCTATTATCTTTCTGCTTTAATTCTTTTAAAAGTTTTAAAAGGGAAAGTAAACGTAAGTTTTTGAAAAGACAATAATTTATTTATATAAGGAAAAAGCCATCTCTAGTGAGTGATTACAATTAAAAGTTAAAAACTAGCAGATGTATATTTTCCCTCTTATGCACATAAAAATTAAATCCATACTATTTCATCTTCAGTTGTTTCTCCATATATCTTCCTTATTACTATTTATGGCAGGATTATTCTCTGAGATATGCCCACTCTGAAACCTACTTAACTTTTTCCTTCCATTTCCTTTACTCCTACATCCAAATGATTGGTTAAATGCCATTGAGTCGACCACTGTACTATCTTTTCTTAATACCAATTAATTTTTTCTTAATTCCACCTCTCTTAATTTCACCAATTATATTTAAATCAGATGGCTGGGCGCAGTGGCTCACGCCTGTAATCCCAGCACTTTGGAAGGCCGAGGCGGGCGGATCACAAGGTCAGGAGATCGAGACCATGGTGAAACCCCGTCTCTACTAAAAATAGAAAAAAATTAGCCGGGCGCAGTGGCGGGCGCCTGTAGTCCCAGCTACTCGGGAGGCTGAGGCCGGAGAATGGCGTGAACCGGAGCTTGCAGTGAGCCGAGATTGCGCCACTGCACTCCAGCCTGGGTGACAGAGCGAGACTCCGTCTCAAAAAACAAAAACAAAAAAACAAACAAAAAAAAAAATTTAACTCTCAGCTTGTAGTATTAAACCCCTCTATTTATATTGCATGATGTGGCCATATTTGCCTCCCTAAAGTTTTCTCTTATTGTCAAAGTGCTATTTTAAAATTTTCAGTGAATTAAATTTGTCTAAAGCATGAGATCCCAAAATGCCATCCCAGAGTCAGCAACATTAAAATCACCTTGAAGCTTGTTAGAAATACAGCTTGTGAAGTCTTATCCAGAAACAACTGATTCAGAAATTCTGAGGATGAAGCCTAGTAATCTGTATTTGAACAAGCCCTCCAGTTTTACATTTTGTTGTGTTGAGACTTTATTTTTAGAGCAGTTTTAGGTTTACAGAAAAAATGAACAGAAAGTACAAAGAGTTATTATATACTCCCACTCCCCCACACATACATTTTTTTTTCAATTTTTAGCATCTGGCATTAGTGTGGTACATTTGTTAGAGTAGATGAGCCAATTAGAACATACTGCATTTTTTTAAAATTTATTTTATTGTGGTAAGTCCCCAACATGAGATATATCCTGTTAAATTTTTAAGCACAAAATAATTTTGTTAACTATAGGTACAATGTTGCTTAGCTGGTTTTTAGAATTTATTCATTTTGCATGACTTTCTGTATGTTTATTAACAACTCCTAACTCTCCATTTCTTTTACTCCCTGCTACTGGCAACCACTCTTCATTCCACTCTGATTTTATGAGTGACTATTTTAAATATCTCCTATAAGTGAAATCATGCAGAATCTGTTTTCATATTCCTGGCTTATTTTCCTTAGCATAATGTTCACAGAATTTATACATGTTGTCACATATTACAGAATTTTCTAGTTTTGAAGGTTGAATAATATTCCATGCATGTGTGTATATTCCATGTGTACATACATGCATGGAATATTCTAATGTATATGTCTATATGTGTATACACACACACACACACTCTCACACACACACACACACACTCACACACACATATATTTTCTCAACCGTCCATGGACATTTAGGTTCTTACTGCATCTGGACTATCATGATTAGTGATGCAGTGAACATGAGAGTACTAATGCTTCTTCAACATTCTGATTTCAGTTGTTTTAGAGAAATAACTAAAAATTAGATTGCTAAATCATACCGCACTTATATTTTCTTTTTTTCTTCAAAAACTTATGCATATTTATTGTTCCATCTTATAAACATGATTTTTCTTGATTGCCTTTTACTGTAAATCATTACTTATGAATGATAATCATATTTGTAGTGTAATGTGAAGAAACATTTTTCATGCATTTGAATTAGAAATAGCAGAATATATCAAGACAATAGAGTAGACCAAACTATTTTCTTCCACATAAGAAGTAATGAAATTTTATACTGGAGAGCTTAACCTTACGATGAAACCAGTAACACATTTGTGTTCTTTGAGTTCAGTTATAACAAATGGACTAAATTAGTGAACTATCACTTATCATAGTTTTGGATATATACTATTATCAAAATCAAATTTATATGACCTTGATGTCTATATAAACGTAGCCATGAAGAATAACATTTAGATGCATAAATACAGACTGTGTAGTAAAAGAGTTTTGCAGGAATAGTCCTTGTCTATTTACATATAATGGAGAGAAAGAAAGACATCAGAGGAAATGAATGATTTATGATAGAGATCTGAGCATTATTAAATTTAATTTTATTTTGAATACTTTCTTGATTATCCAGCTAACCATGTCTCTTATTTTCTTTAGTAAAGTAAACGGTTTCAATAGTAAACATTATATATCCTTGAGTTTACATATCAGCACTGCATAAGAATTCTTTTTTTTTTTAATACTTTAAGTTCTAGGGTACATGTGTACAATGTGCAGGTTTGTTACATATGAATACATGTGCCATGTTGGTGTGCTGCACCCATTAACTCGTCATTTACATTAGGTATATCTCCTAATGCTATCCCTCCCCCTCCCCCTCCCCACAATAGGACCCAGTGTGTGATGTTCCCCTTCCTGTGTCCAAGTGATCTCATTGTTCAATTCCCACCTACGAGTGAGAACATGTGGTATTTGCTTTTCTGTTCTTGTGATAGTTTGCTGAGAATGATGGTTTCCAGCTGCATCCATGTCCCTACAAAGGACAGGAACTCATTCTTTTTTATGGCTGCATAGTGTTGATGGTGTATATGTGCCACATTTTCTTAATCCAGTCTGTCACTGATGGACATTTGGGTTGATTCCAAGTCTTTGCTATTGTGAATAGTGCCACAAAAAACATACAAGTGCATGTGTCTTTATAGCAGCATGACTTATAATCCTTTGGGTATATCCCCAGTAATGGAATGGCTGGGTCAAATGGTATTTCTAGTTCTAGATCCTTGAGGAATCTCCACACTGTTTTCCACAATGGTTGAACTAGTTTAAAATCCCACCAACAGTGTAAAAGTGTTCCTGTTTCTCCACATCCTCTCCAGCACCTGTTGTTTCCTGACTTTTTAATGATTGCCATTCTAACTGGTGTGAGATGGTATCTCATTGTGGTGTTGATTTGCATTTCTCTGATGGCGAGTGATGAGCATTTTTTCATGTGTCTGTTGGCTGTATGAATGTCTTTTTTTGAGAAGTGTCTGTTCATATCCTTTGCCCACTTTTTGATGGGGTTGTTTGTTTTTTTTTCTTGTAAATTTGATTGAGTTATTTATAGGTTCTGGATATTAGCCCTTTGTCAGATGAGTAGATTGCAAAAATGTTCTCCCATTCTGTAGGTTGCCTGTTCACTCTGATGGTAGTTTATATTTTCATTTTCTTTTTGAGGAATGACCATAATGTGTTCCATAGCAGCTGCACCATTTGGCATTCCTAGCAATGGTGTAGAAGGGTGGCGACATCCCCACATCTTCACCAGTATTTTTTTTCTTTTTGATGATAGCCATCGACAGGTTGAGACAATATCTCATTGTGGTTTATTTATTTTTTATTTATTTATTATTATTATACTTTAAGTTGTAGGGTACATGTGCATAACGTGCAGGTTTGTTACATATGTATACTTGTGCCATGTTGGTGTGCTGCACCCATCAACTCATCATTTACATCAGGTATAACTCCCAATGCAATCCCTCCCCCCTCCCCCCTCCCCATGATAGGCCCCGGTGTGTGATGTTCCCCTTCCTGAGTCCAAGTGATCTCATTGTTCAGTTCCCACCTATGAGTGAGAACATGCGGTGTTTGGTTTTCTGTTCTTGTGATAGTTTGCTAAGAATGATGGTTTCCAGCTGCATCCATGTCCCTACAAAGGACACAAACTCATCCTTTTTGATGGCTGCATAGTATTCCATGGTGTATATGTGCCACATTTTCTTAATCCAATCTGTCACTGATGGACATTTGGGTTGATTCCAAGTCTTTGCTATTGTGAATAGTGCTGCAATAAACATACGTGTGCATGTGTCTTTATAGCAGCATAATTTATAATCCTTTGGGTATATCCCCAGTAATGGGATGGCTGGGTCATATGGTACATCTAGTTCTAGATCCTTGAGGAATCACCATACTGTTTTCCATAATGGTTGAACTAGTTTACAATCCCACCAACAGTGTAAAAGTGTTCCTATTTCTCCACATCCTCTCCAGCACCTGTTGTTTCCTGACTTTTTAATGATCGCCATTCTAACTGGTGTGAGATGGTATCTCATTGTGGTTTTGATTTGCATTTCTCTGATGGCCAGTGATGATGAGCATTTTTTCATGTGTCTGTTGGCTGTATGAATGTCTTCTTTTGAGAAATGTCTGTTCATATCCTTTGCCCACTTTTTGATGGGGTTGTTTGTTTTTTTCTTGTAAATTTGTTTGAGTTCTTTGTAGGTTCTGGATATTAGCCCTTTGTCAGATGAGTAGATTGCAAAAATTTTCTCCCATTCTGTAGGTTGCCTGTTCACTCTGATGGTAGTTTCTTTTGCTGTGCAGAAGCTCTTTAATTTAATGAGATCCCATTTGTCAATTTTGGCTTTTGCTGCCGTTGCTTTTGGTGTTTTAGACATGAAGTCTTTGCCCATGCCTATGTCCTGAATGGTACTACCTAGGTTTTCCTCTAGGATTTTTATGGTATTAGGTCTAACATTTAAGTCTCTAATCCATCTTGAATTAATTTTCGTATAAGGAGTAAGGAAAGGATCCAGTTTCAGCTTTCTACTTATGGCTAGCCAATTTTCCCAGCACCATTTATTAAATAGGGAATCCTTTCCCCATTTCTTGTTTCTCTCAGGTTTGTCAAAGATCAGATGGCTGTAGATGTGTGGTATTATTTCTGAGGACTCTGTTCTGTTCCATTGGTCTAGATCTCTGTTTTGGTACCAGTACCATGCTGTTTTGGTTACTGTAGCCTTGTAGTGTAGTTTGAAGTCAGGTAGCGTGATGCCTCCAGCTTTGTTCTTTTGACTTAGGATTGTCTTGGAGATGTGGGCTCTTTTTTGGTTCCATATGAACTTTAAAGCAGTTTTTTCCAATTCTGTGAAGAAACTCATTGGTAGCTTGATGGGGATGGCATTGAATCTATAAATTACCTTGGGCAGTATGGCCATTTTCACGATATTGATTCTTCCTATCCATGAGCATGGTATGTTCTTCCATTTGTTTGTGTCCTCTTTTATTTCACTGAGCAGTGGTTTGTAGTTCTCCTTGAAGAGGTCCTTTACATCCCTTGTAAGTTGGATTCCTAGGTATTTGATTCTCTTTGAAGCAATTGTGAATGGAAGTTCATTCCTGATTTGGCTCTCTGTTTGTCTGTTACTGGTGTATAAGAATGCTTGTGATTTTTGCACATTAATTTTGTATCCTGAGACTTTGCTGAAGTTGCGTATCAGCTTAAGGAGATTTTGGGCTGAGACAATGGGGTTTTCTAAATATACAATCATGTCATCTGCAAACAGGGACAATTTGACTTCTTCTTTTCCTAACTGAATACCCTTGATTTCTTTCTCTTGCCTAATTGCCCTAGCCAGAACTTCCAACACTATGTTGAATAGGAGTGGTGAGAGAGGGCATCCCTGTCTTGTGCCAGTTTTCAAAGGGAATTTTTCCAGTTTTTGCCCATTCGGTATGATATTGGCTGTGGGTTTGTCATAAATAGCTCTTATTATTTTGAGGTACATTCCATCAATACCGAATTTATTGAGCGTTTTTAGCATGAAGGGCTGTTGAATTTTGTCAAAAGCCTTTTCTGCATCTATTGAGATAATCATGTGGTTCTTGTCTTTGGTTCTGTTTATATGCTGGATTACGTTTATTTATTTGCATATATTGAACCAGGCTTGCATCCTAGGGATGAAGCCCACTTGATCATGGTGGATAAGCTTTTTGATGTGTTGCTGAATCCGGTTTGCCAGTATTTTATTGAGGATTTTTGCATCGATGTTCATCAGGGATATTGGTCTAAAATTCTCTTTTTTTGTTGTGTCTCTGCCAGGCTTTGGTATCAGGATGATGTTGGCCTCATAAAATGAGTTAGGGAGGATTCCCTCTTTTTCTATTGATTGGAATAGTTTCAGAAGGAATGGTACCAACTCCTCCTTGTACCTCTGGTAGAATTCAGCTGTGAATCCATCTGGTCCTGGACTTTTGTTGGTTGGTAGGCTATTAATTATTGCCTCAATTTCAGAGCCTGCTATTGGTCTATTCAGGGATTCAACTTCTTCCTGGTTTAGTCTTGGAAGAGTGTAAGTGTCCAGGAAATTATCCATTTCTTCTAGATTTTCCAGTTTATTTGCGTAGAGGTGTTTATAGTATTCTCTGATGGTAGTTTGTATTTCTGTGGGGTCGGTGGTGATATCCCCTTTATCATTTTTAATTGCGTCGATTTGATTCTTCTCTCTTTTCTTCTTTATTAGTCTTGCTAGTGGTCTGTCAATTTTGTTGATCTTTTCAAAAAACCAACTCCTGGATTCATTGATTTTTTGGAGAGTTTTTTGTGTCTCTATCTCCTTCAGTTCTGCTCTGATCTTAGTTATTTCTAGCCTTCTGCTAGCTTTTGAATGTGTTTGCTCTTGCTTCTCTACTTCTTTTAATTGTGATGTTAGAGTGTCAATTTTAGATCTTTCCTGCTTTCTCTTGTGGGCATTTAGTGCTATAAATTTCCCTCTACACACTGCTTTAAATGTGTCCCAGAGATTCTGGTATGTTGTATCTTTGTTCTCATTGGTTTCAAAGAACATCTTTATTTCTGCCTTCATTTCGTTATGTACCCAGTAGTCATTCAGGAGCAGGTTGTTCAGTTTCCATGTAGTTGAGCGGTTTTGATTGAGTTTCTTAGTCCTGAGTTGTAGTTTGATTGCACTGTGGTCTGAGAGACAGTTTGTTATAATTTCTGTTCTTGTACATTTGCTGAGGAGTGCTTTACTTCCAATTACGTGGTCGATTTTGGAGTAAGTACGATGTGGTGCTGAGAAGAATGTATATTCTGTTGATTTGGGGTGGAGAGTTCTATAGATGTCTATTAGGTCTGCTTGCTGCAGAGATGAGTTCAATTCCTGGATATCCTTGTTAACTTTCTGTCTCGTTGATCTGTCTAATGTTGACAGTGGAGTGTTGAAGTTTCCCATTATTATTGTATGGGAGTCTAAGTCTCTTTGTAAGTCTCTAAGGACTTGCTTTATGAATCTGGGTGCTCCTGTATTGGGTGCATATATATTTAGGATAGTTAGCTCTTCCTGTTGAATTGATCCCTTTACCATTATGTAATGGCCTTCTTTGTCTCTTTTGATCTTTGATGGTTTAAAGTTTGTTTTATCAGAGACTAGTATTGCAACCCCTCCTTTTTTTTGTTTTCCATTTGCTTGGTAAATCTTCCTGCATCCCTTTATTTTGAGCCTATGTATGTCTCTGCATGTGAGATGGGTCTCCTGAATACAGCAGACTGATGGTTCTTGACTCTTTATCCAGTTTGCCAGTCTGTGTCTTTTAATTGGAGCATTTAGTCCATTTACATTTAAGGTTAAGATTGTTATGTGTGAACTTGGTCCTGCCATTATGATATTAACTGGTTATTTTGCTCGTTAGTTGATGCAGTTTCTTCCTAGCCTCGATGGTCTTTACATTTTGGCATGTTTTTGCAATGGCTGGTACCGGTTGTTCCTTTCCATGTTTAGTGCTTCCTTCAGGGTCTCTTGTAAGGCAGGCCTATTGGTGACAAAATCTCTAAGCATTTGCTTATCTGTAAAGGATTTTATTTCTCCTTCACTGATGAAGCTTAGTTTGGCTGGATATGAAATTCTGGGTTTAAAATTCTTTTCTTTAAGAATGTTGAATATTGGCCCCCACTCTCTTCTGGCTTGGAGAGTTTCTGCCGAGAGATCTGCTGTTAGTCTGATGGGCTTCCCTTTGTGGGTAACCCGACCTTTCTCTCTGGCTGCCCTTAAGATTTTTTCCTTCATTTCAACTTTGGTGAATCTGGCAATTATGTGTCTTGGAGTTGCTCTTCTCGAGGAGTATCTTTGTGGCATTCTCTGTATTTCCTGGATTTGAATGTTGGCCTGCCCTACTAGGTTGGGGAAGTTCTCCTGGATGATATCCTGAAGAGTGTTTTCCAACTTGGTTCCATTTTCCCCCTCACTTTCAGGCACCCCAATCAGACGTAGATTTGGTCTTTTTACATAATCCCATACTTCTTGCAGGCTTTGTTCATTTCTTTTTCTTCTTTTTTCTTTTGGTTTCTCTTCTCGCTTCATTTCATTCATTTGATCCTCAATCGCAGATACTCTTTCTTCCAGTTGATCGAGTCGGTTACTGAAGCTTGTGCATTTGTCACGTATTTCTCGTGTCATGGTTTTCATCTCTTTCATTTCGTTTAGGACCTTCTCTGCATTAATTACTCTAGCCATCAATTCTTCCACTTTTTTTTCAAGATTTTTAGTTTCTTTGCGCTGGGTACGTAATTCCTCCTTTAGCTCTGAGAAATTTGATGGACTGAAGCCTTCTTCTCTCATCTCGTCAAAGTCATTCTCCGTCCAGCTTTGATCCGTTGCTGGCGATGAGCTGCGCTCCTTTGCCGGGGGAGATGCGCTCTTATTTTTTGAATTTCCAGCTTTTCTGCCCTGCTTTTTCCCCATCTTTGTGGTTTTATCTGCCTCTGGTCTTTGATGATGGTGATGTACTGATGGGGTTTTGGTGTAGGTGTCCTTCCTGTTTGATAGTTTTCCTTCTAACAGTCAGGACCCTCAGCTGTAGGTCTGTTGGAGATTGCTTGAGGTCCACTCCAGACCCTGTTTGCCTGGGTATCAGCAGCAGAGGCTGCAGAAGATAGAATATTTCTGAACAGCGAGTGTACCTGTCTGATTCTTGCTTTGGAAGCTTCCTCTCAGGGGTGTACTCCACCCTGTGAGGTGTGGGGTGTCAGACTGCCCCTAGTAGGGGATGTCTCCCAGTTAGGCTACTCAGGGGTCAGGGACCCACTTGAGCAGGGAGTCTGTCCCTTCTCAGATCTCAACCTCCGTGTTGGGAGATCCACTGCTCTCTTCAAAGCTGTCAGACAGAGTCGTTTGCCTCATTGTGGTTTTGATTTGCATTTCTCTGATGATTAGTGACTTTGAGCATCTTTTCATAAACCTGTTGGCCATTTGTATTTGGAGAAATGTCTGTTAAAAGCCTTTAACCCATTTTAAAAATTGGGTGATTAGCTTTTTTTTCGCTGTTGAGTTATAGGAGTTCCTTATATGTTTTGGAAATTAAACCTTTATCAGATGAATTGTTTGAAAATAGTTTTTCCTATTCTTTAGGTTGCCTTTTCACTCTGTTGATAATTTCCTCTGCAATGCTGAAGCTTTTAGTTTAATGATGTCCCAATTGTTTATTTTGCTTTTGTTGCCTGCGCTTTTGGTTTCATGTGCATAAAATCATTGCTAATATTAATGTCATAATGCTTTTTTGCTGTGTTTTTTTCTTGTAGATTTATAATTTGAGGTTTTATGCTTAAGTCGTTAATTCATTTTTAGTTGATGTTTTTGTCTGTGATGTAAGTTAAGGGTCCAAATTCATTCTTTTGTATTTGTGTATCCAGTTTTCCCTACATCATTTGTTAAAGAGACTATTCTCTCCTTATTGTGTATCCTATATGGTTTTAATTAACATAGCCCTCTAATATATTTTGAAATCAGGAAGTGTGATGCCTCCAGTTTCATTATTTTTTCTCTAGAGTGGTTTGACTTTCTGGTGTTTTATTGTGGCTCCATATAAACTTTGGATTTTTTTTTCTATTTCTGTGAAGAATATCATTAAGATTTTAATAGAGATGGCATAGAATCTGTAGATAGCTTTGGGTAGTATGACCATTTTAACAACATTAAGTCTGCCAATCCATGAATGTGTAATATCTCTTTATTTGTTTGTGTCTCTTTCAATTTCTTTAATCAGTGTTTTATAGATTTCAATGTACAAGTCTTCCACCTACTTACTTCATTCATAATTATCTTGTTCTTTTTGATGCTATTGTAAATGTGGTTCTTTTCCTAATTTCCATTTCAGATAATTCATTGTTAGTGTGTAGAAATGCAACTAATTTTTACTCATTGATTTTATATCCTGCAACTTTACTGAATTTGTTTAATAGTTTTACTAGGTTTTTTCTGGATTTTTTGGAGTTTTCTGTGTAGAAGGTAGAAGATTATGCTGTTTGTAAACAGGGAGAATTTTCTTCTTCCTTTCCCATCTGGATGACTTTTACTTCTTGATCTTGCCTAATTTCTCTGGTTAGAACTTCCACTACTAGATTGACAAATGGTGAGATTGGGCATTCTGCCTATTTCCTGTTCTTAGAGGAAAAGATTTAAGATTTTCCTGTTGAGTATAATGTTAGCTGTGGGCTTGCTCTATATGAACTTTTCTGTTGAAGTCATTTATTTCTATTCCTAGTTCATTGAGAGGTTTTTGTTTTTTGGTCGTAAAAAGATGTCAAATTTTGTTAAGAGATTTTTATGTACCTATTGAAATGATCTTGTGGCTTTTATTCTTTATTCTGTTAAAGTGATATATCCCATTATTTTATTTTTATGTAGTGAATCATCCTTGCATTCCAAAGTTAAATCTCACTTGGCTATGGTGTATGATCCTTTTAATGTGCTGGTGGGTTTAGTTTGCTAGTATGATATTGGAGGATTTTGGAATCTATATTTATCATGAATTTTGGACTGTAATTTTCTTTTCTTCTGATGCCTTTGACTAGCTTTTGTATCAGGATAATACTCACCTCAAAAAATGAATTTGGAAGTGTTCACTCCAAGTTTTTGGAAGATTTTGATAATATTTGGTGTTAATTCTTATCTACGTGTATATTAGAATTCACCAGTAAAGTCACCAGGTTCTGGAACTTTCCTTGTTGGGAGGTTTGGATTACTAATTCAGTCTCTTTGCTGATTATAAGTCTGTTGAAAATTTATATTTTTTTTCATGGTTTAATCTTAGTAGGTTGAATGTTTCTAGGAATGTATGCATTGATTTTTTTTTCTAGGCTATGCAATTTGCTGGCATACAATCATTCATAGTAGTCTCTTATTACCATTTTTATGTCTGTGCGTTCAGTTTTATTCTCTTCTTTTCATTTCTGATTTATTTGAATGTTCTCTCATTTTTTTAATTTAGCAAAGATATTGTCAGTTTTATTTCTTTTCATAAAACCACCTCTTAATTTTGTTAATTTTTTTCAGTTGTTTTTCTATGATCTTTTTCATTTATTTATTCTCTAATATTTATTATTTCCTTCTTTCTGCTAATTTTTGGTTTAATTTCTTCTTTTACAAGTTTTGTGAGGTATAAAGTTTGGCTATTGATTTGAGATTTCTTTTTATTTTATTATTTATTTATTTATTTATTTTGCAGTGAGAGAAACTGAGATATTTATTTCAGGGTGCCGAGCAAGGAGAATTGGGCAGCTAACACTTATGATCTGAACTCCTTAATGGATTATAAGGGAAGGTTTTTAAGGGCAGCGTTACATTTTAGGAAAGTAGAAGTTACAGGCAAAATCATGAACCAATACAGGGAGATTATACATTGCTTTGGCCTAGAAAGTCAGGATATGTTGAACCAGGGGCTTACAGGTCAGTGGTAGATTTAGAGATTATTTTTCTTTATTTGCAATTGATTAAGGAAGTAAGGCTTTATATAAAACCTTGGGGTCAGCAGAAAGGAATGTTAAGGTTTGCCCTGTGGGCATGACTCTCTCCAGGCCTCTCAAAATGAAATTGGAACAGTAGTCAGAATTTAGTCCTCAGTTTTTGCTTATCTGAGGTCTTTGTGTCAGTGATCAGAATTTTTCATTCGGTTGGCAGCGGGGGGCACTTGGGGGAGGTCCTGGTTTCTGAAAAACAGCTCAGGGACATATGTCCAGATGTTATCTTTAGTTTTTTTTGTTTTTTTTTACTTTAAGTTCTAGGGTACATGTGCACAACATGCAGATTTGTTATATGTATACATGTGCCATGTTGGTGTGCTGTACCCACTAACTTGTCATTTGGTATATCTCCTAATGCTATCCCTCCCCCCTCCCCCAACCCCACAACAGGCCCCGTTGTGTGATGTTCCCCATCCTGTGTCCATGTGATCTCATTGTTCAATTCCCACCTATGAGTGAGAACATGCGGTTTTTGGTTTTGTGTCCTTGCTATAGTTTGCTCAGAATGATGGTTTCCAGCTGCATCCATGTCCCTACAATGGACATGAACTCATTCTTTTTTATGGCTGCATAGTATTCCATGGTGTATATGTGTCATATTTTCCTAATCCAGTCTATCATTGATGGACATTTGGATTGGTTCCAAGTCTTTGCTATTGTGAATAGTGCAACAATAAACATACATCTGCATGTGTCTTTATAGCAGCATGACTTATAATCCTTTGGGTGTATCCCCAATAATGGAATGGCTGGGTCAAATGGTATTTCTAGTTCTAGATCCTTGAGGAATCGCCACACTGTCATCCACAATGGTTGAACTAGTTTACAGTCCCACCAACAGCGTAAAAGTGTTTTTATTTCTCCACCTCCTCTCCAGCACCTGTTGTTTCCTGACTTTTTAATGATCGCCATTCTAACTGGTGTGAGATAGGATCTCATTGTGGTTTTGATTTGCATTTCTCTGATAGCCAGTGGTGATGAGCATTTTTCCATGTGTCTGGTGGCTGCATAAATGTCTTCTTTAGAGAAGTGTCTGTTCATATCCTTTGCCCACTTTTTGATGGGGTTGTTTGATTTTTTCTTGTAAATTTGTTTGAGTTCTTTGTAGATTCTGGATATTAGCTCTTTGTTATATGGGTAGATTGTAAAAATTTTTTCCCATACTGTAGGTTGCCTGTTCACTCTGGTGGTAGTTTCTTTTGCTGTGAAGAAGCTCTTTAGTTTAATTTGATCCCATTTGTCAACTTTGGATTTTGTTGCCATTGCTTTTGGTGTTTTAGTCATGAAGTCCTTGCCCATGCCTATGTCGTGAATGGTATTGTCTAGGTTTTCTTCTAGGGTTTTTATGGTTTTAGGTCTAACATTTAATTCTTTAATCCATCTTGTATTAATTTTTATATATGGTGTAAGGAAGGGATCCAATTTCAGCTTTCTACTTATGGCTAGCCAGTTTTCCCAGCACCATTTATTAAATAGAGAATCCTTTCCCCATTTCTTGTTTTTGTCAGGTTTGTCAAAGATCCAATGGTTGTAGATGTGTGGTATTATTTCTGAGGGCTCTCTTCTGTTCCATTGGTCTAGATCTGTGTTTTGGTACCAGTACCATGCTGTTTTGGTTACTGTAGCCTTGTAGTATAGTTTGAAGTCAGGTAGCGTGATGCCTCCAACTTTGTTCTTTTTACTTAGGATTGTCTTGGCAATGCGGGCTCTGTTTTGGTTCCATATGAACTTTAAAGGAGTTTTTTTCCGATTCTGTGAAGAAAGTCATTGGTAGCTTGATGGGGATGGCATTGAATCTATAAATTACCTTGGGCAGTATGGCCATTTTCACAATATTGATTCTTCCTATCCATGAGCATGGAATGTTCTTCCATTTGTTTATGTCCTCTTTTATTTCGTTGAGCAGTGGTTTGTAGTTCTCCTTGAAGAGGTCCTTCACATCCCTCGTAAGTTGGATTTCTAGGTATTGTATTCTCCTTGAAGCAATTGTGAATGGGAGTTCACTCATGATTTGCTTCTCTGTTTGTCTGTTATTGGTATATAGAAATGCTTGTGACTTTTGCACATTGATTTTGTATCCTGAGACTTTGCTGAAGTTGCTTATCTGCTTAAGGAGATTTTGGGCTGAAATGATGGGGTTGTCTAAATATACAATCATGTCATCTGCAAACAGGGACAATTTGACTTCCTCTTTTCCTAATTGAATATCCTTTATTTCTTTCTCTTGCCTGATTGCCCTGGTCAGAACTTCCAACACTATGTTGAATAGGAGTGGTGAGAGAGGACATCCCTGTCTTATGCTGGTTTTCAAAGGGAATACTTCCAGTGTTTGCCCATTCAGTATGATATTGGCTGTGGGTCTGTCGTAAATAGCTGTTATTGTTTTGAGATACGTCCCATCAATACCTAGTTTATTGAGAGTTTTTAGCGTGAAGGGCTGTTGAATTTTGTCAAAAGCCTTTTCTGCATCTATTGAGATAATCATGTGGTTTTCGTCTTTGGTTCTGTCTATATGCTGGATTACGTTTATTTATTTGCATATATTGAACCAGGCTTGCATCCTAGGGATGAAATCAACTTGATTGTGGTGGATAAGCTTTTTGATGTGCTGTTGGATTCTGTTTGCCAGTATTTTATTGAGGATTTTTGCATCGAAGTTCATCAGGGATATTGGTCTAAAATTCTCTTTTTTGTTGTGTCTCTGCCAGGCTTTGGTATCAGGACGATGCTGGCCTCAAAATGAGTTAGGGAGGATTCCTTCTTTTTCTGTTGATTGGAATAGTTTCAGAAGGAATGGTACGAGCCCCGCTTTGTACCTGTGGTAGAATTTGGCTGTGATTCCGTCTGTTCCTGGACTTTTTTGGTTGGTAGACTATTAATTATTGCCTCAATTTCAGAGCCTGCTATTGGTCTATTCAGGGATTGAACTTCTTCCTGGTTTAGTCTTAGGAGGATGTATGTGTCCAGGAATTTATCCATTTCTTCTAGATTTTCCAGTTTATTTGCGTAGAGGTGTTTATAGTATTCTCTGATGGTAGTTTGTATTTCTGTGGGGTCGGTGGTGATATCCCCTTTATCATTTTTTATTGCATCTATTTGATTCTTCTCTCTTTTCTTCTTTATTATCTTTCTAGCGGTCTATCTATTTTGTTGATCTTTTCAAAAACCAGCTTCTGGATTCATTGATTTTTTGAAGGATTTTTTTGTGTCTCTATCTCCTTCAGTTCTGCTCTGATCTTCGTCATTTCTTGCCTTCGGCTAGCTTTTGAATGTGTTTGCTCTTGCTTCTCTATTTCTTTTAATTGTGATGTTAGGGTGTCAATTTTAGATCTTTCCTGCTTTCTCTTGTGGACATTTAGTGCTATAAATTTCCCTCTACACACTGCTTTAAATGTCTCCCAGAGATTCTGTTTTTTTGTGTCTTTGTTCTCATTGGTTTCAAAGAACATTTTTATTTCTGCCTTCTTTTCGTTATGTACCCAGTAGTCATTCAGGAGCAGGTTGTTCAGTTTCCATGTAGTTGAGCAGTTTTGAGTGAGTTTCTTAATCCTGAGTTCTAGTTTGATTGCACTGTGGTCTGAGAGACAGTTTGTTATAATTTCTGTTCTTTTAAATTTGCTGAGAAGTGCTTTACTTCCAACTATGTGGTCAGTTTTGGAATAAGTGTGATGTGGTGTTGAGAAGAATGTATATTCTGTTGATTTGGGGTGGAGAGTTCTGTAGATGTCTATTAGGTCCGCTTGGTGCAGAGCTGAGTTCAATTCCTGGATATCCTTGTTAACTTTGTCTCATTGATCTGTCCAGTGTTGACAGTGGGGTATTAAAGTCTCCCATTATTATTGTGTGAGAGTCTAAGTCTCTTTGTAGGTCTCTAAGGACTTGTTTTATGAATCTGGGTGCGTCCTGTATTGGGTGCATATGTATTTAGGATAGTTAGCTCTTCTTGTTGAATTGATCCCTTTACCATTATGTAATGACCTTCTTTGTCTCTTTTGATCTTTGATGGTTTAAAGTCTGTTTTATCAGACTAGGAATGCAACCCCTGCTTTTTTTTTTTCTGTTTTCCATTTTCTTGGGAGATCTTCCTTCATCCCTTTATTTTGAGCCTATGTGTGTCTCTGCATGTGAGATGGATCTCCTGAATACAGCACACTGATGGGTCTTAACTCTTTATCCAATTTGCCAGTCTGTGTCTTTAATTTGGAGCATTTAACTCATTTACGTTTAAGGTTAATATTGTTATGTGTGAATTTGATGCTGTTATTATGATGTTAGCTGGTTATTTTGCTCATTAGTTGATTCAGTTTCTTCCTAGCATCAATGGTCTTTACAATTTGGCATGTTTTTGCAGTGGCTGATACCGGTTGTTCCTTTCCATGTTTAGTGCTTCCTTCAGGAGCTCTTGTAAGGCAGGCCTGGTAGTGACAAAATCTTTCAGCATTTGCTTGTTTGTAAAGAATTTTATTTCTCCTTCACTTATGAAAATTAGTTTGGCTGGATATGAAATTCTGGGTTGAAAATTCTTTTCCTTAAGAATGTTGAATGTTGGCCCCCACTCTCTTCTGGCTTGTAGAGTTTCTGCCGAGAGATCTGCTGTTAGTGTGATGGGCTTCCCTTTGTGGGTAACCCAACCTTTTCCTCTGACTGCCCTTAATATGTTTTCCTTCATTTCACCTTTGGTGAATCTGACAATTATGTGTCTTGGAGTTGCTCTTGTTGAGGAGTATCTTTGTGGCATTCTCTGTATTTTCCTGAATTTGAATGTTGGCCTGCCTTGCTAGGTTGGGGAAGTTCTCCTGGATAATATCCTGCAGAGTATTTTCCAACTTGGTTCCATTCTACCTATCACTTTCAGGTACACCAATCAGACGTAGATTTGGTCTTTTCACATAGTCCCATATTTCTTGGAGGCTTTGTTCATTTCTTTTTACTCTTTTTTCTCTGAACTTCTCTTCTTGCTTCATTTCATTCATTTGCTCTTCAATCATTGATACCCTTTCTTCCAGTTGATCTAATCAGCTACTGAAACTTGTTCAGGTGTTACGTAGTTCTCATGCCATGGTTTTCAGCTCCATCAGGTCATTTAAGGTCTTCTCTGTGCTGTTTATTCTAGTTAGCCATTCGTCTAATCTTTTTTCAATGGGTTCGAACATTGTCCTTTAGCTCGAAGTTTGTTATTACCAATCTTTGAAGCCTTCTCTCAACTCATCAAAGTCATTCTCCATCCAGCTTTGTTTCGTTGCTGGCGAGGAGCTGCAATCCTTTGGAGGAGAAGAAGCACTCTGATTTTTAGAATTTTCAGCTTTTCTGCTCTGGTTTCTCCCTATCTTTGTGGTTTTATCTACCTTTGGTCTTTAATGATGGTGACGTACAGATGGGGTTTTGGTGTGGATGTCTTTTCTGTTTGTTAGTTTTCCTTCTAACAGTCAGGACCCTCAGCTGCAGGTCTGTTGGAGTTTGCTGTAGGTCCACTCCAGACCCTATTTGCCTGGGTGTCACTACTAGAGGCTGCAGAACTGCAAATATTGCAGAACGCAAAATGTTGCTGCCTGATCTTTTCTCTGGAAGCTTCGTCTCAGAGGAGCACCTGGCTATATAAGGTGTCAGTTGGCCCATACTGGGAGTTGTCTTCCAGTTAGGCTACTTGGGGGTCAGGGACCCATTTGAGGAGGCAGTCTGTCCATTCTCAGATCTCAAACTCCATGCTGAGAGAACCACTTCTCTCTTCAAAGCTGTCAGACAGGGATGTTTAAGTGTGCAGAAGTTTCTGCTGTCTTTTCTTCAGCTATGCCCTGCCCCCAGAGGTGGAGTCTACAGAGGCAGGCAGGCCTCCTTGAGCTGTGGTGGGCTCCACCTAGTTCGAGCTTCCCAGCCACTTTGCTTCCCTACTCAAGCCTCAGCAATGGCAGACACCCCTCCCCCAGCCTCGCTGTTGCCTTGCAGTTCAAATTCAGACTGCTGTGCTACCATGAGCGAGGCTCTGTGGGCATGGAACCCTCCCAGCCAGGCACGGGATATAATCTCCTGGTGTGCCGTTTGCTAAGACTGTTGGAAAAGTGCAGTATTAGGGTGGGAGTGTCCTGATTTTCCAGGTACCGTCTGTCATGGCTTCCCTTGGCTAGGAAAGGGAATCCCCTGACCCCTTATGCTTCCTGGGTGAGGCAATGCCCTGCCCTGCTTCGATTTACACTCCGTGGGCTGCACCCACTGTCCAACAAGCCCCAGTAAGATGAACCCGGTACCTCAGTTGGAAATGCAGAAATCACCCATCTTCTGCATCGCTCACACCGGGAGCTGTAGACTGGAGCTGTTCCTATTTGGCCATGTTGGAAACTCCTTCCTGTTTTCTTTTTAAATGTAGGCATTTACTGCTATAATCTTACCTCTTACTACTGCTTTTGCTGAATCCCAAAAGTTAGGGTATCATGTGTTTTTGTTTTCATTTGTCTCAACATTTTATTTATTTATTTTTTTTATTTCTTCTTTGACCCATGGCTGATCAAATGAGTTGTTTAATTTCCACATACTTGTGAAGTTTCTAGTTTTCCTTCTGCTATGGATTTCTAGTTCTGCTCCTTTTGTGGTCACAAAAGATATTTCGTATGGTTTCAATCTTATTTCTTGTGACTTGCTGTGTGACCTAACCTGTGATTTATCTTGCAAAGTGTACCATGTCTGCTTAAGAAGAATGTATATTCTCTTACTTCTTTGTGGATGATCTGTATAGGTCTGTCACATCCATTTGATCTCTAGTGTTATTCATAGCCACTATTCCTTTGTTGATTTTCTGTCTGGTTGTTCTGTTCATTATTTGAAAGCTTTTATTAATACTATTGTTGTATTACTGTCTACTTATCCCTTCTATGCTGTAAATGTTTGCTTTATGTATTTAAATGCTTTAATGTTAGATACATATATATTTGTAATTATTATATATTCCTTGTGTATTTACACTTTTGTCATTATATGTTAGTAATGTCCTTCTTTGTCTCTTGTGACAGCTTTTTACATAAAATCTATTTTTACTGATACAAGTATTGGCACCTTTGCTTTTTTGGGTATTATTTGCTTATAATATTTTTTCTTTATCCTTCCACTTTCAGCTTATATGAATCATTAAGTATAAAGTGAGTTTCTTACACACAGAATATAGTTGTATCTTGTTTTTTGTTTCATTCGCTCACTCTATGTATGCTGCAAAATCTGCTGATGGTTTCATGGGGGTTTCCTTGTACATTTTCCTATCATTGTATTTTAAGCGTATGTTGTATATTCTGGATGTAAGTACTTTGTCAGATATGTAACTCATAAACATTTTAACCTGGTCTGTTATCATCTTTCCATGCTTTTAACAGTCTCTTTCATGAAGTATTTTTAATAGTTTTAATGAAATCCAACTTATCACTTATATCAATATATCTAAAAACTTATCACCAAACCCCAAATGTAAGATTTTCTTATATTTACCTTTGAAGAGGTTAAAACTTTGTGCTTTATATTTAGGTCTATGATCCATTTTGAGTCAATTCCTTAAAAATGTGTAAGGCCTGTGTTACATTCAGTATTTTGTGTGTGGATATGCATTTGTTTCAGGATCATATGTTGAAAAATCTTTCCTCAGTTTAAGGATAGTTGTCTGTTTACAGTTGGGCACATTATGATTCACTTTGTCTGGGCATGGCCCAAGATTTCTCACTTCTATAAGGTTCTTAGTTAATGCTGCTGCTTAATTAACTGTGACTAGCAAGACTCTAGTATATGGTAAGCTTCGTAAAAGAAGAGGCTGTATCTTACTTGTGTTTGCCCTTAAGCCTAGAGATATTTTGCTTACTTTTATTTATCACATGTATCTATCTCTCTAACTTTCTAAAAGTTATTCAACGCTATTCATAGAGAAATATTAGATATTTTAAAATAAGTTAAATTAAAAGAAACACGGAAATTAGGGCAAAAGGAAAAAGTAAGATTAAGGAATTTGTTAAATTTAGTTTTCTACTAGAGGTGAACCTACATTGTGGCTCTGAACATTGATGTCCTTATGTCCTGGCACAGTCCTGGTTTATGCCCACTGCATCAGTGTAATTATTGATGACAACGTTTACTAGTCTAGATTAAATGGAAGAAGTGGATACCCTACTGTTAGCCCTTGTAAACAGCTTGTAACCTGGAAAAACGATGCCTTACATTGATTACTGAGCAGCGTAATGTATAAATGGAAAGAGTCTTTAAGCAAATGCCCAGATATTGGAAAGAAAAGATAAGGATTCCATGATATTCTTAAAACAGTTATTAATTTTACCACTGTGAATATTGATGGCACATTAGACCTTAAAACTATAGTTATTTTACATATATATTGGCAATGAATGTTTTTAAAAATATTATATATCAATAAAATATCTTGATTTTTAAAACTATAAATTATGATATACATTTTATGATATTTATATATATGTTCTTATCTTTAGGATTATTGATAATTAATATTTTAGAAAGAAAATATCTAGATGCAAATCTATATGTATAGGATGACTATTAATCTTATATTCCCTAAAGGGGCCCACAGAAATAATGAGGGGCTTTCTCTTAGATGGATGACTTTTCATTTTGCAATGAAAAAGGGTGAGAAGGCCCTTCATCAAACTTTTATTTAGGGCAAAATGGGTGTCATGAAAGAACTTAAGGTCATTACTAATTAATAATATAAAGTAACAAAGCAGAAAAAAATAACCTTTCATTGATTTTCTGTAGGTTTCAAGCAGCTTCATTGATTAGATCTTGATGGTAATAAGAATTCTAAGAAATACATAAGAATTTAGAATATGTTCAGATATTTATACTTATTATTTTTATATGCATAATTGTATTTGAAATTATATAAATTTAATTTCTTATTTTAGAAATCAGACTATTTGCAACAAAAAAATTTAAAATATGCAATTATTAAATCTCTGCTGATAGCAAAGCCCGTAAAAAAGTCTTGTTTGCTTAAGAGAAATTTACCTAATAAAATAATTTAATTGCAGATATTGTCCTTGCTCTAGAATAAATAACATCTTCCTAAACATCTTACTAAAAGATCCTTCTCAAATTTGCTGGACTGTGTTGGATGCCTCTGTAGTGGACTTCCTTCACACCCGTCTTTCTTTTAAATTTAAATAAAATTTCAATTTAAATAAAATGACCATATTCTATTTAAATTACTTGTTTAACTGTGTGCCTTCCTCACCAGACTATTCATTCTATGAGAATAGGGGATGTGTCTTTCTTGTCTTTTTGATACCTAACCCCTAGCATGGTACTCTGCATATAACAGAGGCTCAGTAAATAAATGTATATAAAGCAAAAGTTGATAAAGTTTTAGACATTTTGTATAGTAAAAACATAATCCAAACTATAGTTACATTATTGTGATACAGAAAGTGGTAGCTGACAGCAAAATTATTTACCATCTAATCTGAATTTACAAAAATTATTAAAATAATGATTCATTTCTACAAAATCGTGATTCCAAATGTGATATTGCTTTAGTCTATGTAACTATATTCTCCTTTGTTCCTTGCAGTTTTTCAACATTTTCTGTTCCTTCCGTTCGTTGTTCATCCTCTTTCTTCAAGTCTCAATTTAAAGGTCATGTCTTCAGGGCAACCATTCCTGACTACAGTATTTTTGTGTGTTTCAATATTGTATTTATTTCCTTTATGGATGTTATCACAAAATTCAGTTTTCTTGTTTATTGGTTTATTATATATTTTCCTTCTATTAAATTCCATGTGAGCAGAGACATTGCCAATTTTTACCATTGTATTCTTAACTCCTGGGAGATTGCCCAACAATTTAATGACAGAATTAATGGATGGATGGATGGACGAATGGATGGATAGATATGCAAATTCAGAGATGTGACAAGAAGTTCAGCAAAACACATGTTCATGAAAACATAGAAAAAATAAATAAAATAATATAAAGCTATTCTGTTTCCCACAAAATACTTCCTGATATATTTTTATGCTTGGATACACAATCTACTGCTTGAGTCTAAAATTTATCAAATTCATATCTTGGTAATCTAGGATCACACATCGTTGTTAAGCTATATGTTTCTTAAGATCTACCTCTAATTTGCCTATAGTTTAGGCAATGAGGTTTTGGTGCTTTAAAAGCCTACTCTTCCTATAAAAGGGAATTTATCATTTTAAATTGTACTTTGTTAGAAATCACTTAAAATAATTAAACACAGTTTTTTTAGTCAGTTTCAAGATATAGGACATATTATTTGTACATATGTAAGAATTTTTAATTTGGCATAATAACTTAAGACTTATTCTTTAAAGTGAGTATTAAGTATGCATGGGAGGAGCTTTAACCTAGAGGTATGGTAAAAATATATCAGAGCAATTATATAGATTATCTTAAGATGACAGAGATTTCAAGGTAATTCTTTGCCCAACGTATCCAGACATTACTACATTCTGTTCCTCCTTGTGTAGGTCAGTCTGGCTGTTGAAAATGCTTTATACTTGATGAATCTTATCAAGTTCACCTTTGTGGCATTTTCTCCAGCTTTCAAATAATTTTTTCTATAATATGATAAAATGAGAGTAATAAGAATAATGCACATTTGACCATCTTGAACAAAAAGTGTGGGAATACAGCCTTTACATAATAGAAAAAGAAGGAGAGAATAAGATAGGCTCAAATCTCCATATCAAGGAAAATCTGTGTAGCGAAGAAATGACCTCATTTCCCTCAAGAGTTAGTGTTTCCTTCCTTCCTTCCTTCCTTCCTTCCTTCCTTCCTTCCTTCCTTCCTTCCTTCCTTCCTTCCTTCCTTCCTTCTGTCCTTCCTTCCTTCGCTTGCTTGCTTGCTTGCTTGCTTGCTTGCTTGCTTGCTTGCTTTCTTTCTTTCTTTCTTTCTTTCTTTCTTTCTTTCTTTCTTTCTTTCTTTCTTTCTTTCTTTCTTTCTTTCTTTTTCTCTCTTCTTTCTTTCTTTTTCTTTATTCCTTTCTCTCCTATCTCTCTCTCTCTCTTTCCTCCTTCCTCCTCCTTTCTTTGCCTTTTTCTTCCTTCCTTCCTTTCTTCCTCCTACCTCTTCCTTCTCTGCCTCTTCCTTCTCTTACTCCTTTCTTCTGTCTTCCTAAAAAGAATAGTTTTTGACACAATACCCTGAATTTCTCTAGGGAAATACAGTACATTCATGTTTTAAATGTGTACCTTATTGGATCATTGATGCCAAGGACAAGTCAAGTCTACATCATAAAATTGGTAATCTTGTAGGGATCAAATTAATTGAAGTTGCTTTTTATAAAACTTTTTAAAATTTCAACTTTTATTTTAGATTGAGGGAGTACATGTGCAGGTTGTGCTACATGGGTATATTGTACAATGCTGAGGTTTGGGGTATGGATTCCATCATGCAGGTAGTGAGCATAGTACCTGATAAATAGTTGTATCACACATGCCCCACTCCCATCCTCCCCCCTCTAGTAGTCCACGTTGTCAATTGTTTCCATGTTTATGTCCATGTATGCTCAATGTTTAGCTCCCACTCACAAGTGAGAACCCACAGTACTTGGTTAACTGATCCTCTGTTAATTTGATTAGGATTACAGCCTCCAGCTTCATCCATGTTGCTGCAAAGGACAGAATTTTGTCATTTTGTTTTCCGGTTGCACAATACTCCATGGTATGTATGTACCACATTTTCTTTATCCAGTCCACCATTCATAGGTACCTAGGTTGATTCCACGTCTTTGCTATTGTGAATGGTGCTGCAATCAACCTATAAGTGCACATGTCTTTTTGGCAGAATGATTTATTTTCTCTTTGGTATATATCCAGTAATGAGATTGCGGGGTCAAATGGTAGCTCTGTTTTAGGTTCTTTGAGAAGTCTCCAAACTGCTTTCCACAGTGTCTGAACTAATTTACATTCACATTCCCACCAACAGTGTATGTGTTCCCTTTTCTCCACAGCCTCACCAGCATCTGTTGTTTTTTTGACTTTTTAAAAATCACCAGTCTGACTGGTGTGAGATGGTATCTCACTGTAGTTCAGATTTGCATTTCTCTAATGATAGTGATAGTGAGCATTTTTTCATGTTTTTTTCATATTTTTTTGGCTTCTTACATGTCTTTTGACAAGTGTCTGTTCATTTCGTCTGCCCATTTTTTAATGGTGGTATTTGCTCCTTGCTTGTCAATTTAAGTTCCTTACAGATTCCAGATACAAGATTTTTGTCAGTTGCTTAGTTTTTTCCTTTTTTTCCATTCTGTAGGTTGTGTTTACTCTGTTGATAGTTTCTTTTGCTATGCAGATGTTCTTTAGTTAATTAGATCCTGTGTGTCAAATTTTGTTTTTGTTCCAATTGCTTTAAGGGATTTAGCCAAAAATTATTTGCCAAGGCCAATGCCAGTAAGGGTATTTCCTAGGTTTTCTTCTAGGATTCTTAGAGTTTGAAGTCATACATTTAAATCCATCTTGAGTTTATTTTTGTATATGTTGAAAGGTAAGTGTTCACTTTCATTTTTCTGTGTGAGGCCAGCCAGTTATCCCAGGGACATTTAGTGAATAGGAGCTAGTTTTCCTATTGCACCGCTTATTTAATAGGGGGTCCTGTTTCTATTGGTTGGCCTTGTTGAAGATCAGATGGTTGTAGGTGTGTGGCTTTATTTCTGAGATTTCTGTTCTGTTCCATTGGTCTATGTGTCCATTTTTGTACCAGGACTATACTGTTGTGATTACTGTAGCCTTTTAGTATAGCTTGAAGTTGAATAGTTTGATGTCTCCAGTTTTGTTCCTTTTTCTTAGGATTGCTTTGGCTATTGGGCCTCTTTTTTGGTTCCATGTGAATTTTAGAATAGTTTTTCTAATTATTTGAAGAAGATACTGGTAATTTGATAGGAATACTGTTGAATCTCTAAGTTGCTTTGGGGAGTACAGCTATTGTTTTTGAGAAATTGCTGATATATCTAAGATTTAGGAAACATGGGACTAAAACTCAAAAATTATTTCATTGCTTAAAACTTGAATATATAATAATAAATAGTTTTTTTTTTTAATTTTGGCCAGGCTTTAGTTTTCTTATTTTATTTTATTTTTTTTTTGAGACGGAGTCTCTCTCTGTCACCCAGGCTGGAGTGCAACGGCGCAATCTCGGCTCACTGCGAGCTCCGCCTCCCAGGCTCCCGCCATTATCCTGCCTCAGCCTCCCGAGTAGCTGGGACTACAGGCATGCACCAACATGCCCGGCTAATTTTTTTTTCTTTTGTGTTTTTGGTAGAGACGGGGTTTCACCATGTTAGCCAGGATGATCTCGAGCTCCTGACCCCGTGATCTGCCCGCCTCGGCCTCCCAAAGTGCTGGGATTACAGGCTTGAGCCACCGCGCCCGGCCTAGTTTTCTTATTTTTAAACAGATATTGTGAAGTATAATGTGACATTCAGCCTCAAAAACGTCTTGCTAAGTTGAAGAATCCAGATCCAAAAGACTACATATTGTATGATTCTGTTTGTACGGCATTTCTAGAAAAGGTAAATTTATAGAGACAGCAAGCAGATCAGTGTTTGCCTGCAGCTGGGGATGGGAATGTGGAATTATCACAAATGGATACAAGAGAACATTTTGTGGTGATTCAAATGATCTAAAGCTGAGTTATGATGATGATTTCACATCTAAAAATCATTGAATTGTACATTTACAAGGGGTGAAGTTTATGGCATGTAAAGTGTCATCATTTTAACAATATTGATTTTTCCAGTTCATGCGTATGGGAATAATTTTTCATTTATTTGTATCATCTCTGATTTCCTTCAGCAGTGTTTTGTAGTTCTTCTTATAGAGATCTTTCACCTCCTTGGTTAGTTGTATTGCCAGGTATTTTATTTTCTTTGTGGCCACTTAAAATGGGCTTTTGTTCTTAACTTGCCTCTTAGTCTGGGCATTATTGGTGTATAGAAATGCTACTGACTTTTGTATAATGGCTTTGTATCTTGAAACTTTACTAAAATTATTAGTTCTAGAAGCCTTTTGGCAAAGTCTTTAGGATTTTCTAGGTGTAGGATTACATCATCAGCAAAGAGAGATGGTTTGATTTCTTCTTTTCCTATGTAGATGCCTTTTATTTATCTCCCTTGCCTAATTGTTCTGGCCATGGCTTCCAGGACTAGGTTAAATAGGAGTGGGCGTCCTTGCCTTGTTCCAGTTATCAAGGGTAATGGTTCTGTCTTTTGCCCATTCAGTATGTTGGTTATAGATTTTTCATAGATGGTTCTTATTATTTTGAGGTATTTTCCTCTCATGCTTATTTTGTTGAGGGTTTTTATCATGAAGGGATTTTAAAATTTATCAAAAATTTTTTTCTCTATGGTTTTGCCTTCAATTCTGTTTATGGGGTGAATCACATTTATTCATTTATGTGTGTTGAACCAACCTTGCGTCCCAGGAATAAAGCCTGCTTCATTGTTGTGTATTAACTTTTGGATGTGCTGATGGATTCAGTCTGCTAGTAATTTGTCGAGGAATTTTTCATCTATGTTCATCAGGGATACTGGCCTGAAGTTTTATTTTTGTTATCATCGTTGTTGTGTCTCTGTCAGATTTTGGTATCTGGCTGATGATACCAGATACCAGATCCCTTACTCATTGTATGAGTAAGGGAAAAGCCCCTCTTCTTGATATTTTGGAATACATTGAGTAAAATTGGTGATACCTGTTATTCTTTGTATGTCTAGTAGAATTGGCTGTGAATCCATTTAGTCCAGGGTATCTTTGGTTGGTAGGTTTTTTATTGCTTACTCAGTTTGAGAGCTCAGTATTGGTCTATTTGCAGTTTCAATCCCTTCCTGATTCAATTATGGGAGCTGTTTCCGTTTCCAGGAATTTGTCCAAATCTTCTAGATTTTCTAAGTTGTGTGCATAAAATTGTTCAAAATATTCTCTGAGGATCTTTTGTATTTCTATGAAATCAGTTGTAATGTGATCTTTGTCATTTCTGATTGTACCTATTTGGATCTTCCCTTTTTTATTTTTTCCTTGTTAATCTAGCTAGTGTTCTGATCATCTTGTTTATTTTTTCAAAGTGTCAACTCTTGGTTTTATTGATCTTTTGTATGGCTTTTTGCATTTCAGATTTGTTCAACTCTTCTCCAGTTTTGTTTTCTTCTTCTATTAGTTTTGGGGTTGACTCATTATTTTCTAGTTCCTTTGGATGCAAAGTTAGATTGTTAATTTGAGATCTTTCCAACTTCTTGATGAAGGTGTTTAGCACTATAAACTTTCTTATTAACACTATTTTAGGTGCATTCTGGAGATTTTAATAAGTTGTGTCTCTATTTTCATTAATTTCAATGAATATTTTGATTTTTACCTTAATTTTAATGTTCACCCAGGAGCTATTTAGAAACAAGTTGTTTAATTTCCATGTATTTTGTGTAATTTTGAGATGTCATCTTGATATTTATTTCTATTTTTATTTCATTGTGGTCTGAGAGAATGCTTGTTATAATTTAAATTTTTAAAAATTTATTGATACTTGCTTTATGATCAAGCATATGGTCAATCTTAGAATATGTTCCAGGTACAGATGAGGAGAATGTATAATCTGTAGTTGTTGCATGGAGTGTTTTGTAGAGGTCTATTAGGTTCAATTGGTCAAGTGTCAAGTTTACATCCAGAATTTCTTTGCTAGTTTTCTGCCTCAGTGATCTGTCTGACACTGTCAGTGGGGTGTTGAAATGTCCCACTGTTATATATGGCTGTCCAAGTCTTTTCATAGGCCATGAATAACATGTTTTATAAATCTAATTACTTCAATATTGGGTACATATATATATAGGATACTTAAGTCTTCTTGTTGGATTATACCCTTTATTATTATATAATGCCCTTCCTTTTCCTTCTTATTTTTATTGGTTTGACCCTTTTCCCACTTAGAAAAAAAAAAGTGCAGCTTGCTGCCAGTGCTCATTTAATTTTATATAAAGACACTCTTTGAGGCTGAAGCAAATCTGACTGATTTTCAGTATGAAAATAAAATATAAAAACTGTTCTTGGAGTTGTTTCTAAACAGATCTAACATCACAGTCGTTTGAATCATCAGAATTGTCTATTTTGGAAAAATCAGATTCATGAAATGAATCTTTGGCCAACAACTCTTTGAGAACAATGTTAACATCATGCGTAGAAATGCTGTGTTTTCTAGGATTTCACATTTTCAGTGATTGATAATTACTATATTTTGTAAATAGAAATACCACTACTAAAAACAGAATGCTATAAATAGAATTCTGTCTTTTGTTTCTAAAGTCAATATGCTAGAGTGATGTGAAAATAATAATAAAATTAAGATATTTTGTGGAAAAATTACTACTCTCTTTCTCTCTACTAAAATGTAAACTCCATTGAGGCAAAGCTTTCTCTTATGTTTGTTCATTGCTGAACTTGAGCAACTATAACACTGTCAGATGTTGAATACACATTTATTGAATGACTGAATTAGTATTAGGGGACTTATATCATATACAGATTCTTCGTTTTACATCTTGGGGGCTTCTGTTTTCTAATAATTTAAATCCTAATCATTATATCATGCTGCTTCTACCACCCATAAATATACCTGCTTACTTGCTTCTTTCTCAAGTAAAATAAAACTCACAAGTTTTATTAAAGTTAACTAAGATGTCTATATTTTAATAAAGCATAGGTATTAAATTGAGCATACCAGGAAAGTGATATTATAAAGTTACAATATTTATGCAGATATATATTTTAAAATAAGAATCTTTAGAAACTGAAAATTAGAGTGTAATAAATCAATTTATGTGCTTGCAATAGCAAATAGATGTCACCTATAACTATATTAAGGAAATTTAATACATGTGAACATTACCAGTAGTTTTGTGTATGGTGCAGTTTAGTAAAATTCTATCATAGATTAAGTATTTTATAATTATACAAATTATTTAAAAGTTATTTAGTTTACTACACATCTTTTTTTTTGGTTTTCTTTTTTACTTAATCATCTTTTTCCACGACAGATGGTTCTCATCAAGCTATGAATTACAATAAACTGTCTTTTGATTACCGGGATAGCCACATTACCCATTACCCAGGCTTAACCAACTATTTTCATGAATATTACTGCCAAGAGAGAGAAAGTTCCAATTATACAGTTTTAGATTGTTGAATATACCAATCTGGCTTTACACAGTTCTATGTACTAATAAACTACCTTCTTTGTAAAAATTAGCCTTCATTGATTTTCTTTTTTTAATTTTTAATTTTTGTGGGTCATAATAGGTGTATATATTTATGGGGTACATGAGCTGTTTTAATACAGGTATGCAATGCATAAAAATTACATCATGGAAAATGGGATATCTAAACCCTTAGGCATTTTTCTTTGTGTTATGAAAAATCCAATTACACTATTTTAGTTATGTTTAAATGTACAATAAAATTGTAATTAACTATTGTCACCTTCTTGTGCTATCTAATACTAGAGCTTATTAGTTCTTTTTAAATACTTTTTTGTACTCATTAACAATTGCCACGTCTCTCACCCACACACCCATTACCCATCCCAGCCTCTAGTAACATAACCTGCCTTCTACTCTCTATCTCCATCAGCTCAAAGATTTTGAATTTTAGATCACCGAAAACTGCTCTTATCGTAAGTAGAAAGACTAAATAATCAACCAATGAAAAATAATGACCATAACAACTTTTCTTTTTTTTTTTTTTTTTTTTGAGACGTAGTCTCGCTCTGTCGCCCAGGCTGGAGTGCAATGGCCGGATCTCAGCTCACTGCAAGCTCCGCCTCCCGGGTTCACGCCATTCTCCTGCCTCAGCCTCCCGAGTAGCTGGGACTACAGGCGCCTGCCACCTCGCCCGGCTAGTTTTTTGTATTTTTTTAAGTAGAGACGAGGTTTCACCGGGTTAGCCAGGATGGTCTCGATCTCCTGACCTCGTGATCCACCCGTCTCGGCCTCCCAAAGTGCTGGGATTACAGGCTTGAGCCACCGCGCCCGGCCGACCATAACAATTTTTCATGACACAGTACAATAGGATACAAACAGAAACAATAAAAAGTTAAGAAGCAGAGGGACAAAGTTAAGACATGGATTTTTTATTAGGCTTCTTTTTGCTTTTTTGTTTGTTTATGCAAATACCATAAAGTTGTTATCAGGTTAAATATTACCCACTTCACTACCCTTTTCAGTCTCAGAAACCATCCTTCTACTCTATCTCCATGAGATTAATTGTGTTGATTTTTAGATCTCACATGTGAGTGAAAACATGTAAAGTTTGTATTTCTGTGCCTAGCTTGTTTTATTTAATGTTCTATAGTTCCATCCCTGTTGTTGCAAATGACAGTACTACATTGTATATATGTACCATGTTTTCTTTATGCATTTGTCTGTTGATAGACACTTTGGTTGATTTCAAATCTTGGATATTGCAAATAATATCTGCAACAAACATACAAGTGCAGATATCTCTTGGATGTACCGATCTCCTTTCTTTTGGGTATATACCCAGCAGTGGGATTGCTGGATCATATGGTAGCTCAATGTTTAGTTTTTTTGAGGTACATCCAAATGATTCTTCATACTGGTTGTACTAATTTACATTCCCACCAACAGTGTACGAAGGTTCCGTTTTCTCTGCATCCTCGCCAACATGTGTTTTTGCCTGTGTTTTGGCTATAAGGCATTTTTACTAGGGTAAGATGATATCTCATTGTAGTTTTGATTTGCATTTTTCTAATGATCAATGATGTTGAGCACCCTTCCATATGGCTGTTTGACTTTTGTATGTCTTCTTTTGAGAAATGTCTATTCAAATATTTTACTCATTTTTAAAATCAGATTATTAGATTGTTTTCTACAGAGTTTTTTGAGCTCTTTATATATTCTGGTTATTAATTTCTTGTCAGATAGGTAGTTTGCAAATTTTCTCTTTAATTATCTGTGCTGTCTCTTTACTTTGTTGTTTAGATCAGCGGTCCCCAACCCTGGGCCATGGACTGGTACTGTTCCATGGCCTGTTAGGAACTGGACCACACAGCAGGAGGTGAGCAGCACGAGAGTGAGCGTTACCACCTGAGCTTTACCTCCTGTCAGATAAGCTTTGGCATTAGATTCTCATGGAAGCACAAACCCTACTGTGAATTGCGAATTTGAGGGATCTAGGTTGCATGCTCCTTAAGAGAATCTAATGCCTGATAATATGAGGTGGAACAATTTCATCCCCAAACCGACTCCCCTCCTGTCCCATGGAAAAATTGGCTTCCTCGAAACTGGTCCTTGGTGCCAAAAAGGTTGAGGACCACTGGCTTAGCTCCTTTGCTTTACAGAAGCCTTTTCGCTTTATGTGATCTCAGTTGTTTATTTTTGCTTTGATTGCCAGTGCTTGTGGAGTATTACTCAAGAAATTTTTGCCGAGAACAATGTCCTGGAGATTTTCCCCAATGTTTTCTTGTAGTAGTTTCACAGTTTGAGATATTAGATTTAAGTCTTTAATATATTTTGATTTTATATTTTTATATGGCAATATGGGGTCTAGTTTCCTTCTTTTGCCAATGACTATCCAGTTTTCCCAGCACTATTCATTGAAGAGACAGTCATTTCCCCAGTCTACGTTCTTGGTACCTTTTTCAAAAATAAGTTCACTGTAGGTGTGTGGATTTGTTTCTGGGTTCTCTATTCTATGCCATTGGTCTATGTGTCTGTTTTTATTGCAGTAATATGCTACTTTGGTTACTATATCTGTAATATGATTGAAGTCAGGTAATGTCATTCCTCCTTTTTTTTTTTTTTTTTTTTTTTTTGTAAGATTGGCTTGGCTATTCTGGGACTTCTGTGGTTCCATATAAATTTTAGAATTGTTGCTTTTTCTCTTTTTGTGAAGAATGTCATTGCTACTTTGATAGAGATTACATTGAGTCTGTAGCTTGCTTTTGGTAATATGGCTATTTTAACAATTTTTATTCTTCTAATCCATAAACATGGAATATCCTTCCGTTGTTTGGTGTCCTCTTCAGTTTCTTTTATCAGTGTTTTCTAGTTTTCATGATAGCAATTCTCACTTCGTTGGTTAAGCTAATTCCTAGGTATTTAATTTTATGTGTGGCTATTGTAAATTGGATTACTTTTTTATTTTCTTTTCATATTGTTCACTGTTGGCATATGAAAATGCTACTGATATTGTATGTTAATATTTTATCCTGCAACTTTACTGAATTTGTCTATCAGTTCTAATAGTTTAACTTTGAAGTCTTTAGGTTTTCCCAAATGTAAGAGTATATCATCTGCAAACAGAATAATTTGATCTCTTCCTTTCCAAACTGGATGTTGATTATATCTTTCTTTTGTCTGATTGCTCTAGCAAGGATTTCCAGTACTGTACTAAATAACAGTGGTGATAGTTAGCACCCTTGTTATGTTCCATATCTTAGAAGAAAGACTTTCACTTGTTTCCCATTAAATACTATACTAGCTGTGGGTCTGTCATATATGGCTTTTCTTAGGTTGATGTATGTTCCTTTTATGCCCAGTTTGTTTAGGGTTTTTAATGTGACTACATGTTGAATTTTATCATTTTTTCAACATCCATTAAAATGATCATATGTTTTTATCCTTTGTTCCATTGATATGATGTATCACATGCATTGATTTGCATATGTTGAAACATTCTTTCATCCCAGGGATAAATCCCACTTGATCATGATGAATAATCTTTCTAATGTATTGTTGAATTTTGTTTGCTAGTATTTTGTTGAAGACTTTTGCATCAATATTCATTAGAAATAGTGTCCTGTAATTTTCTTTCTTTCTTTTTTTTAATGTTTGGAGGGTAATGCTGGCCTTGTATTGTACGTTTGGAAGCAATCCCACTGCCTACATTTTTCAGAATAGCATGAGTAGGATTGGTAGTATTTCTTCTTTGAATATTTGTTAAAATTCAGCAGTAAAGCCAACAGGCTCCAGGCTTTCCTTTATTTGGAGAATTTTTATTATGACATCAATCTCATTACTTGTTATTGATCCGTTCAGGTTTTGGATTTCTTCCTGGTTCAGTGTTGGTAGGTTATATGTATTTAGGTATTTGTCCATTTCTTCTAGGTTTTCCAATTTATTTGGTATATAGTTGGTCATAGTAGCCACTAATGATCCTTTGAATTTCTGTAGTTTCAGTTGTAATATCTCCTTTTTCATATCTGATTTTATTTATTTGGAACTTCTTTTTTTCTTAGTCTGGCTAAAGGTTGGTCAAATTTTTTAACTTTTCAGAAGAAAAACCACAACTATTTGTTGTATTGATCTTTTCTATTGTTTTATTCCTTTCAATTTTCTTTCTTTCTGCTCTGATCTTTATTTCTTTTCTTCTACTACTATCATTTTGGTTCATTGAGATGTATTATTAGATTGTTCTTTAAAAGGTTTTTCTCTTTGTAAATGTAGGTCCTTATAGCTAAAAACTTCACTCTTAGTACAACTTTTTTTTTTGTACCCAATAGGTTTTGGTATGTTGTTATTTCATTACCATTTGTTTAAGGAAATTTTTCTTATTTTTTCTCAATTTCTTCATTGACCCACTGGTCATTCGGGAGTATATTGTTTCATTTTCATATATTTATATAGTTTTCAAAATCTCTCTTGTTATTAATTTCTTGTTTTATTTTATTATGGTCAGAGAAGATGTTTGATATAATTTTAATTTTTTTCAAATGTTTTAAGACTTGTTTTGTAAATTAATATATGGTCTGTTATTGAGAATGATCCATGTGCTGAGGAAAGGAATGTGTATTCTGCAGCTTTTGGATGAAATGCTCTGTAAATATTTATTAGGTCCATTTAATCTATAGTATAGATTAAGTTTGATATTTCTTTGTTGATTTTCTGTCTAGAAGATCTGTCCAGTGCTGAAGGTAGCATGTGGGTCTCCAGCTATTATTGTTCTGTATTTTCTCATTCTCTTTTTCTCTCATAGTATTTGCTTTATGTATCGGGATGCGCCAGTATTGAGTTCATATATAGTTAAAATTGTTATGTTCTCCTGCTGAATTAACCCATTTTATGTTTATATAGTGGTCTTCTGTGTCTCATATAGTTTTTGCCTTGAAATCTATTTTGTCTGATATAAATGTAGCGACTTCTGCTCTTTTTTAGTTTCCATTGGCATGGAATATCTTTTTCCATTCCTTTATTTTCAGTCTAAGTGTATCTTTATGAGTGAAGTGTGTTTCTTTTGGGCAGCAGTTCAGTGAGACCTTTTTTTTTCATCCATTCACCTAATCTAACCCTTGTCATTGGAGAGTTTAGTTCATTTATATTCAGTGTCAGTGTTGACAAGCAAGGACTTACTCCTGCCATATTGTTGTTTTCTAGTTGTTTTATGGTCTTCTCTTCCTCCTTTCATTTCTTTCCACCTTCCTCTAGTGATAATAATTTTCTCTGGTAATATGATATTGTTTTTTTGCTTTTTTGGTATTTATTGTATGCTTTGTTTATTTGAGGTTATCATGAGGCTTGCACATATTATCTTGTAACCTATTATTTAACCTGATAAAAAAGTTATGTTATTCTCACAAACAAACAAAAAAGCAAAAAGCAACCTAGTAAAAACTCTGTCTTAACTTTGTCCCTCTGCTTCTTAACTTTTTATTGTTTCTGTTTATATCCTATTGTACTATGTCATGAAAAGCTGTTGTGGTCATTGTTTTTCATTGGTTGACTATTTAGTCTTTCTACTTAGGATAAGAGTAGTTTACTCATCACAGGTACAATGTTAATAATATCGTATGTTTTTCTATGTACTTACTTTTATCAGTGAGTTTTATACCTTCAGGTGATTGTTTATTACTCATTAATGTCTTTTTCTTTCTGATTGGTAGACTTCCTCTAGTATTTCTTATAGAACAGGTTTGGTGTTGATGAAATCCCTCAGCATTTGTATTAATATCCTTAATTTTACAGAAGATAAAATTTACTTGAGAGAAGTTAAGAAAATTATCCCTTACTAGTCTACTAGTTAGTGAATGTTACAAAAATCACCAAATATCCTAATATTCAGTTGTCTTACTTTAAATATGTCTTTAAAACTTTTTTGATGCTTTTTCTTTTGCCTCTGCTGTTCTTCTTTCTTTATGAAAACATCTACTTTTTATACTATTATGAAAAGGAATATTGATACAACTGGGTCCTTTTACTTAAGTACAACTTCTGTCAGTTCTGCAACTTCATGACTACTTAGTGAATTCAGTAACAGCAAATGTCTCCAACCATCTGTTTGTAGTTTATTACAGAAATGGGATTATTTTGCTTTAGGTGATCCATAATGAGCTCCAAAAAATCCTAGATATCATCTCCATTTTGAGCTTTTTACCAATTCTCACTTTTCAATTTTCTTTTTCTTATTTATTAGACCGGAAATGTAGAGAAACCCCATGGACATCACCAGCCATTACTTTGTCATTCTTCTAATTCCCTACTTCTAAGTTTCTACTTTATTTAAATATTAACATTTTTAAATATCTATAAATTATTTTTTTGTGAAGTGTAATAGAGATTTCCCCTGAGCAGTAAAATACATTCCATCTTCACATTATACAGCTATAACTGAGTAGCAGCTGGCCAGGAAAAGATCATATTTGCACGCACTCACATAGTTACGAACATACGATTAGTTTTCATCAATGGAATGTAGGGGAACCTAATGAGTGCCACTTTTGGATGAAGTCTTTGAAAGTAGAAATGTGCCAACTTTTTTCCCATTTCTCTTCATTGATTTGCTGTATATTTAAAATGATAAGGCCTATGAGCTGTACTGTTTTATATGGTGGTCATTAGCCACAAGTGACTATTTCAATCTAAAATAATTAAAATTTAATGCAATTTAAAATTAAGTTTCTCATTTACACTAGCCACATGTCAAAAATATAAAGGTTATATTGTCATTATTGCAAAACCTGTTATTGAAGGGCACTGGCTTAGATAATGGTGGAGACAAGATGCAAAGAGGCCTTGTTCATTGCATCTTAGTGAGGAGAGCCAATCAGCTGTTCAACACTTACGAGTGCATGAAATAAACTTCTAGTTTAGTCCAGTGTACATCTATATATTTAGTGGTCTGTATTTCTTAGTATTTTAGTTTATCCTAATTGACATAGAAGCTAAGTGGTTATTTTTAAAATGTTTTAACATCTTTTTAGGTATTTGAAAGATTTCCTACATCCTTTTATATTTTTTATTTTATTTTTTCCACATTTAAAATCAAAACAATATAGAATATGGTTTTTTTAAGTAGAATATTTTAAGATGTAGTGTATTCTAGAAAAAAGTCCAATAGAAACTTCTCATGGTAATGCATCCACAGTGAAAAAGCCATGATGAAACTTCAGGTTTCTTTTACACCTTCTTACCTTATAAGATAATATCCTTAAAAGTACAAGCCCAGGAAGGGCATGGTCTTTGGGCTCAGATTCTTTGGGTTTGAGTCATGATTCTAACGCTTCATATTTATAACCTTTGTAGTTTTATGGCCATCTATAAATAACAATAATTGAAAAAGTCACCGGAGTTCTGCAGATAGAAAACAATATATCAGTATAATTGCTGATAAAACCTGGGCTGGAGAATATGAATTAGATATGTAGCAATAATGAGCTTCATGTTACTCCTGACCCCACCAATTTAGATATTGGCAGAGTCCACTGCAGGCAAAGCTTGAGTCTTCAGGGAAGACTTGGACAGAATTGTTGCCTTTCACTGCAGGAGGGGATTGAGAAGGAGAGTGGAGTGCAAATTTTCAAAGTTTAGGAATTTCGATTCATTAACATTGCCAAATTCATAGATTTGGACCAAAGTATATCTGACAATTCAATTAGCTTGTTGAGAGGGAAACAAGTATAGTGGAAGACCAGAATAATATAAGGAAAATTTATTATCAAGAAAATCAGAGAAACAATAGAGAAGATTTTAGCTTTGTGAGTTTGTTTCTTTACGGTAAATGGAGATGGTAATAGTGCTTGGGATTGCTATGACCATTAAATGATATAATTTTAGTCAAACATATAATGCTTTATGAATGGTAAACTTTTACTCATTCTATTAGTGATAATAATGCCATTTTTTATTGTTGTTGCCTGAACATTTATAGTTGTACATTAATTATTTGGTAAACTTACTGGAGGGGTGATGAAGCAAAGCTGATTAATGTGTACAAATACATAGTTAGAAAATATAAGATCTTTAGTTTGATAGATCACTAGGTGAGTATAATTAACATTATTGTACATTTCAAAATAGAAAATAATTCAAATGTTTCTAGAGTAAAAATACATAAATATTTAAGGTAATGGATATATAAATTGAATGCAATGGATATACTAAAACATGTACATTTATTATGTATAAGTACAATTTTATTTAAAAAGTAAACATTTTAGTTTTTATAAAGTAGAATTTTTTTTAATGAAGCTAGAAAGAGTGAATACTTGGAAATTCCTAAGGGATGACAATAACTAATGAAAGTTTTGTGGAAAGTAGGAAAGTTGATGTTTTATTTTCTCTGTAAATTTGTCTGGGTCTGGATCAGGCCTGAAACAATTGCTGGCAAATAATATGGGAGGCAAGTTTTATATCTTAATCAAAAAATTAGAAATTAAGTATTCATTCTTTGAAATAGAAAATATAATGAGCATATATTATTATAATTAGCGTTTGCAACTGGAAAAATATTGGGGACCATTAAAATTTAACAGGAGTGGAATCATTCATCCATCCATTAATTTTTACTAATCTATTGGATAATTCTTTAGTGTCATAATACATCACATTGTACTGTGGGGCTGTTGGGAATGCAAATTAGCTCAACATTTATTCTGTCTTCAAAAACTTGTAGACTAATATACGGAATTCGTTTCTAAATATTATAATCCTTATAATCTTATAATAAAAAGTGAAAATTAGGGCTTTGGGAGTTTAGAGAAAAATATTTTCAATTGTAGAATTTAGAGGAAGTATTATTTTCAGCTGTGGCGTGGTTTGGGGGAGGAAAGCATCAAGGGAAGCTTGAAGGAGGAGATAGCATATGAACTCATTTACATTTAGACAAAAGTCATGGTGGCATGGTTTTTCATGCCAATGAAATGAGGTATAAAAATTATTTCTGTCTGGATAAATTAAAGATACACAAATAAAACAGAAGCAATTAACAAATGTAACATAAATTATTTGCCAAATAATTTTATAGTTTTACTTAGTATAAGAAAAATGTTGAACTTATGTTAATAGATCTAGATAATCTAAAAACTAAAATGTTTAAGATTGACTTAATTTAGACAATTTTTAATTGGTTTAAAAGGAATGAATGAAAATAAACAAATGACTTAGATGTAATTTCTGAGGAAGTTTTATATGTTAATCGTGAGCTATTCTAAATCTTGCTACCTTCTCATAGACACATTGGAATAAGAGTCAATTGTACAGATATGTACTAAAGATGACGGAACCTTGAAGTGAATGTACAACAAAAATAAGGAATGTGTATCATTCTCTTTAACATGAGCACATAGTATTTTTAAAACTAACTTGAAATATAGTAAGTTATATTGTCAAATTTAAAAGAAAGTTTTGGAATACTGCATTCAATTTCAATTACAAATCTTAAAAAAATGAGTAATTTCAGAAACTTTACAAGTAAAAAACAAATCTCAAATTTTTATTATTTTATTGGGTAGATAAAATAAATAATATCGGCAGGCACATGTACACATACACACACCCATGCACACATAGATTCACAGAGATGCACATAAACAGCAGAGCACATGCAAGTTATTTATGCATGAAAATTTTTAAAGTTATACTATTATAACAGGTATAGTGCCATTTGTTTAATCTCTTTAAATGAAAGATATTTACATTTAAAAATATTCTAGTAAGATTCACTATGCCTATTATATTTTAACTTTTTATAATTTCTATTATGTTTAGTGTTATCAGTGATATTGGGCCATGCATAAATACTAACAATAAAGAAATTTCTGTGTTTCCACACTGAGCTGAATATATCCTGAAATTGAATACTGAACAATGAATTATGTTATGCAAAACAGAAGACATACAAGCAGAAAAGGTTGAAGTATTTTAATGGCACTTCAAACGCTTCACATAATGGGAACATAGATGGAGGCATACTTTTTTTGTTTGATGACTCACCCCCTCTATTTCAGTTTCGTGAACCTTTTGTTCATGTCCTCTCTAAAAGAATTTTAAAGAACATTTTAGATGTTGCACATTTATGATGTCATATATTTTTATTATCTAAATTTTATTATCTAGAAGTGGCAAAAGATAGAATTTTGGGCATATTGAATAGCATACGTTGTCATTTTAAATAAAACAGTTACATTTGCTTAAAATATCTCAGATCATCCAAATTCCATAATGATCTGATACAACCAAACTGTTATACAATATAATGACTGAACAAACTCTTATTTCAAAATCTGAAATTATGTATTATTTGTTTTCCCCCTTGTAATTATATAAACAGTGCACTTCTTTCACATAAAGTTAATATAATACATTTTGTATTTGAAAATTTTTATTGATCAAAGTAACTTAAGTTTCTTCAGCAAAATAATATGTATCTAAATTGAAATTATATTTTGTAAATTTGCAGTTACCGTAAATCTCTAAATGCTAAGTTTTCTTCTATTTGGTTGCCAATTGTAATTATTAGTAGCAAACAATAGGTCAAAACAACATGCATCTTTTATCAATTTTGGGAAATAATCAAAATATAAAAATAGTTATAATTATTTCTAAATGTGATGGAGTTATGCTTTTGTTTTTTCAGTTGGCTTATTATGTATCTGTAGATAGATATTACTTATTGCTACAATGAGTCAAAACACAATATTCTGGGTTTTTTTTTCTCATTTAATAGGTGTAAGTGCTGAGTAAACCTCTTCATAAACAAATAGATGATAATACAGTTATGTTACAGCAATGTTTCTCAAGTCTTTGTACTTTTTGTAAATAAATGAGGCCTTCTTCAATTTTGTCGGAAGCAAATAATTAGAAATCACTCAAATTGCAAAATGATTTGATACCTAGTCATTGGTGGTATTAATTTCTTTAACATAAGCAGTAATTTTGCAAATTGTTGAATTGTTAGACCTATAGGTATTAAACCACTGGACAACCCTAGTATAATTAGTGAAAGGGAAGGCTTTCTTTTGTAAAATAGGAAAATAGTAAAGGTGAAGAGGAAGTGGGAACCAAGATGATGCCTTCACCCTGTGAAGGGTGTATGCTCACTTTTACTCATACAAATCAATTTTGGGACAGACAACGCGTGGTATTTCAGTCTACGGTAATTGCTTTGCTTAAAAATTATCTATACCCTTGTATCTTTTTGAGTGTCCTCAGGTAGTCAGGACATTGCAGGCAGTGGAATTCACTGTCGTTTTCCATTCCTGTGAGCAGGGTTATTCTGTCATGAGTTGCTGTAATGGTCTGAGGTAGCTGGCCTCCAACCAGGAGGTGGTGCTTTCAAGAGAGCACCAGCCACAGTAGTAGCAGAAGGATCTAAACTTGCCCTAAGTTGGCCAGGGAAAGTATTCTGGTTTCTCAGGTGATGGGTGGGGCCACTAAGTTCCCAAGAGTTTATGTCTTTTGTGTTTGTCTACCACTGCAGGTAGAGAAATACCATCAGGTGGGGGCAGGTTTAGGTGGGTCTGGGCTCAGACTCTCCTTGGGAAGGGCTTGCTTTGGCCACTGTGAAAGATAGGGGTGTGGTTCTCAGGCCAATGGGGTTATGGTCTGGAGAATATTATGGGTGCCTCTGTTGTGTTATATAGTTTGCCAGAAAGTCAGGGATGGCTGGTAGCAAAAAGCTTCACTCAGCTTCCATGCTGTTGTTAAGGCCAGTCTTGTTCCCACAGTGCACTGCTTAGATTTTGCCCCAGGTTATCAGCTTCCCTGTTGAGAAAGCAAGCTTGCCTTTCAGACCTCCCCCTGCCTCATCTACCCACAGTGTTGGCTGTGTCTCCCTGTACTTGTATCTGCATCAGTTCTCGTTTGCCTGCTGGACTCTGCTCAAGAAAATTTATGCCCAGTTGAAATTATTACAAATTTCATTCGAAGCGTCTTTCACCCGGTGACCCCTCCCTAATTCTGCTGGCTACCTTCCCCAAGGGCTTCTGTGAGATATAGTCAGGGATGGCTTCCCTGGGCTCGAGCTGGAGACTGGAAGTGCCTACAAGACTCTTCTTGCTTCTGTTTTTACTTTTACATTTTGTGCAGCTCCCTGAATCTGTTTCAGCTATAGGTAAGGTTAAATCCTTCTCCCATGATCTGGATTTTCAGATTCCCCAGTGGGGATATGTGTTTGAAGGTAGGCTTTCTCCCTTTCACACTTTGGGAACTCACAGTTTTTCACTTGTCTCATGGAATTTGCAACAGCGTGCCACTTCTTTAAAAGGATCTGTAAATTATTTCAGTTTTCTAGTACATTTCTGTGATGGTTCTTGGAGCAAAAGTTCATGGTGTGAGTCTCTACACACTGTTCTGTCTGTCTAAGTGGTAACTGCATGTTAGCCCTGCCTTCTATCTACCATCTTCCCTAGATTCACCTGTATTATCTTTTTGATTTGTTGTTGACTTCACGTTAGTGGTATTTTGTTGGATACTTTTGCATCTATGTTCATCAGGGTTATTAGCCTATAGTTTTTGGTTTCCTGCATCCTTACCTTGCTTTTATATCAAATAAATTATTGCCTGGTACAATGAATTAAGAACATTTTCCACCTATTCAGTTTCTTGAAATACTTTGAAAACAAAAAGATGGTTTTAGTTCTTTTTTTATAAGTTTGGTAGAATTCAGCTGTAAATCTGTCTGTCCCTAGGCTTTTCACTGTTTGGAGCTTTTTTGTTACTGAGTCAATCTTGTTAGTCATTATTGGTTTATTTAGGTTTTCTAATTTTTCACAGTTCAATCATGGTAGAGTATATGTTTCTGGGAATGTATATATATTCTTTGGATTTTATCTAACTTTTAGCACGTAGTCATTTATAATTTTTAAATTTTTTAAATGTAGGATCAGTTAAAATATCTCCTTTATGTATGTAATTTTATTTATTTGGACCTTTTCTTTTTTCTTTTTCTTTCTTTTTTTTTTTTTTGTATTCTAGTATTCTAGCTAGCTTAACCAAAAAATTTTGTGAATCATTTCAAAAAACAAAATTTTGTTCCATTGATCTTTTTCATTGTTCTTTGTCCCTATTTTGTTTAGTTTTGCTCTGACCTTTATTATTGAATTCCTAGTAATTTTTAGTTTGGCTTGTTATTACTTTGCTATTTCATTGAGTTTTATTTGAAATATTTCTACATTTATGATGTAGGCATTTATTGATATAAACTTTTCTCTTGCCACTGCTTTTGCTCTGTTTCCTAGGTTTTGGTATATTATATTTCCATTATTATTTATTTCAAGAAATTTAAAAATTTTCTTCTAAATTTCTTTATGAATACAATGGTCATTTAAGATCTTGTTATTTAATTTCATGCAGGTTCCAATGTACCTCTTGTTTTTGATTTCTAGTTTTATTCTTTTGTGGTCTAAGGTACATGATACGATTTCAATGAAAAAAAAATCCTGAGATTTATTTTGTGTTCCACCATGCGATCTTTCCTAAACAATGTTCCATGTGCTGATGAGAAGAATGTGCACCTTGCAGCTGTTGTATAAAATGTTCTGTAAATATTTGTTGAGTTCCTATGCTCGAAAATGCAATTTTATGTCTTTTGGTCATTTATTTTTGTCTAGATGATATGTCATGTGCTGAGAGTGGGATGTTGAAGTGTCCCAGTATTTTCATACTGGAGTTTCCTCTCACATTTGATCTAATAAAATTTACTTTATGTATTTGAGGGTTCTGGTGTTCAGTGAATATATATTTACAATCATTATATACTCTTGTTGAAGTGATCCCTTTATCATTATATAGTAACTACCTTTGTCTCTGTTTATCATTTTTTACTTAAAATCTGTTTTATTTTATGTTCGTATGGCTACTTTTGCTCACATTGGGCTGTCTTTTTCCAATCTTTTACATTTATTCTGTGTCTTTACAGATGAAGTAGGTTGCTTGTAGACATCATATACTTCAGTCATGTTTTTGTAATCTATTTAGCCAGTGTGTATCTTTTAGATGGGAAATTTAATTCATTTACATTCAACATTATTATTGATAGGTAAGAACTTATAATTACCATTGTGGTGATTGTTTTCTGGTTGGTTTGTATGTCCTTTATTTCTTTCTCTATTTAATAGAGAATAATTGTTTCTCTATTATTGTTTATAGTTAAGTTTGGTGGCTTTCTGTAATGGTAACTTCAATTCTTTCTTCTTTTCATTTGTGTATCTGCTTCCCCAATGAGTTTTATATTTTCATGTGTTTTCATTATGGTGGATATTACCCTTTTACTTGCAGGTTTAGGGCTCTTAAAGCATATTTTAGCACCAGTCTAGTGGTGATGGGCTTCCTCATTTTTTGCTAGTCTGGGAGAGACTATACATATCCTTCCATTTTAAGGACATCTTTGCTAGGTATTGTATACTTGGATGACACTTTTTCTTTCAAAACTTTAAATATATTAGACATGCTCTCCTGGCCTATCAGACTTCTGCTGAGAAATCTGCTCATGGTCTAATGTGGATTCCCTTATATGTGACTTGTTTCTTGTATCTTGTAGCTTTTAGAATCCTCCCATTGTCTTTGCTTTTTGGCATTTTTATTTTAATTTGCTTTGGAGAAAACTTTACAGAGATGAATCAATTTAGAGATTTTGAGCTTCCTGTGGAGAGTTGCAATGTTTTTGCTATTCTCTTGATGAAATAATTTTCTATGCCTTTGCCCATCTTTTTCCCTGGAATTTCTAAAACTTTAATATTTGGTTGCTTTATGTTTTTTTATTATGTCTCATAGGCTTTCTTTGTCTTTTTAATTTATTTTTCTTTCTTCTTTTTCTGACTGTTATTTCAAAAGACCTATCTTTATTTCAGAAATCCTTTATTCTGCTAGATGTATTCTGTTATTGAAGTACTCAATTACATTTTTTTTTTATTGTTAATTCTTGTGTGTACATAGTATGTGTATGTATTTATGAGGTTCATTAGATGTTTTGAAACAGGCATGAAACATAAAATAATCACACCATAAAGAATGGAGTATCCATCCACTCAAGCATTTATTCTTTCTGTTATAAAAATCCAATAACATTTTATTATTTTAAAATGTACAATTAAGTTATTTTAAATGTATAATGAAGTTATTATTGACTATAGTCACTCTGCTGTGCTAGCAAATAGGAGGTCTTATCAATTTTTTCTATTTTTTGTACCAATTAACTTTCCCCACCTCCCCCTCAACCCCCCACTACCCTTTCCAGCCTCTTATAATCATTCTTCTACTCTCTATGTAGAGTTCAATTGTTTTGATTTTTAGATTCCACAAACAAGTGAGAACATTAGATGTTTCTCTTTATGTGCCTGGCTTATTTCACTTAACATAATGATCTCCAATTCAATCCATGTTATTGCAAATGACAGGATATCATTCTTTTTATCATTGAATAGTACTCCATTGTGTGTATGTACCATATTTTCTTTATCCTCTCATCTGTTGATGGACATTTAGGTTGATTCCAAATATTAGATATTGTGAACAGTGCTGCAATAAACATGGGAGGGCAAATATCTCTGTAATATAGTGATTTTCTTTCTTTTGAATATATACCCAGCAGTGGGACTGCTCAATCGTATTGTTATCTCAATTTTTAGTTTTTGGAGGAACCTCCAAACTGTTCTCCATAGTGATTTTACTTATATACATTCCTGTCAACACTAGACAGGGGCTCCCTTTTCTCCACATCCTCACTATCATTTGTTACTGCCTGTCTTTGGATATAAGCCATTTTAACTGGGGTGAGATGATGTCTCATTTTAGTTTTGATTTGCATTTCTCTGATGATTTATGATGTTGAGCACCTTTTCATATGCCCATTTGCCATTTATATGTCTTTGAGAAGTATCTATTCAAATATTTTGCCCATGTTTTGATCAGATTATTTGATTTTTTTTTCAGTAGAGTTGTTTGAACTTATTACATATTCTGGTTAATAATCCCTTGTCAGATAGTAAATTTGCAAACATTCTCTCTCATTCTCTGGAATGTCTCTTCACTTTGTTGATTTTTTATTTGTGTGCAGAAGCTTTTTAACTTGATGTGATCCCATTTGTCGTTTTTACTTTCCTTGCCTGTACTTGTAGGGTATTTCTAAAAAAAAAATTGACTAGACCAATGTCCTGGAGATTTTCCTCAAAGCTTTCTTCTAGCAGTTTCATAGTTTGAGATCTTAGATTTAAATCTCTAATCCCTTTTGGTATGATTTTATATATAGCAAATGGGATCTAGTTTCATTCCTTTGCACATGGATATCTAATTTTCCAGCACCATTAATTGAATAGATTGTGTTTTTCCCAGTGTATGTTCTTGGAACCTTTGTCAGAAATGAGTTCACTGTAGGTGTGTGGATTCGTTTCTGGGTTTTCTATTTTGCTCCATTGGTCTGTGTGTCTGTTTTTATGAGAGTAACATCCTGTTTTGGTTGCTATAACTCTATAGTACAATTTGAAGTAAGGTAATGTGATTTTTCAGTTTTCTGCTTTTTGCTTAGGATAGCTTTGGCCATTCTGTGTCTTTTGTGCTTTCATATAAATTTTAGGATTTTTTTTTTTCTTTTTCTGTGAAGAATATCCTTGATATTTTGATAGGGATTGCATTTAGTCTATAGACTGCTTTTGGTAATATGGACATTTTAACAGTATTAATTCTTGAAATCAATGAACATGAAATATCCTCATTTTTATGTGTCCTTTTCAATTTATTCATCAGTGTTTTACAGTTTTTATTATAGAGGTCTTTTACTTCCTTTGTTAATTGTTAGGTGTTTAATTTTATTTAATTTTATGTATAGCTATTGTAAATGAGATTATCTTTTAATGTCTTTTTCAGATTGTTCACTCTTGACGTATAGAAATGCTACTGATTTTTGTATTTTGATTTGGATCCTGTAACTTTACTGAATTTATCAGTTCTAATAGTGTTTTGTGCAATCTTTAGTTTTTATTAAATATAAGATCATATCATCTGCAAACAAGGATACTTCGACTTTTTCCTTTTCAATGTGGATGTCCTTTATTTCTTTTTCTTGTCTGATTACACTAGCCAGGACTTCTAACTATGTTGAATTACAGTGATGAAAGTGGGCATCCTTGGTATGTTCCCAATCTTAGAGGAAAATATTTTAGGTTTTCTCCATTTAGTATAATACTAGCAGTGAGTCTGTTTTATTTAGCTTTTATTAAGTTGACATACGTTCATTCTATAAGCAGTTTTTTGAGAATTTTTATTCTGAAGAGACATTGAATTTGTTTTGTACTTTTAGATAATTTCTCTCTGCTCATTAACATCCTTTTTTTCTGATTGAAATACTACCTTTAGCACTTTTTGTAGGATAGGTCTGGCATTGATGAAATTCCTTAGCTATAGTTTGTATGGGAAAGTCTTTATTTCTCCTTCATGTTTGAACAATGTTATCAGCAGATGTACCATTTTAGACTAAGTCTTTTTTTTTTCTTTAACACGTTAAATATGCCATGCCACTCTCTCCTGGCCTGTAAAGTTTCCATTGAAAAGTCTGCTGCCAGATGTATTGGAGCTTCATTGTATGATACTTATATATTTTATCTTGCTACTTTTAGGATACTTTCTTTATCCTTGATCTTTTGGAGTTTGATTTTTTTTTTTCTTTGAAACAGAGTTTTGCTCTTGTTACCCAGGCTGGAGTGCAATGGCGCAATCTCAGCTGAACACAACCTCCGCCTCCCGGGTTCAAGCAATTCTCCTGCCTCAACCTCCCGAGTAGTTCGAATTACAGGCATGTGCCACCATGCCAGGCTAATTTTGTATTTTTAGTAGAGACAGGGTTTCTCCATGTTGTTCAGGCTGGTCTCGAACTCCCGACCTCAGGTGATCCACCTGCCTTGGCCTCCCAAAGTGCTGGGATTACATATGTGAGCCACCACCCCTGTCCGGGAGGTTGATTATTAAAGGCCTTGAGGTAGTCGTCTTTGGGTTAAATCTGCTTGGTGTTCTATAACCTTTTTGTACTTAAATATTTATATCTTTCTTTAGGTTTGTTAAGTTCTCTTTTATTATCCCGTTGAATGAAGTTTCTACTGCTGTCTTTTTATCTACTCTCTCTTTAAGGCCAATAACTTTTAGATTTACTATTTTGAGGCTATTTTCTAGATCCTATAGGTGTGCTTCATTGCTTTTTATTTCTTTTCCTTTTGTCTCCTCTGACTATATTTTCAATTAGCCCATCTTCTAGCTCACTAATACTTTCTTCTGCTTGATCTATACTGCTATTAAAGGACTCTGATGCATTCTTCAGTATGCCAGTTGCACACTGTATGACATTTTTCAGCTCCAGAATTTCTGCTTGATTATTTTTAACTACTCCAATATCTTAGTTAAATTTATCTGATAGAATTATTAATTCCATCTCTCTGTTATCTTAAATGTCTTTGAGTTTCCTCAACACAGCTATTTTGAATTATCTTTCTGAAAAGTCTCATATCTCTGTTTCTCCATTACTGGTCCCTGGTGTCTTATTTTGTTCATTTTGTGAAGTCATGTATTCCTGGATGATGTTGATGGTAGTAGATATTCTTCTGTGTCTAGGCATTGAAGGGTTAGGTATTTATTGTAGGTTTTACTTTCTGGGCTTATTTGTAGCCATTATTCTTAGGAAATCTTTTTAGATATTTGAAATGACTTGGGTGTTGTGATCTAAGCTGTATCTGCTTTAGGGAATACCCTATGCCCAGTACCAGTGTGGTTCTTGCAGACTCGTAAAGGTACTATCTTTATGGTCTTGGACAAGATCCAGGAGAATTCTCTGGTTTACCAGGCAGAGACATATATTCTCTTCCCTTACTTTTTCCAAAACAAATGAAGCTTCTCTCTCTCTGATCTGAACTACCTAAAGCTAGGGATGAAGTGATACAAGCACCCCTGTGGCCACCAGCACTATGGCTGCACTGGATCAGACCTGAAGCCAGCACAGTGCTTGGTCTCACCCAACGCCTGCTGTAACCATTTCCTGGCTACTGCCAATGTTCACTCAAGACTCGGGCTTTATAATCAGCAGGTATCAAAGTCAGCCAGGTCTATATCCATTTCTTCAGAGTGACAAATTCCCTGAGGTCCCAGGTTGGTCCAGTGGTGCTGCTCGGTGGTCAGGGACTAGAGTCAAATCCTTAGAAATCTACTTCATGTTCTATTATACTGCAGCTGAGTTGGCACTGAAACCATAAGGCACAGTCCTTTCCACTCTCTTCACATTTTTCCAAATGCAGAGGAGCCTCACTCCATAGTCACTGCCACCACAGGCAACAGAGAGTACTGCAGACCAACACCAATGTATTTTTAAGGCCCAAGGGCTCTTAAGTCAGTTTCTGGTGAATGCTGCCTGGCCTGTTAGTCATTCTTCAGGGCAGTGAGCTCCCATCTGACCCTGGACAGGTCCATAAATGCCATTTAAGCCCCCTGTTCTGGAATTGGGGACCCTGAGAGCTCACTTGTTGCTCTACCATCCTGCAGCTGAGCTGGTACCTAAGGTGCAAGACCAAGTGCCCTTTACTTTTCCTTCTGCTTTTTTCAAGAAGAAAGAATTTTGCCCTATAGCCACCATAGCTGGTAGAGCAATGAGTCTCACCTGAAGCCAGTATGTCTTAGAGGCTCATCCATGGCCCTCAACATGGTACCTGGGTATCACTGCTGGTTATTCAGGGCCCAAGAGCTCTTTAGTTAACAAATGATGTATACTGCCAGGAATGGGTTCTTCCCTTCAAGTCAATGGGTTCCCTTGCATCTCAGATGTTATCTAGAAATTTCTTCTAGTAGCTAGTGCCTGGAACAGGGTCTTCATGTCTCTTACTGGTACCCTATACTGTGACTGAACTGGTATCCAAAATGCAGGACAAAGTCCTGCCCAGTCTTTTCTCTCCTTTCAAATAGAAGGAAGAGGTGTCTTTTGTAGCTGTGAGCTGTGCATCCTGGGGTTAGGGGAGGAGTAATGTCAGCACTTCCTTAGCCACCCCAGCTGGTGTCTCAGTAAGTTACAGGCCACCCCCAATGCCCCCCGCTCCCCGCCCCCAACAACCAAGTTCACTGTCTCTTGGCCCAGTTCATCACTAGGACTTGCCTCAGAGTCACAGTCCTTGTGGCCTCTCCTGTCTTTGAGGTTTACTTTTAGACCCAGAGCACTTTAGCCCTCAGTGGTGAGCAAGATATGTAAGAACTCAAATTTTGACCATTGGGATGGCAAGTTCCCTTTAGCTAGAAATGCTCCTTCCATGGGCAGGAGTCAGCTGAGTTTGGTCTGGTTTTCCTTTCTGCTCTAACGGCACAGCTCTGAGTTCCATGTCTCACAATTACTATGCTCTCTCTCCCACAGTACCCTGAGATGCTCTGCACACCATGCCAATCCTGCTGGGGGGTAGGAAAGTGGTCATGTCAATGATTCAAGACTACTTTTTCTATATCCTCGGTGTCTATCCCAGTGATATGAAGTTAAAACCAGTACTATGAGGGCTCACCTGATTTTTGTTTCTTATGAAGGCATATATTTTTTTCTTTTCTGTATAGATAGTTGTAAAACTGGTGTCTTCACATGGACTATCAGTTGAGCATTCTATTCTGCCACCTTGCTTCCCCTCTCTCTCATATGTTTTCTTGTTTGTATTTTTTTATTATATTCATTAATTTTTTAGTTCTAGAGTTCCCATGTGTTTCTTTTTTAAGATGTCTATTTCTTTGTTGAATTTTTCGTTTGTATCCTGAATTGTTTTTCTGCTGTCTTTGTATTATTTTTCTGTATTGTCTTGTAGCTTACTGAGCTTTTTTGATAACATTATTTCTTTTTTATTTTCAGGCATTTATTTTGTTTTTTATTATTTTTTGGAGTTGGAGTCTCACTCTGTCACCCAGGCTGGAGTGCAGTGGTTCAGTCTCGGCTCACTGCAACTTCCACCTCCCAGGTTCAAGCTATTCTCCTGCCTCACCCTCCCGAGTAGCTGGGATTACACATGCGTGCCACCATGCCTGGCTAATTTTTTGTATTTTAGTAGAGACGGGGTTTCACCGTGTTGCCCAGGCATCAGCAGTGGCAGTAGCAGTGGTAGGTCAACTGTTGGGTCCCTGAGCAGAGCACATGAGCACCAATAGTGGCGGCAGCAGGCTAGACAGACTATTCCAAGGCCATGAGGTGGTGCCTAAAGGAGAGTGGCAGTAGGCTGGGTAGACTTGTCACTTGGCCCCGGGGATGTGCATACAGTCACTTGTGGCTTGAATGAGCCTATTTTTAGGTCCCCATAAGGTGTGGTTGGTTACCAGTGGTGGTTGCTGGGCTGCACTACTACCCAGGAACCCAGATAACATTTGTGGGTGGTGGTCATGTTGAGTGGTACATGCCTGTCCTCAAGCTCTTGAGAATGTGCAAGGGCACCAGCATCCAATGGCAGGATGGATTTATCTCTAGGCCTCAGATTATGTTTGTGGGCACTGGGGGGTGGTGATGGTGGGTGGAACACATCTGTCCTCATGTCCCTGGATCATGTGTACAAGTGCCTGATGTGGCAGGCAGGGCAGGTTGATCCCTAAGCCTCCAGATGGTTTACTGGGTCTCTGGTGGCAGTAGTGGTCGTCAGTGGTGCAGATTTATTCTCAGGCCACTGATCAGCATGAGTGGGCTTTAGTACTGATGGATGTATTAGATTGATTCCCAGTTCCCCTGGAGGCATTTGCAGGTGCCTGGTGGTCCTGCCATTGGTAGGGGAAGGGTTGCTATCAATGGCAATGGTCCCAGGCAAACAAGTCTCAGGATCTGGGGAGCATACACGTTGGTTCCCTTTATCCTGGAGGCAGCCTTCCAGATGGACTGCATCATCCACTACCCAGAGTGTAAGACACTGTGTGAGCTAGAGTGCTGGCGACCCTCCTGCACCACTGGATTCAGTTGGCAGTGTGATGCTGCAACCCTCTGAGTGGATGTGGAGAGATGTCAGTGGGGTTTCAGAAATGAAGAAATGCAGGGATTATTGGACCCTAGGGCAGGATGCAGTCTGGGGTGCTGGACTCTCAAAATGGCACTGTGCTGCAGGTACGGGTCTCAGGGGCTGTGTGGGACTCAGTGCGAGCTTTCTCTCTGGAACAACACCATCACGTGGATTCCACGCACCTCTGCATACTAACCTTAGGGCCTGCAGGTGCTCTCCTGTGGCTACAATTCTAAGAATCCACAGTGCGAATTTTGATGGCTGGAGACATCTTGCTTACCTTTTCCCAGCAATAGAGAGTTCCTCCTGGCTACAAGCCAATTCCAGCAGGGCTGGCTGCTTTGCTTCCCTCTTGTTCTGTGCCTCAGAGTTTCCCTGTCACTTCACTGGGGAATTCCAGTGTTCTCTCTTAGAAGCTCTATATAATAGTGCGATTAGCTCACCGTTAGTTGTTCTTTGTCGGAGGAGGCAAGTCCCGGTCACCTCTATTTAGACATTGTGAATCCCCCTCCTATACAGTGCTTTATCTGTTTATAGAAAACAACAATAAACTTAAATAAACTGCACTTTTCTTATCAATTTATTCTTGCTTATAAATCTACAATCATTTTTTAATTAAAAGAAAATCTTTTAAGACTTTCATATGAATAGCTTTAAATTTATAATTCAATCAAAAGATAATAGACATGAAGAAACAGAATCTAGTGTGATCTTTTTACATTTTTTGTACTAAGTATGCCATATATATTTGAGAAGTGCATAGCAAATATCTGACTAATAGAGCTGTTAAGATTATGTTTTGTGGTTTCTATTAGCCAAAGTTGAAACCCCACTTGGGTATTCACTGATTATATGAGCTTCTTCAAATTACTTCTTAATGAATATTTCTTTCTCCATCTGTAAAATAGTACCTGTCTCATAAGGTTTTTGTAAATAAGGCAGTCCATGGAACTTGTTATAATACTTGGTATGTAATTGAGTGTTCAGTAAATATTGTTTGTTATAATTTTCAAACATATCATCCTTAGGATAAACTCCAAAATTGTAAGGCCTTGAGTATTCTGATCCCTACCTATCATTTAATAAATGGGAGTTTTCTGTATTAGAAAAAGATCTAGATTTACATTGTAGAGATGAGAAAATTTAAACTATGTAGTGACTTTAAAATATTTTTTCTAAATTATAAAATATCAGTTCAAAGGGACCAAACTCTGTGAGAAAAGAGTTTGAATAAATTTTGATTTAGTTTCCTGACTAAAACATTAGACAAAACCACAAATTATGGAAGAAATCCCCTTGAAAGTTACATTTAGGAGAGAAAATTTTCTGAGCCTAGATTCATTTCAATTTTAAGGGACTTGTTTCTTGTTGCTAATATTATCTTGAGTGACATTTCTATCTAAAATTGACACTTATAGTATCTAATTTTATTTACTTCTGGGTGAGTTCTTGGATGAAGTACATCCTTATAGCTTCTGGGGACTAATCTCAAGTCATCTGAATTTATTAACAAATCCATGATCTGAGATAAATGACTCTCTAGATTCATGCTATAGTTATTTGATAAGTGTTGACTATCATTAACCCAAAAAGCCACATTTTGGAGAAGCACAAACTTCTTGTAGAATTAATATGATATTAACATAAAATGCTTCATTTTATGGGGTCTGGTTCAGAAATGCATTGCTTTCCCATCTCCATGATCAAATTGGACCATAAGTTACATGCTGGGCTGCTTTTTGTTGCTTTGGGATGCTAGTAGGCTGTTATCTCACTGCTAATGGTAGCCTTAGTGGCTTCCCACGGTGTTCCTTCCAAAGTTTCCAGGCCATTGTTTTAAAAATATATTTTGCTCTTTTATAGAAAATGGTTGTTAACATGTTGTTTGTATAATAGAGAGGAAGTGGAACTTCACATCTTTACTGGTGGAGAGCCATTTTCAGTTGCTTCTTTGCTTATTAACAAGAAAAGATCTTAATAGTTTCTGATAAAATTCAGTCCATTTTACTCAACTAACAATCTCTGTGGGATTTATAGAGAATCTTTTACAGAGAATGAAAGTCTGTGTTTAAAAGAATGTAAAGAGGTTATCTGTGGGATTATAAATGGTATTTAAGTACATACTAGGCATACTTTCACATTTATGTTTATACAGAAGTCAAAAAATATTGCATTCAGTTTGCTGTATCCCATTCGAATATTTATCTCTTCATGATTAATTACAGTTACAGAAACGAGTACATAGCTTAAAAGGTTAAAAATGAAGAAAGAGGCCGGGCGCGGTGGCTCAAGCCTGTAATCCCAGCACTTTGGGAGGCCGAGACGGGCGGATCACAAGGTCAGGAGATCGAGACCATCCTGGCGAACACAGTGAAACCCTGTCTCTACTAAAAAAATACAAAAAACTAGCCGGGCGAGGTGGCGGGCACCTGTAGTCCCAGCTACTTGGGAGGCTGAGGCAGGAGAATGGCGTAAACCCGGGAGGCGGAGCTTGCAGTGAGCTGAGATCCAGCCACGGCACTCCAGCCTGGGTGACAGAGCAAGACTCCGTCTCAACAAAAAAAAAAAAACAAAAAAAAAAACAAAAAAAAAAATTAAGAAAGATTGTCCTATGGATTTTTGGTACTAGTTCTTTGCATGTCTGGTAGAATTTGGCTGTGGCTCCATCATGCCCATAGCTTTTTTCTGGATGGTAGGTTTTTTTTATTAGTGATTCAATTTTAGAACTTGTTATTGGTTGGTTCAGTGGTTCAGTTACTTTCTGGCTCAATAATGGGATGTTAGGTGTTTCCAGGAGTTTACCCATTTATTTTCTTTTAGTTTTTGCAGTTTGTGTGCTTATAAGAGTTGATAATTGTCTCTGAGGATTTTTTTTTTTTTGCTATGGAGTTAATTATATTGTAGCTTTGTTGTTTCTGATGTGCTTATTTGGATCTTCTTTTTTCCCTTTGTTATTCAAGCTAGTGGTCTATTCTTATTTATTCTTTCAGAAAACAGATTTTGGTATTATTGATTTTTTGTATTTTAATGTCTCAATTTTCAGTTCTTCTCGAAGAACTGAATTTTGGTTGTTTATTTTCTTCTGCTAGATTTTGGTTTACTCTTATTTTTCTAGTTCCTCTGGGTGTGACATTAGGTTCTTAATTTGAGATCCTTCTATCTTCTTGATGTAGGTGTTTAGTGCTTGATATGGTTTGGCTGTGTCCTCACCCAAGTCTCATCTTGAATTGTAAACCCCAGGTGTTGAGGGAGAGATGTGGTGGGAAGTGATTTGATTATGGGGTCAGTTTTCCCTATGCTGTTCTTGTGATAGTGAGTAAATACTCAGATATGATGGTTTTATAAATGGTAGTATTTTTCTGCACTCACACACACTCGTTCTGTCTTGCCTGCTGCCATGTAAGACGTGCCTCTTCCCCTTCTGCCACGATTGTAAGTTTGGCCTCCCCAACCATGTGGAAGTGTGAGTCAGTTAAACCTCTCTTTATAAATTACCCAGTCTCAGGTGTGTCTTGATAGCAGTGTGAAAATGGATGAATATAGTACTGTAAGCTTTTCTTGTAATACTGATTTAGCTGTTTCTCAAGGATCCTGTTATATCATGTCTCTTTTTTATTAATTTCAAACTAGTTTTTGATTTCTGCCTTAATTTTGTTCTTTACCCAAAAGTCATTGAAGAAAAAGTTATTTCACTTCCATGTGATTGTATGATTTTGAGATATCCTCTTGGAATTGCTTTCTATTTTTTATTGCACTGTGGTGTGAGAGTGTGCTTATTGTGATTTCTTTTTGAAATGTGTTGAGACTTGCTTTATAGCCAAGCATTTGGTTGGTCTTAGGATAGGTGCCATGAGTAGATAAGAAGAGTGTATATTCTGTGTATGTTGGGTGTAGTATCCTAAAGATATCTATTGGATCCAGTTGGTCAAGTGTTGAGTTTAACTTCAGGAATATCTTTGCCAGTTTTCAGCCTTGACAATCTGTCTAATGCCAGCACCTGTTATTTTCTGACTTTATAATAATGATCATTCAGACTGGTGTGAGATGGTGTCACATTGTGGCTCTGATTTGCATTTCTCTAATGATCAGTGATGTAGAGCTTTTTTTCATGTGATTGTTGGTCACATATATGTCTTCTTTTGAAAAGTGTCTATTCATATCCTTTGCCCACTTTTTAAAGAGGTTGTTAGTTTTTTTAATAAATTTGTTTCAGTTCCTTATAGATGCTGGATTTTAGACTTTTGTCTAAATGTTTTTTCCCATTTTGTAAGTTATCTGTTTGTGCTGTTGATAGTGTTGTTTGCTGTGCATAAGCTCTTTTGTTTAATTAGATCCCATTTCTCAATTTTTGCTTTTGTTCTAATTGCTTTTGGCATCTTTGTCATGAAACATTTGCCTGTGACTACTTCCTGAATGATATTGCTAGGTTTACTTCCAAGATTTTTATAGTTTTGAGTTTTATATTTACGTCTTTAATCTATCTTGAGTTATTTTTTGTATCTGGTATAAGGAAGGGGTCCAATTTAAATCTTGTCCTTATGGTTAGCCTGTTATCTTAGCACTATTTATTGAAAAGGGAATCATTTCCCCATTGCTTGTTTTTGTCAGATTTGTCAAAGATCAGATAGTTGTAGGTATGCAGTCTTATTTCTGAGTTCTCTGTCCTGTTCCATTGGTCTCTGTGCCTGTTTTTGTACCAGTGTCATGTTGTTTTGGCTACTGTAGCCCTGTAGTATAGATTAAAGTCAGGTAGGGTGATGCCTCCAGGTTTGTTCCTTTTGCATAGGATTGCCTTGGCTATTTTGGCTCTTTGTTGGTTCCATATGAATTTTTAAATAGTTTTTCTAGTTCTGTGAAGAATGTCAATGGTAGTTTAATAGGAATAGCATTGAATCTATAAATTGCTTTGAAAAGTATGGCCATTTGAACAATATTGATTCTTTCTATCAATGAGCATGGAATTTTTTTCATTTGTTTGTGTCATCTCTGATTTCCTTCCACACTGGTCTGTAGTTGTCCTTGTAGAGATCTTTCACTTTCCTTGTTAGCTGTATTCCTAAGTATTCTATTCATTTTGTGTCCATTGTGAAGGGTTGTACATTCTTGATTGGGCTCTTAGCTTGACTGGTGTTGGTGTATAAAAATGCTAGTGATGTTTGCACATTGATTTTTGTATCTTAAGACTTTGTTGAAGTTGTTTGTTAGCTTAAGAAGCTTTTTGACTGAGACTATGGGGTTTTCTTGATGTAGGATCATTTTGCCTGCAAACAGGGATAGTTTGACTTCCTCTCTTCCTATTTGGATATCCCCTATTTCTTGCTCTTGTCTGATTGCCCTGGTGAGCACTTCCAATACTATGTTGAATACAAGTAGTGAGAGAGGGAATCTTTGTCTTGTGCTGGTTTTCAAGGGGAGTTCTTCCAGCTTTTTCCCATTCGCTTTGATGTTGGTTGTGGGTTTGTCAAAGATGGCTTTTTGAATTTTCAGCATTCTTGTGCTGATTGTTTCTCATCTTTGTGGGCTTCTCTGACTTCAATCTTTGAGACCGCTGACCTTTGGATGGGTTTTTCTTTTATTTTCTCCTATTTGATTATCTTGAGTGTGTGATTGTGGCATAAGGTTGATTGACCCAACTGGCTTTGTTTCTGGGACATGTTAGAAGGCAAACACTCAGTTCTCAACTCCTGGGCTGTGTGCTCTAACTCTGGGGGACTTGTATTGAGCCCCGACTTTGTTCTCTGGCTCCTTGAGGTTTGGAGTCCACTGCGCTGGCAGTGTTAAGGTGCAGCAGCTTCAGCAGAATGCTAGTGGATATAGGGGTGGGTGCATCACTGCAGACATTCACCACAGTGGCACAAGCAAGGAAGCTGATCACACACAGGAGTGATCCCTCAGGGTGTGAGAGGATCCTCTGTTCTCTTCAAAGTATTAGCGCAAGGGCTGGATGCTGGTGGAGGTAGGGCTTGCTGGTTTTGTGCCTGCCAAGACTCCAACTGCAATGGTGGTCCCCAGGGACAGAGGGAGGAGACTACACTCATGTGTGCTGGTGGGACGGGTAAACAAAACCCACTCTTGCAAACACGCACCAGCTGCAGTATGGGGAAGGTACATCTGGGGTGGTGCACAGCCCTAGGGGCTGCCTTGCTGGAGCTCTATGCTGGTAAGCCATAGTCCGCCAGCACAGAAGCTATGGTGTGGGCCCCCAGGGCTCTCAAGACTGACCTGTAAGCAGGTGTGGCCAGGCTGGGGCTCTGGGAAGACCAAGGAGTGCTCAGGTTGGACCAGGCCCATTGGATGAGCAAGACCGCTCAGCAGAGATTGGGTCCGACAGTTCCCCTAGGGCTAAAGTCCCCTATGGGAGCAAGTCAAGCCTATAGGGATGGTTATCGCTGGCCATGCTCAACTACAGACACCCCTGCACCAAAGCCTCTGTGCTCTACATCAGTGGTCTTACTGTTCCACCAATTCTCTAAGCAGTTCTCCCTGCCACCTCTGCCACCTCAAGTGTCCGTTCTGGACGATGGGTCTCCTTCGCAGACTTCCAGAGGCCTGTGGTGAGAGTGGGTTGCTCCTTGCCAGTTCAACTCACCCTTTCTCCTGAAGCGGTTGTGGTGCAAAAATGAATCCCAGTGTGTGGCAGCCCATGCAGGGTTTCCAACTTTCTCCCCCTTAATCCCAGCTCCTGTGTCTTTCCTCTGTCCACTTTCAGTGCCTTCCCTCTGAAGATCTGTTGAAAGGATACCCATTGCCTCAGTCTCTCCATGGGAGCTCTTCACTTGTCTGTGTCTAGTTGACCATCTTTCCTTCCCCCCTGCTTTCTTGAGGTGCAGAGTTAGGTTGTTTATCTGAGATCCTTCTTCTTATTCAATGGTTGTAGTTACTGCCGTTAGTGTCCCTCATAGTACTGCTTTTGCTGCATTCCATAACTTTTGGTATGTTGTATTTTTTTTGTTTTCATTAGTCTGAAGATGTTTTCTAATTATTTTTGTGATTTCATTTTGTACATTTGTTGTTCAAAACTGTGTTGATTAATTTCAATATATTTGTGAATTTTCCAAGTTTCAACTATTGCTTTCTAGTTTCATTTCATTGTGTTTGGAAAAGGTACTTGTTAGGATTTCAATTTTCTTAATTTGTTAAGATTTGCTTTGTGACCTACCATGTGATCTATCCTGGAAGATGTTTCATTTGCTGTTGAGATGAATGTGTATTCTGTTGCTGTTCAATGTAATATGTCTTTTGACCTGTTAGTATTTTTCAATCCTTTATTTCCTCATTAAACTGTTTATTTTCATTATTTAATTTTGGATTTGAAATATTCTATTATTGTTTTACTATGTCTTCACTTAATTATGTCAATGTTTATATATTTGGGTTCTCTTATGTTAAATGCATATATGTATTTATAATTGTTATATATTCTCAGATAAATGACCCATTTATCATTATGTTCTTGTAAGAGTTTTCACTTAAAGTACTTTTTGTGTAAGTATGGCAACCTATACTCTCTTTTGATGCCATTTGCTTGCAACAACTTTTTCCCTTTTACTTTCAGTCTATGTGTGTCCTTCAATCTAAAGTGAGTGTCTTATAGACAGCATATAGTTTGATATTGTTTTATTCTTTTCCTATCAACCACTGTACCTCTTTTGATTGGAGAGTTTAATACATTTACATGTAAAGGAATTATTGATAGGGAAGGACTTGCCTGCACTCATTTTGGTACTGTTTACTTTCTTGATGTAGCTATTTTCTTCCCCTTTTATTCTCTTGCTGCCTTCCTTTGTGTTTTGTTGATATTTTGTAGTGACATCTTTCCAGTATTTTCTCATTTTCTGTTCTATGCCATCTGTGAGTATTTTCTTTGAGGTTTCCAGGAACTTATAAAAAACATATAAAAAGCATTTTATACTTATGACAATTTATTTTAATCTGATAACTATGTAACTACATCAGTGTACAGAAACTCTGCCATTTTACATCTCCCCCACTTTGTGTTAATATCACAAATTACATCTTTTTACTTTTTGTATTCAATAACATAGTTTTATAGTTATAATAATTTTATACTTTATAAGTTTGATGACAGAAATAAAAGTGATTTGCACACATATATATTTATGACATACAATATGTTGTTTCAGTACACATACACATGGTGAAATGATTATCAAAATCAATTCAAGTTAATATAGTCACCACCTCACAGTTACCTTTTTTTTCTTTTTTGTGGTGAGGACACTTGAGATCTACTCTGTTAGCAAATTTCAAGTATACAATACATTATTGTTAAATATAGTTACCATGCTGTACATTAGATCTCCAAAACTTATAATAGAAAATACATATAATTTAACAACATCTACCAATTTACCTACCTCTGACACTTGGCAAGCACCCTTCTACTCTGTTTATATGAGATTGACTTTATTTATTTATTGTTTTGAGACAGAGTCTCACTCTGTAGCCCAGGCTTGAGTGCAGTGGCGCAATCTTGGCTCACTGCTACCTCCGCCTCCCAGGTTCAAGTGATTCTACTGCCTCAGCCTCCCAAGTAGCTGGGATTACAGGCCTGTGCCACCACGCCCAACTAATTTTTGTATTTTTCATAGAGATGGGGTTTCACCATGTTGGCCAGGCTGGTCTCTAACTCCCGACCTCAAGTGATCTGCCCACCTGGGCCTCCCAAAGTTCTGGGATTACAGGCCTGAACCACCACGCCCAGCAAAGTTTGACTTTATTAGGTTCCATGTATAAGTGAGATCATGCTTTGTTTGTCTTTCTGTATGTGGCTTATTTCACTTAACATAAAATACTCCAGTTTCACTTATATTGTCACAAATGGCGTAGTTTTCTTATTTTTATGGCTGAGTAACAGCTAATTTTATATATGTATATACGTATATACATATATACACACACTTATATATATATAAACATATATAAACACACACACACACACACACATATATATATATAAACATTTCATTTATCTGTACAAAGATGCTTAGGTTGTTTTCGTATCTAAGCTATTTTGAATTACATGATTTGCATGTTTTGTCTTCTCCAAATTTCATGTTCACATGTGACCTCCAATATTGGAGGTGGGTTTAGTGGGAAGTGTTTGGGTCTTGACAGTAGATCCCTTATGAATGTCTTGGCACCATCCCCATGGTAATGTGTTCTCCTTCTGGTAGTTCATGTGAGAACTGGTTGTTTAAAATGAGTGTGGCACTTTCCCCCTCTCACTCTTGCTCCCCTCTCTCTTTTGCTCCCACTTTTACCGTTTGATGTACCTGCTTCCCTTTCACCTTCTTCCACCATGAGTGAAAGTTTCTTGAGCCCTCACTAAGAGAAAATGCTGGTGCCATGCTTTCTGTACAGCCTAGAGAATGGCAAGCCAAAAAAAAAAAAAAAATCTCTTTGTAAATTACCCAGCCTCAGATATTTCCTTATAGCAATTCAAAAACGGACTAACACAGAAAATTGGACCATGAGTGAGTATTGACATAAAGACCCGTGAAGATGTGGAAGTGGCTTTGGAACTGAGTGTGGGCAAAGTTTGAAAGAGTTTGGAGGGCTCAGAAGGACATTTTTGTGGTGTAAGTGAAATTAGGTTTATCTGCATTGGTGCATGTTGTACTGTGTTTTTTTTTTTTTTTTTTCTTTCTATTGCTGTATGGTTTTCCATTGTACAAATATGACAATTTACTATTCCATTCACTCTTGATAGGCACCTAGGTAATTTCCAATTAGAGCCACTATGAATAGTGCTTCCATGAACATTTTGTACATTTCTTTAGGTGAATATATGCAAATTGTTAAGTATAGAGGGGAGCAAATTTTGCATCACAGGATATGCATATATTCATCTTTAATACTGCCAACCATAAAAATTACATGTGTCAATTTAGACTATCACCAGAAGTATGTAAGAGTTCTGGTTGTTTCATATCCTGGTCAACATTTGTTATTTTTTATCTTTTTTATTTTAGCCAGTAAGTGACTATATGATGTCTTAATACCCTTATATTGTCAAAATGATATCATATTTTAACATAAAGAAAAAAATTAAAAATATGCAGAATTAATGATTATATTACCATGCTCTTCTTGTGGATTTCTTTAGCAAAGAGAAGAAGTGATATTTATGTCTATGACAAATCACTCTGTCATCCTGGGGCTGCAAAAATAAATAAAAAATCTGGGAGTCACATTTCAGAATTGAATGGACATTATTCAAACTGAAATCTTTCGCCAATTCCTACAGATGAAAATTGTAGGTGTTAGCAAGACTAAAAAGGCATTTGTCTGTCAAGGAGAGTTTGCCCTTTCTGTTAGTTCCTTCATTTATTTACTTTAACAGTTTATAAATGTACATATCTAGGGCTGGTCCTCTAACTGCTTTTAGGGCAATTGCATAGTGATATTCTACCAACAACTAAAGTTCATTAGGTAGTGTGGAAAAAACTACGCTGGGAATCTAGAGACTGAATTATTGAGTTGTCTCTGTCTCTAACTAAAACTGGGTTTTTGAACATGTAACTTAACCTTTTATTTTTGTAAGAATTGGGGAATATTCCCATCTCAGAGACTTGTTCCTATGGTTCCCTTTTATCCATAGCTTGCTCCCTCACATTCTTTAGGTTTTACTTGAATGTAACTAATTTGAGGGGCCCTTATTTTTCCATCCTATTTAAAAGGTTACCCTCCACTTACTTCCAATCCAGCAGTTCTGGTTTTGTCTTTTAGCACTTATCACTTTCCAACATTTATATAGCAATTTAGTTTGTTTGTTAGTTCATTGTTTTTCTTTTAATGTAGTGTAAGCTCTATGAGGGCAGGGTATGCTGTTATTTTGACTGCTTGGCATACAGAAATATCTCAAATGTACATCTCAAATTATTAAATGTTGATTTGTAATCTCTAAAATTATTAGAATGAACAAACTGATCAATAAAGTATTTCCTGTTTCTAAAATTCTGATTCTATGACTATAACAGGACTAATGATCTGCCTGAGTATCATGATTTCTTCCTTCTACAACAGAATGGATTCTCTTTATAGCTAAATGTGAAATCTCAGATTCATTTATAACTCATTCATCTTTTCTGACATTTTAATTTTCATTATGGATATTTTTCACCAATGTGTCATTATTTTTAATATGCTATATTTATTTTGTGTCCCTACTATGTTCACTTTAGCCCGTTTCTGTATAGCTGGGTTTTCTCTTGAGTATACTGATATGGTTTGGCTCTGTGTTACCACCCAAATCTTGTATTGAATTCTAATCCCCAGTGTTGGAGTAGGGACCTGGTGGGAGGTGATTGGATCATGGGGGCAGATTTCCTCCTTACTGTTCTCGTCATGAATCTTACAACTAGGAATTCAGAGATAATATGAGTCTGAATTCTAGACAGTGAGTTCTCACAAGATCTGGTTGTTTAAAAGTGTGTAGCACTTCCCCCTTCATTCTCTCTCCTGCTCCAGCATGTGAAGATGTATTCTCTTCCCCTTTGCCCTCCACCATGATTGTGAGTTTCCTGAGACCTCCCAGCCATGCTTCTTGTACAGCCTGCAGAACTATGAGTCAATTAAAACTCTTTTCTTTGTAAGCTACCTGGTCTCAGGTCATTCTTTACAGCAGTGTGGGAATGGACTGATACACATATTAAATTCATGTTGCATACCACTCTAGAAAAATATAACTGAAAGATAGGATCACCCAATCAATTTTATTTATATATCAGGATTCTGCATAAGATACATTCCATTATTTAAAATAATGTTGCACATTGGAAATAATATAGACCTAAGGGAGGAGACCACCCCTCATATTGTCTTATGCCCAATTTCTGCCTCCAAAGAAAGAAGAAGTAAAAACTAGAAGGCAGAAATGAAATCAACAGGCAGACAGCCCAGCGCCACACCCTGGGCCTGGTAGTTAAAGATCAACCTCTGACTTAATCAGTTATGTTATCTACAGATTACAGACATTGTACAGAAAAGCACAGTGAAAATCCTTGTCCTGTTCTGTTCGGTTCTAATTACTGGTGCATGCAGCCCCCAGTCACATACCCCCTGCTTGCTCAATCGATCACAACCCTCTCACGTGGACACCCTTAGAGTTGTAAGCCCTTAAGAGGGACAGGAATTGCTCACTCGGGGAACTCGGTTTTTGAGACAGGAGTCTTGCCGATGCTCCCGGCCGAATAAAGCCCTTCCTTCTTTAACTCGGTGTCTGAGGGGTTTTGTCTGTGGCTTATCCTGCTACAGACCTACATCTCTCATTTTGTACTGCATTTTAAACTGGTGTCTTTAATATTATACATTTCTCCAAACTTACAAGGGATAGAAAAGTCATCTGGCATTTTGAATGACACTCTTCAAGGCATATTGAATCCGTTCCAAGTACAAACTTTACAGTGCATGAATCAGATGGACAGATATTCTTTTTGTTTCTATAACTTATAGAGATCTTTTTATCGAGTCTCTTCAGTCTGGTAGAACATAACTGAACCTAGTCATTTCTGTAGAACTATTAACTCAGTAATTTTTTTTTTCTTTTTGAGGTAGAGTTTCACTCTTGTCACCCAGGCTGGAGTGAAATGGTACGATCTCAGCTTACTGCAACCTCGCTTCCTAGGTTCAAGCAATTCTCCTACCTCAGCCTCCCGAGTAGCTGGGATTGCAGGTGCCCACCACCATGTCCAGCTAATTTTTGTGTTTTTAGTAGAGGTGGGGTTTCATCATGTTGACCAGGCTGGTCTCAAACTCCTGACTTCAGGTGATCCATCTGACTCGGCCTCCCAAAGTGCTGGGATTACAGACGTGAGCCATGGTGCCCAGCAACTCAGTAATTTTTTAAATTCAATTCGTAATTTTCTACATTAGGAAAGGTTTTACTTTCCATCTCCTTTTATTTTCTGAGATGGTATTTAATTACAGATGTAGATGACAGACTCATTTATAATCAAAGATGTATCGAGGGAGGAGTTATCTGATTCTAGATTGTCATGTGTCCATCTCATATATCCTTTACAATAAATATTGTTCTGTATTACTCTCAGCTATAATCATTTTTCACCCTGATATTACCTAAGATAGTCATGCTATCTCTGAAATCCTAGTTGTAAGATTAATGCTGTTTTCTACTACAACATGACATTATTTCAACAATGAGATCCTTGGACTCTACCACCTAACTTTCTTGCTTGTTTACAATCTCTCTCTCTCTTTTTTTATGCTTACTTTTATGCCTTTCCTGGGAGCAGAGAAAAATCTTGCTTTTCTCTTCTGTCACACTGCATCCACAAAAAGCTTCACAAACTGTCTCAGAGCAAACTGATCTTTCTGGTAAAACTTGACATTTTTGCCTAATTTGTCTGCTGTTACATGATGCTGAAGTGTAAAGGCTGGAGTCTTGAAGATCGCTAAGTCATATGACAAACAAAGCATAGATTTCTACTCTTTGTAAATTGTATTCTATTTGGAAGTTCTTTTCCCCTCACCGTCCTCAAAACTTGAATGTGCTTTAAGTGAGGCATAATTCAAGATCCTTTTAAGAAACTCACTCCAGCATCTAATATGTATGTATCTTTTCTTACTCAGCCTCTGCCTCCTCTTGCCAAGCCAAGGAGTTTTAGTGAAATGTCTGCTGTGGCCTCCCTTCCATTGAACAGTGACAACCAAAGACTAGCTTGAGTAGTGACCAACAATTTGGGAGATAAAGTTATTGCAGGTAGATGTGCACAGACACACGCACATATAGATAAATATTTCAAAAAATAACTTTGTCATAGCTAATCCTATTCTAATATTGCCATGGAACATACAATATGATAAACACATAGTACATATTTGGTATGTTTGTGAATTTTAAAATGTATTGATTCTGCTCCCTTCAAGACAGAGATATTACATTTGAATTCATATAAGTTCAGTTTTGCATTGATTAACTATGGATTAAAAGTAAAACAAATAAGGAATGTATACCAGAGAAATCGTCAACACCTTGGGAGATACTAAGATGGATTTACATGGTAAAATCTGTCCTTAGTGGGTTTATATGCTAATAGGAGGAGACATATTTGTTCATAAATAACTCTAACACAAAGCAGATTTTGTGCTATAATGATAAGACATATTAATAGCTACAATTTATTGTACTTTAATATCTGCCAAGCTCCATGCTTGATACTTCACACACATTAACTTATTTATTGCACATAAGAACTAGTGATATTGTTGTTACCATTTCAGTAGAAATAAAAACGCAGAGAAATAAAAGATTAATATTAGTGGGGTGGGATTAAGACCTGCCTTATTAATGAAGAAACATTTAAACTAGGTCTTTATTACAATGGGTGGGAAACTTACAGATGTATTTGGAGAATACAATATTATTGGCATCAAAATAACAAGAGATTTGTGAGGGGGTAATATGATTAGGAATGTACTTTGAAGAGATTTCTGATAGAAGTTTGAAGATCAGAGAGTAAAAATAACTCTCATCAAGAAGAATAAAATTAAATGTTAAATGCATCTTTAATGAATAATTGGCACATTAACTGAGAATTGCAGATTTTAATAACTCTATAAATTCTTATAACTTAAGCAAGTCTACGAATCCATAGTCCAGTTATGCATCAGTGCTCAAGGTACAGTGAAATTAGAAGCCAATGACATGTATGTCCCCTTTTAAAAAGCTGGATATTTAAATGTCTTTTGCTGTCAAACACATAAAAATCTTCAAAAAATATCATTATTTGATAGTTACATTATATCTATTAAGTAATGAGTATTTGATGACTATGTTTTAATCCTTGAAAAAAGAAAGAAACTATAGTTATCTAATAATGTGATAGATTCACCCTAATCCAAGGGACCTCTCTTTTGAATGACTCCTATAATTATTTATGGTCTTTAATGGAGCTTACATAGACACCAATTTTTGTCACCTCAACTTTATGTTTTAAATGTGTTAATAGATAAGAATCTGGAGCAAAATAAAAAGATCAAAGATTTTACAAGTCTACTCGATAAGATTTGATCTGAACTAAAAATCAAATTTGAAAGGCGCTCTTTTAAGCAATATTACTTTCCATTGTAGCTGAGATTTAATGATTAATTACTAATGTCTCCATGGTTTTCTGGTAAGAGTTTGGGGCTAATAAAAGCAAAATTATGTATTTTTATAATTGTATAAGTCAATTAGCTTTCCACAGATACACACACCATCTTTTCTCAGTGCTATTGATGAAAATTATGCTCAACAAACCACTGATTTCAATAGATATTGATAAGAATTATGTTAGAAAGAGATTCTCTGGTCAACTTAGTTTGAGAAAGTACTAACTTCAAATTTACTGCCAATTACTTCAAAATACCAACTTCAGATTTTCATTTTGTTTAGTTTTTATTATAAACTTTCTCTTCACTTTTAATATGCACATATGCACTGCAAATTTCTAAAAAGATAGTATGTAGTATTTATTAAAGTTATGTTATCACAGAATCCTTTATTATGTAAACTTTTGACCCTAATATTAATCTATACAATATATTTGAATATTCTGCTGTATGCCATATAATAAAAATGCTTGTAATATATTTTTTTTAATTTTTATTATAAGTTCTGGGGTACATGTGCAGGATGTGCAAGTTTGTTACGTAGGTAAATGTGTGCCATGGTGGTTTGCTGCACCTATCAACCCATCACCTAAGTATTAAGGGATATTGGCCTAAAGTTTCCTTTTTGTTCTTGTTGTGACTCTGCTAGATTTTGGTGTCAGGGTGATGCTGTCCTCATAGAATGAGTTAGAGAGAAGTCCCTCCTTTTTAATTGTTTGGAATAGTTTCAGAAGGAAGGGTATAAGCTCCTCTTTGTGTGACTGGTAGAATTCAGGTGTAAATCCATCTGGTCCTGGGCTTTCTTTGGATTGGTAAGCTATTTATTACTGCTTTAATTTCAGAACTTGTTATTGGTCTATTCAGGGATCTAACTTCTTCCTGGTTTAGTCTTGGGAGGGTGTATGTGTCCAGGAATTTATCCACTTCTTCTAGATTTTCTAGTTTATTTGCATAGAGGTGTTTATAGTAATCTCTGATGGTTGTTTGTATTTCTGTGGAGTCAGTACTGATATCCCCTTTATCATTTTTTATTGTTGTGTCTATTTGATTCTTACTTTTTTTCCTTATTATTAGTCTAGCTAGTGGTCTATTTGTTAGTATTTTCCAAAAACCAGCTCCTGGATTCATTGATTTTTTGGAAGGATTTTTTTGTGTCTCTATCTCCTTCAGTTCTGCTCTGACCTTGCTTATTTCCTTTCTTCTGCTAGCTTTGGAGTTTCATTGCTCTTGGTTCTCTAGTTCTTGCAGTTGTAATGTTAAGGGGTCAATTTGAGGTTTTCTAGCTTTTTTATGTGGGCATTTAGTGCTATAAATTTCCCTGTTAACACTGCTTTAGCTGCATCCCAGAGATTCTGGTATGTTGTCCCTTTGTTCTCATTGGTTTCAAAGAACTTCTTGATTTCTGCCTCAATTTCATTATTTACCCAGGAGTCATTCAGGAGCAGATTGTTCAATTTCCATGTTGTTGTATGGTTTTGAGTGAGTTTCTTAATCTTGAGTTCTAATTTGATGGTGCTATGGTCTGAGAGACTATTATGACTTCAGTTCTTTTGCATTTGCTGAGGAATGATTTACTTCCAACTATGTGATCAATTTTAGAGTAAGTGCCATGTGGTGTCGAAAAGAATGTATATTCTGTTGGGTTGAGAATTCTGTAGAAATCTATCAGGTACACTTGATCCAGAGTTGATTTCAAGTCCTGAATATCTTTATTAATTTTCAGTCTCAATGATCTAATATGGACAGTGGGGTGTTAAAGTCTCCCACTATTATTGTGTGGGAGTCTAAGTCTCTTTGTAGATCTCTAAGAATTTGTTTTATGAATCTGGATGCTCCTGTACTGGATTCATATATATTTAGGATAGTTAGATCTTCTCGTTGAATTGACCCCCTTTATCATTATGTAATGCCCTTCTTTGTCTTTTTAAATCTTTGTTGGTTTAATGTCTGTTTTGTCGGAAACTAGGTTTGCAACTCCTGCTTTTTTCTGCTTTCCATTTCTTGGTAAACTTTTCTCCTTACTTTTATTTTGAGTCTGTGTGTGTCTTTACATGTGAGATAGGTCTCTTGAATACAGCATGCCTATAGATCTTGATGCTTTACCCAGCTAGCTTTCCATTCTGTGTCTTTTAATTGGGACATTTAGCCCATTCACCTTTACGGTTAATATTGTTATATGTGAATTTGATCCTGTCATCATGATGCTAGGTGGTTATTTTACAGAACTCCTTGTGTAGGTGCTTCATAGTGTCCCTGGTCTGTATACTTCAGTGTGTTTTTGTAGTGGCTGGTAACTTTTTTAAAAACATATTTAGTGCTTCCTTCAGGAGGTTTTGCAAGGCAGGCCTGGTATTGATGAATTCCCTCAACAGTTGATTGTCTGAAAAAGATTTTATTTCTCCTTTGCTTCTGAAGTTTAGTTTGACCAGATATGAAATTCTAGATTTAAATTTTTTTTTCCTTTAAAAACGTTAAATATGCCCCCCCACCCCCCACCATTTCTTATGACTTGTAGGGTTTCTGCTGAGAGGTCTGCTGTTAGTCTGATGGGCTTCTATTTATAGGTGACCTGGGCTTTCTCTCGCTGTCCTTAACATTTTTTGCATTCATTTCGACCTTGGAGAATCTGATGAATATGTGTCTTGGGGTTGATATTCTCGTGGATTATCTTACTGGAGTTCTCTGGATTTCCTGAATTTGAATGTTGGCCTCTTGTGCTAGGTTGGGGAAGTTCTCTGGAATGATATCCTGAAGTGTGTTTTCCAACTTGGTTCTATTCTTCACATCTCTTTCAGGTACCCCTATCAGTCATAGGTTTGGTCTTTTAACATAATCCCATAGTTCTTGGAGGTTTTGTTTGTTCTTTTATATTCCTTTTTCTCTAATTTTGTGTGCCTACCTTATTTCAGCAAAATAGTCTTCAAGCTCTGATGTCCTTTCTTCCACCTGGTCTACTCAGCTATTAGTACTTGTATTTGCATTGTGAAGGTCTCGTGTTGTGTTTTTCTGCCCCATTAGGTCATTTATGTTCCTCTCTAAACTGGTTATTCTGGTTAATAGCTCCTGCATGTTCTAGTTAATAGCTCCTGTAATGTCTTATGGTTCTGAGCTTCTTGCAATGAGTTAGAACATACTCCTTTAGTTCAGTGAAATTTGTTATTACCCATCTTCTGAATCCTACTTCTGTCTATTTATCAATCTCTGCCTCAGCCCAGTTCTGTGCCCTTGCTGGAGATGTGTTGAGATCACTTGGAAAAGAGGCACTCTGGCATTTTGAGTTTTTGGTATTTTTACTTTGATTTTTTTCTCATCTTCATGGGTTTATCTACCTTTAATCTTTGAGGCTGCTGACCTTTGGATAGGGTTTTTGTGGGGTCTTTTTTGTTGATTTCATTGTTGTTGTTGTTGTTTTCTGTTTGTTTTTCTTTTAGCAGTCAGGCCCCTCTTCCATAGGGCTGATGCAGTTTGCTGGGGGTCCACTCCAGACCCTGTTCACCTGGGTCCCTCCTGCCCCTGGAAGTATCCCCAGTGGAGGCTGCAGACCAACAAAGATGGCAGCCTGCTCCCTCCTCTGTCCCTGAGGGGCACCAACCTGTTGCCAGCCAGAATGTACCTGTATGACATGTACGGAGACTCCCATTGGGAGGTCTCACCCAGTCAGGAGGAGCAGGATCAAGGACCCACTTAGATAAGCAGTTGGGCTGCCCGTTGGCAGAGCAGGTGTGCTGTGCTGTGGGAATTCCCCCTCGTCCAAGCTGTCATGACTCTCGAAAACCAGCAGGCAGAAAAGATTAAGACCGTTGATCCACGATACCATAGCCATCCCTCCTCCTGGGGGCTCCTCTCAGGGATATGAGTTCTATCCATAAACCCCTGGCTGGGGATGCTGAAATTCCTGTAGGGAGGCCCCACCCCGTGAGAAAGAGTGGATCAGGGTCCCATTTAAAGAAGTCTTCTGGCCACTACCTGCTTCAGATGCTGTACTGTGCTGTGGGGAATTGTTCCTGGTCCATACTGGCCAGTCTCGCTGGCACCAGCAGCAGGGGAAAAAGGCCAACTGGAGCGCAGTGATGGCGACTGCCCCTCTCCCCCAGTAACTAAGTCTTCTTAGGCAATCTCCAGCCTGCTGCGCTGTCCAGCTGGGATTCCAAGCCAGTGAGTTTTACCTCGTGGGGCTCCATGGGAGTGAGGCTGCTTGGCTTCCTGGCTTCAGACCCCTTCCCCCGGAGTGGATGGATCTCTTGCCTTACTAAAGTTCCCAGAGCCAGAGTATGCAAATACTCCTGTGTCTCAGTGCCTGCTCAAGTTTCTGCCCACCTGCACAGCCACTGTGAGTCTGCACTGCAGTGTTCTTGGGATCCAAGGCCCTGGTGGCGTGGGCTCACATGGGGACCTCCTGATCCTCAGGTTGCAAGGATCCGTGGGAAAAGCTTGATCTTCAAGGAGGCTAGCACAATCCCTCACCACCTCCCTTGGCTGGAGGAGGGAGCTCCCTTTGCCCTGTGTAGCTCTCGGCTGGGCCCTCACTCCACCCTGCTTTTTATTGCTCTCTGTGAGTCACGCCAACCACCTAGTCAGTCCCAATGAGAACCTTGGTACCTCAATTGAAGATGCAGAATTCATCGCAGTTTTCATCCTTCTTGGTGGGAGCTGCAGAGCAGAGCTGTTTCTATTTAGCCATCTTGGCTGCTCCCCTCCATATGTTTTATGTTCAGATTCAAATAATCATAATACATGGGGAAAAATTAATGATTTCTTTCTATATGTGTATCTGGTTGGCTACTTTATTCAAATAATACTTAGATGGATGCTGACTGGACACATTTCATAATCCAATGGCTATTTGCTGCATGGTGACAGTTTAGTTTCTGTTTCCCTGAAGTTAGAGATTTAAACACAAAGAATTTACTTGGGTGGGGCAGTGAACACCAGCAGAGGCATTGATATATAAGACAGGGAAGGCAAGGCAGCTGATAATGAGTATGTTCTTAAGCCAGTTACCACAATGGACAACCAAATATTAATCTTGCAAGGAAATCCTGTGAAACCTTTCAAAAATGCATGATTTCATATTATTCCAGCTATAGGATGCAGGAACTGTGATGTTCATACCTGCACACCAAGCAGTCATTTGTTTAGGGCCGTCCTTGGGAGTTAGGCGTGGATTGGGGAGGTGATCAGGGGGATTGTTTTCTAGGCACTTCTGGGCAAAATGGTCTCTGGCAGTACTACTCAACACATTATCTGTTAACAGAACATGTTTACCAATTATGAGAATAACTTTCCAAATTGCCAGTGCATATGAAGTGGTGAATAGATTGCAAGGAATCATCTAATAATGGATTAATGGGGCTTGAGAACAAGATGGTGAATTGGGTATGCATTTCTTACTTCCTATTGCATTGAATTTTCAAGACATGGGGAAACAGCCTTGCAAGGGAAAAAGTCATTAAAGCAGTGGAAAATAAGAAATGGTACCACCAGTAGTCTAGAAATGTTGAGAGACTTCTAACAAGAGGAAAGTAGGTAGAATGGCATTGACAAAGTCAGATCCCAAAATATGCAGAGAGGCTTCTTATAGGTAAGAATGGTTCTGTGGAAGCTCTAAGCATGGGGTCACTTCATGAAGAAGTAGAAGAGAGTCTTGAAGTGTATATCAGGGTGATTAATTAGAAAACTTTGTTTGGAGCAGCAATTTTTTTTTTCTCTCTCTCCATCTCTTTTATTTTTGTTGAATACTTGGCAGAAGGCCATGTGCAAACACATTGAGTATTAGTCCTGAGACTGGGAATGAACAGCAGAGCTCATATTACCTTTAGACACCCAGAAGAGGTGGAGAATCTCTGGCAGTCAGAGGACAACCACATCAGGAGCATGTTCCCTTTCCCTTCACTCCACCAGAGCAGACCATGGTAAACAGATTAGGCGGGAGATGGAGACTGAGGTGCTCAAAACAATTCTGAGCACACCAACATGAACTATCAAATATCTGAGGGAAATATCATAGAAAGCAAAATGCTAAAATTAAGCAACAGGAGATTTAACACTCCCCTCCTTCACCGAATGAGGGGGAGGGGGGACACTTAATATGGCGTGATTTAAGAGTAGAATGTTCTCTGATAATTGGTGAATTACCAAGTAATATTGAACCAAATAATTCTTTACCAAGGCAAGTGAAATGGGTACATGCTGGAACCTAAAGGGAAAACTGAACCTTGGTGAAAAGAGATCCAGATATACCAATGTTGTTCTAGGTAGATTTCCAGAGAGAGAGGTTAAAATAAAGGTGAAGAGGAAAAGTAACTAAATCATGGAAGAAAATTTCCCAGATTTACTGACCACCAGCAAGTTGCGTGGCAGAAAGGATAAATGGTAACTATTCACACATAGACACATAATGATGAAATGTTAGAACAGTGAAGATAAAGATAAAAACCTTTAAATGGTTTCATACAGAAAAATGAAACAAAAACCAAGCAAAAACATGCAGAGTCTCCAAAAAAGATATTGAGTCATATCACTGTCACACTTACTATCTACAACATCAGGTAAAAAACATGGAGCAGGAATACTTGATATTAAACCATGACATCAAGAAAAGCTCATCAACATTAAATACAACTGATTTGTTAGGAAAGAGAAGTAAAATTCATCAAATGCCTAATGGATTAAAACTTTTGTAATATCATTTTATCTCACCTAGAATTCATGAGGTAGATAAAGCATGGAGATATTAATTACTCAAAGCAAGACAGAAGTTATGAGTAGATGTATGACACAAACTCATGTCTTTTAGATGCTATGAGCTCTTGTCCTATCCATTGCTATTTTCTTTGTATTTCTTTTTTTATTATTATTCAAAAAATATTTGTGGGTACATAGTAGGTGTATATATTTATGAGGTACATGACATGTTTTGGTACAGGCATGCAATGTGAAATAAGCACATCATGGAGAATGGGGTATCCATCTCCTCAAGCATTGCTCCTTTCTGTTAAAAGCAATCTAATTACATTCTTTGTTATTTAAAAATATACAATTAAGTTATTATTGACTTATAGCTAGCTTATTGCACTATCAAATAGTAGGCCTTATTCATTCTTCTATTTTTCTTTTTTGTAACCATTAACCAAACCTACCCCCATGCCCCACCAGTCTCCACTACCCTTCCCAGCCTCTGACAACCATCCTTCTACTCTCTCTGTCCATGAGTTCAATTGATTTGAATTTTAGATCCCGCAAATAAGTGAGAACATGGGATGTTTGTTTTTCTATGCCTGACTTATTCTACTTAATGTAATGATCCCCAGTTCTATCCATATTGTAGCAAAAGACTGGATCTCATTCTTTTTATGGCTGAATCATGCTCCACATTTTCTTTATGCATTCATTTGTTGATGGACACTTAGGTTGCTTTGGAATTTTAGCTATTGTAAACAGTGCCACAACAAGCATAGGAGTATGGATATCTCTTCAATATACTGATTTTCTTTTTGAGGGGTATATACCCAGCAATGGGATTGCTGTATATTATGGTAGCTCAAGTTTTAGTTTTTGGAGGAACCTCCAAACTGTTCTCCATAGTGGTTGTACTAATTTACATTCCCACTAACAATGTACCAGGGTTCCCTTTTCTCCACATTCTCACCAGCATTTGCTATTGCTTGTCTTTTGGAAGCCATTTTAACTAGGATGAGATGATATCTCATTGCAGTTTTGATTTGCATTTCCCAATGATCAGTGATGCTGAGAACCCTTTTCTATGCCTGTTTGCCATTTGTATGTCTTCTTTTGAGAAAGGTCTGTTCAAATCTTTTGCCCATTTTTAATCGGATTAGTAGATTTTCTTTTCCTATAGAGTTGTTTGAGCTTCCTATATATATTGACTATTAATCCTTTGTCAGAGAGGTAGTTTGAAAATATTTTCTCCCAGTCTGTGAATTGTCTTTTCACTTTTTTGATTGTATCCTTTGCTGTGAAGAAGCTTTTTAACTTGATGTGATCCCATTTGTCCATGTTTGCTTCGGTTTCCTGTGCTTACGGGGTACTGCTCAAGAAGTCTTTGACCAGACCAATGTCCTGGAGATTTTGCCCAAAGTTTTCTTGTAATAGTTTCATAGTTTGAGGTCTTAGAATTAAGTCTTTAATCCATTTTGGTTTCATTTTTGTATATGTCAAGAGATACGGGTCTAGTTTCACTCTTTTGCATATAGATATCCAGTTTTCCCAGCACCATTTATTGAAGAGACTGTCCTTTCCCTAGTGTATGTTGTTAGCAGCTTTGTCAAAAATGAGGTCAGCTGGGGGCAGTGGCTCACGCCTGTAATCCCAGCACTTTGGGAGGTCAAGGCAGGCGGATCACAAGGTCAGGAGTTCGAGACCAGCCTGGCGAATGTAATGAAACCCTGTCTCTACAAAAAATACAAAAAATTAGCCGAGCACGGTGGCAGATGCCTGTAATCCCAGCTACTTGAGAGGCTGAGGCAGGAGAATCACTTGAACCCAGGAGGCAGACGTTATAGTGAGCCGAGACTGTGCCACTGCACTTCAGCCTGGGCAACAGAGCAAGACTCCATCTCAAAAAAAAAAAAAAAAAAAAAAAAAGGAGTTCCCTGTAGGTGGGTGAATTTCTTTCTGAGTTCTCTATTCTGCTCCATGGGTCTATGTGTATGGTTTTATGTCAGTACAATGCTGTTTTCATTACTACAGCTCTGTTATATAATTTGAAGTCAGGTAAAGTGATTTCTTCAATTTTATTCTTTTTGCTTAAGATAACTTTGGCAATCCGGGGTCTTCTGTGATTCTATATAAATTGTAGGATTGTTTTTATTTATATGAAGAATGTCATTGGTATTTTGATAGGGATTGCATTGAATCTGTAGATTACATTGTATAGTATGGACATTTTAGCTATATTCACTCTTGTGATCCATGAACATAAAATATCTTTCCATATTTTTGGTGTCCTCTTCAATTTTCTACATCAGTGTTTTATAGTTTTAATATAGAAATCTTTCATTTCTTTGGCTAATTCCTAGATATTTAATTTTATGTGTGGCTGTTGTAAATGGGACTACTTTTTAAATTTATTTTTCACATTGTTCAGTGTTGGCATATATAAATGATACTGATTTTTGTATATTGGTTTTATATCCTGCAACTTTACAGAATTAGTTTGTCAGATCTAATAATTTTCTTGTGGAGCCTTTAGGTTTTTCCAAATATAAGATCCTATCATCAGCAAACAGAGATAATTTCAATTCTTCCCTTATAATTTGGATGCCTCTTATTTAATTCACTTGTCTGATTGCTTCAGCTAGGAATTTAGTACTATGTTGAATAACAACTGTGACAGTGGGCATCCTTTTTATGTTCCAGATCATGAAGAAAGGCTTTCATTTTTTCTCTATTGAGTATGACACTAGCTGTGAGTCTCTTGTATATGGCTTTTATTATGTGGGTGTTTGTTCTTTCTAGCCCCAATTTTTTGTGAGTTCTTAACATGAAGGGATGTTGGATTGTATCAAATACTTTTTCAGCATCCCTTGAAATAATCATACGGTTTTTATCTTTCGTTCTGTTAATATAATGTATCACACTGTTTGATTTGCATATGTTGAAATATACTTGCATCATAGGGATAAATCCCAGCTGGTGATGATGACTGATCTTTCTAATATAGTTTTGAATTTGGTTTGCCAGTATTTTATTGAGGACTTTTGCATCAATATTCATGAAAGATATTGCCTGTAATTTTTTTTAATGTGTCTTTCTTTTTTTGTAACAAGGTAATACTGGCCTCATGGAATGTGTTTGAAAGTATTTTCTCCTCCTCTATTTTTCTGGAATAATTTGAGTAGAATCGATATTAGGAGTTCTTTAAATATTTGGTAGAATTAATAAATTAAGCCATCAGGTCCTGACCTTTTTCTTTTCTGGGAAACTTCGTGTCACAGCTTCAATCTCATTACTTATTGGTCTGTTCAGGTTTTGGATTTCTTCCTAATTAAATATTGGTAGGTTGTATATATCTAGGAATTTGTCAATTTATTCTATATTTTCCAATTTATTGGCATACACTTGCTCATAGGAGCCACTGATGATCCTCTGAATTTCTGCAATATCAGTTGTAATGTCTCCTTTTTCATATCTGATTTTATTATTTGGATTTTCTTTCTTTTTTTCTTGGTCTGGCTAAAGTTGTACTAATTTTGTTTAGCTTTTCAAAAAACCAAGTTTTTGTTTCATTGATATTTTGTATTGTTTTATTTCACTTTCATTTATTTCTGCTCTGACCTTCATTATATTTTTTCTTCTATTAATTTGGGGTTTGGTTTGCTCTTGCTTTCCTAATTCTTTAAGATTCATAGTTAGACTGTTTGTGTTTTTTCCTCCCTTTTGATGTAGGCACTTACAGCTATAAACTTGCCTCTTAGTACTTCTTTTGCTGTATTCCATAGGTTTTGGAGTGTTATGTTTCCATTATAATTTTTTCAAGAACATTTGTAATTTCCTTATTAATTTCTTCACTGACCTACTGGTCATTCAAGAGCATATTGTTTAATTTCAATGTTTTTGTATAGTTTCCAAAATTCCTCTTGTTCTTAATTTCTAGTTTTCTTCCATTGTGGTTAGAGAAGATGCTTAATATTATTTCCATTTTTCTGAATGTTTTTAAGACTTGTTTTGTGACCTAACATATGGTCGATCCTTGAGAATGATCCATGTGCTGAGGAAAATATTGTGTATTCTGCTGCTCTTGGATGAAATATCCTGTAAATATCAGTTAGATTAATTTGGTCTGTAGCACAGATTAAGTCTAATTTTTTTTTTTATTGATTTTCTGTTTGGAAGATCTGTCCAATGCTGAAAGTGATGTGTTGAAGTCTCCAAATGTTATTGTGTCAGGGTCTATCTCTCTCTCTTTAGCTCTAATAATATTTCCTTTACATAGCAATCAAGCAAGACCCCATCTCAAAAAAAAAAAAAAAAAAAAAAAAAAAAAAAAAAAAAAAAGCAACAGCAGCCATGAGGATATTTGGAAGGAAATTTGACAAATGAGTGCTGTTGGTAATAACTTTGTAAAAATTGCACAAGCCATGGAGCATGTTGTTATGACAATTCCAGACTGAAATATGAGATTAAGACAACATAGTTATATCAATTGTGACAAGCTTCCAATTTCCTGTTATTACATTGAATCTCACGTGCTTGCATTAACGTCAGAAATACAGTATGATATATATTAGATACACACATACACAGATAGTTTTACCGTCCCCCTTCGAAACAAAAGGAGAAATGGAAAGGCATTTCTATATAAACAATAAAATAACAAAAGGAACATAATAAACCAAAGCACTTGTAAAGCCACAACATAAGCAAGGATTGATGTCCCCAAAGAAACAGGACTGATATGGTTCTGTGAAGTTGCAGCTGATGCTAATAGCATGGCTTGGAAGCAGTCACAATCCAGAATGCATACAAAGGCATAAGAAATTCTCACTCTGAAAGTGAGTGCTTAACCCAGAAACATAGGTTACCCAAGGAAGCACAATGCCATTAATAGAAACACTCCAATAAGTGATAACGCTCATACTGACACACTAGGAATACTAGAGTACTCTATTTTGACTTAAAAACAAATACATTTCATACCCTCAATAAACAAAGGGATCAGGTTCATTGTATTGGTTGGAAATTACGAAAACAAAATGAACCAGGGAACAATAAGTAGACATTTTTGAAGAAAAAATGTTTTGGTATTTTAAAAAAATGTGTTGAAATACACTAAAAATATTAACACAAGTTTTTTGTTAAATAAACACAGCTGAAAAATAAGTTAGTAGGCAGAAAGGTCAGGTGTAGCAGTATTCTGAAACAGATTTTAAAATATATATATATATAAAGGGAAGCCATGAAAGAGAAGACTGGAAAAATATATAGATCATCTTAATTTTTTTACTAAGATTTCTGAATGAAAGGGTTGAAAATTGATGGGTCCAAAATATTTGAAAACTCATAAATAAAAATATTCCAGAATTGAAAGTACATATGGATCCTGATATTGGAATAACTCATTTGGTATACAGCAGGACAAATGAAAAAATGAAACTTGTCCAGAATATTGTAGTTTCAATTTTGAGTCAAAGATAAGAAGAAATTTCTAGAGGTTAGCCACAGTACATTTTCAAATTCCCCTAGAGAGTGGTTAACACGGTGAAACCCCGTCTCTACTAAAAATACAAGAAAATTAGCCGGGCGAGGTGGCAGGCGCCTGTAGTCCCAGCTACTCGGGAGGCTGAGGCAGGAGAATGGCGTGAACCCGGGGGGGCGGAGCTTGCAGTGAGCCGAGATCGCGCCACTGCACTCCAGCCTGGGGCACAGAGCAAGACTCCGTCTCAAAAAAAAAAAATTCTCAACAAATGTGTCAATATTTTCCAAGTTTGAAATTTTGGTCTATTCATATACATGATGGCTGGTGTTGGTGCTCTTTCTTTTTTTCTATTTCTTTCAGAATAGAAAGTAATGTTTAACTACAATAATCCTCTTAAGATTTCTTTTGAATCTTTACTTTAAAATTGCTATAGCAATTTAAGGATGTTTTACTGTTTGGTATTGTGTTATAGATTTGAAAGTTATTGCTCTAAAAGATCATCAGTAATTTTTTTAACGAATGGAGAGCATCGTGGATTCTGAATTCTTAGTCTTGCTGCCCACATGTATTAAATTGTATGAGCTATTGAGAAGAGAAAAATCTCATAAGTAAACAGGAAAACCAGGATAATACTCCTATAAGCACTCTGATACTGTTTTTCTCCTTGCTGCAAAATGCCCTTTTCTACTTGTTAAAGTGATTCATATTTATTTTTTGTGAAATTACCTATCTTTGAATCTATATCTATAGTTTATCAATATATTTGAATATACAAAACCATCTCTATGGCTACTGTTTTATATAATATCCCTCATTTTAATTCATATATTTTAAGTTATCTATGATTTAAAACAACTAATATTGGCATTGAATTTCAAAATCTACAGATTTTAGAGTCAGTTTAATGGAACATGCAAGCAGAGGTCAGTGGCATGATCTTTTTATAAATATATATTTAAATAAACTATTAGGTACACTTATTTTACATAAGATTATATTCTCTGAAATTTATGTGACAACTTTCAAGTGTAGCTAACATGAATTGTCTTTAGATGAAATTATATCTTCTTTGTAAGCTATCTGTTCCCTTTACCATGTATTTAACCACGAGACATGGAGTAAAGAGGAAAAGATAAGAGTCAATGTCTAAGTCAATGATATAAAATAAAATACCTCCTATCTCTGAAAAGCTTAGACTGACAAAATTTGTTGAGCAAATATGCATAGTGATTTAACAGTTTAACTTTTCTTCCCTAAATACCAGAACATTCAGCTAATGTATTTACTATGAGAATTTCTGCTGCTTTCGTGAGTGGAAGATTGAGGTTAGGTTGAGGTACAAAATAAACTACCTAACAAAAAAATCCACGAACAAACAAAGGATTGTACTTATCTACTGCTCAAAATTTGGGAGGAAAAGCGATGTTATGTACCACAGTTAAAAATATTCTTCTGTATATAGCCATGCCCAAGGGCAGTAACTATGTCTTATTTAAATTATTACCTCTGATGCCTACAACATATAATTTTGCTGCACAGTTGAGTAAGCTGCCTGTATAAACCAAGGTGTAAGGGAAAGTTCACAGATATTTAATAGAATTGATATTTAAAGTACAAATAAGACTTTATATGCCTGGTTATTTTATAATGTATCTACTCTAGAGTATTGAAATAAAAACATGAAGGACATTGGCCTGTACTCTTCAAAAATATCAAGGTCATGAAAGACAGAAAGACCTCTTCCTGATTAAAGGAGACTAATAGATACAGCACCTAAATGCATATAATTTGGATCCTAAACGAGGAAAATAAAAAGTGATTTTTTGATGTTGTTATTCTTTTGCAATAATAGACATGAAATTAATTGGTGAAATCTGAAAAAGGTTTTAGATCTAAATAATAACAGTGTATCAAAGTTAATTTCCTGATTTTGATAATGTCCTGTGACAAGCTTGTCCAACCTGCTGCCCTTGGGCCACATACAGCTCAGGATGACTTTCTTAAAACCTTATGAGTTTTTTTTTTTTTTTTTATGCTCATCAGCTATCATTAGTGTTAGTGTATTTTATATGTGTCCCAAGGCAATTCTTCTTCCAGTGTGGCCCAGGGAAACCAGAAGATTGGATACCCCTCTTATGGTTAAGTGAAAGAATTTCCTTTTTTTTTTTTTTAAAGGAAATACTGCAACATTTAGAAATACAAAGGCATCATGTCTGCAATGTGAGAGTATACAGGAGAAAATGTAGTAACAGATTAACATTTGAAGAATCTAGGTGAATATTATATGAGAATCCTTTGTTCTATTCTTGCAGGATTTTTGTAAGTTTGAATTTTTTAAAGGTAACTAAAAGAATATGTATGGTCATTTTATGATCTTGACAGGCTTTAGAGAAAGTATAGACTTGACAGTGAATCTATTGGTAAGATGTTCAACATTATTTTAAAGGATTGATTCAGAATTTCGATGGATAAAGAGGGAAGATGCACAAAGGTAAAAAATGGTAATATTGGCCAGACATGGTGGCTCATGCCTCTAATGCCAGCACTCTGGGAGGCCGAGGTGGGCAGATCACCTGAGGTCAGGAGTTCAAGACCAGCCTGGCAAACATGGTGAAACCCCATCTCCACTAAAAATACAAAAATTAGCCAGGTGTGGTGGCCCACTCCTGTAATCCCAGCTACTCAGGAGTCTGAGGCGAGAGAATCACTGGAACCCAGGAGGCAGAGGTTGCAGTGAGCCGAAATCACGCCACTGCACTCTAGCCTGGGTGACAGAGCAAGACTCTGTCTCCAAAAAAAAAAAAAGATAATGTTTACATATATAATTGCAAAAGAGCAATAACAACAGCAGAAATCAAGGTTAGTTTGAGGTACATAGTTCTGATTTTCTTAGCTCTGATAATAGGAAAAACAAAATTAGTGGGTTTTTTTGGTTTTTGTTTTGTTTTGTTTTGTTTTTGTTTTTGTTTTTTTTGAGACGAAGTTTCATTCTTGTTGCCCAGGCTGGAGTGCAATAGCATGATCTCAGCTCCCTGCAACTCCGCCTCCCAGGTTCAAGTGATTCTTCTGCCTCAGCCTCCGCAGTAGCTGGGATTACAGGTGCCCACCACCATGCCCAGCTAATTTTTTTGTATCTCTAGTCCAGACGCGGTTTCACCATGTTGGCCAGGCTGGTCTGGAACTCCTGACCTCAGACGACCCACCCGCCTCAGCCTCCCAAAGTGCTGTGATTATAGGCATGAGCCAGTGCACCCAGTCCCTAGTGTGATGAATTAAGATACAGACTAAAAACACACTTCCAAAATGGCAATAACTTATACGTGAGTTCAATAAATTGTGGGGGAAGAAAACAATAGAAAGACAGCTTGGAAGATTTTCAACAGCAACTGTCCATTCGGTAGAACAAATCAGCAGTTGCTGCTTTATTCTCAATGGTGTGGCATTGTTTTCAGTGGGGCTTTAAAGGGAAGTGGCCGCATGCCAGTTTCTGTGTTCTCATCCAGCTGTTCAGACACTAAAATGACTTAAGTTACAAAGGCTGAAGTTTGAGCAGCCATGCAGTTTGCCTCCAAGACAAGTGAACATCTTAACAGAGTATTTAAAAATTTATTTAAAATGGCAATCATTGGTCCTGAGAGATAGGGAAGAAAGAAAACGTTCTTATTTAACTAAGAAAATGATCAATAGATGAAATATCCAAGAGGTGTTTCTTAATACATCTCTATTCTGCTCCTATTTTATCCTGTTATACTGCAATTCCCTGAATTCTAAAACTCAGAATTTCACAAAGTAGAAAAAAATCAGGTGAATTTGCTTGATGATGTAAAAACCAAACACAAACAGCTTTGCCTAGTACATGTATAAAGTTATTACATAGTCGCTATAGATTGACTTTCCACCTTTCAAAATAATAGACAACAAAAATGAATATCAATTTGTAAAGCACATTTAACTTCTTCAAGCTCTTGAAACGAAGTTATTCATTAGCAATATCTCAGTGATTAAATTCAGGATAACATGGGATTTTTTGAAAAAGTGTGAAAGCAAATAGAAGCATTTAATAGCTGCTTTACTATTTTGTGTTCTGTGGAAGATTATGTTTCAATTTAGTAAATAATGAAAAAGAACATTTCCTTCCTATTTTTAAGTAAAAATATGAGATATTTGAGCATGGTTGTGGTGCACTTCTTTTGGAGATTTGCTTAGTTATTTAACTTGTAAATATCCAGGAAATTTGAAAAACTAAAATAAACCAAATACTTTCATTGTAAGTAGCATACCATTTGAATATTTAAAGTATGCTACAAAAATAACATGTAAGGTGTACACTTCTTGTTAAGAAGATTAAAAAAATCAATGCTTATATTCTTCCAACTCACTCATCATGGGGCTTCATTATTTGAATTATTTCAAAGAGTAAACAAACAAAACCTCTCAAATCTCATTCTGCATAAATCTGATAATGGTTCTCACCAATTAAAGTGTAGATGACCAAAATAGATCATCTGTACTTTATTACATGTAGCACTTCACAGAATAATTATTTGAAGGATAAATAAAAGATAACTACTCTCCATTTTCAAAGTGTTATTAAAAAGCTAGTAAAAACCAGTTCCATTATATGCTTTCAGTTAAGCAACACAATTTACCAGAACCCAAGGATTTTTATAAGCAGTTTATCTACCCCTAATAATGGACTAGACAGTAAAGTAACTTGATCTCTGCCTTTTTTTTTTCTTGGCCAAGGAGGTGATGGTAAGTAACAGTATTTGCAGTAGTGTGAGAGTCCTCTTTTTTCTACTTTAATGCGGTAATTTTTGACTTCACATTATTCCTACGTGATACCTTCCATGCTATTCTAATATCTATATATAATTTTCTGTAAACTATTTTATCGTAGACTGCATTATATTAGGCAATTATTTCAAGCTTCAATTCTATGGACAGTCACTTCTAATGGAAAATCCACAGTCCAGGATGGCCTATCTAGTGTTTTATAAAAAAATTTCCACTCCAGAGGTGGCTACCACAAGCACCTGTGCTATCTGTATCTCCACCAGTACCAAGCATTTTGCTAAATTTCATCCTAAATGTCAAAAGCAGTTTTAATCAATTAAATTACAAATTTTATAATTGGCATGATTACTTTCATTGGTGAAATTACAACTTTTCATATTATTTCGTTTGGTTATAATATTTTTAAGATCTCTCCACTGTTAAAATGAATAAGATATAATAATGTAGCAAGGATTATGCAAATAACATGATTCATTAATTCTACTATTGGGTGTATATCCAAAGGAACTGAAGTCAGGATCTTAAAGAGATCCCTGCTCCCTTATGTATAATGCAGCATTATTCATAATAGCCAAGATACAGAATCAACCTAAGTGTCTGTGTATATATGAATGCATAAAGAAAATGTGGTGTATTTACATAATGTAATACTATTTACTTTAAAAAAGAAGGAAATCCTGTCATTTGCAACAACATGTATTAACCTGGAGACATTATGCTAAGTTATATAAGCCAGACACAGAAAAACAAATACTGTATGATCTTACATATGGAATCTAAAAATGTTGAATTCATAAAAGGAGACAGTAGAATGGTGATTACCAGACCTGGGACTTGGGGAGATTGGAGAGAGATGTTGGTCAAAGGATACAAAATTTTAATTAGATAGTAGGAAGTTCAATAGGACCCATGGTACAGTGTGGTGAGTATAATTAATAACAATATACTGTATGCTGGAAAATTGCTAATATATTTGGTGTTCTCACCACAAAAACAAAGGATAAGTATGTGAGGTAATGGATATATTAATTAGTTTCATTTAGTCATTCTACAGTGTATACATGTAACAAAACATAATGTACACCATGAATATATATAATTTTTATTTGTCAAGTTATCATTAGAAAAAGAAAGACCTGTATATGTTTAGCATGGTGATGTAGGCTTGTTTGTTCTCTCTATTTTGACGCAAGATTCTTTGTCTGGTCCGGCACACTAAAAACAGGCCTATTAAACAGAGAAACATAATTCCAAAATTTACTACCGTGGAGCTCCCAGTAGACTTAATCCAAGTTGTGGGGTTTAATCCGTAAAGATTGTCTGCCACCTGATCTAACGCCTCAGCTCCGCGCACAATGGATAAGTGAGCTTGAGAGGCTTCAAAAATTTGTTTCTTTAATTTAGTTATGTCCAGTGATAAATTACCTTCCCTACCCAGAAGGTGTCCTTTAACCATTTCCCATGAATGATCATTCTCGTTATAGGAACACGGGGTGATACAGAAATCAGAGGTATTCCAGACGCACTGCATTTGCATGTGATGTTCGAGACTCACTACCCGATCTCCAAGCCAAATAACAGACTGTCTTAAATCATTAATTTGATTAGCCAATTTTTGATCAATGCCTTGTTGAGAATTCCACATTTGGGTGGAATTGGCTTGCCAATCATTAACAAAATGAGCCATTTGAATAGATTGATGTAACACCATTCTAGCAGTGGTGGCCAGTGAAGTGACTGTAATTAGGCCCATGATCACAGCGATTAAAGTGAAAACAAATCTCTTAGATCTTTTTAGAATTTGCTGTAACACTTCATTAATTAAATGTATTGAGGGGGGGGATTCCCAAGGTCTGGGCAAACTTACCAGAATCCAGATTCCTTCTCAAGCTCGAACCAACATTACACTTTTCCTGGAGTCAAAATGGGAGTTAATACAAGTGTATAAATGACAATTAATGTATTGGACAGTTTGATTGTTCGTCCAAATTTTGATATTTCCCACTAACAGCATGTAAGGAGGCTTAACACAACTCTGTATGGGAACAGTCAGGTTGGAGATAAGTAAAGCAGAATGTCTGGATCTACATTGATACTGAGAGACAGGGGTGGTAGCGGGGACAACAGACAGAATAGTTTCCCCTTCCCATACTCACAGTCCAGACATGGCAATAGCCAATTTCCAAAGTTCTGGGTGTTCTGGGCTCAAAATGGGGAGTATCATACGAGGCCTCGGGGGGTGTAATACCTTTATCTTCCCCTTTTTAAGGGAAAGAATGAGCTGAACCTCCTATGCAAAGTAGAATGATGATTCTCATTCTCCCGGTAAGAAATAAAATAAGTAGCCTCCAGGCATTCCCTTCTGCCAGAGGAGCAATTGTTTTTTAAATAGGCCTTTGGTGCCCAGTCTATTACTAAACCATATGAGTCATTTTTTAATATTACTGCATGTGAGTTAACACAGTCTTCCCAAATTAAAGTTTTAGAGGGGTCCTCAACATTTTTAGGGCATGGTTTTCCTGCAGGTTTATATTGAAAGTATGGGGTATCTCCCATTACTTCCCCTTTCATTTGTTTTAAAGGAGAAAGGGAGAGGCCAGACACCAAATGTCCTGGTTCCTCTGTAGCTGAATCTCTCCAGAAGATAAGCAGCCCAGACTTGAGTTTCTAGATGGATACAACCAGGTGCATGTCCGAGGCACAGAGCAGGGTATTTATAACCCATGGTAACATTAAATGCAGTGCCTTCTTCTCTTGGTTGAGCAGGGCAATGGTCATCTGTAGCTCCAGGCATCCACACACTATATTGTTAGTGTAGATTTCCACAGGAGCATTTATCCAAGTGAGAGGTCGAATAAGTGGCGTAAAAGGCACATAAGCCCAATAAGAATAATTATGTGTAGCAGGTAAATCAGTGTGAGAGGAAACTGCTGAGACAGAAAGTGTAAGGAGGAGAATCATTAAATAAAACACATTGTAAGCGAGATTGAGTGCTGAAGGAGGAAGAGAACAGAGGGATGTTATTTTTAGGCTAATAGAAATGGTGAGATTTTTAGGTTTGTAAGGAGAAAAAGGAAGGTAATTAGAAGTGGGATTAGTTAGATGGGTCTCCATTGCCATCAGGGAGGATTGAATCAGACCCATTGTGATTTGCTGTGCCAGCTTCTAAGGAGTTGGCACAGATCTCACCACGTCTGAGGGCAGTCTCTGACACAGACATCTTTTCCCTGTGGTTTTGTTTTGATGATCTCCTGGTAAAACACAAGCATATCCTCTTTCCCACGTTAAGTAGAATTAGAGACAATATTTAAAGGTTTGGGGAAATCCTGTAAGGCAGTAATTACAGCAATTAACTCTGCCTTTTGAGCAGAAGTATGAGAGGTAGAAATAAGCTTGTCTGTAGGACCTACATAACCAGCATTGCCATTACTGGAGTCATCGGTGAACACTGTAACAGCCTCAGAAATGGGCTGATCTTTTGTTAATCGAGGGACCACCCAAGACATAATTTTTATAAAATCAAACAATTTGTTTTTTGGAGAATGATTGTCAGTAACGCCAATAAAATTAGCCAAGTGGATTTGCCACAGTACAGAATGTTGAAAGGCAACTTGAACTTCAAACCAATTAAAGGAACTACAATTAAATTCAGATCAAATCCAGAAATTTGAAGTATTGTACACTGAGCCTGTCCAATTAGTATGGCTATTTGGTCCAGATAAACAAACAAAGTTTTTGACACAGAATGAGGAAGAAAACACCACTCTATTAAATCATTACATTGAAATATTAGTCCAGTAGGGGAGTGTAATGAAGCTAAAACCAGAAGCTGAAACGGCTGTACTCTAGATAACTGGGTGGTCTGGATTCTTTCCTCTACGAATTCCAGTTCTAGTAAAGCCTCAGGAGTCAAAGTCCTGGGACTGCAGAGATTGGAATCTTCCTGTAGTATAGAAAACAAGTTAGACAGTGCATAGGTTGGAATACCTAAAGTAGATCTTAAATAATTAATGTTACCCAAAATTTTTTGGAAGTCAATTAAAGTTTTCAAGAAATCTCTCCTAATTTGAACTTTTTGAGGTTGAATGCATTGTTTATCAACCACCATTCCTAAATATTGAACAGGAGTGGTCTGATGAATTTTATCCTGAATAATAGTGATAAAAGTGGACATTTTGTCTTGTTCCATATCTTAGAGAAAAAGCTTTCAAAATTTCCCTGTTTAGTACGATGTTGGTTGTGTGTTGTTGTATATGACCTTCATTGTGTTGACATACATTCCTTTTATACGTAATTTGTTGAGAGTTTTTATCATGAAGGGATACTGAATTTAGTCAGATGATTTATCTCTGCCTATTGAAATAATCATATGGATTTTGTCTTTGATTATTGTAATGTGATGTATCATATTTATTAATTTTCTGTAATGGTTGTTGACCATTTTGACTTTTAATTATCATACTTGACATCTGAAAGATTGTATATCAGCATTAGAGTAATGGAGTATTCTGAATTTTACGATGAATTTACCTATAAAAGTGAGGTATATACTTTCATATGTTTGCATGATAGTAATTATTGTCCTTTTGCTGTCACTTGAGACATTCCATTTAGCATTTTTTGTAAGGCTTATTTGGTAGTGATGACTATTTTTCCTTCATTTCTGAAGGAAAGCTTTGTTGGGCATACTATTCTAGCCAGGCAATTTTTTTTCCCCCTAGCACTTTCAATATAGCATCCCATTCTTTCCTGGCCTGCAAGGTTTCTGCTGAGAAATCTGCTGATAGTCTAAGGGGAATTTTCTTATATGTGACTTGATACTTTACTCTTGCTGTTTTTTAGAATTCTTTCTTTGACTTTTGACAACGTTGTTTTAATATGCCTTGGCGAGGGCTAAGGAAGCTTGGCGAGGGCAAAGAGACTTGAATTTATTTCAAATCTTTTGAGCTTCATGAATCTGGATGTCCATATCTTTCCCAAATCTTGGGTAGTTTTTAGATATTGTTTTGTTAAATAGTCTTTCTGTGCACTTCTTCATCTCTTCTGCCTTTAAACTCCAAAAATGTAAATATTTGATTGCTTAATAATGTTCCACACATCCTGTAGGCTTTATTTGCTCCTTTTCATTCTTTTCTTTTCTTTCTTGCTGACTGGTTTATTTCAAAAGACTTGTCTTCAAGTTCAGAAACTCATTATTTTGCTTGATATAGTCTGTTCTTGAAAATCTCAATTGTATATTTTAGTTCATTCATTGAATTCTTTAGCCATAGTATTCGTGTTTGTTTCTTTTTTGGTCATAGGTGTCTCTTTGTTGAATTTCTCTTTTGGATCCTAAACTATTCATCTAATTTAGTTTGTCTGTCTGTATTATCTTTTATTGTAAGTGTCCTTAGGTCATTATTTTTAATTCATTTTCAGGAAACTCATAAACGTTCATTTTTGGGGAGTCCATTATAGGAAATGTATTGTGTTTCTTTGGTAGTGTCCTATTCGCTTTCTTTTTTATGTTTCCGATATCACCGTGTTGATATCTGTGCATCTGATGGAACAGTAACCACTTCCAGTTTCATACAGTGTCTTTCATGGGAAAAGACTCACCTGCACATGTGTTCTAGGGTGTTGGTTGAGCAGGGTATTTTCGATTTGCTTCTGGGTAAATGCCGCAGGGTAGTCTCCATGCAGTTTCTTCAGCTATAGGCTACATCAGTGATGGCTGAGTGTGCCTCAGTATGCCTCAGTGGCTCATGCTGTAAAAATGTTTGTGGCTGGTCTACCTACTCAGTTACTACTCCTTGATATTGGGGCACTGGTGTAGTCTGTGTTTTGGGGATATGTAGGGCTGGCCAACTTGTGACTTGGGCTTTGCTTCACTAGGGACTGGGCAGTGGGCTGGTCCATGCTGGCGGGTAGCATGGTGCTGGATATCTGATGGCTCTGCTCAGGAGTTGTTCCCCTTAGGGTGGGGTATCAAGCTGGTCCATATTCTGGAGAAGCATGAAACTGGTTGACTGGCAGCTTGGATTGAGATCTGCTCTCCTGAAGGCAAAGTTCCAGGATGATCCATGCTTAAAGGAAGTGCAAGGATGGCTGGCAAGCAGGTTAGCTCAGTTGCTGCTCCCCTGAGGGTGGAGTGCTGGGATCATGGTTGTTCCACTGGATGTAGATTTCAAGCAGGTTGGGTTGGGATGCTGTAGCTCCTGAGGTGAGGAAGGTACTGTACCTCCTAGGCAGCTTTCTCCTAGGAGTAGAAAGCTGTAACAGCACAGCTGGGTAATGTTGTGCTATTGTGTGCAAGCATGGTGTAATGGAGGTGGAGCCTCAAAGATGGAAAGATGCAGTGGCTACTGGTCCCTGGAAAGGACACATTTTATTACTGACTCTGGTTTAGAGATGGCATCTTGCAGTAGAGGCTTGGGTAATATGGGGAAAAGGGCATTATGTTAGCTCCTTTTCTGGAGTAATCCAGCTGTGTGAACTCCTGAAAGCTCCCAAAACTGTATGGAGAGCCTGAGAAAATTGCAAGATTCTCCAGCAGCAAAACACACAGGGGTCTGTGGCATTGATGAGAAATGCTAAGGGCCTTCTGTTTACTTTCTCCCTACATGGGAAAGTCCCTCCTGGTTCTGAGCTGATCCTAACTGGGAAGGTGGCATGGCAATGTCAACATGTCTCACTCGTTTCTCTATGTGGCCATCTTGAGTGTCTGTGTTCCACAGGATTTCTGCCAGTTTCCTGCTGTACTTTAGCATTCTCATTCAAATACTCTTGTCAAACTATAGTAGCTTATTTGTTGTTTTTGTCCTTTTGTGTGGTGGGTGATAAACACCAAGCACCTCTAGTCAGCCATCTTTCTGACATCACTCTCTTAATATCTCTTATTGTGTCATTTGAAATCTGTTTTACCAATACGTTTCCCATTACATGTCACCACTAATTATACTTTGACAGATATCAATGCTGATTAAAGGCAAAATAAACTAAGAAATCTTTCATTACTGAATGAAAAATATTCACACTCCTCTATGTTATGTCAGAGATAACTAAAACTAAATACTAATAGTCCTGAGTGCTATAGTAAGTACACAAACCAAATATTTTACTGTTTATACTATGGTTTGTATTAAATTTAAATGTTCTGTGAGTTCAGTATTTTTAAAAAGTAAAAAGAAATTCAAAGATCTCAAACCAGTGGTACAGCCTCAGCTAAGGCACACAGAATGTTTCTCCAGATAATATGTCTCTAAGCATGAGCTATCAACAGCTTTTCTATTTGTAGTGCAACTATAAGAAGCTCCTTGAACTGGAATTTTCAGAGAAGCCATGAAAATATACTAGTTTAGAGATTCTATGAAAGGAAATAATTCTGATGTAATTTTTTATATAATAATTTCTAATATGTGTTGTACATTAGGTACAACATATTTTTTCTCTTTATTTGACAAGAAGAAAATTAAAGGTCAGTAGTTTTGGTATTTTTCTGTTCTGTTTTTTATCATTCTACAAAAGATGCTAAAGTTAGTCTATCAGTCTGAAGACCAACTGTATTTGAAGCTAACCCATATAGCAAGATTAATTTTTTTTCTGTCACTAACTAAGCAAATGGTCCCAAATGAGCCACTTGACTAACTAACATTAACATAATGGTTCTAGAAACCTAAATAGTATACTGCTCGTATTCAAGAAAAAAATGTATTTGGAGAATTCCTGTCACTTTTTTACTTTTTCTTTCTTTCTTTTTTTTTTTTTGGATGATTCAGGGAAAGCACCCATGAAATTTAGATTTGGGGAAGGGTATAGGGGAACATAGTATAATTGCAGCCTACTTTTACTCACCAGTACTTCAAGAGTAACATTCTATCCCATTTTTACTAAAACATTATATGTTGAAATAAGATTCATTTCCAATGTCATTTTACAAAATTCCTGTTAAGATTTAAGCACTGGAAAATATTTTTTAAAACTAGTGCAATTACTTTCTTTTCAACTGCAGACTTTCTTGACATGACTAGCCACAACTGTCTAATTTTTTTTATATTTTAGTAAACACTGTATAAATAGGATAAAATTACTCTTTTATAGAGGAAACACAATTTTTCTCCAATGAATGCCTATCAACACACATATAATAACTAATTTCCTTGACAGGCTTAACAACAGATAACGTATTACTATTTAGCAACCAATTCTAGTAGACAGTTTCAAAAAACAAATAAGCTGTTGTCTTGTTCTATTTCAATAGATATACTCATTGCTAATTTAAATGTAGACAAAATCTTATTCAGTCCTCCTATAAGTCAAGCTTTATCTTGCAGGCAAATATAGTCAGATATGTAATTTGCTTGTCAACTATTGTCATGTGTTCAGAAATGGAGTTATTTTAAAACATTTTAAAACAAACTTAGATTCTTAACCCAATTAATATTATGTCTGAACCTAAAATTACCAAATCATTTTGACCTCCATACCTATTCTATGCACATACATACAAAAACACACTCATAGATCATTTATATCTATCAAAGCATTTGTTTTTCATTTTGCTGTATATAGATAATTTCACAGAAAGGACAGTAAAATCTTAAGAGTTTTAGGAAAGGCAGAGCCATCTACTTCCTTCACCTGCCATACACAAACATTAATTCAACTATGGTTTTGAGAATATAAACACTAGAAGAGCTGATTTAATATAAAAAGTTTACAGCATGTCAACCACTGTGAACAAGACATTTAGGTCATTTTTAAGCAGTTACTTATCCCCCCAATCGCATGAACAATACAGCTTCTGAATTAACCACCTAGCATTTTAGGAAAACCAGAAGGGAGAACATCAGCCATCTTTTGATCTCGCTGTGGTAGGCAGGAAGAATAACCCTCTCCCTTAAAAAAAATCTATGCCCAAATCAAGAGAACCTGTAAATATGTTGTCTTAATTGGCAAAAAGAAACTTTGAAGACATAATTAAAGTTAAGGAATTTGAGATGGGAAGTTATTCTGAATTATTCACGTGGGCCCAATAAAATCACATGAGTTCTTAACAGTGGAAGAGGAGGGTAGAATTGTTGATGTGGGTCAGAGAGACTGGGTGATGGAAGAAGAGGTAGAGGTGATTTGAAATGTGTGGAAGACTGTACTTACTGTTTCTATCTTTGAACACGAAGAAAGGAGGCAGTCTTCATCTGTTCAGGCTGCTATAACAAAATACCATAAACTGAATTATAAACAATAGAAATTTATCACAGTTCTGGAGGCTAGGAAGTCCAAGATCAAAGCCCTAGCAAATTCAGTGTCTGGACTCACTGTTTGGCTCATAGATGGCACT